>NC_137133.1:5532026-6154526 GCF_949319135.1 Squalius cephalus | reverse complement strand
ATGCTCAGCTTTCTCATGTAGCTTCTTATCGCAGAGTTATGAAATAAATGGACTACTACTCTGTTGTGTTGACATCACTCTTAACTTAAAAGTTTTCGTCTCAAAGTCAATAATACAGTGTTCACATAATGGTCCAGATATATACATACATTTACCATAACAGTGATTTGTTATTAATGAATGCATATATATGGCAGATTGTATGCACCCATTTAAAAAGGCCTGTGCCGGTCTGAGGTAACAGAGCTGTCATTAATAAATAGGCTAGGCCTATTACAGAAATGAGACAAATATAAAAATATGGTTCCGTGGAATAATTTATAAGACTAAAATGATAAACATTTAACACTATTCACAAGATCCCACTAATAAAAATAAAGAAAGTGTCATTGGCATTGGTATGGACACATATCCAAAACAGTTCCTTGGAGTTCCATATACTAAATATGTAAGTAGCATGATTGTGCCATACTGGTTTTGCCATAAAACACTGTAAAAAAAAACTCAACACCTTAAGATAACTAGCTAAGTAGAATTTTGAGTATACTCAACGTATCAGGAAAATTAGCCTACTGCATCAACTGAACAATTAAAGGTGGTCTGGACTTTCATCCAACATAATACGCTTTATAAACACACTGTTTTTTACTAGTTGATCCAATTTCACTAAGCTTGCATATTTCGTAAAGCTGAGCATTCACTTTACAGACAGTAATAGTGATGTATAACTTTGTATTCTTTGTCTAACTTGTGTATTAGTTTCTTGAGCTAACTGAAGAAGTTATGTGGAGTTACTTATTCACCAAAACAAGTTGTTCATACTCCTTGAAATGGAAGGAATTTCACTGAAGTGAACATTAATCACTCAAACGGTGATTAACAAAATATAATCAAAAACACTAAATAGAGCAAAAAACATCTATTAATTTTGAATAACAAATATTTATGTTATCATATCATAAGTTGACTAAAAACAAATGATTCAAGTGATCAGTGATCAAACAGCAGCTTTTTAATTGGACCCTCACCACCAAACTTGACATTGTATGTTATTACTGTGTAATATTTTAAGTTGCTTGAGCTAAATTGGCTAAAATGGACTTACATTTTTATGTAATGCTAACATTTCATAGTTCAATCTTTTAAAATGATTTGGAAGTTGGATTTTATTTTGTAGTGTGCATGATACCATTTATTAGTATTAGTCCACATGATGGGTACTGTAAATCATATTTGTTTTATAACTAGAAGGTATAAATAGAAATGTTGTACTTACACTGTAATAACATCATGTCAGATAACCTATGTGTTTTTATATGGTAAAATCTGTAACTGGCTTACATACATTTTAATAGTTAGATGAGGTAGAATTAGAATAAAAAAAACTTTGTGTATTCGCTTTGTATATATACTTATTTCTAGGAATGTGTTCTGTACTTACTAAAACAGTTCTTGTAAAGTTTTGCATTATAGTTTAGTTTGTGAGAATCGTTCTGAACTCTGTCAGCCTGTTTTAACGGTTGAAAAAATCAGGCTGAACTTTACTGACGTCTAAGATTAATCTAAAGAAGCTCCACATCTCTTCTTCTTTTATTGAGATTCTGCATTCTGACTCCAAACTTGAACTTAGGATATTGACCTCTGATGAAAGGGGGAAAGTGTCAGTCATTACTGATGACGAAGGATCAGCATGTTGATTTTGACTCCTCTCAAACAAATCTCTTCATAAAGGAGATTCTTAGTTTCAATGTGATTTTTTAAAAAGCAGGCATGATTAAAATTCACTGTGCCGGGCTCTTAGAGGAACTGGCGTCTTCATGTGACCGGGACACATAGAGGGAGACTCTCTTTATGAGTTGGCCTTTGACACTACCCCATTTACATTTAGCCTTAATGGAGGAAGTAACTGAGGTAAACACATGTTCATGGTTTATGTATACTCTGGACCAGGATCTTGTGCAAATTTCTTTATGCATAAGTTTGCTCATCTAGACAAAGCAGCCACCACATGTATGTTTAGACATACAGTGATGCCACATGCTAGGTCAAACCCTTCAAATATTTGGATATGCTGTTTCTGTGTAGCATGAGGATATGTAGCATGCCATAAAAATGGCAGTTAGTATACTTTTTCTGGTTGTTTCCGGTTCTTCCATCTCTGTGCATGTGTCCTGCTGAGACTTGCCTTTGATGAAAACCCCAGTGCAGCTAATATCTCCCATCTCTTTCTCGCCTTTTCTGTTCTCTCTTTCCCTTCATCTTTTCTCATTCCTTCAGGCTAAGGCGGGATGGCTGTCCCACTTCTTGTCCCAGCTTGTCCCGTCTAGTCTCTCTCTCGCACATACATGTCTACTCACCATTTTCTTTATGTGTATGGAGCCCTGCTGGTCACTCTCTGTCTTTTGTGAACCGGTGAGCTCAGATTGTACTGTTCTGATACTCAAGGCCAATTTCGGCAAAGTGTCGCACCTGAACAGACATCACAACCTATGTAAATAGTAGTAGGCT
This sequence comes from Squalius cephalus, assembly GCF_949319135.1. NCBI lineage: Eukaryota > Metazoa > Chordata > Actinopteri > Cypriniformes > Leuciscidae > Squalius > Squalius cephalus. Next base: position 6,152,018 of record NC_137133.1, on the reverse strand, counting down.
ACTATTGTTCTTATTGTATTGTATTGTAATTTTTATACTTCATTGTTATACTTGAATATTTGTTGGAGTATTTATTTAGTATTGAAACTCATGTTTAGTTACATTCCCAAGGAACATTTTTTTCATGTATCTTTAAAAGTACCAAATGCATTTTTTGCAGGTCATCTTGACAGTCTTTCCTATTTCTGTCCATTTTACTGAACTTACACAAGCGGATCAAAATAAAGTCCATGTTGAACTTGTATAGCCAATGATAATTTCTTATAAAAAGAATAACTACAATCATTCGTCCTTCTTGTGAAAAGACATCTCCACATTAATAAAACTTTGGTTAAAGTGTTTATTTTACAGTTTGTGTATGAATGTTGATTTCTTCAGTCCATTTCTAAAACTGAGAAATTTTACTTTAAAATACTTAAAGGGATAGTTCACTTTGAAATTAAATTTTGGTATGTTTTAGCTTACCTCAAGGGCATCCAAGATGTAGGTGTCTTTGTTTCCGCAGTAGTTTCAATTTTGATATTTTTAGGTCAAACCGTTCTTGTCTGTCAGTCATATAATGCAGGTCTATGGTCACTATCTGAAAGAGCATGCACAGAGTCCAAATTAAACAATTCCCCATCGTAAGTACACAATGATGGCCTAAGATACGAAACAAGTGGTTTGTGTGAGAAAACGAACAGTATTTATATCGTTTTTACCTCACTTTCCGGCGCTTGCGCAGACTAAGCCAGAACACGCGCACATGTCACACACCAGGATGCGCGCGCGCCCTCAGATCACTTGGACGTGGCTGTGTACAAGAGGTAAAAACGATATAAATACTGTTCGTTTTCTCACACAAACCGCTCGTTTCGTGTCTTAGGTCATCAACGTGTACTTACGATGGGGAATTGTTTAATTTGCTAAAAAGTTTGGGGGTGGGTAGATTTTTAATGTTTTATGTTTTATGTTCACCAAGACTGTACTTATTTGATAAAAAATACAGTAATATTATGAAATATTATTACTATTTAAAATCACTGTTTTCTATTTTAATATATTTTAAAATTAGATTTATTCCTGTGATGGCATAGCTAAATTTTCAGCAGCCATTACCGTCTTCAGTGTCACATGATCCTCCAGAAAAGAAATCATTCTAATATGCTGATTTGCTGTTCAAGAAAGATTTCTTATTATTATCAATGTTGAAAACCTTGCTTCTTAATATATTTTTGTATTTTTTTCAATTCTTTGATGAATAAATAGTTCAAAAGAACACAATTTACTTTTGTTACATTAAAATTGTATTCACTGTCACTTTTGATCAATTTAATGTGTTAAAGAAAATGTTCATTTCTACAAAAGAATCTATAAAAAATATCTTCTTACTGATCCCAAATTTTTGAACGGTATTATACGTCATTGATGGTTAAATGCTCTTTATGCTCAATGTAGACTGTGAAAGTGGGTAAAGAGTGTTGTCAGCTTTGGCAGGCACCAGGCTTATCCCTCGTCAGAAGGTTTCGTCTTGGTGTCGTGCCAGACATGACACAGATTTTAGGCCACAAGTCTGTCTACTTCACTCGGCTCTTTTCGTGCAAAATTTCCAGCGTGTGATTCAGCATGAGTGATGGGTGGCTAAATTACAGGCTATCTGAGTACGTCTGGATGTAAAAGCTTTGTGTCGTGTGAGTGAGTGAGAGGGAAGTATAAACCAAACCACACTGTACAAAACTGGGTTACAAGCTATTTGTTATTATAGTGTGACCTTCTTTATGCAGAACAAGGTATTGGTTGAGCTTACTAGGCAATAGAATATGCACCATTTTAAAGCGGTGTAATACATTTCAGGGCATGCAGCTCCTTATTGATGCAGTTTATTCCTTATTGTGGAAATAAACCAATTTGTCTTATGCATTTTTTTCTTCACATAATTATCATTCTGTGTGTATTCAGAACCTCCCAGAAAATCCCTTTTAGCATGTTTCGTGTTGTTTTGCAGGCATTGGATCTGGACCGCAGTGTACTGCACAAAATGAAGAAGTCAGTCAAGGCCATAAACAGCTCTGGTCTGAGTGAGTATTACAAACAAAGCCACTTCAAGGCAATCCTGCAAGGTTAGCAAAAAAAGCGTAATGCCTACTAAACGCTGCGGTATGCGGGGAAGGAGACCAGAGGTCGTGTTTGTAATGTACTGTATGAGAGGCTGAATAAACTGCTTATCATTTAATGAGTCGACTGCTCGTCGAGCTGTCAAGAGTCGAGCTGTTTTATAAGAGAAGTCCCAGACAATTGCGCAACAGGTATGATTCAGATTCATTTCTATGGTGAAAAGACCATTTCTGATTACAAAAATGACCATTTGCCTCTGAGCTTTAATCAATAACTTTTCTCCAATAAGCTCACCAGTTTAGTTTTTGAACGTATAGACAAGTGTGCTATTGTTCTGGTAACCCTATTTATCTAAACAATATCATATGATAACAGTAGCAAGGACAAAGCTTTTGGTTTCATATACAGGGTGATTCAGGTCATTGTTACTCTAGTAGTGAGCAGGTTTTGTGCTCTACCTCACACATTCCTCTCATTCTTACCAGGAACACCGATACCTGTTCTAGCAGGAACCTACTTATTTCCCCTCTCTCTTTCTTTTCCTATTTACTTTGTTAGCGCACGTTACTTCTCTTGTGGTGAACAATTAAACCGCAGAATAAAATTAGTTTGTAATTATAATCAAAATCTAAAAATCTTCAGTGATTCTTCTTCTCTGAGGATGTCAGTTTGACAGTTTGAGCAGAATATCTTTTACCGTCCAACCATCAGAAAACTAAGCTAAAATGGTTAAAAGTGGCTTTTTGTTCATTTAAATAAAGCTGAAATAATATAAAATATAAATATTAGATGAAAAACTTCAACTTAAAATATGTTGCCTTTGTTTTTAGTTGAAGTACTAAAATGACTAAAACTGAAATAAAAATAAATTAAAGCAAAAATCACAGATTTTAGGCCACAAGTCTGTCAACTTCACCTGGCTCTTTTTGTGCAAAATCCGCAAAATGTGATTAAGCATAAGTGATCGGTGGAGATATATATATATATACTAAAACTAATAAAATGACAAAAGATAAAACAATTACTAAATCTTGAACTAAAATTAAGATGAAAATTAAAAAAAATATTAAAATATAATACACATATATAAATAATACACGGATATTAAAATTAGGGCCCTGTGATGTGGTGTAAAATGGGTCAAATTCAGAAAAGAGTTGAAACGCTTGTATTCAGCACAAGAACCTGCTTATTCTCTATCGATCTGCAGTCCAGTTAAAAACAATGTCATATTTTTAATCCAAACTCTCCTTTTTTCTTTTAGTACATAGATTGTGCAAGTCACGTTCAGCTCTCAGACTTTTTGACACATTTGCAGCTCAACCAAATTTACATAGTGTTATATTTTTAATCAAATGCTAAACAAGGCAAGGCAGTGCAAGTTTATTCATACAGCCCATTTTATACACAGTGACATTTCAAAGTGCTTTACATAGCCATGATGAAGAGAAAGAAATAAAAGACACACAAAACTCATTTATAAAATCATTTAAGAACAAATATTAAATCAGTCTTAGTGAATGCCTCTAGTGAAGGAAGAGACTTTGTTAGCACACTGTTTCTTCTTTATATTAAACCAGATCTTAAACAGCCTGTTGGCCTTCTGCTGTACAGCACAGGACCGGGGAGTGGTTACTACGCTATTTTCTACAGCACTCTGGTCATAAACTAGGAAGTATGTTCTTTTGCAAGCGGTAGGAATGAAAAAGGCCCACGTGACAAGAGTTTGCTCATGCCCTCATGAAACACTGTGATAAGGTCAAGCAAAGTGTGTTAAAAACACATGAGCTTCATAAGGTAACATTTTGGAAAATGCATGCAAGTATCCATGATCATCAGACAAACATTTGTATATAATAAATACAGTACTGTGCAAAAGTCTTAGGCATGTTAATATCCCCACCCCAAAAATGGTTGTAAGTCAGTTATTTATATCTTTTGCTGTGGTGTGTCAGTAGGAAATATCAGTTTACATTTCCAAACATTCTTTTTGCCATTAATTGTAATAATCCAGTGAGATTTGTGTATGCACAAGGAGTCTGACAACAGCCGGTATGATCTGATCTCACCATCATCGAGTCCGTCTGTGATTACATGAAGAAACAGAAGAAACTGAGACAGACTAAATCCAGAAGAACTGCGGGACCGTCTCCGAGACGCTTGAAGAAACCTTCCTGCAAAGCTACAGTTCTGTGAAAAGTACTGGCACTTGTGTTAAAATGCTTTCAAAAATAAAATCACAAATTGAATTTATTTATGATTTAACTTCTATTAACTAATTCAAATCAATATATGGTGTAATGACCCTTTGCGTTTAAAATGGCTTTTGTCCAGGTACACTTGCGCATAGTTTCTCAGGTAGCTTTGCAGGAAGGTTTCTTCAAGCGTCTCGGAGACGTTCCCGCAGTTCTTCTGGATTTAGTCTGTCTCAGTTTCTTCTGTTTCTTCATGTAATCACAGACGGACTCGATGATGGTGAGATCAGATCATACCGGCTGTTGTCAGACTCCTTGTGCATACACAAATCTCACTGGATTATTACAATTAATGGCAAAAAGAATGTTTGGAAATGTAAACTGATATTTCCTACTGACACACTACAGCAAAAGATATAAATAACTGACTTACAACCATTTTTGGGGACATTTTTGGGGTGGGGATATTAACATGCCTAAGACTTTTGCACAGTACTGTATATGTGGAAGGTAAATGAACAGACTGTTTCTGTGTGTCTCCAGCTCACGTAGAGAATGAGGAGCAGTACATCCAGGCACTGGAGAGGTTTTCAGATACTTCTGTGTACAAAGACGATCCTGATATGTCCGGTTACTTCCTCAGATTTGCTAGTTTCACCAAAGAGCTCACTGGTCTCTTGAAGAACTTGGTGAGCTAGTCTCCGACATTCATATACTGTAGATCATTTCATGAGACACTGTGGGTTTACATGCAGAGTGTTTTCACACATTTAGTGTTTTAACACTTCTTTACAGACTATACACTTCATTTTGAATCTCCTCATATCTTATTTTGTGCCCACAGCTGCAGAACATGAATAACATCATCACTTTCCCACTAGACAGCCTGCTGAAGGGAGACCTCAAAGGAGTAAAAGGGGTATGCAATGATGTGGATATATATATATATATAGGAAAATATATGCCAGGCAAAAGGAAAAACCCCTAGTGTGCCAGATCCAGTCTTGACAACACTCTCCGCACCTTGCTCTTCCTCGTCCTCATCCTCTTACTCCTCTTACTGATCCTCTTCCTCCTCTCCCTCTCAGATTGTTTCCATCTATTGTCTGCCTGTGTTTAGCGCTTTGCAACAGAGATTGTGTTGCAAAGCGCTTTGCAACAAAAAGTGCATGAGACTTGCAAAAAGTGTCTAACTGCCTGAACTTGTTTAACGTCTGGCAGAAAGAGTGCAAATTCGACAAATTGGTTTAGGCTATTGAGAATTTGGTTCAAAGATTGGGGTTTAGCGTCTTAGCAATTGTGAAAAACTGTAATGAACCAAACTTTCATGTATATATACTGTACATAAACATCTTTCATATAAATACAGTGATCGTGGTGGTTTGCTTAAGTGTGTATTGAATTATTTGACCTTTAAGACTCTTTAAGATTATCATGTTAACTGTGTTCTCGTTTGTTTTTGCAGGATTTGAAAAAGCCTTTTGATAAAGCATGGAAGGATTACGAAACTAAACTGTAAGCACCTATTAACCTCTTAATATCTCAGAAAAAGTAATAATTACAAATCAGTGAAATTTAAACTTGAGCCTTAGACACTCTTGTCTTGATATTCCAGTACAGCATGATGCATGAAAATAAGTTTTAACGATTGTAGATCAGTTTATTTTGATCCACTATGCAGAGGAAGGGGAGGTTTATTCATTTCAGATGTTTGAGCGTAATTCATGAGCCTGTAGCATAGCTGAAGAGCTTATCGCAATTTGGGGCCATACCTTAAGTAAACATCAGCACCAGCATTTATGGTTCGCTTGTGCATTCTGAGCATTATGAGGGTTTGATGAAAGAGTCGACTAATGTTTTTTCATGTCAATGCACTAAACTTGTTCACAGGAGCAAGATTGAGAAAGAAAAACGGGAACATGCCAAACAGCACGGTCTGATCAGAACAGAGATCAGCGGAGGGGAGATTGCGGAAGAGATGGAGAAAGAGAGACGCCTCTTTCAGCTTCAGATGTGTGAAGTAAGGAATGTGGTCATATATGTGTGTGTGTGTGGGGGGGGGGGGTAGTTATCAGTCAAATTAATTTTTACTTTTACTTTTTAGTAGGGCTGTAAAACGATTAATCGCGTTGTTTTTACATAATATATGTGTGTGTACGGTGTATAATTATTTTCTATATATAAATACACACACATGCATGTATATATTTAAGAAATATTTGCATGTATATACTGTGTATATATATTTATATTATATATAATTTTTATTATATATAAATATTTTATATATAAATAACACATTTTCATAAATATATATATGCATGTGTGTGTATTTATATATAGAAAATAATTATACTCCGTACACAGACATAAATTATGTAAACAAACTTTTATTTTGGATGCGATTAATCGCGATTAATCGTTTGACAGCCCTACTTTTTAGTTTTTCTTTTTTACCCAACAAACGTAAGGATACTGATAAACACAAGGCACATGCATTTTTACTTCTTGCGTACTCAATCTATGGCAAATTTTTGTGAAAGAAGACAAGCATGTGAAGTTTGTCTGGTTTCAAACTGAAGCGAAACACTGTCTGAAGGTTTCCTGAAGAACTGAAAAGCTCTTAAACCTATTGTTGCGCCGGCGCCAATAAAGTCATGCAGATAGCAGATTTGAACAAAAAAATCAAGTGCAAATACAAATACAAAAATAAGATTGAAGGAAACGGGGTTTTAATTATCAACCTTTATTATATGAACACAGAAACCCCCTGTTAATAGGTTAATGTCACGTTTCCCATTCCATGACTAGTAAAATAATAGCAATTTACTCTCTGTAAAATGGCGTAATCCGCAGGGTGATGGACACGGAGATGGGTAAAAAGGTTGATGGCTACACATTCTGCCGCGTCGCGTGTAGGACAACTCGAGGTATCGCACACCGGACGCGCACTTTCTCAGTTTATGGCCAGCAATATTCTTATGTTTAAGGACATTATGAAATTAAGATAATGTCTGTAGGTACCTATTCATTTTAAACATTGTGGTTTTCGCCAATACCGGTATATTGGCACTCTCTAAATTAACACGATGTCGATATTTCATGCTTTGAATATCACGATTATCGTCAACACCAGTATATTGCGACACCCCTATATACAGCCGACATCAGCAGGGACTTTATTTATTTTGAATGGGCAGCACTGGTGGTCCTGGTGTTGGACAATGACAATGAAACTGGAACATTAGCCAATACAGTGGCCAATCTTCAGTGATTTTACATTCCATCAGTAAGAGCAGAGTGTGAAGATTGGCACAGCAATCGTACATAAAATATTGCAATCCATACAAGTAACTAAACTTGTCAGCCAATATCATCATATATTTTCATGACTTTAGAAATTATTTTAGAGCTTATGGTCTGATGGAAAGCAATTGAAATGATTGTTTTGTGCTGAAGTGTTTGATGTGCTTTGTTTTGCAGTATCTCATTAAAGTGAATGAAATTAAAGTCAAGAAGGGGGTTGACCTGCTCCAAAACCTCATCAAATACTTTCATGCTCAGTGCAAGTATGTTTATTTATAATATAATTTAATAGTATTGCCTGGTTTCACAGACAAGGCTTAAGCCTAGTCCAGGACTAAAACTGAAAGCAACTGTTTTGTCTCAAGATGCACACCAGTAATGTGTTTTTCAGGCACGTTTATAAAAGCTACTTAAATGGCTACATTAAGGCCTAATCTGTCTGTGAAAGCAGGCCTATATGTCCCAGTAACAATATGTTTCATTTTTAAATGAGTATTTTGACATCATATTTCATTTTTCTCCACAGTTTCTTTCAGGATGGGATAAAAGTTGTGGACAATCTAAAACCTTACATGGAAAAACTTGCCACGGACTTGACCGCAGTGCGTTTTTTTGATATTACTGTCTGCTCTTTTAAGACAAAAAAAGTTTATTTCATGGTTGTGTTATGATTTGTGTGTGATTTGCAGAACAAGCAGACACAAGATGCAGAAAGGAAACAGCTGATGCAGCTGAAAGATACTCTCAAATCTGCTCTGCAGTCAGAGTGTAAAGAGGTGAGCCATCTCCAAATGACTGTAAACTATGATTGATAGGAAGATTGCTTCATTTCTGTGGTGACTCCAAGCGGCAACATTCTAATCTGAAAAATGAAGCCTACCCGGAAGTGCGAAAAACTGCAATACATCGAAAATCCGCTAGGGGGAGGTCCCAAAATGGAGCAAATGTCCATAGTCCCCCATGTTAAAATGTCCGTTTTCACAGCATAAATTCATGTTTTTACAGGTTGGTCCCATGGACTTTTATTGTATTTTTCGATAGGTTCCGAGTGCCTGACAACTGTGAGGGGGGTGAATTTTTTTCTAACTCGTTAGTTTAGATTGTATTTAAATATAAAATGTATGACAAATAAGGGCGTGGTTAACTTTGATTGACAGCTTGATAACGAGCATTGGCTGGAATTCCTGAAATTTGACGTCTCGGCCATGATCTGACACAACACATCATACCACCTCTGTATCCTTTCTGAACATTAGGATTTCCCAAGATTTTCCAAGATGGCGCCGCCCATACCCCCCATAAACGGCTTCAAAACCGTTCTTCAGAAAGTCTATGGGTGACGTCACAGACGTCTATTTTACAGTCTATGGGTAACTCTTGTTGTTTTGTTTGTTTGTATGGTGAAAGGACGTTCAGGCAAAGCAGAATGCTGGCTATAGTCTTCACCAACTGCAGGGCAATAAAGCTCACGGCACTGAGCGCTCTGGGATGCTTCTCAAACGCAGCGAGGGGTGAGTTCGTCTGGTGCTTCAATGATATTCACATGCATTGACAACTTTTTTTAGGTCATTGTATGTTCTGTAAAGTTTATGTGATGAAGGCTTTTCTCGATTTTACAGACTGAGGAAGGTTTGGCAGAAAAGGAAGTGCTCTGTGAAAAATGGATTATTGACTATTTCTCATGGAACGGTAGGGGAACAAAACAGGCACTCTGTTTCTCCTTTCAGAATGATGGTTTAGTTTTACAAGGTTGCCGCCACCATTTTACAGCAGATTGAATGAAGGAGAAACATATGAGTTTGAGACCAAGAATGTGTTGAAAAAGAACATAATCTCAAATACCACTTAATGACATAATTTGAGAAAATAACTCTGTAGATGCAGATCAGAATATCCAAGTTGCATATATCATATTTACTCATTTATTGCAATAGAATACATCTTTTTACATCCTAGAGGAATGATTGCTTTCTCTTCATGGGTGTTTTTAAGATATTTAAGTAACAATTAATATTTTTTCCCCCCTAAGGATCTGCCAATGACTATATAATGTAATATAGTTTGTTCATGTATTAAAAGCTATTTATATACAGATTATAATTATATTTATATTATTATATGTAAATATAATTATATGTAAATATATTAATTATATATTTTTTATATTAAAATGTATATAATTTTAATAAATATAATTAGATATATATCTATAATAAGAATATATTATAAGTTTTAATAGAATTTGTGAAGAATCCAAAAATATTTGTATTAAATATATCTATTAAATGTATTATATAATATCAGTTTATTAATATTCATGTCATTTTAGAGGGTGATAAATCCTAAATTTTCCTGTATTTTTTCTTTCTCTCTTGCTCTATCTCTCGTTTTCTTGCAGGCCAACACACCGCCAGCAAATCTGAACCTCTTAACCTGCCAAGTGAAACGTAACCCAGATGAGAAAAAAAGCTTTGATCTTATATCCCGTAATATACTAGCACAGTCACAGCACAATACAGTCATAAATACAGAGCCGGTATTCTCAGAGTCTGTCATGGCTCATATGGTTGGTTGATCATCTTTATTCGCTCACTGTTCTCTTCCATCTTCTAGATGACAGAACGTATCACTTCCAGGCAGAGGACGAGGCAGAGTGTCAAATGTGAGTGTGTGTGTGCTCATATGATGATTTTACATGATAGAGATTTTACACAATATATATATATCACATGATATATATTGTGAATATCATGTGGAATGTAATTATTATGTCCATCACCTCTATCTTTTCATCTGTATCTCTATTTCAGATGGGTGTCTGTGCTCCAGAATAGTAAAGAGGAGGCCCTGAACAACGCCTTTAAGGATGATCAGAACGAGTGCGAGAACAACATTGTACGGGAGCTGACTAAGGCTATTGTGGGAGAGGTGAAGAAGATGAGTGGCAATGATGTGTGCTGTGACTGTGGAGCTTCCGGTAAGCAATATAGGAGTGACGTAAAGGAATAGTTCACCCAAAATTGAAAATTATCCCATAACTTACTCAGCCTCAATCCTAGGTGTATATGACTTTCTTCTTTCAGCCGAACACAATCAGAGTTATTTAAAAAAATATCAGCTCTTCCAAACTTTATAATGGGAGTGAATAGTGCCTAAATTTTTAAAGCTCCAAAAAGCACATCCATCCATCATAAAAGTAATCCATATGGCTCCAGGGGGTTAATAAAGGCCTTCTGAAGCGCAGCAATGCTTTTTGTAAGAAAAAAAACTATAGAAACTTTATAAACTATAATCACTGGCTTCCGGTAACGGCCGTATGCAAGTCTAGTTCCAGCGGATGAGTTGACCTCTGACCTCTCTCACTTTTTTAAAGAATTTTTTTTATTTAAATATATACATTACCTTTCCAAAGTTTGGGGTCTGAAAAAATGTTTCACTGTTTTCACAAAAATATTAAGCAGCACGACTATTTTCAACATTGCAGCCTTGCAGCCTTTTTTCAAAAACTTTTGAAATGTAGTGTATATAACTATTAGATATCACTTATTTTTGCAGTTGTATTTATCATACACAAAACAAAACAAAACAATGAGGCCTTTTATTTGAGTGGCAGGATTAACAGAAAAATTTAAACTAAATGCTAAAATAATACAACTATAAATGATTTATTCACAAACAGCATCATTTAACATTTTCGCTACAAAACATGTAAGGATGTAAATGATGGATGAATCAAATAAGTTACTGAATTGTTTTTGTTGTTTTCCGCTTGATTTGCACAAACTCACATTTTAGCAGGCCGTGATTATTGCCTCAGCTTGTAAAAAAAAAAAAAAAAAAAAAAAAATGCTTCCTGTTTTGCATCTGGCCTTTCAACTTCTCTTTGTACATTGTATGAAACTTAGTCATCCCAGTAGAACTTGTTTTATTGTCATTTAGATCAGAGTTTTGATGATACGTCTGCGGCTTTTCACTTGTCACTGCAGATCCAACATGGCTCTCCACGAACCTGGGTGTGTTGATTTGCATAGAATGCTCTGGAATCCATAGGGAAATGGGGGTCCACTACTCCAGAATACAGTCTCTGACACTGGATGTCTTGGGCACGTCTGAACTCTTGGTAAATTCTTGTTACAACTTGGTACTTGTTTGGCAGAAATTGCAAACATATGGGTTGTGACGGTATTAAATGTGTTGCAGCTTGCTAACAGCATAGGCAATGCTGGATTTAACGAAATCATGGAGGCAAACCTGTCAGCAGAGGAGATTCCCAAACCCAACCCTTCAAGTGACATGTGAGCAACAGATCAGTTTCATTGACAGTTCTTTTCTTTGTGAATTTTTTCATTCATTATGCATGTTTAAAATAACAACATTATTTACTCAAAAAATTCTGTTTATTTTTTTTATTTTTTATTATGTTTATTGAATTTCTCTTGGGATACAAATATAACAAGACATCACCCCCCCCCCCCCCCCCCCCCCCAAAAAACTCAGATTTTTATATAAAACAGGACCATACTATATGGCAGATTTGTGAAAAGAAAAATAGCAACAGCATTATATAAAATATAGCATGTATAAAATAACATTTCCAAAAGATGAAGAAGATGACAAAAAAAATAAGGTTAAATGTCCAGAAAGTTACACAGTTACATTGTTCCTTGTAATATAATAGGGTGAAGACAAGGTTCCAAAGCGTCCAGATATGGGGTCCACATTTTGTAAAACTGGCCTGTTTTTCCATGTATTTTTTTTTTTAAAGAGGTTTAGTCTATAAATCATAAATGACTTTACTTTTTCTCTCTCAATCGTCCTTCAGGCAGGTTCGAAAAGACTTCATCACAGCCAAATACACAGAGAAGCGTTTTGCTCAGCGGAAGTATGCAGATAATGCAGCCCGACTGCACGCACTGTGTGACGCGGTAAAGTCCCGGGACATATTCTCCTTGATCCAGGTATACGCCGAAGGATTGGACCTGATGGAGACCATTAATCAGACTAACCAACATGTGAGTTGTAGAGTCATTGTGCTTTGTCTTTTTATTGAGTTCTCCTGACGGGCTGCACACAAAAACAGCATCTAACACCATACGTGTAGGTCAATTCACGAACAAATGATTATGAGACGGTAGCCTGGGAAAACCCAGACAACTTCCGGTAAATTTAGATTTGCTCTGCAAGTAGTCTGGCAAAGAGCTCATTCAAGCCCATTTCTAATCCGTCGAAATTGCGTCACCAATCAGAAACGTTGGGGCGGGCTTTACACGATGACGATCGTTCTGATTGGTTTTAGGTCTATCCAATTGCGCCCATTGAGCGACGTCCGTTGGTGAAGCGCAGCAACTTTTAAATGCGTTATTATATTCAAATTGCATGATTGCAAATGTCTCCATGAAAGACCCACTGGCAGATGAACGTGCTACTACATTTCTCTCCGAAACGGTAGGAAATTAATTCGATTTAATAGAGGATTTTAACTGTGACAATGATTGACAGGGCAGTTTACGTGACAGGATGCACGCGACAGATCCATCCGATAAAGATGATGAAGTAGTATGTCCCAAAGCTTGCCTACTTTTTTGCTACACATTCAAAAGTAAATACCTTTTCTTCACAAAAAGAGTACATACTTTTATGGCGTAGTGTAACTTTGGGAATTGGGACGCAGCTTTACACCATGACGATCGCTCTGATTGGTTTTAGGTCTATCCAACTGCGCCCAGAGGCATTTGAGCGACGTCCGTTGGTGACGCCCCTTTGGAAATGAGTTATTAATGAAGCTTTGCCAGACCATAACTCAGTTACTACTGAGAATGGTCTGGTTTTAACCAGGCTAATGAGACGGATCTTTTTTTGTGTCAGTATCAATAAATGTATGTATGTATGTGTATAAAATTCTGCCTTTCACTTGCAGGAACCAGGCGAGACAGCGCTACATCTAGCAGTGCGAATGGTGGACCGGAACTCACTCCATATTGTGGACTTCCTTGTACAAAACAGGTGCTCTGCTGATGCTCTGTACTGCAGCTAAAAGTATTAATGCTATTATATAAAAACACATGGTTTTTAAATATTATGAAGACATTTTACATGTCCAATATGTGTGTGCCTGTGTTTGTGAATGCAGTGGGAATTTAGATAAGCAGACTGCCAAAGGAAGCACAGCACTGCACTACTGCTGCTTGACTGACAATAGTGAATGTATGAAGCTGCTACTGCGGGGAAAAGCATCTGGCACCATTAGTAAGAGTTCATTTAATATGCTGCTTTCACCTCAGGAATTCAAACTACACAAAATGCATTTAAAAAAATCTTTTTTATAATGTTTATAATTTTATAAAAATCATTTATAATGAAAAAATAATAAAAAAGTGGTTCAAATATTGTCTAAATACAATACATGTCTAAAAATGTCTGAAAAGAAAAAAAGGTCCCACTTTATATTAAGTGGCTTTAAGTACTATGTACTTACATCGAAAAATAAGTACAATGTACTTATTGTGTTCAGGTTGTATTGTAAAACACTTGTGCTGCTATTGAGGTGTGATACGGGTAAGGTTAGGGACAGGTGTGGTGGTATGGGTCGGTTTAAGGGTGGGTTAAGGTGTAAGGGAAGGGTCAACAGTGTAATTACAAATGTAATTACATAAATTAATTACAGCTGTAATTACATACAGCTATTTTCAAAATATAAGTACAATGTAAAAACATGCATGTACACAATAAGTCCATTGTATCAAATTATTCATTTCAATGTAAGTATATAGTACTCAAAGCCACTTAATATAAAGTGGGACCGAAAAAAACTTTCCTTTTTCTTTTGGGGAAAAAATCAAAGTGTTTTTCTTGCAGCTAATGATGCAGGAGAGACTCCTCTGGATCTGGCGCAGCGTCTCAGACACTCAAAATGCGAAGAGCTGGTGTGTATATTGTTCTCTTGCGTGCAGTTTGCAATGCCAGCAGAAATTAATTTTGCTCTGTTCTTTTCTTGAGAGCAAGTTCCTGGCCTTGCCTGAGAATTGTGCTCAAGCAAATTCCTTTCCAACGTGTTCTTCTGTGTTGTGTGATTTACAGCTGACTCAGGCACAGACGGGGAAGTTCAATGTCCATGTGCATGTGGAGTATGACTGGCGTCTGCATAATGATGACCTAGACGAGAGCGAGGATGAGATGGAAGACAAGGTTAACATGCTTTTTAATCGTCTACTCACATTTCATTCAGTTATACTATCTTTAAAGGGATAGTTCACCCAAAAAGTTCTGTCATCATTTACTTACCCTCAAGTTGTTCTTCTGCTGAACACAAAAAAAGATATTTGGAAGAAAATGGGTAACCAAACAGTTAATGGACCCCATTGACTTCCATAGTCAATGGGGTCCTTCAACTGTTTGGTTGACAACATTCTTCAAAATAACTTCTTTTGTGTTCAGAAGGAGAAAGACATTCATACAGGTTTGGAACAACTTGAGGGTAAGTAAATGATGACAGAATTTTAATTTTTGGGTGAACTATCCCTTTAAAAATAGTATATTCAGCAAGGATGCATTAAATTGATCAGAAGTGACAGTAAAGACATTTATAATGTAACCAAAAATTACTTCAAATAAATGCAGTTCTTTTGAACTTTCTATTAATCAAAGAATCATGGAAAAAATTTAAAAAAGTGTGTGGGGGGGAATCAAGGTTTCCACAGAAATATTAATTTTTAACATTGATATTTATAAGAAATGTTTCTTGAGCACCAAATCAGCATATTAAAATGATTTCTGAAGGATCATGTGACACAGAACATATGCGATATAAGTTTTTTACACATTCATATATACACAGTGTCCAAAACTACTGACTCATTCACGATTCACTTCATAGTGATTGTCATATAGTTCTCTATATAAAGATCAAAATGTATTTGGACACAGGGAATATTGAGCACTTTGTGTGACATTTTTGACACATTGATTCTGAATTGCAAAATTAAAAAACCTTAAATTTGATCTGACCATACAAAGTGAGACATAGACTATTCATAGTCGAATCATGATTCAATCCACAGATGTTCTTTAGATGTTAATGTGAATATTGGTACGGTCTGGCTCATCCTTATGTCATTGATTTTGGGTTTCAGCCCATTCCCATTCCCAGGCGTGAGGAGCGTCCAGTAAGCTGTATTGTCCCAGGCAGTGGCCCCATGATGCCCAACATGAGCGCTCTGGCACGGGACGTGGCTAACGTGGTTAATAGCAAGCAGAGGGCTTTTATTCCCAGCATGATCTGCAACGAGACTTACGGCACCATGCTTGATATTAGCCCACCGCCATTGGGTTTACCTGGTATTCCTCTTCTACCCCCTCGTACCTTAGGAAGAGGTGAGTAGAATTCAGGCCTAGTGAGTTGAGGATTTTCTGATAGGTTTAATTCTTGTAGCTTGCCTACAAATGTAGATTAAGTAAACATATATACATTGCATATATTATGTGTGTTTGTGATGTCAGGGTGGAGTCCTCCAATGGAGACGGTCGCGAGGCAGAGATCATGTTCAGACCCTTCAAACCCTCCGAATCCAGAAAGGAACGACTCAGTATATGGTGAGTCTGACCTCACTACAGCCTGATACTGTATATAAATAATATAAGTATATACAAAACTCTTATGCTCACCAAGGCTACATTTATCTGATCAAAAATACAATAAAATAGTAACATTTTGAGATATTATTACAATTTCAAATAACAGTTTTTTATGTTAATATTTTTTTTAAATGTAATTTATTCCTGTGGTGGCAAAGCTGAATTTTCAGCATCATTACTCCTCAGTGTCACATGATCCTTCAGAAATCATTCTAATATGATGATTTTTGAACATTTCTTATTATTATCATTGTTGAAAACAGGTGCTGTTTAATATTTTCGTGGAAACCATAATAAAAAATGTTTCATGTCTTTGATGAATAGAAAGCATTTGTTTGAAATAGAAATCAGTAAAAGTGTCTTTACTGTCATTTCGATCAATTTAATTTGTTCTCGCTGAATAAAAAGTATTAATTTCTTTAAGAAAATCTTAATGACCCCAAATGTGTTTTTTTTGGTAACACTTTAAAAAAAAGTTTATTTGTTAACATTATTTAACTACTTTAATTAAGATAAACTAAAAATGAACAATACTTCTACTGCATTTATTAACAATAGTTAATGTTAATCTCAACATTACAACATTTTTAAGAACAAAAGTTGTATCTGTGAACATTAGTTAATGCACTGTGAACTAACATTAATATTTTTATTAACTAACATTAACAAAGGGTAATAAATTGCTGTAAAAATATATTGTTCATTTACACTCACCTAAAGGATTATTAGGAACACCTGTTCAATTTCTCATTAATGCAATTATCTAATCAACCAATCACATGGCAGTTGCTTCAATGCATTTAGGGGTGTGGTCCTGGTCAAGACAATCTCCTGAACTCCAAACTGAATGTCAGAATGGGAAAGAAAGGTGATTTAAGCCATTTTGAGCGTGGCATGGTTGTTGGTGCCAGACGGGCCGGTCTGAGTATTTCACAATCTGCTCAGTTACTGGGATTTTCACGCACAACCATTTCTAGGGTTTACAAAGAATGGTGTGAAAAGGGAAAAACATCCAGTATGCGGCAGTCCTGTGGGCGGAAAATGCCTTGTTGATGCTAGAGGTCAGAGGAGAATGGGCCGACTGATTCAAGCTGATAGAAGAGCAACTTTGACTGAAATAACCACTCGTTACAACCGAGGTATGCAGCAAAGCATTTGTGAAGCCACAACACGCACAACCTTGAGGCGGATGGGCTACAACAGCAGAAGACCCCACCGGGTACCACTCATCTCCACTACAAATAGGAAAAAGATGCTACAATTTGCACGAGCTCACCAAAATTGGACAGTTGAAGACTGGAAAAATGTTGCCTGGTCTGATGAGTCTCGATTTCTGTTGAGACATTCAGATGGTAGAGTCAGAATTTGGCGTAAACAGAATGAGAACATGGATCCATCATGCCTTGTTACCACTGTGCAGGCTGGTGGTGGTGGTGTAATGGTGTGGGGGATGTTTTCTTGGCACACTTTAGGCCCCTTAGTGCCAATTGGGCGTCGTTTAAATGCCACGGCCTACCTGAGCATTGTTTCTGACCATGTCCATCCCTTTATGACCACCATGTACCCATCCTCTGATGGCTACTTCCAGCAGGATAATGCACCATGTCACAAAGCTCGAATCATTTCAAATCGGTTTCTTGAACATGACAATGAGTTCACTGTACTAAAATGGCCCCCACAGTCACCAGATCTCAACCCAATAGAGCATCTTTGGGATGTGGTGGAACAGGAGCTTCGTGCCCTGGATGTGCATCCCACAAATCTCCATCAACTGCAAGATGCTATCCTATAAATATGGGCCAACATTTCTAAAGAATGCTTTCAGCATCTTGTTGAATCAATGCCACGTAGAATTAAGGCAGTTCTGAAGGCGAAAGGGGGTCAAACACAGTATTAGTATGGTGTTCCTAATAATCCTTTAGGTGAGTGTATGTTAGTTTATGCATAACCAAATGTTAACTAATGTGACCTTATTGTACAGTGTTACTGTTTTTTTTTTTTTTAACATGGTAGCTAGTTTGTTGCTCTACCAGATCTACCGGCTGGTCAACCATTTAAAACCACCTTAGACCAACTAGAAACCAGCTACAATGATCCGAAACCAAACAGTTGTGTATTCTTGCAGGCAGAAGCATAAGTCATTAGCATAACAGGTCTTGTCTCTCCTGTAGTTCTCCCCCCTGCTCCTCCACCTCCTCCTGCTGCCAAGAGACCACTGCCTCCAGACCCAAAGGCAACTCTTCCCCAAGCGTCTCCGGTTCCTCCTGCACCCTCCGCACCCCCAGTTATACCCCCCGTCCCAGTTAGACCAGCGTCCATAGTGCCACCTGCTCCAGTGTTGCCCACTTCATTTTCAAATAAACCCCCACCTCCACCTATACCCCCACAGCCAAAAGCCCCTGCCCCCAAACCAGTGAAATCCCCTGCTCGGTAAGTAACATTGATCACATGCTGTGTTTCTTTAAAGAGATTTCAGCTGTTGGGTTTGTAGCATTGTTAGCATTGTCTACATTTATGTCAGCTGCACTGTTCTGTGTATTTCTCAGGAATCCTGTTGGTCCATTTAGTAAAGATGTAAATGTAAATAAAGCTCCACCCAGTGTTCCCCGACCAAGTGACAAAACAGGTTATTATAATATTTATTTATATGATAAATATACCACTCTAAAGCCCAAAAAATAATGATATGTTTGATGGAAATAAGTCTAAATGGTGATTTCCAATAGAACGGTTTCCTCCAAACTCCGGGCCGCCATCTGCCTCCGCACCAGCTCCTCTTCCTGCTCCCAAACCCAGAACGGCCCCACCTGTAAGTGACCGTTTAAGACAGACATTGAAATTATAATTTTTCCCCCCACAAAAGCATTTTTTTTTTTCAGGATTCTTTGATGAATAGGAAGTTCAAAAGAACAGCATTTATTAGAAATAGAAAGCTTTGGTAACATTATAAATCTCTTTACTGTCACTTCTGATCAATTTAATGTATTCTTGCTGAACAAAAGCATTAATTTCTTTGAAAAAATCGTACCCAGATTCCTGAACGACAGTTTTATATTTATTTTTTTACGTTTTAAATGATTATTATGAAAAAAATATGTTTACATTTAAGCCACAATTAAATGTGGAATTTCATTGCATTACAAAATATCAAACCAAGTGGCATCTGCAAACATGAAACGTGTTTGTGCTATCTTTCTTTAAAATAAATGTTACTTGATATTTTGTTATAATACATTTTAACTGTGATGTAAGTGTTAAAACTAAAACATTTGCTTTGCATTTGCTTCAGAAACCGAGACCTAAGAGGGTAAAGGCCATATATAACTGCAAGGCTGATAATGTAGATGAACTGACCTTCTCAGAAGGAGAGGTGATAATAGTAGATGGAGAAGAGGACAAGGAGTGGTGGGTAAGTATAAAGCCATACTTACACAGTACATGCACAGATCAGCTGACTGAATCATGTGTGATCTTGATTGGCTCTTCCTCGTTTCCTGCAGGTGGGCCACATTGATGGGGAGCCGACCAGGAAGGGCGCTTTCCCTGTCTCGTTTGTTCACTTCATCACTGAATGATGTCTACACTGCTGTCTTACTAAGATCACATGCTCAGACTTTTTGTAACATAAACCAGAAACCACTGATTATTTAACAATGGATTCGCCAATTGGCCATCTTTCTGGCTGAATGGGGGCGCACAGAACATTTAAAAACAAAAGACCTCAGGAAAGGGTTAATTTTTTTTTTTTTGCGATTATTCTGATTACAAGTGTAATTACCTCTAACTTTAATGCAGAAATATCGTATGAATGAGTGCTATGCATATTACGGGAACCGTTTGTTTTTATAAAGTATAATATGTTTGGATCCTTAATCTCATCTTTATAGAGCTTTTTGTCAATATCAGATATCAGTTGCAGAGCAACTCTTATTTTGCATAATTAAGTGACGTGTTACACCATGTTGCTTGTATACAAGTTATGTTCCCCATGTTGTTACCAAACAAGCCATTAAACCTTTTACTCTGTACATTTAAAAGACTGGTTTTATTTTCAGCACTTGAGATATATTTTTACAAAAATGCCAAAGTAATGGATCTGAAACAGCTCACTGTAATGTTATACAATTTAATAGTTACACTACCATTGAAAAGTTGAAACCGTTTTCTATTTTCATCCATTTTAAAATGTAATTTATTCCTGTGATGGCAAAACTGAATTTTCAGCATCATTACTCCAGTTTTCGGTGTCACATGATCCTTCAGAAATCATTTTTTATATGCTAATTACATTTGCTGCCTAAGAAATAAATCTTATATCAATGTTGAAAACAATTTATTACCTTTTTAACCATTTTGTGGAAATTTATACTTTTTTTCAGGATTCTTTAATGAACAAAGTTCAAAAGAACAGCAATTTTTTTAAAATAGAAATCTTCTGCAACATTATTAATGTCTTTACGGTCACCTTTGATCAATTTAAAGGTGCAATTGGTGATTATTTTTTTGTTATGCTGGCTGAAAGTCTCTTCATATCCTGATAGCAATTACTATGTTAAGCGGTCTTAAAGGGGGGGTGAAATGCTCATTTTCAGTCAATCTCCTGTTAATCTTGAGTACCTATAGAGTAGTATTGCATCCTTCATATCTCCAAAAAGTCTTTAGTTTTATTATATTTATAAAAGAAAGATAGGCTGTACCGAGTCTTTCCGGAAAAAAACGAGCGTCTGGAGGCGGGCCGTGTGGGCGAAGCCAGAGCCATAGAGAGAATCCGTCGATCTGGGCTTTGTTTATAAAACATTCATCGTCGAAATGCAGGGAACAAACAGTCTACACAACTCGTTTTTGCCCCGGAAAAACAATCTGCATCCACTGTTCCTAACGCTGGGTTCTTTGGGAAGCTGAACATGGTAAGCTTTCCCTCACATCCAAAAACACACTTTGGAGACACTATGCAGCGCTGCCGATGATTTCCTGTTGAAGCGCGTTGATGTGCGCGGTCTCGCTCTCCTCTGGTCGACGTGTGCGCGGGCGAGCTTTTCCGGGAGAAATGCTCATATAAGGAGTTCCACTCTGGTCTACGTCATTAGATCCACGGTCGAAAAAAACCCAGCCGAAACTTGTACCAACCCGGAAGTAAGATTTTCGGCACAGAAATTCTCCGTTATTCGTCCAAAATATTTTTAAAAAACTTTGGCCATGTTAAGCATGAGAATCCATCTCTTTAACACTGTAAACAACTCTGAATACATGAAACACCATTGTACCCCCCCTTTAAATATAAATATATATCTCATGTAGAAGGCGTAGGACCATAAAATGTTCATTCAATCTGCCAGTCAACATGTGTTTGCACACCACTGGTATGGTCTGTGTGTGTTCATGTGTTTTGGAGTTTTGTTTTGAGTTTTGTTTCAATGCTAGCAGGCTAAAGTTAGCATGTCCCAGATCACCTATTGCACATTTAATGTGGTGTAAAGGTGTCCCTTTACAAAAAAATTATTGCCCTCAAACTTATGAACCATAGTGTACATTTACAAACCACTCTTTCTCTAGAAACAAGGAAACAAAGGGTCCAAAGTCCATCAAAGGTTTTATTAATTTACAACATTATCAGATGGTCCAAGAAACTATTTAGCATTTTCAAAATACAACCTTCAAGTTTCCTCATAATTATAGAAAAAAATACTTTCAAATGTTCAAAATACATATTTACAAACCAAAAGTCTTCACAATAGAGGTCTTAAACCCCAGGAGATTGAATATATGCACAGTGGTCTCTCCAAAAAGGCCAACTATTATAATGGGATAGAAGCAAAGGATCTTCTTTGTGGTCCTTATGCACTCTGTACAGCTGCTATAGTACTTGAAACATCTGTAAAAAATAAATAAAACAATGTTTTCAGTCAACTAGCCTGATTCAATGCAAAAGCAACTGCTGCAGGTTCAGGAACTGAACAATAATCATGTCCCAAGTGGTCCTTCACACCGCGCTCTTTTGTAGTGGTTCTGAAGAGGAGAAGTTGTTCCACTGGAATAAGGTCGGTACGGCATCTTTCTTCAGCCTACGGCGCCCTTTAGGAGTCGATGGCTCTTTCACGTCATCGCTCTTGAAATGGCGACTGCAGACTCTTGTATGGGAAGTGAGGCTAAGACCCTCGCGCCGAATGTTGCGCATCCACTTTTCCCGTCTTTCTTCATCCGTAGGGAAAGTGTGAAAGCTCAGCACAGAGTTGAACTTTGAGGAAGCCGAACACAATGGGACACAACAATGTTCGGCCACCAAACTGTCTTCCCGCCGTTGATATTTAACCTTTCTGGATGCCTTTACTACAATGAGATATTATATATATATACTGCATCTAATATATATATATGTATATATGCACAATCAGGTCTCAGATGTTAATCTTTACAAATTAACAATCTACACACATTGATCTTAAATTATTTACTGCTGCAAATATTGTTTAATATATTGATGTATGTGGACTGAACTTATACAATCTAGAAAATTTGATCTACACAAGGGCTCAAATGTTTAGGGTCGTAAGATTTTTTTTACGTTTTAGAAGATGCCTCTTATGCTCACCAAGTCTGCATTTATTTGATATAAAAATACAGTAAAAGCAGTAATATTGTGAAATGTCACTACAATTTGCAAAACAACTGTTTTCTATTTATTATATTTTAAAATGTACTTCATTCCTGTAATGGCAATGCTTAATTTTTAGTCTTCAGTGTCACAGGATCCTTCAGAAATCATTCTAATATGCGGATTTGGTGCTCAAGAAACATTTCTTATTAATATCAATGTTATGGAAAATTTAATATTTTTGAAAACCATGACATTTTTTTCACAGAATTAATTTGACACAGAAATCTTTTGTGTCTGTTTTTACTGTAACATTTGATCAAATTACTGCATCCTTTAAAAAAAAAGTATTATTTCTTTTAAAAAATTCTTACTGACCCAAAAATGTTGAACCGTAGTGTAAGTGATCGGAGTGATCAAAAGGCATCTGAGATTCTGAGTGTAGAAAACAAGGCCGTACAGCTAACCTGATATAAGTGGTTGTGTGTGTATCCGGCTCTCCTCTAGCGTTAGAAAGTAGGCTGGTTTGACAAGCTGCGATTCTGTGTTAGCTGGATCCACAGCATCACTCGGGCCCTCAGTCTCACAGGTCAGTATATGGATGGGGCCCCGGGAGCCCTTCAAGTGGATCTGGATAGATTCCTAGAGCAAGACATAAACATAAGTTCATACAACACATATTCCCTCCAGTTATTAGATGAGTGCCCTTAAATCATTTTTCAAATTAGGGGTGGGTAATATGACACAAAATAAATAAATAAAAAATAATAATAATAAGAAATATATATATTTATTTTATTTTTTTAATATTAAATATATATATTTATTTATTTATTTAATATTTTTAAAAAAATTTAATATTTATTATATTTATTAAGCCTTGTAGGAGTCTTAATAAAAAATAAAAAAATAAATAGTAATATAATAATATATATATTTTTATTATTTTATTTTTATTAAGACTCCTAAAAGGCTCGGGGCCTTCAAGCTTACCTCAGTGGGAGTGGGCACCTCTAGCTTGGTCTCTTCAGGGGCCCTGACGGCTATTATAGTCTGGTCCTTGAAAACGCCAATCTTACAGATGTCCTCGTATGTCACATAAGCTGAGGTACAACTGTAGTTAAGACCAAAACAACTGAAAGAAGTTCTATAAGGACTGTTAGACATATAATAATCACAGATTGTCAGAAAAAGTGAGAGGATATTCAGCATTGTCTTTGAGGTCGGTCAGAGCAAAGAGCTGTTGGGCGCAGTCTTTGATGAGCCAGTCGAGGGCCTCCTCAGTGGACTTCAGATTAAGTAGGTCAGCTTTTGTCTTGGGGCTCCACTGGTTCCCAATGCAGCCGATTGCTCCTGGACCCCTTGGATATAGAGACAGATGTGTGAATCATATACTGATGTATCAAGACAATCAAACCTCTAGACTTGGTTCCAACTTAAAGGGATACTTCTGGATTTAGCATTAAGCTTTGTATCAGTAGAAAACCCGTAGTGTTTTCGAATAACCGTGCTTTCCTCCCTCATGTCCCCCTTAGATGAGAGATTTATGTATTTTTTGTCTGGAAAAAATCCTCCGATGACGCAAAAATCGTCATTTTGTGTCATCTGAGGGTTTTTTGGCCAGAGGCTAAAGACTACAGCCAATAGGAGGAGCTGTTCTGCATGTTTTCAACCCACCCATAGAGGGTGGGATCTCTCTCACAGAATGTACACATAGTATCAGCCGTCTTTCTTTGGAAGCTAAGCTAGCAGGCTCTTGTTCTGTGGAGAAAGCTGAGTAGTAGGGGTTACCAGTAGGGGTTACCATCCTCTTTTTCCCGGACATGTCCGGCCGTCGAGATCATCCAAAATGTCCGGGATTTGTCTTTTGCTTTCTGCTGTCGCCATTCATTGTTTACATGCACACCTTTTGTTTCAATCTAACTGAATTCATTCCGATCGGTGAATCTGAATGTAGTGTTTACATGAACGCTAAACAAGTGATCGGTTGATGTGCATTTTAACATTGATAAGAAAATTCCCGCTCCTCCGTGAGAGATACGAGACCGGTGCGTCTCAGTAATCACGCCACCGGCCTCGCGCCATTCTCCCGCGCCCCTCAGCCTCGTCCTGTTCGCCACAGTAAACATAATGAATGGCGACTGTAGAACGCAAAAGACATTTTGGGTGATCTCGAAATCCCGGGCAGACTCGTCACGGAGACTCACTAGTAGCCTAGTCTTGTTGTTTAACTGTGCGCTCTTGCTGGTAGGCGTGGCTTGGGAGTGGCCTCGTTGAGCAGTGAAGCAAGTGCATTCTGGGAGTTGTTGTCTTTCATCCACATAAGCCAAAAATACATTTTCTGGCTTTTCTCAGTCTAGAAGGCTCCAAATTCAAAAATAATTTCACATTTCTACTACATAAATGACCCATTTTAAATGCACATTCATCTTTCCAGAGGTGAAGTATCCCTTTAAGCATTTCATCGAACAGATTTTGTTTTTGTAAACTATAAAGCCTTGTTTATCTAATCCCACAATGTGGAATTAATGTTCAGTCTAAACTTACATCCACTGGATCTTGTTTTTGGACGTCTTTTTGATTAAATGGATACCAGTTAGCACATTGGTAATGTCATACACCCGCCTCTTTCGTGTGCCCAGTTTTCGCGTAACCTCATTGAGATCAAGGACTCCATTGGGAGCTGTGTGAAGAAGCTGCATGAAACGTTTGGTCAGTTGTCCAAGAGCGACTTCAGAGCGATTCTGGACTGGAATGAAAAGATGGGACTATTCAGGGAAGCTTTTTTTAACTTTAGTCCAAGTAGATTTAAATTCTGTTCAGCATCAGAAAGTGAATGAATTAAAAACATACCTTGTCCGGTGGATACACTGCTGGCTTGATTCATGTTAAATGTTGGGAATGTGAAATAAATGTTGGGAATGCTATTTAAAGTAAAAGAAAGCACATGATATAATGAATGGGCAAAATAATAAATACTGTTCCAGTCCTTTTTGTAGAAGTTATTTAATGTAGTCTTACCTTCCAGTGAAACACTGTCCTTGGGGTTTATCCTTGTCCTTTTGTCCTTGGGCATCAAGTGCACCACTGTGGTCTTCATCATCATCTTCTTCCTCCTCATCATCCTCAAACTCTTCATCATAAGAGTCATCATCATCATCATCATCATCTGCAGCAACTCCGCTCTTTTAAGACAAAATTAAGATTTAATAACATTGGATACTAAACAGTGTTACTCAACTTAAGAAATCCCAAAATTGTAAAAACATCAAGCAAAGGCACTCAAGAATTTAAGGAAAGGTATAAAAAGCTTTTAATAAATCATGGCGTAGGCATTAAAAACCTAAGCCATGATTGAATAAAGGCTTTTTATATGTTTCCTTAAATTCTTGAGTGCCTTGGCTTAATATGTTTTTATGAGATGAACTATCCCTACACCCAAAGAACACTGGGATATGGATTCGACACCCCGTACAGCACTTTTTTGCATTCCTTGTTTTAAAATTGTTCCAGCTAAGTGAGCACATGCATTTTACTCAATTACTCAGTTAAACAACAGCATGAATTTTATTCATTTTTCTTTATTTATGTTTAATGTTTTTTTTTTATTTCATACATTTTATTACTAGTTACAGATGTATGTGGAAAAAAGTGAAGCACTGTGAATACTTTCCGGATGCACTGTATGTGTGTGTGTGTGTGTGTGTGTGTGTGTGTGTGTGTGTGTATGTATGTATGTATATATATATATATATATATATATATATATATATATATATATATATATGTGTGTGTGTGTGTGTGTGTATAAATTGGCATGGAGTACTTTCCATAAGATCATCTCTCAATGCAAATCAAACCAGCTATTAGGCTAACTGAAATAAAACCATGCCAATCTCTAGGTATGGTGAAGGCTATGTGATGATGTGGGGCTATTTTAATTCCAAAGGCCAAGGGAACTTTATCAGGATGCATATTATCCTGGATCCATGAAGTAACTGGCCTTTAAAAATAAAAATCTGCCTGCCTCTATGGGAATTTAACATAGGGGTGTCCAAACTTATGCACCCTGTATTTTAAGGAAGAACATTTATTTATTTACGATACATTATTCATTCACAAAGAAAATTGGTGTCCTTAAAGGTTGGATTTTTCCTAATTTTTTAAATTAAGGCATTAAGTTCAGTTTCCAAAAGATGATTTTTTATTCCTCTTTTTAGTCAACTTTAGTATGGGTGTCTAAACTTATGCATAGCACTGTATATATACACACATACATACATACACACACACACACACAAATGTCTATAAGACCCAACTAAAAGCTTTAAACAAAGTAATATAGTTTACATTTTTTTTAAACTATAATTCAGTTTGGGATAAAAAGGAAAATAATCCAAGAGTAAATAGAGATTTTTTTTTTTTTTTTACTTTGTTTCACTTAATGTAACAACACTTTGAATAATAATAATAATAATAATTGAACAATAAATCTGTTATTTGTTCATAATGGGGCTAGCAGTTCATAAATATGATGATCACTGACGTATTTACGTGTATTGTGATCATGATTTATATGAGACAGAGCCTCTTATTAACACATTAATATTCGATCACTTAATTATTAGATTGTCAAAATGTGAACCTATCTGTATTATGACATGCTTTATGGAGCTTTGATCAATACATCATCTATCAAAGAAAGAAGCTGTACGTTATGTATTTCTGGCTGGTGTAAATACTATTTACTAAATAGTCAACTCTTGACCCATCAATCTCAAAAGACAAGTAATATGATCATAAATGTTACCATTACAATTAAATTAATTAAATACTTAAACTAAATAATTTCCATCCTGAAGTCAAGCTATATGTAAATAAAATACTGAATGA
This sequence comes from Squalius cephalus, assembly GCF_949319135.1. Taxonomy (NCBI): domain Eukaryota; kingdom Metazoa; phylum Chordata; class Actinopteri; order Cypriniformes; family Leuciscidae; genus Squalius; species Squalius cephalus. The sequence continues at coordinate 6,124,307 of NC_137133.1, read as the reverse complement.
CTTTTATAAATAAATAGCTGGTTGTCAGAATATGCATTGCACCCTTCTCACCTCCCCGACTGGGTCCAGGTGCTCGTCCTGCTCATCGCACGAGCTCCACCCGCACACCGGTCCTTCTAACGGGGGCATAATAGGAATCGCGTCCGGACTGATGCCGTTCGGCGTGATGTGATGGCTCAGGAAATGATCCTCGCATATCTGATGCTGATCGGTCACTTCGCGCTCGGTCTCCCGTAAAGCGGCCAGCCACACTTTCACTCGGGCCTTGTCTTTGGGGAACCTGAAGAATCTCTTGCGCGGCCGGCTCGGTTGCTCTCCCGGTCTGAGATCACTGTGGTTTATGCATCCTTGGACTGCACACTTCATCGTCGTAACACGCTGTCAGATTATATCGCTACATTAAATCAGATAAACGTGCAATGTTTACACACATCACGACAGGAAAAGCAAACGCGGTGCCATGTGATCACGTCTGACCAATCAAATGATTTGTTTTCTACTTCAGGTTCTCCCTCTATTGGCTAATCGCACCTAGTGACATCTAGTGGAATGGCGAAGTAATATAGCACATCTTTTTTAATGTCTGCTTTGTTCAAGTTTACAGAGATGTACGGGAATTTGATATAGGTGTGTGCTAGTTTATCATTTGTCATGAGAATTCATCATTCAGTAATAAACATGTATGTGTGTGTGCTGATTGATTCGTGGAAGAATAACTGAATCGGTTTTAGTGTCACCGACTCATTTACATTCTTACCAAATAGCAGAAATGTTGTAAATAACACACAAAAATATTGTATCATTATATGACAGTGTTATCAACACATGTACAAAGCAGAGTTTGTTTTAATAAATACAATTTTATTATTTAAAAACATAAAAAAACCTTTTCAGCCCAAAGAGGTACATATTAGTTATGTAATATAAACTGTTAAACAAACAAAAAAAAAAAGTTAATCAGAAGGAACTGTTAAAAAAGTATTTTAAAAAAAGGCTTTGAAAACATCCAGTATAATAGAACAATTTTTATTTAAATTGTAATTTTTCTTCTCTGTATCCCCACATGTTGGTGTTCCTTGTTCTTATTATCCCTTTTTTTGTACTGAAGAATTATAATTATGCAATTAAAAAAAAGAAAAAAAAAAACGTTTCGCGGAAATGAGTCGGTCGGACTTCTACGGGGCCCTTAAAGGGACATGGTGAATGAAAAAAAATATGAGATGGAAAAAAAAATATTTGTCAATGCTTTTGCGTTCTCTCACAAATGTTTTGCGTTCCCCTGAGAAACTTTGCACTCGCTCGCAAAGAGCTCAAAACCTCCCATCACTAAAGTGAAAACGACAAACGCCTGCTAATAAAGAAAGAAAAACGAACACGTCTTCTTTTCAGCCAATCAGTTTGGCCGAACGTCACGTTACGTAATTAATATTCATGAGCCTAGCCTTCGCAGTAGTAGGATTTGTAAATGCGTTTGGCGGACTGTGGGGTGTTGTACTGCCGTTTTTTACCAGCAGTGGACAGCAGCAAGCAGCAACAGTCTCTCCAGAGGTGGATGTGGATGTGTGGGATTGAATCAGGGCGAACTGGGCAGCCACTGTCATAGAGAACCGCACAGAACTAATACAATAGCGAAACATGGCTACTGAGACGATATCAGCCTGCACAGGATCCAGCTTACTGCAGCCAATAAGCGAGATAACCAACCTTCCGTTAGATCAGGTACATTTCTGTTATTTCTATTTTATGAAATGAATACTGGAGGCACAAAACCCTCAATACAGCAGCTTTCATTGGCATCCAGGTCCTTCTACAAATCCTTTACAGGCTGTGCACGAAAACATTTGGTAAGGACAATGAAAACGTTGCATTTTTAATATTTCCTCTCGAAATTCATGACGTCTGACTGAGCAATCGCATATTTCCGTCGGATTGAGTTGATGGTGTGCTCGTTTGCGGTGATGAAATGGATGATGAACTACTCGAGGATTTGAAAATGTGGAATTTAATTAATATACAGCCTAGATGAATGTATGCATACATGAGATACAGGGGAGAAAAAAACACTAGTCTGTGTCGGCACTTTTAAGGAAGCGTCATGATGTTGCTACCCAAGGCAGTCTTTTTAAAGATGTTTCTTTGTGGTTATCTTCTCTGTTTGCACAGGGCCATATATACTCACAATTTTGGGCTTGGCCCTTTTTTTTATATATCTACACAAACATATACACTCAAAAAAATGGCTAAGCTTTTAATTGTTTTAACAACAAATTATTGGTCAGGAAATTAGCAAACTTTAAGCGAATGCACTATTTAAAAAGCCATTGCTGTTTCAGAAAAGCAGTTTTTGGTATGATATGGGAAGTCGTGTGTGTGGTGATGCTCCACTTTAAAAATCTGGTGAGAAATATAATAATAAATGCATCTCTGCCACAGTGAAGCATGGAGGAATGGGTGTCATTGTGTGGGGAGGCTTTTTAGCTGCTGGTATTGGTAAGCTACTTCACTGTGTGAAATCATTTAATGCATTGGAGTACTGGATAATATTGCAGTATGGCTTGCTTCCCACAAAAGAAAAATAGTTATCTAAAGAGGAATGATCAAGATGTTATTTTTCAGCTTTTGAGAACAAGTCCATGAGGTTCTGATGTTTTGGCCTGGTCAAAGTCCAGATTTGAACCTTATAGTGAATATCTGGTCTCTCATTAAACTCAAATGAACTGGGAGACATTTTTCAACTACTCATGAACTGTTTGAAGCCATTGACATTGAGTGGAACAACACTGACTCTTCTTCCTGTAAAAAGCTGTCTCCAAGTTGGGGAACGCTACTCCATGCTAGTGCAGTTCTTGCTAATTTCCTGACCAGTAATATGTAATTAAAATGGTTAAAACTCTTAAAAGACCACTAAATAGTTTTCCATTTTTTGGCTTGGTCCTTCTTCTTTTTTTTTGCCCAGGGATGTGTATATGAAATGCTGCTCATACCTATCTAGATGGCCAAAATCCTGTCTAATTATGCAGCTCACTAGCTTTTGAAACCGCTATGGTTTCATGTGCATGTGCCAGAGAGAATTGCAGCTTGGGTAAAAGTCGTGTTTTGAATATGTGTTCCTCTAAAAGACATGACAAACAAACTAGAATAACTAGTGAAATCACATTTCATGGTCATGTCTTTATCTCCCAGGACATATTGTAGCAATTTAAGTGTTTAGACATTCTATGCATTGATAAATATATCAAATAATAATAATTATCTTTAATAATGATGAAAGATTTGTTATCATAATAGACAGGAAAATCTATTAGGCCTACGTAACAAGCATTTACACCTTAAATGGTCTACCTTTATTGCTTTGTAAATTAGCCTGTACCAGTAGATGCCAAAAAAAAAGTAAAATAAAAAAATACATGACCTAAGGTCAAGGACAAATGCTTGTTATGGAGGGTATGTCATATTATGAAGATATGTTGATGGTGCTAATTATCTTTTTCACTAAAATGTATGACAACGGTAACAGATAGATGTTAAATGGGGCTTTTTGTTTAAAAGCATTTCAGCCATGGGTAAATCATTTTTACTTAATCGAAACCAAATCCCATAGATTTATTGAAGGAGGGACACAGTTTTATGTAATATCTAAATATCTATATCTAAACATAAATCTAAATATGATATCTAAATCTTTGTAAAAAACTGTCCTTCACATTTTGAACGTGGTGATTGTGTGGATTGTTCAGACGCTGATACTGTGAAACCATGAAACCAAACCCCAGAATGGGCAAGAGTAGTGATTTATTGCATTATAGGCTACAGTTTGATTTCTGTATGTAGGCTGCTATATTGATTTAGTACAGACATTTGGACCTTAGTAAAGATATTTGAAGATATGACGTTGTCTGTGCTCATATTTTTGTAGCAAACAAAAGGCATACACTGCCGGTCAAAAGTTTGGAGTTGGGTGAAATTTTTCAAATGTTTTTTATGCTTACCAAATCTGCATTTATTTGATCAATGCAGTCAAAACAGCCATATTGTGATGTATTATTACAATTTAAAGTAACTTATATATTTATATATTTTAATTTATTCCTGTGATGGCAAAGCTGAATTTTCAGCAGCCATTACTCCAGTCTTCAGTGTCACACAATCCTTCAGAAATCATTCTATGCTGATTTGGTAATTAATAAACATTTCTTATTATTAACAGTATTGAAAACAGTTGTCACCCTGACCCCAATCTTTTTGAATGGTAGTGTAGACACTTTAGATGTAGGTTTGGTTGAAAAGTTAAAGCTACAATATGTAATTTTTTTCGCCGCTTGGGATCGCAAACCTCTTACAATAACAAAGGCGTTGGTTGATGACGCATAAGCGGAATTATGGAACTTATTGTCATGCCGAAGGATCTAATATGTTTATGGATGAGTGAATACATTGATGTTTTTAACATGACTGTGGTATGAAGCAGGGCACGATTGCTAATGAGAGACAGATATCAGCGCCACACGCGAGTCCCGCGGATATAAAGCAATGAGGACATGTCATTCTACCGAAATACCCGCAAGTGCAGAATTACTAGTCACACAGGTCAGTTTATTAGACGAATGAAACTTGTGAGGTAACGCAACGCTGTTTCACTTGGTCTACACTATCACACTAAACAGCATTTGAGTGTGTTGAAAGTTATAATGTTATTCTATGTTAGTTTGTCTGAGACTAGCAGTAAACTAGATCAACATTAGAATAACATACTGATCATATTCTAACATTTTATCATGTTGGGCTATATAACATTGGTTAGTTTTATGTACATTTGCTCACCTGTCTAATAAAGTACATGCAAGACTGGCGTCTCTGTCAAGTCGAAGTTAGTCATGGACGCGGAGCTCTTGGCATCTCGAAAACGCCACGCTGATATTGATCCTCATTTTAGTTCTCCTTTTGTCCCAAAGTCTGCTTGCCATGGTCCATAATGTTTGAACTAAATAACAACAGCGTAAGCGTGAGCGTGCCGCTAGACGTAACGCAGTTGTCCACGTCTGTCGCCATGGTTACTATGGCAGTACGAGCGGAAACCAGGGGAAAAGCGGATATTACGTCATTGACAGGCAACAGTGACCAGGGACGAGCCATTATTTAAAATAGGAATTTCTCTGAAATTAAAAATCTTTGGGAACTTTTGGGATGTTGTAAGTACACAACTGCAGGAAATATATCACACTGTGCAAGTGATTTTTGGATATATTATTACTTACATATTGTAGCTTTAACTCCTCTAAGGTGTCTTGTTGATGGAGAAGTGAGAACAGACTGTAATGTGAGCAGAAATCGGCTAGCGTTGCACTACCACTGCCAGACACTGGACTCCTGTTACACTTGGGCCTAAAAGAGAGAAAGTCTCTAATGCCTTTTGCCTCTTGTGCAGTTTCTGGTTGGTTTGAATCAGACAGTTTTCCTCTGCAACAGAATGTCTAATTCTGTTCTGTTTTGTACACATTAGCTGCATTCATCAAATGAGTGAATTTCATCAGTGTTGTTGTCAGGTCACAGCAGGTCAGCAACAGTGTTTTAACGTTCGCATGAAGAACATGCCATTTCACAGCCGTGGATCCTGGGTCAACAGGTCAAAGCCTAAATAAATAAACAAAAATTCCTCAGAATTTTGTGATCTTTGACTTTAGAATTCACCATGCCTTTATTATTATTATTATTATTGACTCGTCAAGGATTATATATTTGTTTGACCAATTCCAGATTTTTTCCAATAAAAATGATTTTTTATTTTTTTATGTAATAATATTAAGTATATTTTGGGGTTGCACAATATATCACTGGTCATATCTGTATATCGGTCGATAAATGTGGCTTGTTTATATTGTTAGTGGTATCAGTCTGAAGTTATTTTAACAGAATGATCATATGATAGGACCTACATTTTTTACTTCATCCTACTTTTTGTTAAACATAAATAAAAATGAAATTTGAAGCATGTAGACTTTTTTTTCTTTCAATCATATGACCATATTCTTTCTGACCATATATATGGTCAGTTTCTTTATTTTTTGATACATTTGTGAAATATATGCTATATTTACAAATAAACTTTTATTAAAGAAAGTTGGCCTACATTTGTTTTAAAATTATGCAGTTTTCCACTAAATAAACGCAAAAATCTGAACCTTTAAGATGATCTGCTTTTTTGTTTTGTTTTGTAATAAGTCTCACAAAATGTAGATTGATATCTAAAATCAGCTTATATATTGGATATCAGATTCAAAATATTATATCGGCCAAAATTCACAAATGGGTAAATACATAGTGTTTTCAGTGATCAATTAAATTATAACTTGTTTAAAAAAAAATTTTTAACCAAATATTTGCCAATATTGATTATCAAAAATAATATCAAAATGATTGGTATCGTCCAAAATTTCCATCTCGGTGCGTTCCTGATGTATTCAATAATCAATTCAATTGTATCATTTAAAAATATTGATTTTATTTTACTGTGATTTTATTTTAACCACAATTGTATGCCAATTTGCATATTGGTGCACCCCTGGTGTATTCAATGATCAAGGATCACAATGCATGTTAACATTTTATGCTCTGCTTAACCATTTGACTGTGAGAGGTTTCGTTTTCTTGAGCTGAATGAATGGGTGAAGTCGAAGGCGGTGTTCTTATCAAACAATGCAACAATACCTGACTTTTGCTTAACAAAGACCCCTATGCCTCATTAATGCAAATGACACCTCTGTGTGTGTGTGTGTGTGTGTGTGTGTGTGTGTGTGTGTGTTATTGTGTTGGGCTCTAAATTCATTAGTCAGCTGTTGTGCACTACCTGATCTGTGGTGCCTTTGCCTGTTTGATTGAGTTCAGGGCTTACGGTAATAAATCATATGAAGTGCTGATCTCAGAGCATTTGCTCAACATGTGGATCTATATAGCAACTAACAACTTAAAGGGATAGTTTACAAAAAAACAAAACTGTTAATTTACTCACCTTAGATGAGTTTTTTGTTGTTGTTGTCATTTTTGGGTTAACTATCCCTTTAAATAAAACTGGTAGTCTTGAGTTGGATTTGATTTTTAACTTCTGAAAGTCTGAACTCTGACGAAACTCTTCCTGAACAATACCGCGCCTGTGGGACAAAAAAGACAATCTCTTGGTCTCCCACAGGAGGAGGAATCCTCTGTGCTCTTTGCTAATTACTCAAGGAGAGAACATTATTCCCATGGGTGTCCTGATGGAAACAATGCGGAGTCCAATAATTGATTTTTTAGAGGTAGATTTGATGTTTTTGAAGAAACAGTAATTTACACTCTCAAGTAATCAAACTCATTCTGGATGTTTAGGCTGTTCAGTGAGTCATGTGTTTCTTTGGATCCTAAATTGCCATGGTGCTCATTAGATTTGGAAAGCGCTTGATCATTTGTCTTCATTGAGTAATGTGGAGCAGTGGGCTCTCTGTAGGCCGAGTATCTCACAAGAAGATGCAGATTAATTTAGCAGGTCTCCCGGGCATAAGAATCCCAGTGTGAAAGTGCTTTTTAGAGACTGCGGTTTACCCTGTTACTCAGCATTTTCACTCATGTGCTGGAGGAAAACAAATCCTTCCACACGTTGCCACATTGCTATTTTCTGGATTACATAACAAATGCGGGCCATCCAAGAATTATGTGTGCAACCAAAGGTTGGCCTGAGAAATGCAAGAGACACTAAAAAACACTTCAAATAGGCTACCCTTTAAAAAGTCAAAAATAATAACATTTATAGAGACTGATTATACCAAAGGTCTTTTTTGTGCAAAGCTACATATTTATATAATTATTTAATAACGCTTGCTCATTTAAAGTTAATTTTAATAGTATTTATTATTGTGTATTTTATTGATTTGTTGGATGTGACTAGTCAACCGTTGTGTCCGATCCATAATTGATTCATCTTTTAGTCCTTTAAAGGTTGGGTAGGTAAGAATTGTCTAAAGAACTTTTTTTCAAATTGGCTTAAACTGTCTTTATATACCAATACATAATTAAAATGTAAGTACTTTGAAAAAGAGAGTATAAAAATTGAGTGACTATAGTGTATTTAATCTTCAAAAAACACATCTCATTAATTCCTACCGGGACGAAACAAGTGATTGGCTTGCGCGACTGTCACTCTCCGTCGCCATGACTACCGCCGCTATTACTGGCTCTGCCCACGTGCGCGCAGTCGCGCACCCGTTTTTAGGTGGGAGTGAATGGAATTAATGAGCTGTGTTTATTGAAGATTAAATACACTAGAGTCACTCATTTTTTTATACTCTCTATTTCAGAGTACTTGCATTTTAATTATGTATTGGTATATAAAGACAGTTTAAACAAATTTGAATAAAAGTTTTTTTAGACAATTCTGACCTACCCTACCTTTAATGTTTAAGCATTTTGTAATTGTTGCAAAAAATGGTTAGCTATAAAATGCCGTTTTATCTCAAAGCGAGAAGTATTGAAGTATTTTGTAAAATGTTGTTTCATGAAATTTATTTCTCTGAAAGTTTTATGGCCAATCCTGTCATGGAGAGCTCTGCAAATTCCTGCTAAATGTAATAATAAGATCATCTGATCTATAACTGATGCTAAGTGCAAGCAAGGATAAGTGATATCCATTTCACACCAATTCCAGTCCATTTTCAGACCAACTTTTGCCTTTGTATACTAACCTCATTCGACCTTCATATCCCTGATGCGTTGTTTTGGAAGCTCTTGGAATGATCCATCTCCTCCAGATTTCACCGCAGCTTCAAGGACTTATTATTATGTAATGGTTATCCTTACCTGCTCAGTTGACAGGAGCATGAGTGCACCATGTGCATTAGCAGCACCAATAAATAATTGAGTATCTAATGCACTGTTTGGAGGGAGCACTTATTTCTCAAGAGCGATTTAATCATCGGATAACTTCTCGCCATGTAATTCCAATGCCATAGCCAAGTTCAGGTGTTTGATTAGGGAGATTAATGGGTTAAGTTTTGTAGAGCTCACCCTGCCACAGATGGTTCTTGCTTAGATGTTGTTATGATGGACCTTCGTGGATATGGAGCTGGTTTAAGAGGAGATTTTAAGAGGGAAAATATTCTTGCTCTATATCCATTATTCTGCCCAAAGTGTCCATGTAGAATCAAACAAATACATTTGGGGTTCAGTTGCATCTCACTGCAGAGATATGAAACATGATACTTTGCTTTGATCTCCATAGAAGTGCTTGGTGTGGAAAGCAAATCAATCATCCAAATCGTGTGGCTTTTGACAGCTGAAAAGACTGATGACTGAAGCGGGCAGCTTTCATTCTGTACCTCGGTGTCCTTTTTTATTTTTAGGAGGACTGTGTCCTAGCAACAGGCTTCTCGAGAATTGCCACAAAAAGCCGACGCACTTAATGCTGAAGTGTGTCATTTCTGCACCTCTAGTGACACTAAATGGAACTGCAAAATAGTGATTGTTTTTAAACAGATTTCCCCCAAATACTTTTGATAATGGTAGGCCAAGCATATGCTCCCAAACTAATGCATAAATGGCCTTAATTGAAGCATTAGTTATTCATGTTCATAATCAACATTGATTTTTTTCATGTTTTTTCTTATCATACAGGACATATGTGACCCTGGACCACAAAACCAGTCACAAGGGTATTTTTTTTAAAATTGAGATTTATACATCATCTGAAAGCTGAATAAATAAACTTTCCATTGATGCATGGTTTGTTACGATAGGACAATATTTGGCCGAGACACAACTATTTGGAAATCTGAGGGTGCAAAAAAATCTCAACATTGAGAAAATCACCTTTAAAGTTGACCATTTATGTTCACGATTATGCTGCATTCACTCATAAAAATAAATGTTTTATATATTTACGGTAGGAAATTTACAAAATATCTTCATGGAACATGATCTTTACTTAATATCCTAATGATTTTTGGCATAAAAGAAAAATCGATAATTTTGACCCATACAATGTATTGTTGGCTATTTGTTGGCTACTTGTGAGCCAGGGTCACATATAACACATAAATACGTCATGATATGTGAAGTTTGGCTGAATGTAGTTTCCCGCTGTTGGTGCATACTAGCCATCATCTTGTCATCGCTTCTTTTCTTTGTTTTAAATACTTAATATTTATCTATTTCGGGTCCTGATTAGGAGACAACGAGCACATGAAGCTTTGTGCCGTGCTGCTTATATTTATTAAGCAGTAAAAACGCACCTTCCGCGCCCAAAACAAGGCATCTGTGGATGAGAGTCCGATGCAAGGATTGCTGGAACAACATTGTCCTTCACACACAATAAGTGGGGTGAGAATTTTAGAATGACACTATAGCTACATCCTAATTCAGAGGCTGCATCCTTCGAAGGCTGATTGCGTCACAGCGGCCAGACGAAGGCTGTCAATTCGAAGGCTCCTTCAAATGCGTCCTTCGTTTCCCGTGCAATGAAGGATACAACAGATGAATCCTTCGCAGCTCTTGCCTACCCCAGTGTTCATTGCGCTCCAGTGACACCAGGATTTTTTTGAGAGAAATTGAACGCGTTGTTGGGTTTCAGCTTACTCAAATATCTAATGATACAAATGCAAAAATAAGAAACCTTTAAGCTGTTCAAATGTTGACTTTTATTTTATAAAAGTTTATAATATATAGTTTATAGGCTACTCTTTAATATATATATATATATATATATATATATACAGAAATGGACCACGGTAAACATATTTAGACCGTTTTTGAACCCTTTTTTTTTTTATATAAGAGTTTAATATAACCAGAGACAATTTATATAAGAGACATGCCACTTCCTCAATCCTCAATACAACTATATAAGGAAAACCCGTAACGGCAAAGATGGCGGTTGTATGCACATGTCCCGCCCCTCCCGCTGGAAAGCCAATCATCTGCTTTTAACAGTCAGCAGCTGACCACTAAGGAGCGAATGTACAGTGACGTAACATAACTGCCATATTCAACCTGTGCTTTCGCGCTGTGGCTGGCGCTGAGCCAAAGACGGACGCGCTCAGCCCTTGTCATAGGCTATATCACAACTGTTCAGTGTTTTTAACCACATAATGTTTATTTTAGGTTTCAGACATTTAAATATAATTGTTTAAGTGCTTGGCACAACACCGGCATTCTGGATAGAGACGTAAATGAAGTTGGTGTCGTGAACGTGAACCCTTGCGCATGCGTAGTAAAAGTATAACCTGTGGGGGAAAAGGCGTTTTAAACCTTATTTTGGGGCAAAGTCATCAAACTTTTTCAGCGATTTTTATCATATTTTACTGCTGTTTCTATATATGCCGTTTTTATGTCCCGGTGACCAGTGAAAGTGCAGTTCTGACTCTCTGCCCATTCATTTAGATAGGAGCCTGGTCTTGTTAGTCCGAAATAGCTGCCCGGAGGCGTTGCCAAGATGGCGGCCGAGTGGCACGACTTGCCTAAAAGGACTTTGATATAACTTATAAAAAAAGTCCAGTACAAACGTTACTGTCACTCATCAACGGCAGTTGTCACAGTTGCTAGGCGACAAGAACAATCCTCTGTAGGGTGTAGGCTAGACCCTCCCATTTAACAAAGATCGGTCCAACCTTCGAAGGATGCAGCCTCTGAATCGGGACACACCTTATATTCAACAACTACATCTTATTCCGTACATAATCACGTCATTACGCCATTTCTACGTCATTGCACATGCAATGTCTTATAGAGCTGATTAACCACCCCTTACAATCCGAATTAAATTACAGTTGAATTTGGCCACTTCATTCTGTTTGACGTGGTTAGCTACATGTGACTTTTTATTCCGGCTATACTACTAGAATGATTATAAACGGTTTATTAGGGTCCATGTAAATGCAAGCACACAGTCAGACACCCACTGTCCTGTTTTTCTAAACTCTTTTACAAGTCAGAGTAGGGAGGAAGGAATATTTACTTAGGCCTGGCCTTTCCATCCTGCACTTCTTTTTCCTACAAAACTATTGTATAACTTTCAATGTATAACTTGTATGCACAGTAATTTTATACAACATTTGCTGCTTTGTTTTTGTTGACAGATATTGTTTCTTTTTTTGTAGCGCAGCTGTGTTTGTGTTGAGTCAGCATGAAGTTATTATTGACCCTATTTACTTAATCACTATATCCCTCTGGATTTATTTCATTCTTCGTTGCATGTTTTTTTCCAAGGTTGACCGTCACAAATAACAAAAAAACTGAACTTGGAAAATACTTAATGGCTGATGTCACCAAGTACTTTTGACATCCCTTATTCTTTTATTCTTTCTCTGTATTCAGTCCATATATATATATATATATATATATATATATATATATATATATATATATTTATATTTATTATTATTACTATTATTATATATTTTTTTATGAATAACACTATACTTTGTTATATTACCTTGTACATTACAGAAAACTAGTTTGCCCAACTCATCTGTGTGAGTGTTTTTTTTAAAACAGCAGCTGATGGATTGACATGTTTCTCTCTTCTGACCAATGTAATCAATCACTATATATCCCCCCCCCCCCCCCTTTTTTCATAGAAACGCTATTTTGGATTTTTTTTTTCTCTTGCTATTGAAGCAAATGGGATTGCAACTATTTTGTTGTAGTTTCAGTTCACCACTATAGACGTTTACCCAACGGTTAAACACCGTCCACTTCTGAGAACCCTGGAAATGTGAAAAGGCTCCATTGGCGCATTTAGCATCTCAGCGGTGCCGGTGACATTCACCTGATGAAGTGAGAAGGCCTTTTTTTTTCACATTCTCTGCATCAGCTGAACTTGATGAATCTTCAGGATATTTCCAGCCAAGCCCAAGAACAGTTGTCTTGCCCTCTGAGTCTCACATACAGAAAGAAATCGGATTTATCTGCTGCTTATCAGAATCTGTTGGTTTGGCAAATTCTCTGATATAGCCAGTTTCAGCATGAGCTGAAGGGTGATGGGTTCGTCTGCACTGACACAGGAGACAAGGCACCAGGTAACCTGGACATAAAGGAGACTAGGAATGTAATGAGATACATCAAGGATCATTAATTAAAGAAGATAGTGAGAGACAGAAAGAAAGAGAGGTCCAACTTACAGCTTGCCTCATAACAGCAACACGTGAACATGGAGCACAGCCTCAGACTCAGAGCTGCTGAGTTATTGATGGAGGTGAGCAGGTTCATGGCTGTTATTTGAGTTCCTCATGTCACTTGTATATTGCATATATGCTCTTCTGTCGTATTTCACCATAATTTCAAGCCAAGAGCAACTATATTAAAGAGGTCAGATGAGAATGAGTATTGACTAGCGATGTACAACATGTAGGTTATGGAGCAATGTTTTTTTTGTTTTTTTTATATATTTGCATTTCATTTTTTTTTTTTTCTTTGGAGTAGTTATCCAAATGTCATACCTTATTTTATAGATACCTAAATTCACTTAAGCATCAAAATATTGATTTGACATTGACAAAAGACTATAGTTCTCCTTATGAGAAATCACAATGGAGTTTCCAGTAATTCCCTTATGTTCTAGCACAGTCAATTGCTCCTTAGCGTTTATTATTGAATTAAATCTCCCCAATTTATCAGTTTAAAGCCCCCCTGTGGTGAAAATCAAGTTTTTAATGTTGATTATATGTCTATGTGGTGATTTTAATATGATTTAAGACTAACCATGTGCAGTTGAACCAAAGACAGTCTTAAAATCACGGTTTGAAATCGCTGATGTTTCTGACGTCATCAATCAACGAGTGGATCTCTGAGCTGGTGTGAGTGAGTGGAGGCAGGGCTCATTTGCATATTCATAGAACCGTGTATACTAAATGAGGCAAGGGTGTAGAGTTACATTCAAGCTATTTTAAGGCATGAGTAAAAAAAAATTCCAAGGAGAAAACATTTAAATATGTAATTTTGATGACCAAAGATGAGTTTTAAGGGATGAAATTATTGACTACAGGGGGACTTTAATAGTTTCACTAAAAGTGCTTTTATCTGGCAAAATGATAAAGCAATAATTACACAGAAATGGGCTTATTAGTAGGTTTTGTCATGCTGAATCATGTCAATAGTTTAAATATTCATCTGCTTTAGATGGGTGCTTAAAAGGCCATGTCAAGTTCAGTAACTTGGTTGTGTTTTTCCCAGTTTTTTTCCGCCGCTTTCATTTACAGCTGGCTGTTAAGGGAGAGCTTGTGAATGAGCCTTTTTAATGCTCTTCTGTAAAAATGTTTGCTCGGGCCCCTCTCGTCTCTCCTTGGCTGCCCTTAACATCAAGAGGGCATGAGAGCATGCTTTATAATCTGTATTGATATATTGAGTTAGTGTCATTTTTCATGGCACCTTTTCTCTAAGTCTGAATCTAAGCAGGATGTGCCCTCAGTTTACTTGGCGCTGAGAACCTAAACACTGTGGTAAAATAGTAAATCCCTAATGGGAGCATATCACAATCTGCTGCTGTAAAGTGAAATGTTAAGCTTTCTTTTGGAATTACATGAACTATTTTAGGAATTATTAGTATGATTTGTGTGATTGTTAGACAATGATTGTCAGTTTATCTATTTATTTTGTATTTTTTCAAATGTGCACTACAATTCAGAAGCTTGGACTTGGTAAGATTTTTAATGTTTTTGTAAGTCACTTACTTTTCTTTGATAAAAATACAGTTAAGATAATATTGTGAAATATTATTACAATTTAAAATAATTATTTTCTACTTTAATAAATGTCAAATTGAAACTTATTCCTGTAATGGCAAAGCTGAATGTTCAGCATCAATAGTCCGGTCTTCAGTGTCACATGATTATTCAGAAATCATTCTAATATGCTGATTTTCTGCTCTAGAAACATTTTTTTTTATTATCAATGTTGAACACAGTTGTGCTGCTTGATATTTTGGTGGGATTTTCAGTAATATTTAGTGTACCATTAAGAAGATGATATTGTAAGGCCATTTCAGTTTTTATGGCACATTTGTTACAAATTTTAACCATTTAGCTGTGTGATTTACTGCAGGTTTTGTGTGTGCTTCATGTTTGTTGCAAGTGTGACAGATGGACAGATGGAACTGAGTCAGAGAGCAACAGGAAGTCTGCAAAGAAAGCAACAGAAGCTGGCAAACGAGTCTCTGTCAAAACTGATTGATGATCCTTCATCTGTCATGGATTATGTATGTTGTGTCTAAAACATTATGTGATCTATCCATAATTATGTGTAACCGCATGCAAGGATTGTGTGGTTCATATTAATGGACAGTTTTTTGCTGTCAGTGTAAATGCCTCTAAAAAATTTCATGACTTGAAAGTAATAAAACTAATTCAAATGCATACTTTGAAATCAGATGTTGTAATATCCAAGCTCAGGTGATTTTGAAGACTTGTGGCTCACTTATATTTTTGCTGTGCTGCCTACATTTAAGCATGCTTTTTTTTTTTTTTTTTTTTTAGAAATACAGATTACTTGGCGCTTGAGATTTCTTTTGACATTTTTACAATTACAGCACTAGTGCGGTGTACAAGTTACAGCATGCTGCCAAGAATCTCCCTTGGTTTGGTCTGCAGACCACACTGGGTCGCCTGACATGTATTGGATGTTTCAAAAACAAGTTTTGTCCTTCCTTGTTTTGGTGGATTTATTAAGTGCTGCTCTACAGCTGTTGAATGCAGATGTGGATGATTAGGACAGAGACATAGTTTTTTTTTTTTTTTTTGTAGCATCCTTACATGGTGTGTGAATTCTTGAATTACTAGACAGCTATCAAGACTGTAATATATATTCAGCTATTCTGCAGACTCGTGATGAATTCTATTTGCATAAAGCGTAGGAATAAATGTTATTTGCAGACGTTTGGTTGAAGATAGTGTATATGTCTGACTTCAAATGACTTGCAGCTGAAATTTCACAGCTGTGTCCAGTCAAGAAACAACTCCCAGACTCATGCTGTTGTTGATGTCTTTGGCTTTTACAAGAAGCATGTCAGTGTGAAGCCCAAGGCATTATCTTTTAAGTAGGTCACAAGGCTTGCAGGGTCCTGAAATACTGCAGGATCCTCACTGAAGTCCTGCCAACCTTCTGATGTTCTTCTGGGACACTGTTCAATCATTGTTCTCTGACCCTGTTTGTCGTTGTTTGTTGTGATTTGGCAGTGATATTTTGTCATGCTTATTATTTCTTCTAAATTCCATTGTCTGTCTACACATTACACAATAATCTTCACACCTGTTTCCAGCATCACATATTGTAGTTTTTCTATACACACTGTTATCACAGCCTATTAGAAAATATTTGATGTTGAATGTACAGCAATGTGGAGGAGTATTTGGACCAATGGGGTTTCACTGTGGGCGGGGCTACCCAGCATGACAAAATGGATATGTAAACCAAATGACAAAAATATGTCTTCACACTTGTCACTTTGATGTGCTAGGAATGGTAATGTACCATACGTCTAGTTGTACTATTAATATATTCTGTTATGTCCTAAAAAAATGAGTAATCATCACTTGACATGTAAAACCAGTATGGCATGTATGTGAATTGTGAAATATTTGTATTTTGTTTTATTCACAAAAGTTGTATTACATATAATGGTTGTAATGTTTTTTTGTCAAGAAGTTGAATTAACAATATGCATTAATAATTCAATATTTGAATAAAAAATATCCGATTAAATAAATAAAAATAATTATATATTTTTTAATAAAAAATATTTACTCTTACTCAGAGCTGATGTACAATCCAATCTGAAAATTTCTAAATGAAATGCATTTGATTAAAATATCAGCCTTTTAACTATGAGTTCAGTTGACAAGTTACTTTTCTCTTTTTTTTCCCAGGTGAACTTCGTAGTATGTCAGCTCTGTGCCCTGCTCACGGCCGTGTGGTTCAGGCTCTATCTGCACCCCAGCAAGACGAGTCCTTTTGTGCGGCATGTGGTGGCCACACTGCTGGGCATCTACTTTGCCCTCTTCTGCTTTGGCTGGTGAGTATTTCCATACTGACGCATCCCTCTGTGTGTCCACAAGGAATTTGAAACCAGCTTTTGCTTGTACTCCCAGCTGCTGGACTGCAGGATATGTGCTGGTGTGACGTTCCAGAAAGATACAACGAACGCCAATCAATAGGAAATGTAGCGGTCTGTGAAACTACAGACATTTGATACAGAATAAACAAACAGCTTGAAGGCAATAAAGGGAGCTGAAGCTGACGTCTAGTACAGTCAAGTATCAAATTATGTGGAATTTTTCTGTTGTAACTACACCTATATGACTCAAACACAACAGTGCAGACCGGACATTTTTTAAAAGCTTCAAAATGAATCACATTACACCATTTGATTCATATCAAAGATGGATTTGAAAAGTGGAAAACAGAAATACAAGTGAAGGATTGTTTCATTATACAAAAACTTGCTTTTTTATTGGCATGTCCCGTTTTTAGATTGTAGTAGTATCATTTAAATTTACAATTTGCAATTAGGACTAAAAAGGTTTCATTTATCCAATTGTTTTTTGGAAACATGATCTTTTAGAAAAATCAATATGCGGAAAAAAATATCATGGCTAAATCACAACAAACAGTGTCAGAGAACAATGATTTAACTGTTCCAGAAGAACATCAGAAGTTTGGCATGACTCTCTGTGAGGTTCCTGTAGTATTTCAGGACCTTGCAAGAATTGTGACCTACTTACATTTTTGTGTCCAATCATATAATTTCCTACAGTTAAAGTTAATGACATTTATTAATAATAATAATAATAATAATATATCCAGTTCAAATTTCTAAAGAACATTTTTAATTTCCAGTATATTTTGCTAAAAACCTTTAGAGAAACAGCTAGTGTTTTAAGAAATTCCTGCCGATACTAACATCATTTTAGATACATTAGTGTCTGTGTTATGAGATCACTATCAGCCATGCTGAAGCTTGTATTGATGAGTCGGTGGCGACTCAGATCTAGAACTCATTAACATCTCATTTAAAAAGACAAACAGATCAATAGTCCACACTGAAAGATAGAGAGACTTCTGCTTGCTAATTAGTGGCGTCTTTTCAAACCCTTATTAAAGTGTCTCTGTTTGTGTTTGTGTGTGTTTAAGTGGGTCTGACTTGCAGATAAGCTTCCGTAAAGTCTCTTTAAGGCAGTTCTCTTTGAGGGATCTGGGTAATGGGCATACAAATTTGGCTCACTTCTTCTTCAGATTGAAACAATAATGTCAAATCAGCAAAAGAAAAATTATAAAATATATATAAATACACACACAGTGTGTATCTTATTTATACATATATACACATACACATACATATACATATACATATACATATACATACACACCTACACACACACACATTTCACTAAAAAAACAAGATTTTTCATGCTGATCCAGGTAATTTACATTTACATAAAGAGTAAAAAAAACAGACCTTACTTTTATCGAAAAGTTCATTGGCTCTTTTAACCGCAACGTAGAACTCTATTCCTACCGCTGCCATATTAAGCATTACAAAATGTACTGCATTTAAAAACAGCATTTTCTCTCTTTTCTACAGGTATGCGCTTCATTTCCTTCTCCAGAGCGGCATTACTTACGGCATAATGATTCTGACCGGAGTTGAGCACATGCACAAGTGAGTCCATATTTTTACATCTTTAGAATCAGTGACTTCAGAATCAACATTAAAGGCAACATTAAATTAATGTTTTTTTACTTTATTAAAGACCCTATGAAATGGCTGGGCAAGTGCAGCATTTCCTGTATTGACATAGTACACAAATATGGTCTCAAAGCTAATAAACTGACTAAAAGGCACAAAATTAAAATGTTTAATTTAGGGGGTCTTTAATACACATTAAAGACAAATTTCACTTTAATAATTACTCTCTTAATTTTGAACAATTCAGTGTTATTCCAAAGGAAAAAGTTTGTCCCCATATCTTTCATCAAGATGTACACCACCATTCAAACGTGTTTTAAAAAAGAAGTCTCTTACGTTCACCAAGGCTGGATTTATATTAAATGTATATATTTTAATATATTATAAAATGTAATATAAAATCAAAGCAGCCATTACTTCAGTCTTCATTGTCACATCTTCAGAAATCTCAATTCAAAAATGTGCACAGGATAAATACAAGCTTCAGGCAAAACAAGTGAAAAATGTCAAATTTGAGGTTTTCACAAAAATGTGTTCATTTAAGCCCTCGTCAAGCGATCCCAATGATCCAAATAGCAATTAAACATCTATAAATCTCTTTATTTGTATGTATTCTGAGAGGAGTACCTTTCCTTTTTCCATGAAAAATGCCATTTTTCTCTGCTCGCTTCTTGACGGCTGTGCTTCCCCTCAGCACAAGTTTGGTGTTGTTTTAAAGCGCAGCATTCCGACTTTGTAAATATTCATAGCGAATTCTCAATGGCATGAACCAGTGAAATATGAAATGTGATTTTCAAACTCATGCTGATGTAAACAAAACTATCTTTCTCGCGCTGACCGACGCATCCTAAGCGTGCACACAAAGACGCCACGGACAGAGCATGATCCCGATATACACACACACATACACAGAATTACAGTAGTTCAAAATATCTGTCTTGGCGAGTATTCACGCAAAAATGATTTGTTAATTCACACCGCACAGACAAACATAAACAAACACGTTTGTTGGGTTGGTTTCTGTTGGCGTTGGTCAGGGTTTGTCTTCACATTGACTGACCATAAAATTCTAAATCCAACTGCCAACTCGTTTGTTGGCGTTTGTCTGTGGTTTCCTATTGGGGGAAAAACATCAAAACATTTTATTGGATCTGTGTGGTACAGTAGGTCTGAATATATAGGCTGTCTGTATATTGCTGTTCATTAATGTTAATCAAACAATTGTGGTATCATGGGGAAAAAAGTTTAATATATATTTTCCCTATAGATATTTGTTTTTTATACCAAGACTTTGACTTTGACTAGACTTTGCTTCCCCTATCGACTTCAAACAGGTGTTGCTCAGTCTGATTCCAACAAATCATCATTTTGAAGATTTTTTTTAATAGAGAATGTGAAAATAACTCTAATTTCTAATAAACTCATTTTGGAAAATGTGCACATTGTGACTCATTTTGCCAGCACGGGTCACATATGCTGATTTGGTGGTCAAAAAATAAAAAATAAAAATTAATAACATTAAAGTTGTGCTGCTTAATATTTTTGTGAAACATTATTTTTCAGGATCTTGGGTTAATAGTAAGTTCAAAAGAAAGCATTTATTTGAAAGAGAAATCTTTTGTAACGTTATTAATATCCTTGCTGAATAAAAGTATTAATTTCTTTACCGTTAAATTTTGTGGTTCTGTGGCTGAAAATAAACTGAAATTATTTTTCTTTTTTGTTGACATCACCAAGAGTTCATTATTCAACCCAATCGATTCAATCAATTCCTGTTGATTAAAATAAATTACAGTCCATTTCTTTTTGTTATTGCATGTCCTGTTTCATTAGGAAATATGTCACAATGCAGAAGTACAACTGGTTGTGAACACTATTACATTAAAAACTTTTTACTTCGAATTCAATAGAGCCCATTGAGCAGTGCGTGAATCCTTCATAGCCCCCTTTTCATTCAAAAGGTGAACTAAGGTCCATGCAGATAGAAATCGTGCCCTTTCTTCTGATGAAAGAGTTGAAAACTGACCCAAAGATAATTATAATGAGAAAGACCTCATTCCCTTCACTGGCTGACCATCAGTCACTGTCCTCCTCATAGGTGTAATAAAATCTTCCATTATTTCCCTGCTGCCGTCTCCTGCCAGCTGCCAGAACCTTCTTACTAGGTGGTAAATATAAAACTGCCTCAATGTCAGACTTTTGTTAAATGGCCCTTTAAGGACATTTTGTTTCAAATGAGGTGATATTACTGTCTTTGGAGTTGTTAAGGTAGACAATTCTTTCTCCTCCTTTTTCTGTCTTCAATTGGTGAGTTGTGTAGAAAGGCGATTGACTTGAATGGTTGTGTTGTTTTGGGAAACATACAGCGGTTGAGACCGTTCTATTTTTGTCCGCCTTTAGGAGGGCAAACAGTTTTGCAGACCTGCAAAACACACTTGCATTGTTGAATGGAAAGCACACGCACACCTAGTCTATCTTTGTACTCACACCTGCAGTGTCTGGGGACCTGAGCTGAATGTGTCATCACTAAAGCTCGAGTGTGTGTGTGTGTGTGTGTGTGTATGTATAAGAAATAATGAGAAAGACTGGGAGCTTCTAGTCCCTTCAAGTCCCTTGAGTTGTGCTAGTCCGTTCAAGCTTTATCTGATTTTACCCTAACTTTGTCTATGAGATAAAAACAGATCTTACGTTTTAAAACCACATGATTACTGGACTAATGACATTCTGTTGTCATGTAACTGTGAACACAACAGAAGCAAAATAGACTTGGGGGAAAAAAAAATTGGGTATATTGTGAATTATTATCTTTATTTTTTTTATAAAAGCTGTGGCTGATGTCTTACACCGCTCTCAAATAGTACATTTGCATTCACATTAGAAAACCACTTATTGTGAGAAATCAGCATTCACATTTGCATCTTGTCCTCGCTGCTTTTTCCCTGCCTGACTTAGTCATGACTCAGGAAACCAAGCAGAATATGCTACTTGCTACTAAATGCATCAAACAAAACTAACCTGGAAAACAGCATGATCAGAAGAAGGAGAGATTTGTGAAGGTTTGTTTTGTGATAATGACAGGCTGACTGTCTATTTATCCAGCTCACACAGCAGCATACATACAGTGCAAAAATAAATGGACATGCAATTATATTTTTATTCAAATTATTTTATAATATGAGAAGAAACTATATTCAAAGGTCCTATAACTTTTCCAGTTGTTCGTGATTTGCTGGATTACTCGCAAAACAAACAAAAAAGGGTAACACTTTATTTTAAGGTGTCCTTGTTACATATGTTACATGTACTTAGCGTAGTAATAACAGTAAATTATGCAT
The DNA here is from genome assembly GCF_949319135.1 of Squalius cephalus. NCBI lineage: Eukaryota > Metazoa > Chordata > Actinopteri > Cypriniformes > Leuciscidae > Squalius > Squalius cephalus. The sequence continues at coordinate 6,102,275 of NC_137133.1, read as the reverse complement.
AATTACATGCAACTAACCCTCAACCAAAGCCTAATCCTAACCTAACCCTATAGTAAGTACATGTAGTTGCTTAATATTACTCAGTACTTAAATATATAATTACACTGTAACAATGACACCTTAAAATAAAGTGTAGCCAAAAAAAGTTTAATATACTAGACAAATGTATATTCATTAAAAAAAATGCTCATGAAGTTTTATTTTTTATTTTAATAATTTACATCATATTTCTAAAATTAGGATTCCTATTTCCAGATTTTTCAATACAATTCTGGTTCTTCAAAGAAAAATAAATAAAATTATATCATATTGAGGCCTTTGGGAAGTTTGCTGAGACCTCACAGTGGGCCCTGGCCCCCATTCTGCCATAAAACGATACAAACACAGCTTTGTAGAAAATGTATTGCGTGAGTCAGTGGTAGGTAATGCGGTTTGCAAAATTATGCAAACAATTGGCCAATCAGAATCCAGTTTTCCAGAGAGCCATTTAAAAATACCAAACAGGCTGAGCAAACACATGCAGTATATCTGACAGTGATAATGAAACGCCTCGATGGCACTGACAGTTTCACCTGTGTGTGTGTGTGTGTGTGTATGAGACTATGTATGTGTGTCTTTTCTCATCTTCTACCCCCATTTTAATTTCCACATCTTTTTTTTTCTCCATTGTACAAGAATTGGGAGCAATAATGTCATTAATTTGGGTAGAGAATAATGGTTTATCTGCACACACACACACACACACACACACACACACACACACACACACACACACACACACACACACACACACACACACACACACACACACACACACACACACACACACACACACAGAGTAGAGTTAATTTCTGGAAACATCACTGAGCTGTTTTTTTGTTATTTTATTTTCTTAAAATAAAGTTTGTACTTGTTTTTGGGTTTTAATGGATCACAATAAATCTCAGTATGACATCCTTCAGACCTTCATGATATCAAAGCTCTTATAAAACTAATTTATTTGTATTACCTGAAGGAAAATGGTTGCAAGTACATTAATGCTTCTGGAACATGAAACATGCTCTTTGGTTCACATTGCAGGTACTGTTTGGTGGTCGCCCTGGGTTATCTTAGCTTCTGCCAAATCACCCGGGTTTACGTCTTTGATTACGGCATGTACTCTGCCGATTTCACAGGGTAAGAAGAATATCCCTTTCTATGTGAGGTTTCTGAGCTTCATTGTCACTGTTGTGTACCCATATGTTATTTTCTTTCTCTCTCCCTGACAGGCCGATGATGGTCATCACACAGAAGATAACCAGTGTGGCTTTTGAGATCCATGATGGTGAGTGTGTGTGTGTGTGTGTTTGGTTAAAGTTTAGAAAACACCCAGGAATGATGCATTGGGATTCTGTTCTGGATGCTGTTCCAGGCTGCTGCTGTTGTGATTGTCAAATGTGCTGCCAAAGGGCCAGAGAAACTAATTAAAGAAATGGAAGGCAGTGGGATGAAGTGAAAGCAGATGAAAACAAGCCTCCCTCCTTCTCTTCACCCCTCTATTGTTCCACAGGGTGACATATTACCCTTATGATGAGTGCTCGCCATCTTGCACTATTACCGTTATCACAAATTCATTTCTTTGTCCCCTGCCGAGTTCATCTGCTGGCCTGCAAACCTTTGTCACGGAGTAGCTTTTGAACAGAGCGGATTCCCTTTAGATTTGCTTTTGTCCTCTCGGCTGTAACCTCACTGGATGTCTAGTGCAAGAGTAGGACTGGCTGATACTTTGGCTAATATCGTGTCACATTTTGTCTATACTATTTATGCTGCACAGTTAAAATTCTGAATTCTTAGTTTATTTTATTTTTATATAGTTATTGTTTTAGTTTTTGTTTCCCTTTTTATAATATACCATCTAAAACTAAATTGAAATAAATTTGTGGAGTCATTCAAATATAATATGTAATTTAAGTATAATATAATAATATATAATAGTTTAGTTTAAATCTTTCTCAGTTATGTTTTTTTTGTCAAATAACAGATTTTTTTTAACAATAATAACTCCACTGTAGCAGTAACTCGCATTAATATACAGTAGAATTAAGTTGATGTGGTGTCGCAGATGTGCCAGCTATGCGTTTTTAAAGTCATGCTTTTAGAGTCTGCTTTTAGCTTGTTACATAACATGAAGCTATTTTTGCACCAGACATATCATTTGTTATGAATAATCTTTTAGTTAATGTCTGTTAATGTGATGAAGTACCTTTCATTTGGAAAGTGTTTAATTCACTTTAATTCACTAACCCTAATCCAGAAATGGGTATTACCACATTGGTTATTTTTGATATATTGCGATATATTCTGTTAGCATGATATAAAATGAATCATTTGGTGATATAAATTGTATGTAAGCTGTCCGTCAGGACTCTTATAAAGTGGTTTCACTCGCCTGTTGTCCTGAATAACCTGTCATTGATATTCCCTATGGTCCGTAGGACACTAATAGGACAAAGGCCTTGCTAAACTCCATTACTACCTCTGGTACATGTTGGGGCCTATTGTGAGTGAAGCTCTGTCTCCGCACTGCTCGCTGGGTCACACATAAACCTTAATGAAAACTTTTTAAGTGGCTCGTCTTGTAATGTGCATAAGGCTTGCAATACAACAGGAAGAAATTAAAGCCACTTACGCTGGGTCGACTTGCCTTGTCTTATCGTGTGTGCAGTAAGACAAACAACTGAGGCAGAGGAGACTCATGAGTCAAGTGCATGAACTCTGAGCCAAGTCAATTTACAGCACATTTCTTCCCTCTCTTAATTCCCTCTGTAAATCAGGGAGAGGCCAGGGATTGTTAGATGAAACCACTTCTCACAAGCTCAGAAGCTGAGCAGATACAATACTTCCTCTGTGCTCAGATTCAAACGTCAAGATTTCCAGCAAAATTTTGTTTAAAGAAATATTTTGGCCAAAAATTGAAATTCTGTCGTCATTTAATTCACCCTTGAACATTTGACATTTCAAACCCTTATGAATTTATTTCTTCTGTGGAAAACAGAAAAAGGAGGCATTATATTATATTATATTATATTATATTATATTATATTATATTATATTATATTATATTATATTATATTATATTATATTATATTATATTATATATTTTTTTATGTTAACAGGAATGGCGAGGAAGGAAGATCAGCTCAACCAGGGTCAAAAACTGTTGGCTATAAGGTATGTAGATTTAAAAGAAGCTTTAAATTAAACTGTTTACTGTACAATACAAAGACAGTGTATATGATTGTGGTCTAGAAAAATAGTTGCTTTGCCCTTTATATTTATACCTGCAAGCTATCTCAAGTCTTTTCACTAGATATGATGTAATGCAGTGCTAAAATCATCCTCTTTTCCTCCGTGTTTGTGTTTCATCCAGACGGATGCCCAGTTTATTGGAGTACTTCAGTTATAACTGTAATTTCATGGGCATATTGGCTGGTCCCACCTGCTCCTATAACGATTACATTGCCTTCATTGAGGGCACTCCCTATCGGCACAGAGAGCTTGAGACCAAGGGAAAAGTCAATGGGAAGAGCAGACTGAACGACCCATCACCAAATGTTCGTTTTACTTAGTCGTTTGTATTTTTCTTTTTAATAACTTCAGTTTATCACAAATAGCATAAAGGCTGAACAAATCTTCAAAAGTGTGGGATTAGTAAGATTATTATTTTTTTTTTTTATTTTTTTTTGTGGAAAGAAGTCTCTTATGTTCAACAAGGATGCATTTATTTGATCGAAAATACAGTACAAACTGTTTAAAATTACAATTTAAAATCACTGTTTTCTATTTAAATATATGTTAAAATGTAATATATTCCTATGAAAGCAAGATGGATTTTCAGTATCATTACTCCAGTCTTCAGTGTCACATGATCCTTCAGAAATTATTTTAAAATGCTGATTTTCTGCTCAAGGAACATTTCTTATGTTAAAAACAGTTGTGCTGCTTAATATTTTTGTGGAATTTTTCGGTTTTTTTTTTACGAGTCTTTGATGAACATAATGTTTAAAAGAACAGTATTTGAAATAGAAATCGTGTGTAATAATGTAAATGTCTTAAGTCTCATTTTTGATCAATTGCATCCTTGTTGAATAAAAGTATTAATTTCTTAAAAAACATACTCGCCCCAAACTTTTGAATATTGGTTTGTTATCAATATGTTATATAAAACTATTCCTAAAATGTATATGATTGGCTTATGACAAATTCATATCAATTTGTGCATTTCTGTTTCTTAACAGACAGAGGTCATCCGAAAACTGGCCACCTGCTTCATCTCGTTGCTGGTCTTCCTCTCCGTCTGCAAAGTCTGTCCTGTGGAGCGTAACGTTGATGATGATTTTATTGCCACCACACCCTTCTATGCTCAGGTGGTCTACCTGTATTTGTCCATGCTGACCACCCGGCCTAAATACTACTTTGTTTGGACTCTGGGTGCGTGGATTTCCTGCCTCTCCTTCTCTTCCCATCTGTCTAGCTTTCTCCTTTTCTTGTTTTGATATATTTTGAAAGATAATATTTTGTCTAAACCGATCTTCTGTTTTCTTCCATTCTGATGTGGGATATTATGTTTTGATTAATATTAGCAGGAGCCTCATGCATCTAGTAGTCTGAGGGGGAATAAGATATAATCAGTCTGCAAAAAGACACTTTAGACGGTTATATATAAATAATAAAATGAATATTATGTATAAATGTATATAAATATAAAATATACACTCACCAGCCACTTTATTAGGTACACCTTGCTAGTACCGGGTTGAACCCCCTTTTGCCTTCAGATCTGCCTAGTTCTTTGTGGCATAGATTCAACAAGGTGCTAGAAACATTCCTCAGGGATCTTGGTCCATATTGGCATGATAGCATTACGCAGTTGCTGCAGATTTGTTGGCTGCACATCCATGATGCGAATCTCCCGTTCCACCACATCCCAAAAGTGCCCTATTGGATTGAGATCTGGTGACTGTGGAGGCCATTTGAGTATAGTGGACTCATTGTCACGTTCAAGAAACCAGTTTGAGATTATTTGAGCTTTGTTACATGGCGTTATTCTTGCTGGAAGTAGCCATGAGAAGATGGTTACACTGTGGTTATAAAGAGATGGACATAAGCAACAATACTCAGGTGGGCTGTGGCGTTTAAAGGAACACTCCACCGTTTTTTTTCATATTAAATGTTATTCCCTTAACTAAGACGAGTTGATACATACCTCTCTCGTCTCAGTGCGTGCACTCAATCGCTCTGGTGCGCGGCGACACTTTGATAGCACTTAGCTTAGCCCAGTTCATTCATTTGGATCCAAACATAGATGAAGCTAGAAGCGACCAAACACCTCCACGTTTTCCCTATTTAAATACAGTTACACGAGTAGTTACACGACCAAGTATGGTGACACAAAATAAAACGTGGCGCTTTTCTAAGCGGGTAAAAAGGATAACTATAATGTATGGCGGAATACCACTGGGAGCACTTCGACTCGGCGCAGTAAAAAGTCACGTTGGTTCTAATGACAGAAGTGAGAGGGAGAGGATTTTTCAGGAGTGATGATATTACTGCGCCGAGTCGAAGTGCTCCCAGTGCTATTCCGTCATAGGAAAGCGCCACGTTTTATTTTGTCACCATACATGGTCGTGTAACTACTCGTGTAACTGTATTTAAATAGGGAAAACGTGGAGGTGTTTGGTCGCTTCTAGCTTCATCTCTGTTTGGTCCCTAATGAATGAACTGGGCTAAGCTAAGTGCTATCAAAGTGTCGCCGCGTGCCAGAGGGATTGAGTGCACGCACTGAGACGAGAGAGGTATGTATCAACTCGCCTTAGTTAAGGGAATAACATTTAATATGAAAAAAAACAGTGGAGTGTTCCTTTAAACAATGCTCAGTTGGTACTAAGGGACCAAAAGTGTGACAAGAAAATCCCCCCACACCATTACACCACCAGCAGCCTGAATCGTTCATACAAGGCAGGATGGATCCATGCTTCTATGTTGTTTACACCAAATTCTGACCCTACCATCTGAATGTTGCAGCAGAAATCAAGACTCATCAGACCAGGCAACGTTTTTCCAATCTTCTATTGTCCAAATTTGGTGAGCCCGTGCGACTCATGGCCTCAGTTTCCTGTTCGTAGCTGACAGGAGTTGGCACCTGGTGTCTTCTGTTGCTGTAGCCCATCTGCTTCAAGGTTTTTACGTGCGTTCAGAGATGCTCTTCTGCATACCTCAGTTGTAACGAGTGGTTAATTGAGTTTCTGTATAATAGATAATGCCACACTGCAACATTTTTGGAGGAACATGACAAAGACTTCAAGGTGTAGCCTTGGCCCCCCAAATTCCCCAGATCTCAATGCGATTTAGTATCTATGGGATGTGCTGGACCACCTCGCAACTTGCAGGACTTAAATGGTCTGCTGCTAATGTCTTGGTGCCAGATACCAAAGGACATGTTCAAAGGTTGAGTCCATGCCTCAACTCAACAGAGCTGTTTTGACAGCACGAGGGGCATCTATACATTAATGTTGTGGCTGATCAATATATGTATTGGAATCCATTTGGCATTTTAATCTTAAGGACGTGACCCCTCATTTTGAATGGGCATGAAGCTTCTGTCTGTTAGTCTGTTTTCCTATTTCCCAAGTTGTCCTTTCTATCATCATAATGTGTCATACATATCTGTTGAACCATACTGGAAAGAATAATTTAATCAAGCACGAGCAATATGTCTTTCACGTTCCATCATTATCATTTATGCTGTACCTCGGGCATGATTAATTACACATTAGGATGCTTCATCCATCATCTGTTGTGAGGACTGGTTGTGTGACCCATTTGAATTGGGATCAACATCTTACACAACACAGACTTGGTCCTAATGGCTTGTGTTTTAGTGCCCCCTTCAGACAAAAGATGGAACTGAAACTCACATTCCTGTGCAACAATTCAATGCGTAATAGTAAATTATGAAATAGTAGGAACAAGATTTTACCATTATTTATAGTACTTGCATTACACTCTTCTTTGAAATATGAAACACTTAATCAAACATAATCAGAATTCACAGATTGCCTAATTTGACAATTACGTACTTGCTCAATTAAAACACTATATAAAGGGAGAGACAAACTATTTTGGGTGTCATAACATTTATTATGTTTGATATGATACTGTTTTTCTAAATAGCTGATGCCATCAACAACGCAGCAGGATTTGGCTTTAATGGCTACGACAGTGATGGTTTGCCTCGATGGGATCTCATTTCCAACCTCAGGATCATGAATATAGAGGTTAGTTAAGCTGTTAGTTAAACATAGCTGCTATGTTTTTCCCCCCCCGACCCTGAATGAATCGGAAGTGTCATAATCAAGTTAACTCTTGTATTTTTCAGCTTGCCACCAGCTTTAAGGTATTCCTGGATAACTGGAACATCCAAACAGCACATTGGCTTAAGAGGTAAGAACAGGAAGAGCACATTGTGCTATTGTACACTAATGTTCAAATGTTTTGGGGTTGATAAGATTTTTAATGTTTTTAAAATAAATATTTAATGCTCACCAAGGCTGTATTTATTTGGTCAAAACCACTTTTAACCCGTAATATTGTGAAATGTTATTACAATTACAACTGATTTCTAATTTTATATATTTTAAAATTGGCAAAGCTGAATTTTCAGCATCATTACTCCAGTCTTCAGTGTCACATGATCCTTCATAAATCATTCTAATATGCTGATTTGGTGCTCAAGAAATAATATTTTAAAAACAGCTTGTGCTGCGTAGTAATTTTGTGGAAACCGTGATACATTTTTTTCAGTATTCTTTTGAAACATTAATATTTTTTAACATTTTTAAAAGTCACTCTCCCTTTTGATCAGTTTAATACATCCTGGCTGAATAAAAGTATTAATTTCTTTAAAAAAGAATGGCCTCAGACTTTTGAACGATTTTGTAATTACCTGTCACCCATCTACCTTCATAAATGCTGTGCTTGTTTAAAATAATTGCGTGACCAAGATTGTATGAGGATTATCACCACAGATCCATCTACTGGGGATTTTTCATAATTACCCAGTTATGATCAATAATTAACATGGAAACAGGCAATCAACAGAAACTCTACTAAGATTCACAGCATTAGATGAAAAGAGGAAGTATCATTTCCTTCCTCCTTTCATTTGCATGCTAAAATGATTATTGCATAGTGTTTTATTATGTGTGACACTGTGTGTTGTCTTGTAGGGTGTGTTATGAACGTTGTCCTTACAATCCCACTGCTGCCACCTTCCTGCTGTCAGCCATGTGGCATGGAGCTTACCCGGGCTACTACCTCACCTTCCTCACTGGCATCGTCATCACTCTTGCAGCCAGAGCTGTGAGTGACATCACACTCTACCAAACATAAAATACACTTCAGATAGGGAACATACCTCTCACTCACACATCAGATGTTGCTGTTTGTTTCACCATGAGGAGCACTGGGACTTTTCAACTTTTGGTATGGCTGATGAAACCAAATGAGATTAAAAAGTAAATATTTCCTCAGTGTGAATGACATCTGTGTCTTAGCAGCACAGCAAAAAAATAAAAAATAATAATAATACACGACTACTTGTGATAAAGCTATTACATAACACCTAATTTTTACTAAATGTAGGTAAATACTACACAGTAGCTGAGACTAAAATGTATCACAAATGTATCACAAAAAGCATTTTAATTGAATTCATAACAATTTTGGAATAAATGAAGCATGTGCCATTTAGCTTTATCTTATTTCTACATGACTAGTAATGAAAAAGCCTTGCATGCCCTGAAACTTTGAACGTACATCAATTTGAGATGATTTTTCAAGCGTAGCAAAAATGCAACTGTGGGCATTAGGGGTCAAGCTTTTTTAGGTTTGTTCTCACACACTAAAGCCTATTCAATGAATGAAAAACTAGTCAGTGTGACTATTTGAACATTATTTGTATAATAAAATAAAATATTTTTTTGAATTAAGTGGTATTACAATTAATATATTATATATAGAACATGCTTTGATATACATATTTATTACAATGTTTAAATGGTCAAATTGTGAAATTTGTTAACTTTTCATGACTTTATCCTTTCTGGTGTTTTTTTCTAAATTGTCCTAATTTTAACATCAATTTCTTCCTAAAGAAAATAACACATCATGAATATCAGGGTCGCTGAGGGTTAAAGTTGTTATTCCTCCGTTTCTTAATGTTGTGTTCCCTTTTCTCCTTCAGGTGAGGCACAATGTAAGACCGTACTTCTTGGGTTCGCCAACTCACAAGTTTGTGTATGATGTCATCACATGGGCGGCAACACAGATTGCCATTTGTTACACAGTGGTTCCCTTTGTGCTGCTTTCTGTGGGCCCCTCGCTCAAGTTCTACAGGTTGGCAGGACAAACAAGAACAGATACTTAAAATGCAGAACTTCTTTTTTGTTTTCCGTCTTCATTCATGACATTCTGCTGTCTCCATCTCTCTGTAGGTCACGGTACTTCTGCATCCACATAGGCTGTATACTGCTGGCCATTGCTCTGCCTGTGAAACCACGCCACCTGCGGCTGAAAGAGCAACAGTCTGCTGTACAACCGAGCCTGGAGAGCACAGACAGCAACAGCAACCAGAAACCAAAAGCCACATGAGTCCTGGAACACCTTACCAAACTTCTCTACACACACAGACTGGGCAAATGTACCTATTCTCCAGCCACACATGAAGAGAGTCAGATAAACTAAAGCTCACAAATAAACCAACAAACCAGCCTTTATCTGGACTGATAGAGTAAGTCATCTCTTGACTCAGTATAGTGGTACTGGGATTCGACAGTGATTTGAGATGATGGAATCAAACCTGAGTCTGACTGCTATAAGAAGAGTTTTATTGCCAAGAAAACACTTGTATAGAATCATGTGACCTTGCCTTTATAATCCCACTTGTCACAGCAAGTATTAGTGCCCTAACCTGGTGGTCTTGTATCAGGTTGTAAATTGGATTTTCTTGCGAGGGACAAGGCCTTTATCAGTTGCAGAAAGCAGGCAATATTATATTTGAAAACAGAGTTTTCATGTCGCAGGGGTGAAAATAAATATGACTAACTAAACTAACAGGAAAAATAATAATGGATTTATTGGAAAAGGGAAGTTTAAAGAATGCAGGATGTCTGTGCAACAAATAAAAGTTTAATGTCCACAAAATTTAAGACAAATTGGTTCTTTTTCAAAGTCAGAAAGTCTGAATTGAGATATAATTCCATGGCTGAACCATTAAAACTGGGCTCTTTGCTCTTTGTCAATGTTATGTTTGTTATGGTCTGTTGTAACGTCTTGTCCATTTAGTCTTCACATAAACTCTGAAAGTTACACATAATACATTCCACTCTAAAGACCAGAGATTCTTTTCTCATAAATGAAAGTATTTCTCAGTCTAAACTGGGAACATTTTAGAATGTTAGAGTTGAATGAAGCTGATGTTTGTGTTAAAGTTTAATGAAATGATAGAGGATGTCCACTGGATTTGTTTGAACCGTATTATGTTCGCTGTGTGGATCTGGTACATTTTTTTTTTTTTTTTTTGTTTTTTTTGCAAATTATGTGATTAAAAGAGGTCTTTTTACTACTCTTTTGTGGTGTATTTGTTTTCTGATTAACTATTTTGCAAAGATAATGTGCACGCTATAGTTACACATTAATTAATCTGTAGTGAAATGTTTTGAAACATATTAATAATTTAGCCTTCTGCGTTCTCAAATGCATCCACCTGAGCAGTCCTCAACATCTGATCTTTGCTCTGCAGGCATAAACCATGTACTTTGTGCCACTACAGATAACAATAAGTTACTTGATCTTGCTGACATGATATAGGGATATTACTTGCACTACAATCACTTTTTATGTCCCAGGGGCAGATTTTTACTTTGGAGACAAGCATATCAGGGAAGAGCTGTAATGATATGTGATGTGTGAAGGAAAAGAAAAATCAAGTTAAATATAATAATAATAATAATACATTTATTTTATATAGTACCTTTAAAAGTTGCTTTCTCAAAGTGCTTTACAGGCAAACATAACTATGTAACTATGTATGCAAAAGTATCACACTGTGAACAGAATCTTTACAATCAATATCTATTTTTGTCAAGTTATGCATTTTTGTGTATTTAGGGTATAAAAGTCAGCCATGAAATCAGCCTTAACAATAGCAAAACAAAGAAGTTGGCCATTGGCCACAGAATGACATCAAACACAACACAACACATAATTTAGGTGGAAATTACATGTTTTTGGTTTGCAAATGACACTGTTGGACATTAAACTAGTGAAAGTGTGAAAACTATGTTTATAAGTTTATTTTCTGAAAGGTCACAGGGTAAGGTTTCAATATAGGCTAGTTGAAGAAACATTCATAGACTGATGCACTGAGAAAGAATAAAAGCAAGTGGAGGATAAAATACATAAGACTATATCCATAATAACAATGACTAGGCTAGTCTACAACTACTGTGTAATGTAACATAACCCCCCAATATTAGTAACATATAACTGACATTAAATTTAACATTATATATAACAGTATGTGTATATATAACTAGTCTGTACACTAAACTATCACACACACATATATTTATATCACACAATTTACTATCACGTGCGTTCATGTGCTGAGCGGTGACGTCAGACAGTGTGTTGTCAGGGACTCGCCCGGGAAGACTCGCTCGCTCGCGCAGCGCTTCGCTTCTTCAAAATGGCTGTTGTTAAAGATGGTGAATAGGAAGAAAGAAGCTCCGTAGACCGAAAAACAAGAGAGAAATACGCATCTCTAAAAGGATCTTCTGACAGCAGGGCATTTCAACGTTTCTTTTCTGTGAGGTACGTCTCGTAGCTGAAGGCAGACGTTCGGTTTAAATCGCTTTTGTCCGTTGATGCCGCGTATGATTGACAGTTCATAAGCTGGATAGTAACGAGCATCAAGCTGTAGAATTGAGCGTATTTGAACATTCACAGCGGATAATATGTAACGCAGTTTGTAATGCTTATGTGATACTGATAAGGTTAATCTGTTTAGGGTTGTTTTGATGGGGATTAATTGGCTAGTCTCTCATAGGGAGGCAGTACATCAACATGCAGATATGTCGACAAGACACACTGCCCGTCCTATTTATGTCTAGAAATACATTCTTTAATATCAAAGTACAATAATATTTAGTCAAATATAACGTTACCAGAATAAATAGGCATTACCATGCAGATATAATGTAACGTTACTGTTTTTGGACTCTTCTTCACCCAGGTCCCATTTATCTCACAATATATATTTATTTATTTTTAGCCATATCTATCTATCTATATATCTATCTATCTAGCCTATCTATGTATCCATCTATTTATCTATCTATCTATCTATCTATCTATCTATCTATCTATCCTATCTATTTATCTATCTATCTATCTATCTATCTATCTATCTATCTATCTAGTTTAATGTATGTAATATAGTGTGCTATCCACCATTATAATTGATGTCTGCAGGGTCTGTCAATCATCTCAGCATCTTGTTGTGTAGACTAGGTGTGAACCACTCTTGGTCGCCATAAATAACGCATGATGCCATTCCAGAGCAGACAGACAGAAGTCACAGCCAGCAATCTGCAGGCATTCAGACACAAGCAGAGGACAGTGTGACGCTGTGCTGGGTGCATTGTGTCACATAGTGGTTTATAAGAATAACTTTGGTGTCATGTTTCATAGATAGAGCTTTGAAAGCTGCTTGGATTCCTAAGTCAGCTGCCATATTCTCTTTGTTGTTGTCCGTTTGTTTGTTGCTCCCGTCTGTTTCCCCCACCCCTCTTTTATACAGCCTGTGTTGAAGGTTAAATTGAGGGTCACATACTGGCGCACATCAAATAATGGTCAAATGCTGTAAAATATCTATATTAATATAATCATATTTGCATTGGTTTGTGGTCTATTGAGCAATCGATTAGAGTATGCTGTCTGTTCGCTAGACAATTATTTGCACTAGCAAATTGTTGCAGGTCAGTTTGATCTACGCTCGATTTTTAAACTGCTTGAAACACTGGTCAAACTATACATTTTGTGACTTTTTGTCATTTAGGGTCATAAATGTGTTTTTGAAAGGCTGCACATTTTGATTAGCCTTCATCGATTCACCAAATTTTCATGCAATTCAGCACTTTGAAAAACAGCAAAGAGAGTCAGGTAAAAAAACAAAATAACAAAACCCCAACAAAAACAGAAAACCTTTATTGTAGCTTGTTAAAAACTAATATGTTTACCCTCACGAAGTCAAAGATTTGAGAACCAGACACAAAAAGGTAGAGGCTAGTTACACACCAAGTACATATAGCAATAAATACTAGGCTATTCATACAAAGTACATGATATTTATTCTTAGTTGTTGTTATTTGCACCTCAGTGTGCAAATAATCACTACAAGTTGACATTACACAAAAGGTCATAATTTTTTTTTTTTTTTTTGGACCGACAAGCTACAATTTTGTAAAAAAAAAAAGATCAGTTTTTTCTTAAATCTTTATTTATTTATTTTTTGGTAGCAATTGATTTTGGGTGAATTGCATGGAAACCAATTATGGTAAATTTGACCAGCAATTCAAAAGGCATACCTAGATTTTCAACATAACTCTGGGAAATGGGAAATCCTATTAGTGAGTGTGTCTGTGGAGATGTTTGGGCAAAATGAATGTTATGCTGTGTTATGCTTATCTGTGCCAGCCTCCTTTCTCATGACATTTAAAGTCCATTGCCTGCGTCTGTTCTGGGCCTGCACTGAGAACAAATGCTCTGGTATCACCTGTCACATGAATTCAAACTCAATTTAACATCTCTAGCACTTAATCTCAAAGAGTTTCATATAAATATTTTTTCTTTCATCCTCCAACAACTTATTGTGATATGAAGTTTAGGTCTCTGTTCACAGTTTATGTACTGAAAGTGACTAAATGAGTTTCTACTCAGGGTGTCCTAGGTACTGGCAATCATGGACACCACAACCTCCATCAAGATGACCACTCTGGCCATCCAGAACCTCTTCAGCTACGTGGAAGAAGAAAATCTGTCTGCTGTTAAAGCCCATCTAGATAAGTTCAAAGAGGTGGATGGTCGAAGCGATGTAAGTTGCATCAAAAAAAGTCAAACATGATTTAAGATGTTCATCTACATTGTTAATATATCAAATATATGTCTTTCTCGTTGTGTCGTTGACAGAATGGACAGACTCCTCTGATGTTGGCCTCGGAGCAGGGCAGTCTTGAGATTGTTCAAGAGCTCATCCGAAGGGGAGCAAACGTCAACTTGGATGATGTGGTGAGAAAATGCTCACATAACTGCTTTACAATAAGAGTTGGTAGGAAGTTACAGTAACACTTTAGTTTAGGGTCCTGTTCTCACTATTAACTAGTTGCTTATTAGCATCCATATTACTAGGATATTGGCTATTTATTAGTACTTTTAAAGCACATATTAATGCCTTACTCTGCATGACATTATTCTACATCCCTTAATTCTACCCAATACCTAAACTTAACAACTACCTTACCAACTACTAATGAGCAGTAATTAGGTGTTAATTGAGGCAAAAGTCATAGTTTGTAGTTAGTTAATAGTGAGAATTGAACCCTAAACTAAAGTGTGACCGAAGTTACACATTATGGTATATCAAAGTTCATATTATGGATAGCCATATATCAGCAGCTTATTATAATGTTATAGGAAAATAGTTTGTGACATCTACTATGATCAAATAATTAATACAATATTATATATATATATATATATATATATATATATATATATATATATATATATATATATATATATATGTATGTATTATTTATATATGTATTATAGTGATCTAGTCTTGTGAATTATAAAATTCACATGAATTTCTGATTTTATTCTGATTTTATTTGGTAAAATTGGTCCCTTTTTACTTTATTAACACCAGCAGTCATCTTCATAGCATTTCCCTTTATTATTTATTCAATATCCTGAAGCCTGTTTATATCCTTATTTTATTTTCAGACTTATTTTTGTTATATATTTATAATCTGTATAAGGTGAAGTGCCCATTATAACTGTGCCATAGGGCTGTCTTTTGTAGTGTAGATCCATCACTGTTCCCATGGCGACATTGCCAGTGGTTCAATAGTTTCCATAGCGACCCATCTTTGTGCCTTTCCCTGATAGGACTGCTGGTCCGCGCTGATCTCTGCAGCTAAAGAGGGGCATGTGGAGGTGGTGAAAGAGCTGCTGGAAAACAGTGCCTATATTGAGCACAGAGACTCGGTGAGAAAATCAAAAAGGAATACATCTGCTTTATTTAGTACCATAATCACATTTTAAAAAAGAACACATTCTTACGTTATCAATTTAATGAGGTGGCTTTGTGTCGTGCAGGGGGGTTGGACCGCCCTTACTTGGGCGTCATATAAAAATAGAGTTGAGGTGGCCAAGATCCTGCTGGACACTGGGGCAAACCCAATCACTACTGGACTGGTAAAGATGCAAAAACTTATCAATTGCCTTTCCACATATGAGATAAGCACAGACATACAAATCATATAATGAATCCAAATGTAATATATGCAATCGTTGATTAAAATTGATCATACTTTTGATGTGGTTACCTTAGCAATACAGCGTCTACCCCATTATATGGGCAGCCGGTAGAGGCCATTCAGAGATTGTGAAACTCTTGCTGGAGCATGGAGCTAAAGTCAACTGCTCTGATAAGGTGAGCTAAACCAATCCTGCCTAACTGCGATTAAATGAATATTCCGAGTCGAAAACAAGCTTCCATTGTAAGTGCTCTGTTTTTATAAGCCAAAGTCAACATTACTTTCTCTGGTAATCGACAGCATGCCGCAGTTGCTGTTGATAGATTTAATTTGTGTTAAACTGGAAATATTAATTTAATAATTTTACTGGTAAAAATATTAAAGGTAAATACCAGCATATTTAACTTTAAACCAGCATTTTTTACTTTTTGTACTTTTAGTATGGCACCACCCCACTGATCTGGGCTGCTAGAAAGGGCCACTATGACTGCGTGATGCACCTGTTGGAGAACGGAGCTGATGTTGACCAGGAGGGGGCGGTATGTGCTCATCATTCACTCAGCCTTTCCGATTTGTCCACAACAATTTTCAAAGGCCATATGACTTTTCCAATTTGTGATTTTACTGGATAATGATAAATAAATCTTTTTTTACCCTTAATTTCTACCGCATAAAATATTTTAGAGCTTTTGTTTTAACTAGAAAAACTGATGTACTGCTGATTTAGAAGCATTACATCAGTAGCCAGAGGGACTGTTTGTCTTATTTTGTTCATCTTTCCCACTCAGAACTCCATGACGGCACTGATCGTAGCTGTGAAGGGCGGATACACAGAGGTGGTTAAAGAGCTTCTGAAGAGGAACCCCAATGTAAACATGACTGATAAGGATGGAAACACAGCTCTCATGATCGCAGCTAAAGAGGGCTACACTGAGATTGTGCAGGACCTGCTCGATGCCGGCACATACGTCAACATCCCAGACAGGGTGGGTTGAAGCTCACAATAAACCTTACAAACGGATATTGTAAAACGGACGTACTGGATGAGAAAGTATTTTCATTGTGTGTTGTGTTTTAAACCTCTAGAGTGGAGACACTGTGCTGATTGGAGCTGTGAGAGGTGGGCATGTTGAGATTGTGAGGGCACTGCTGCATAAGTATGCAGACATCGACATTAGAGGCCAGGTAACATGCC
This sequence comes from Squalius cephalus, assembly GCF_949319135.1. Lineage (NCBI taxonomy): Eukaryota > Metazoa > Chordata > Actinopteri > Cypriniformes > Leuciscidae > Squalius > Squalius cephalus. The sequence goes on along the minus strand of NC_137133.1, from coordinate 6,085,439 downwards.
TGTTACATCATATGCATTAAAATACTTTAAACTAGGGCTGCATGGTTAAACAGATGATCACGATTATTTCGATTATAATCGTGATTATTAAGAATTTTCCTTTTACATTTCATCAGAATTATTGCACTTTAATGAAAGTACAAAACAAGAGAACATCAACTAGGGGTGGGCGATATGGCAAAAATATCACATCACAATTTTTTTCTGGAAAATCACGATTTTATCACAATTCTTTTTCATGTTGGTTTTACTACTTTGCAAGTGACTGAGCATTACAGCCAAACTAATGTCCCTATTTAAACATAGTCCCTATTTAGACATTTAGGCCAAAGTGGCGAAGATACAAATCTTTGTCATTATTTTCTTTGTTATTAAAAGATAAGAACAAAAATACACATTACATATACACAGCATATAATATACAAATGAAATAAACAGTGCTTTATTATTTCAGCCACAATGGGTGTATTTAACAGAAGCATTCAAGAAAGAAATTAAATGAACAAATATACAAATAAAACACTACATAGACTTCACTGTATAAATTATACATTGATACTTATTAAAGCTACTATTAAAGTTCTCAGAGCAGTGAGTGATTTTCTCTTTGTTTTTGGTTGTTTTATTAACATTAAAGGGAACAGACCGGAACAGAGATCGGTCCAAAAAAATAAAAATGTCCGGTTGCCGATCATGTGTTTGGAGCAAAAACTGGCCAGTTCCAATACAACAGATACATCTCTAATTTTACCTAGTTTGCTTTAATATATTTATCATATACATTAACACACTCTTTTCATTTTTTTTATTCATTCCAATAATTACAAACTATGTTAATGTCTTTATTATTAAAACAACAACAACTATTTTGTAGCACAGAGCATTATTATTTTTGTAGCATAAGAGCATTTATTCAGCAAACACATTTGCAAACTATGTAGTCGAGGCCTTGTGAGGAAATACTGACTATATTAAACTTTTATTTGAGCAGAATATTGCTGTGGAGATCAGTAAACTCCAACATAATTGTTTGTTGATGTATCAGATGACCAAAGACTGTTTGGAAAATGTATAATAATCCATTTAAGTGAAAAGCTCTGATTGGGGGATTCAGACATTTGACATCTGGCAACCCCAAGTTTAAAAGCTTGTGTAGGCTTGGTTCCAGTGCAAGATAATTGAAATGCTCATTACCAGCGGTTCAATATCGCAAATGATTATGCTTAATTAATCGAGAAAAGCAGAAATTGTGATCAGGATTTAAATGATTAATCGTGCAGCCCTACTATAAACACCAAATGAGAGATGTATAAAAGTTATGGGAAATTGAAATGACTATACTGTTTTTTTTTACAGGAGAATAAGACTGCTCTCTATTGGGCTGTAGAGAAAGGCAATGCAACCATGGTTAGAGACATACTGCAGTGCAATCCAGACACAGAGACCACCACTAAAGTAAAGAACATAAAGATTCATGTTCAAGAGATTGTTTTACTGTTATGAGCTGGTCTTGAGTCTGTATTTTTGTGTATTTAGGATTCTGAGACACCACTAATTAAAGCCACCAAGATGAGAAACATAGATATAGTGGAGCTGTTGCTGGACAAAGGGGCCAAAGTCTCTGCAGTGGACAAGGTAAAACATCAGTCACAATTTCATGTACATAATTTACGTTAACATGATGAGACAATATTGCACTTTAAGTCTCTGCTCTCTTTGGCTACAGAAAGGGGACACCCCTCTTCATATCGCCATACGTGGACGGAGCCGCAGGCTGGCTGAGCTCCTCCTCCGTAACCCTAAAGATGGCCGTCTCCTCTACCGGCCCAACAAGGCTGGAGAGACACCCTACAACATCGACTGCAGTCACCAGAAGAGCATCCTCACCCAGATTTTTGGAGCCCGTAAGTCTGGGACTAGATTAATACTCATCATTGGGAATGGGTATCAATTAGGGCTGTCAAACGATTAATCGCGATTAATCGCATCCAAAATAAAAGTTTGTTTTTACATAATATATGTGTGTGTACGGTGTATAATTATTTTCTATATATAAATACACACACATGCATGTATATATTTAAGAAATATTTGCATGTATATACTGTGTATATATATTTATATTATATATAAATATTTTATATATAAATAACACATTTTTCTTAAATATATATGCATGTGTGTGTATTTATATATAGAAAATAATTATACTCCATACACACACATATATTATGTAAACACAAACTTTTATTTTGGATGCGATTAATCGCGATTAATCGTTTGACAGCCCTAATATCAATACAGATTTCCTGATTCAATCACATTCTGATTCACAAGATTCTATTTAATTCCATTCTGATTCATTTGAGTTTATTCTGTGTTTGATTAAATTCTCATACATTTGGCTTTATTTCAGTTATAATGTTTTTGCTTGCATATAAATTCTCTCTCTGCAAATACAGGGCAGTTTTTCAGACTTTTCAAATCATTAACTCATATTTTTAAACTGTTCATTTAAAGAACCGACTCAGAGTCATTCATTTTGGCAATGAAGTTGCACTGTAGTTGCACTTTGTTATTAGTTCACTTAAATAAAAAGAACTGACACGTAAGAGTAATTTGTTCATGAATCTGACCAAACAGGTTGAATTGTATGTTTGTTTCTTTATTGTCCACTTTGTGGTCCACAGTCTTATTGATCTACAATAACCAGAGACTTGTTCTCTGTAGTTCTGAATCTTAATAAGTACACATATGTTTAGAATTACTTTAGTTGCATGTCAGCATTAAATTATGCTACATTCACTGTGTATGTTATGAATGACCTGTGTGTATTTTTGCCCCTCTCTATGTTGTCCCCTTTAGGACATCTGTCCCCCACAGAGTCAGATGGGGACATGCTGGGCTATGACCTGTACAGCAGTGCTTTGGCAGACATCTTGAGTGAGCCCACCATGCAGCCGCCCATCTGTGTGGGTCTGTACGCCCAGTGGGGAAGTGGCAAGTCCTTCCTGCTCAAGAAACTAGAGGGTGAGCGTTATTTAAAATCACTCAAGTTAAACAAGGAAAGTGACCTGAAAAGGATATTTTAAAGCAAAGTTTAGTCATGTACAGCACGTACCCACTTAGCTTTTTAGCTATTTCTGAGCTTGGAATGTTTATTAGAGTTCAGTTCGCTGCATGTGGTGTATATTTATTGGTGGATAAATCTTCATATTTCTTTCTCAGATGAGATGAAGACATTTGCAGGTCAGCAGGTGGAGCCGTTGTTCCAGTTTTCCTGGTTGGTTGTGTTATTATCTGTCCTGCTGTGCGGCTCTGTAGCGCTTGTGCTCGGCTTCACTGTGGATCCCAAGCTGGCTATCTCCATCTCTCTAAGCATCCTAGCACTACTTTATGTGTTCTTTGGTAAGAAAAACTGGTCCATTATTCAGTGTTTCAACATAAGTTCTTAAAAAATCTGAACTTTTGGTCATAATTGAGTTATGAATGATATCAAATGAAACAAAATTCAATTAATAACCCTTGAAAGGTATTGTGAATGAGTGAATGTGTGTATATTCTGTATCTCTACACAGTGGTTGTGTACTTTGGGAGCAGGCGTGAGGGTGAGAGTTGGAACTGGGCATGGGTCATTAGCACCCGTCTGGCCCGACACATTGGATACTTGGAGCTTCTGCTCAAACTCATGTTCGTCAACCCACCAGAGCTGCCGGAACAGACCACCCGTGCACTGCCTGTCAGGTAATTGCCCACATTCTGCATAAAACTGTAAAACCATTAAAATGAGCTCCTGTGACCTGTCCTAAAGAGTGGATGTGGTGTGTCCTTGATTTCCACAAGAGGGCAGGGGTACAGAACTCAGTTCCTGGAGGGCCACAGTCTGACAGATTTTAGCTTCAACCCTAGTTAAACACACCTGATCAAGCTAATCAAGTCATTCAGGATTCTTTGAAAACTACAGGTATGCGTGTTGGAGCAGGGTTGGGACTAAACTCTGCAGGGCTGTTGACCTTCAGGAACTGAGTTTGGGACCCCTGCCTTAAGCTGGGTGCACACTGTGCGATTTATAATAGTCCTTTACGATTGTTGCTTGTCAGACTGTACAAACATGATGATTGGCACGGGCCATAAGTCATGTCACTGTAAGATCTCAGTTGTCATGAATGTCAGACTGTACGACAGTCAAGACGCGTTAAAAACGGACGCACAAGAAAACTTGTGCAGAGTTTTACATCATCAATCAATGACAAGTTCGGTGACAGTGAGCTGCATTACACTCGGGATTGAAATGGTGGCTACAAAGAAATCTTTGACGTTAATTTTGGTCATAGCTTGTCTTGAAAAACAAAGACAATTTGACAGTCGTCGTTGGAGAAGTCACACTGCAGGACTGTGAGTCAAATCTTCTGACACTGCCAGAATTTCGTTGGAAGTTAAAATTTGATCGCAATGGTTATTAATCAGCTGTCGGTGAACATGTCAAACTAACGATCAAAGACTTCAGATTTTAGCCTAGAATCAGAGGAATCTTTTAGTATTTGCAAAATTTGTCTCAAATCATGGTAAAAAATTTAGACTTTAGAGTGTCCCATTTGCCATTTTCTGCTCAAGAGCTGTATATATATATATATTGTGGTGGGAGGAGCAAACGACAGACACATTGGCAATTTAAGTGACAGGGTGGCGTGATAATAAGGGGGAGGCAGCTGTCCTGTCACAATACATAAATATACATATATACATGAGTGTTTTTAATTAACACTTTTTTTCTGTCAGGTTTCTGTTCACAGACTATAACAGGTTATCCAGTGTGGGTGGGGAGACATCCATGGCTGAAATGATCGCTACTCTCTCGGATGCTTGTGAGAGAGAGTTTGGCTTCTTGGCCACCAGACTTTTTAGAGTCTTCAAAACTGAGGACACTCAAGGTAAAGGCCACCTAACCATTCACGACTATACAGGATCTATAGGGCAACTGATATATATATATTAACATTAATTTATTATTGTGACCGTGTCTACCCTTAGGTAAAAAGAAGTGGAAAAAGACATGTTGCATCCCATCCTTTGTCATCTTCCTCTTCATCCTGGGCTGCTTGATCGTGGGGATGGCCCTGCTGGCTGTCTTCAAGGTGGATGGGCAAAACCAGACAGTGAACGCAGTGCTGATTTCCATGGCGAGTGTTGTTGGATTGGCACTGTTGCTTAACTGTCGTACCTGGTGGCAGGTGACAGACTCAGTGCTGAACTCTCAGAGGAAGAGGCTGCACAGTGCCGCCAACAAGATGCACAAGCTGAAAAGTGAGGGCTTTATGAAGGTTAGTTGACAGGTTTCTGGTTAACCTATACACAGAGCTACGTAGTGGTGTTTATACACAGTGTCACAAAAGGTGAATATGTTAACATAATGACCCCCATTCTGACATTTTTAGTCTTTTTAATACTTTTTTCTTAGGTCTTGAAGAATGAAGTGGAGCTCATGGCTAAGATGGCCAAGACTATAGATGGCTTTACCCAGAACCAGACACGTCTAGTGGTCATCATTGATGGTCTGGACTCTTGTGAACAGGACAAAGTGCTACAGATGCTAGACACGGTGAGCACCAACAGTTTTGCGCAAAACATGTTGTTGATGTTAAATAAAACTATTAGATACTAATTTCGTTAATTTAAATGCATTGGCAATTAACTGAAATAAAGTAAGTTTAAGCAGTAGTACTAAAGTAATATTAAATTACTAGAACCGAAATAAAAATGCAATAAAAATATAGCTAAAAAATTATAAAAATTACAAAAGCACTTAAAAAATTAAAAAAATTAAAATGACAACTGAAAAATTTAAAATAAAAGTTATTTCAAAATATTAATAAATACTATAATAGTTAGTTTGTGAAATGTAAAGGTAAATGTTTGTGAAAACATCATCCATTTATTTCTGGTTGTCAGCCATGAAATCTCTCTCAAAACTTGAAATCAGATTTGTCGTGCAGCGATGCCTTTATGCTGTTTAAAGGTGTGCTCTAAGCGGTGTCACGCGTTTTTTAGGCTGAATCATTTTTTGTCACATACAGCAAACATCTCCTCACTATCCGCTAGCTGTCTGTCCCCTGAACACACTGTAAAAAAACGCGGTCTCTGTAGACAAACAGTGTTCCAGCCAATAACCAACAAGAATGATTTGGGGGTGGGGGTTGGGGGGTTAGTGCGCATGCACATGAAGGGGGGTGTGAGGAGTGGAGGAGAGAGAAGCATGAAGAGGGAAGTTAGCTAGAGGAGAGATGTCCTAGACAACGACAACGACTAACGTATTATTCTCTTGAATTTTGATATGGCCGACACACGACCAAAGAGACGACGCTCCGATGAACAAATAGCAAAGAAGAGGGAAAAGGAGAAGGAACGCACAAAGTCCTGAATTTACATCGGAAAAGCCTTTCAGGAAGCATGGAAGGGAGGGAGAGGGGACGGGATGAGGAGGAGGGAGGGTCGTGAAGGGTCAACAAGAAGTGACGTCACCCAACATCGCTTAGAGCACCTTTAAATTCTTTGAAAAGAAAATGGTCTCCTAGAACTGTTTTTTTTTTTTGCTAGTCTTACAAAGACTGAACAGAACCATTGTTTTAGTGGTAACCAGCAGCATCCCATATCCAGTTAGTCAATTGCATCAAGACTCAGCAGACCTATTCTAAATAGGATGCGATCATACATTTAAAGAAATACTTGGATACTGATTGAGAATCTAGTGCATGTGAAGTCAATTAGATTGAGTTCATTTTTAAGATGGCACCTGTCATTTCTATAAAATGTGTTTTTAGTGTTGAGCAAATCACCTATATCAAAAACCTATCAAAATTGTCCTTCTGATCAGGTGAGAGTGCTGTTCTCCAAGGGTCCTTTCATCTCCGTCTTCGCCAGTGATCCTCACATCATCATTAAAGCCATTAACCAGAATCTAAATAGCGTGCTGCGTGACTCCAACATCAACGGCCATGACTACATGCGCAACATTGTCCACCTGCCCGTCTTCCTCAACAGCCGCGGCCTCAGCAGTGCAAAGAAGATGTGTGCGCCAGCACCTGCTAATGGAGAGACTGGGAACTCTGAGGGTTTGTATTACCATCGGATAAGAGGGGCAAATAAAACGACTATTGTTTCAACTAACTAGTCTTCACAGTGTTTTGATATACACCACTGTTCAAAAGTTGGGGGTCGGTAAGGTTTTTTTAATTGTCTTTTTTTAGGATGACTCATCAAGGCTGCATACATTTGACCAAAAATACAGTACAAACAGTAATATTGAGATTTTTGTTTTTACTATTTAATATAAATGTTTTCTATTTTAATATACTTTAAAGTGTGATTTATCTCTGTGATGGCAAAGCTGAATTTAGAAATCATTCTAATGTGATGATTTGGTGCTTAAGAAACATTTCTTATTATCGATGTTGAAAACGGTTGTGATGCTTAATATTTTTGTGGAGACCATGATATATTATTTTAGTATTCAAGTATTTTTTTCATGAATAGAAAGTTAAAAAGAACAGTGTTTAATTTAAAGAAATCTTTTGTAACATTATAAATGTCTTTACTTTTTATCAATGTAATGAATCCTTGCTGAACAATATTTTTTTTATTTAAATTACTGCTCCCAAACTTTTGAACAGTAGTGTATGCCAAATATATTGTGTGTTTTATGCTAACATATTGTCTAACCAATAATGGTTGCTCTAACCCTGTTCTGACTAACATGTACTTTCAAAGTAGTTTTTCTATCCTCGTTGAAAGTAAAATGATGCATGACAAAAATCACAACCAATCGCAAAGCCATTTTCTGAACATTTTCTAATGATATAGGTTGGCATGAGGAGCTGGACAGAAAGTTGTCCCAGAACAGCCTGGGCGACCAGACCAAGTTTGGCAGTAAAACGGCACTTAACCGCAGGGTAAGCTGATAAATATGCTGTCAGAGAGCTACTTATATGATAATAATTAGGGATTATGAAAATGATTCAAAGTTATATGATAATAATTTTATTTGATGTTTACAATAGTATGATGACTTTTACTCCAAAGACAAATTAAATTGTTCATCCTATCTGGCAATCCCATGGTCTACGCTTGTGCAGTTTGTCTGACTAATCCAATGAGAGTAATGTTCCACCATATGATGTGGTCATATCATAAAATGTTTCCAAATTTTTCCCTTGACATTTCCTTCCCTGTATTCCTTGATGCTGTTGATTTAAATCTAGCTGATCTCTCCTCAGGATACTTATCGCCGTCGACAGATGCAGAGGTCAGTTACGCGTCAGATGTCCTTTGACCTCACAAAACTGCTCGTCACTGAGGACTGGTTCAGTGACATCAGCCCTCAGACTATGAGGAGACTGCTCAACATTGTTTCAGTCACAGGTCAGCATTCACGCTTTAAGGTCAACATGAAATCAGATTTGATCATGTTTATAAAATTATTTATCATTGCATGTTATTACAAAGAAAATAAATTCTCGGTGTAATCTTTAATAAAAATGAAGTAACTTGCTCTTGCTCTGAAATAACTTTCCATTTCTGCAGACGTCACTTGAACTATTAGATCATGTTAACCAAACGGCTATTTAGGTCTTGTTTTAGTCTGTTTAGTCTGGTTAGTCACGGCCACCTTTCACAATCCAAATTATTATTTTTTTTCTTATTGACCCTATTTTTTTCTTTTTGAATATCTGTTTTACTCTGAAATATGTCACTTTAAAGAGGCAAAACTAGTCACAAAAGTTTCAGCATTACATTAACGTTCATAAGTTTAAGGTCAGTACGATTTTAAAAAAATAATTTTATTCAGCAATGATGCATTAAATTGATCAAAAGTGACAGTAAAGACATATTACAAAAAATGCTGTTCTTTTGAACTTTACATTTATCAGAAAATCATGTTAAAAAAAATCCACAAAAATATAAAAAAATTATTTTACAAAAATGATAAAACTGTTTTCAACTTTGATAATAATAATAAGAAGCACCAAAACATCATAATAGAATGAATTCTGATGGATCATGTGACACTGAAGACTGGAGTAATGATGCTGAAAATTCAGTATAACACAGGAATAAATTAAATTTTTACATGTATTAAAATATAAAATTTATTATATAAATTGTAATAATATTTCATAATCTTACTGTATTTTTGATCAAATAAATGCAGTCTTGGTTAGAATAAGAGACTTGTTTCAAAAAAAAAATTTCTAAAATCTTGCCGACCCCAAACTTTTGAACAATAGTGTATGTAGTCACCAAAATGGAATAGGAACTTTTTAGATACGAAATCAGCAAATCTGAACATTAAGTACTCATGAAATGCTCTCCTCTTGTTTAGGCCGCTTGCTGAGGGCCAATCAGATAAGTTTTAGTTGGGACCGGCTTGCGTCCTGGATCAACCTCACTGAGCAGTGGCCATATCGTACATCCTGGCTCATACTGTACCTAGAAGAGACAGACGGCATCCCAGATCAGAACACTCTGAAAACCATCAATGAAAGGTAGGGGCTTTTATAGAAATATTTTAATTATCATGTGATGCTATGCTAATTTTCACCACAGGTTTTATCACAGTAGTTGTGTAGCCCTTTCAAAATGCCATCAGATTGTAAGACACATCACACATGCCTTTTTTTTTTTTAAAAACTTGAGATCAACAACTTTTGAGATCAACAACTTGAGATCGTTGCTAATCTGTACAAAAAAGTCTACTGCAATGTAATGCTTGTTTTTGTCATGTATGATTATTATTATTTTTTTTGCATGTAGTTTGTTCGTTAGCCCATTAGGGTCCTAGAGAAAAATGTCTCCTTTGGGAAGTTTCCTGGAAACAAATAATGGGAGGCCACAGAATGTCAGATGAAGCCAAGGAAAGCAGGCCCAGATCATTAGATAGGCTTCCCTATGGTGATTAGTCAGATGATGCCATTCATGTAAGACTTGTGTCGTTGTCGGATATGAAATGATTATGGAATGTTCTGACTGCACTCATGTTTACTTTACACACAGCGTACCATCACTGTGCAGTTCTTGTTGTGCCCAAATATAAAGGGAGAATTAAATGCATTCGCGGCATTGGGTGTATTCTGACATTTTGAGGGGTTTTATAGAGCATTTTTGAAAACCCTTAGGTCTGTTTAAGTGAAAACATATGAAGTTTGTGGTTTTATGAAGAGGTTTGGCGTCCAAACCATCAGTAATATTGCTGTATTGTGTTGATACTGGCTGTCTTCACACTCTTCCACTCTTAAAGCAGTTTGTGCCCCAGAAACACAAAATGAAATGAAGATATTGTGCTGCTAATGCTGAGTTATATCAGCATCATTTTCATTTTCAGTAAAACCATCATGTCTTTGGTTTTAACATAGCCTGGCATAAATTACATCGAGCCTTGCCAGATAAAACAGTCATTCTCACAAGGCCCGCATTGTTTTAGTGGAAACGTGATGGATGCTCCACACATGCTAAAGTAACTTTTACAAACCTTAAAATATTAGTATTGTCTCATGTTTCTCAAGTTGTATCTTTCACGTACTGCCTGACAGGATCTCCAAGAATATTCCGACAACTAAAGACGTGGAGCCATTGTTGGAGATAGATGGGGATGTCCGTAGCTTTGAGGTGTTCCTGTCTTCCCGTACTCCAGTGCTTGCGGTTCGAGACATCCGCACCTTTCTCCCCTGCACCGTTAATTTAGATCCCAAACTCAGAGAGATTATTGCAGGTAAATATCTTTCTTCAAAACTAACCACATTTGATTCCAAACTACATTAGCTGGCCTCTATTGATACTATTACTACCTTGATGTAGGTTAAACCATGTGCTCATGCAGTATTTCATTTTATTTTATTAAAATAATTAATATAATGTTTTAGGCTAAATTTGCTAACTTGGTTTGTTAATCATTCTGGCTTAATTTTAATTTATTTAATTTTTACAAAATATGTATTAAACGAAGAATTTTAGTTTATTTAAGAAAGTTATTTTAAACTTTATTTAAATGATCACTTCCCAAATTTTGGTAACGGGTTTGTGAATATGGCAATCCTCTCATATAAAAGATCATATAATATTTATATTTTCCACCGTCGTTCTGTGTGTTGTAAAGCATGTATTTCACAGTTTCTATCTCCGTATTCTCTTGTCAGATGTGCGTGCTGCACGGGAGCAGGTGAACATGGGTGGTGTCACCTATCCCACGCTACCTTTGCAGGAGGTCCGTCCTATTTCAGTCTACAGCCAGCAGTCTTCGACCTGTTCCCCTACTGCCTCCTACAACGGCCCGTATAACCTGCCGGGTGTGTCTTCTCAGCCCCACAGCGCCTATTTCAGCGGCATGGCTGGGCCACAACACCCGTTCTACAACAGGGTGAGTGTAATAGCACAAATAACGCACAAAAGAAAATTCTGACAGGTTAAACTGAATCAGAAACTGTGTTTTTGTTTTAATATATCATTAGATTATTGTCATCTCTTTGGGGGACATTTGTGGTGAATTGGGTTCAGTTAAAACGGATAAATAGTGTCAAGTGTAGATTGATGACTCAGCTGTGTTTTAGACGTAACTTTCCTCAGGGAGCTGAGCTCTACCAGGCACATCGGCTCATTTAACAGATGAGGGAGGTCCCTTGGATGAGCACACACCTCTCAAAGTATTCCAGCCTCAGTGCCAAACATTTCCACATGCCCACCCAGACAATTTTTCAATCATCTCCCTGTCCTCGTGTTTCAGTTATTGTTTTACTTCATTTTAGCTTCATTTATATTTTTTAGTTTTTTTGCGTTCAGCCTTGTTTCCTTAAGTTCAGCCCCCGATGTAAAAAAAAAAAAAAAAAAAACAACTGTTTATGAGGCTACACGTTTGTGCACATTTCCACCTAATGAACTTTATTTTTCTTTAAGCATTTGTACCTGTTAGAGAGAATGTGTGTTTTTGTGTGTGAGAGAGATTGAGTGTTAGACACCTCATTATTTTTCATGTTTGCATGTAAATTAATCTTTCAGATTCAATACAAGCTAAGCTCAATTGACAGCATTTGTGGCATAATGTTAAATACCATAGAATTCATTTTCTTAAAGAGAAGGAAAATACAATAAGGTTCTCAAAATGGAAGGGCAAGTCGAAATTATCAATAAATGTTGTTTATTGATTTACCTTGTATTGAACTTGGAACATTCCTGCAAGTATTTATGATTTTCTGTTCAATTTTCATTCCCTAACTTTTGTTTCCTCCACATTTGGTCACTCAGCCATATTTCCCCCAACATCTTTACCAGCTGCCGTACAAGCAATACGCTGGCAGCTCCTTCCCTCCTCATGTTCTTCCACGTCCATTCATTAAAACTGGCTATCCCAAGGACCCTAGCATTGGACCTGTAAGTACTAGTCATGAACAAAAGCTGCTAGACTTGGTGTTTTAGATAACAGCATAGCACTAGTGTTAGATATTCTTGCTAGGGTTTCACTTGCTGGCATACTTTTCTATCTCATCTAATGTTTAATGGTGCCACTTTGCTCTGCAGGTGTTTCCTTTTATAAACATGAATTTAAAGTTTCTTCTTCACTCGTCTTACGTGTCATTATCGTTTTATTTTTACTGTTTTCATGTTACAGATAAACTTGATGCTTTTTCTTACAGTGTAGTGTGTTAGAGGCACAAATGGCGCAAACCCCATGTTTTTTTTCTGTGAGAACTGTTAGCTTAAAATTAGCATTAAAAGATTTTTTCAAATATTTGAAATGGATCAAATGTTTGTCTGCCCCCTTTAAATAGAGATTTTGCCCTGTCCCAAACAATGTCATATTTTTGACCATTTTGATTTTTGACTTTTTAAATTCGGATGTTTTATAACCCTAACCCAAACCCTCAACAAAACTTTAAAATCAAGTTTTAGGCCCTATTTTGTACCCTTTTTATAGAAAGTGCTTCATACCTAGTGTTTGGCATTAAGTCCATTTTACGCTTTATTTGTGTGAGAACAGAAGCAATGTGCCAGTGTTTAAATATACACTTCACTAGTGACGTCAAGCACCAGCTGCCTTAATGTTCACCGGAGGCTTTCGCAGTCCACCAGTTCCCACATGCTGTTGAAAAAAAAAAGACTAATTTGCTCCCAGTTTAAACGCTCTCTCTATCTTTCTTTCATCAACATGAATGTGGTTCCCTCACGATTTCCACCTCCTTTGTCTCTTCCCTCCTCTCCTCTCTCTCCTCAAGCAGGGTAAGGTACCGTCTTTGAAAAAGAAGCAGGTACTGAATCCTTTTAGACTCGGCTTAAGTTCTGCTGCTCTGCTAATGCTGCCCCTCCTCACACGTTTTCGCAAAAACACATGCTAACGCTCTCCAGAGCTCTAAACACTCACACCCCGGCATGCACTATGGGACAAATTTCTTTAAACACTCACAGTGGGGAAGGAGGAATTAAGTTGAGATTAGATGCCTAATATAAAGTCAAAGTACAATATGCCAATTAAAAAATACTGTCATCACATAGTGCTCATTTACTCATGTGACATGCTAACATGTACAGTTTAGTTGGTCACATTAAACTTGACATCTTCTCCTTCCCCAGAATTCTCACTTTTCCCCGTGAAGCTTCTGTCCTCATAAAAAATGAAAGAAAACCAATCTGTGTCTCTTTACCCTTTCCGTTGTGATGATGCAGTTTCAATGATGCCTATTTACACAAAAGCCATTGAAATTATCATCTCACAAAGCGTGGCCTGAATGCTAAACTTTTTAAGTATTCTGTCAGAAAACTTTAAAAGTATAGAACCCAGGTGCCACTCTGACTTTCAAGAGATCTGTATTTATAGTCCATGTAGTGTAGGTCACAATGTTTGGTTTTGTTATAATTAGACGTAGCTATTTGAAAGCTACATAACACTTAATGCTAAGTGTGGTGGTAGATATGACACTCCAGCGCTAACAAACTCTGTGTACAACTATCTGTATCCCTAACTTTTTCTTACCATCTTATAACTCTAGATTTGCACTAGCCTCTTTGAAATCCTGCTGGCAGCAATACATGCATTGCATACTTTCCTCTGCAGTACCTTTTTTGATCCCTCTCTTTGAATTTGAATTCAAGACCTTTTGCAACCCCTTCCAACTGTTTTCTAAAAATCTGCATGGTTTATCTCTTGTGGTAGCAGTCTGAAGGCTTCAGAGATCTTTCATATGCACACTGTTGTGATGTAGTTGAGTGGTACTAATAGTTCTGTGTTGTGTGTGTACCAGGGCTCTGCCTCTGTGGTCTCAGGCACCCCATCGATGCTGCTCAGCTCAATGAGCACAGATGTTGTCTGTGAGCGTGTCAGACTTATCGACGGCATCGACCAGAACCTGCTTTCTCAGTATACAGCCACTATTAAGAAGGTGTGTATTTGCGAAGAAGAAAAAGTGTACATTGAGAAGAAAATATCTTGTTTTGCACTACATTCTGATTTTGTGATTTCTCAGGCTAACATAAATGGCCGAGTTCTGTCTCAATGTAACATTGACGAGCTGAAGAAAGAGATGAACATGAATTTTGGAGATTGGCAGCTTTTCAGGACAACGGTGAGTAGTTTTCTCTGATTTATATAAACAGTACTTCAGATTTCTATATGCCTTGGCAACATTTTCATTGGCCCTGGCAGAAAAAGTAGAAATGTAATTTGCTTATTCTTATTATAAATGCAAAATTTCTCATTTTAAATGTATAATATTTACAGTTATTTTTATATTTATTTATTATTATACATTTGTAACACACATACATTTAATTTTTTTATACAAAAAAAATGCGATAGCTTGAAACAGGATAGCCATAAGTTCATAAACCATTTTGCTGGAAAAAGATGGCTGACCATTACAGATTGGCTTGCCATTTTGAAACCATTCTTACTGATGCTCCTAAGACAATCACACATCATTCTTGCGAATTTAACAAAACCTCATCCATGTTATCCAGTTAAGTTATTTTACCTAGCAGAATTCACAAATAAATCTCAGACAAAACCAAACTTTTAAGCTTGCGAGGCATACATAATACAATGTACATGATCAAGAAATTTAAGATATAGTACAGTACAGTTAATAGGCCTCATACACTCTCACACTGGCCCTAGATACTGGAGTAATGAAGTTGATGTTTTGCAGGTGTTGGATCTCCGTCTTGTGGAGAGCCAGATCCTGCATGAGGAGGCTCCTAGTGAGCAAGGCAGCAGCACTGTTGGCCATGTGGAACCTTGCAGACACACGGGAGCATCCGCTCTCGGAGGAACTGGTAACACGGACACCTCACCCATGTACAACTTTAATCTCAGCTTTGAGGAGCTCAGTAATGTAGGTTTGGAGGAGCCTCCTAGACAAGCCAACCCTACATGGATGGTAAGCGTTTCTTCTCAGGTTCTTGCAATCCTTTTTTCAAGCCATTACATTTCAGACATTTGTTTCAACATCTCTTGTCTTCTGTAGGCCACAACTCATCGTACACCTAGCATGTCCAGCCTCAACTCTCAGGAATCCTCCAATGAAATTTGCAAGCTAACAGACAAGCAGCAGGCAGAGTATCGCAATGCCTACGAGGAATACATTGCCTCCATGGCTCAGATTGAGGTAGGAATGGAGAAGCCCGTGCCACCTTTTGTTACCCAGCTAATGCAATCCATCTCTGAGGACAAGAAGAAGGATGGGGGTGACCAGGATTCGCGCAAATCCATTTCAAAACGAGGGAGCAGCAAGTCCTCGACCGATAATACTGACTTCGCCTCGCCAGACACGGCCACTTTAGATCCCATAACAGAAGAGGATGAGAAGGTTGACCACGGGTCATCAAAGTCCCTTCTGGGACGCAAGACGTCTGCAGAGAAGGTGAGCCTCTTCCAGGGTGCTGATCTGAAGCTGAAGGCTGGCGGTGGTTTACGCTACCAGAAACTTACTAGTGATGACGAAGAGTCTGAAGAGTCAGACAATGCCCCTCTGCTCAAGGATGGAAAGAAACCTGAGCCCAATACCTCCAGTGCTGAAGATCGATCTCTATCCAAAGGTAAGGATTACCTTTCAGATAAGAAGGATTCTTCCGACTCGGGCGTTCGCTCCAATGAAAGCTCGCCCAACCATTCCCTGCAAGACGAAGAGGCCGACCTGTCACAGTCTGAGAGGGCTAATCTGATTGAGCTAGACGAGGAGAACTCAGCCCCAAAGCGAGGGCTGCCGAGTAGTCTGAGTGGCCTCCAAGACCCAGCAATCGCTCGCATGTCCATCTGCTCAGAGGACCAGTGCAGTCTTCTGGCCAGCAGCCCTGAAGAGAGCTGGCCTTCCTCCAAAAGTTATAACCTCAACCGTACACCCAGCAACACCACCCTCAACAACAACACAAACGCCCAACAAGGAAACAACGTTCACCAACCCAGAGATAGCTCCAACACCACCTCCATGACCACTGGAAGTGATGTGATCATAACTCCTGGATCCAGCACCACCTCCGCCACTCCCCAAAATGAGAACATCCGTGTGGTGCATCTGAAGAGGGGACTTAACCCTGGAGATCCTCCTGAGATCCTGAAAGTGTCCTCTGAAACAGTCACCTTCGGAGAAGAGCGAGAAAGTATCCTGTAGGTGACGTCTGGATCTATTGCAGTCTGGTCTTATCTGGTTAATGTTTTGTGGTGTCAACGCATGTTTGGTGTAATGCTTAAATATGTGTAACAGTGGTTGTGACCTTTTTTTAATGTGAAGTGTAGTTGAAGTGTTTTTCCATCACCCACTCATCATCTACCTTGTTATAGTTCTGTATTGTTTATATATTCTGTATTGTTCTGTATAGTTCTCAAACAGTATTATTAGCTTAATCACATATTGATGTCTCCAGTTGAATGACTATAAAGCATTTTGGAATCACATCTGTAGGAAAATAATCAGTAATGGAAAATACTGTAGTACCTTGTCATGATAAAGCTACCTTAACTTGGTGTAAAATCCATTAAAAGTATGAATATGAGCATCCAGTGTTGTATTGAGTGTTCCTGCATGCTGTGATTGTGCTGTAGTTACAGTAGTATAAGCAGTGACGAGCATGTGTCAGACTGCAGTAATAAATTAGCCAGTAGAAACTGCATGACATGTGATGTTAGTCTTACTTAGCGGTTAAATGTACAATTGGCAGCCGTCTTGAAAACTAAACCGTGTTTTGTGATGATTGTCTTCAACATGAAATTAAATAAACCTGCATTGACAGTAACCATGTTTCTTGAGTTTTTGTTTGAAAGTACTGAAATAAACATTCTGCTGTTCTGTAGGCTACACACTGCAGAAATGTGTTCCCACGAGATGATTTGCTAAGAGCAAACTTATTTTAGCACTCTGAATTACAGATGGGTGGCACCAGTTCATGCATTACAATTATATCCCACACCCTGAACACTTGTGAGTGGCCTTTGAGTGTGTGAATTATTTAATGACTCAGAGGTTGGCTTTTTAAAGGAATTTGCATACATTTTCGGGGCAAGATTCGACTTACACAATCTAATTGTTTTCTGTGCCCCTAGAGACGTTAGACAAACATTTTAAATACAATAAAATGTGTTATTCATTGACTCATAACGACAGTATACTTATTTATTTCCCACCCTCCAAAACCCTTGTAATTTGAACCGTGTAGTCTTTACATTACAAACTTAATGACAAGAGAGTAGCGTCACACACAGCCAGTGAACGGTAATAAGTTAATACGCTTTATGCATTTGCAAAAATGAAAAACAACAAAAACAATGCATCTATAGCTGAGACAAGGACACTGAATTCATACTTCTCATTTAACTATATACAGTATAAAAGTGCCATTTACGTTGTAATTATAAAAAAATTCTGTAATATTATAAACATCACATTTTCAGCAGAAAGAGAAAACAAAAAAAGTACATTTTTACAGAGTTCGCAGCCTTTGACGAACTGGATTCGAGCAGTTAAAATGCGCTTCATCTTGATAACATAAAAGCAACAACAACAAAAACCTGCTTTTTGAGATTGTTTGCTTAATTAAGGGGTTCCTTTAAAATATCTCCAGTCTTTTTTCTTTTTTTTTTTTAAATCTTCCTTTGGAAGAAAGAATATGAGAGTCCGTATATAACTAACCCAGAAACTTTTTATGTCCGTTTGAGGGAAGTCCTTTGTCATTCAAGACGAAATCCAGGCGAATGACACGGGACAAAAAACACACAAAAAGCCCCTGTTTTTGCTCCATGCCCGAAACACCTGTGTTTGAGAGAGAGAGAGAGAGAGAGAGAGAGAGAGAGAGAGAGAGAGAGAGAGAGAGAGAGAGAGAGAGAGAGAGAGGAGTGTTTAGAGAAGGCAAAAGGACAGAGATCCGGAGTTCCGGACAGACTGGCGCCAGGGAGGAAGCCACAGGACTTTTTTCTCGGACTTTAACCAAACATTAGTGAAATACCGGGCAATCCCATACAGCCAGAGTCTACACGAGCATCTGACATACACATTAAAATAACGTAGCTATTAGTAAACATTGTATTATTAAAGAAAAATGACGAGTCCCAACGCTCGTGCTGTTAAAACCCTGCCTAACTTTTTGTGCTTCAAATAAGGTCAAACAGGTTTAGAAAAGTATAAGTGAATAAAGATGACAATTCAATTTTTTGAGCGAACCAACCATAACTTGAACAGATTAGCTAATCATGAAAGCTATCAAAGTTTAATGATATTTCAAAATATTGTAATGAAAGAAGTTGTTCTAAGCATTATAGGCTATCATGCTTAATAAAGATATAAAATAGTGCATAATGGTAACGCTTTATCTTACAGTGTCTTTGTTACTTACCATAGTAATAACAGCAGATTATGCATAATTACATGCAAGAAACCCTAATCCCACCCTAACCCTATAGTAAGTACAAGGTGTTAGTTAATATTACTCAGTAAGCTACTTAAATATATAATTACACTAAGAATGACACCTTGAAGTAAAGTGTAACTGGAATAATAAATATGTGCAGGTGCACCGCAACACTGACAAACAGCCTCACGTGCACAAGTTTAACTCTGTTACTCGAGCACAGTGTAGTAGAGCATCCAACTTACCATTTCAACGAGACAGGGTTAAGAGGTCATCTGTTGGAGGGTTACTGGGCTGTTAATTAACAGAAGTAAACAATGATTTTCAGTGGAGCACGTTACATTTCAAGTTGTGTTATTATAGTGAGCAACATAAATTACATAGCAGCATGCATATTCAGATGTTATTTTGATGTATTCCTTTTTCTTAACCAATATGAATCACTTTGATATTTACCTCCAGGAAATGTTCTGTACAAACTTGCTTTACCTGGAAGGAGATGATGCTGATATCAGCTCCGAGTGATCTGACGCTCATTTTGGGAGGGCTCTGTCCGTGGACCTGCTGCTGTTGCGGGTTCTGGTCCAGTGCGATCTGAAGATCCAGAATGTAGTCTATGACATGCTGCAAGATCTCCATCTTACTCACGCTCTTGTTCTGCGGTAAACTCGGCACGAGCTCCTTCAACCTGCTGTAGCAGTCATTCATGTTGTACAGTAGACTGAGCGGGTCGTCCGAGGAGCTCTTGCTCCGCGAGATCCCGAGATTATGCTCCGAAAAATACAAGGCGGGTTTCCTTATGGACCTCACCGGACTGACTGCCTTCATAGTGGATATACCGATGTTAAGATTCTTTTCAGGGCATTCGATTCTCCCACAGATCTGTGCTGGAAGCTTGTTGTCAATGTGTTTATATAGCAACCGAACTGGGTTTGTTATAAGGCATAAAGAATTAAGCGGATTGGTCGATGAGACGACGTCACTCTGTGAACCGGGGCATCAACATTGGACAAATTTGCAGCACGTGAGCACCTCCTCCATCCTCTGCATTCTTTACCCACTGAAGAGTATCTGTGCAAGTGCGCGCGCAGAGCAGACACATAACATCACATCACATGTTTATATTGGAGGAACGTACTGATTTTGCCAGCGATACACACGTATTAGCCAGATGATTTTGTTGCCACTCTTATCCAGCAATTGCTTGGACTTGTAAAGACTTTTGCAAACGAGTTAATGCAGGATGTTTCACTGATTCAACAAGCCAAGCGTAAATATATTTATGAGCTTGTGAACAACTACTTTTGATTTGTGAACTAATAAGCCTGGAAACCAGTCATATTGGGTTAACCATGAGGCGAACTGTTTAAAAATAAAACTTGACTGAATGACGGTTTTATCAACACACACATAAGCAATTGTTTTTGAATTTATTAGCCGTTTTCGAGAGATGAATTAACAAACTGAAAGATACAATAAATTACAATACACAACCTTATTAATAAAATAAAATGTATTAATTAACCGGATTGGATGTCAGGGAACACTTGATGACGCAATTACATGACGTAGGCTAATTGGAACCTCTGAATTGTTTTCTTGAGAGTCGATTCTTTGAGAAACCAAGAACCAAGTCCCGGAAATGAACCGAAGTGCCCTTGCCCATCACTCGTGAACGCGCTCCCCTGTCCTCGCGACTCTCTGGCGCCAAGCTTGTAGGCTACTCTCGGTTGCCTCTTTGACTTTCAAACAAGCGTCAGAGCTGTGTGAACGCGCGTGCTCTTGTCACTCTCGAGCTGCCTGTGCGCACCTGCAGGACATTGGACACTCTTTTCCTCATCTTCGCATCGGTCTCTTTTTTTAAAGCCTTTGATAATTGCCATCTCATGCACAATCAAATAAACAATGTTTTATTGGTTTGGGATTACGCAGAAACCTTTTCATGCACAATAACTGACAGCACTATTTGCTTAGGGACACCCCTACCTGAGACCTAAACCTAAACACTGTTTTTGCATCACACATTTCATTAAGCTTATTTCATTACCATTCTGAACATGGTTCATTTAAAACCAATCTGACTTGCTTCATTTTTCATGTTATTCGAATATTTCCTATTTATGTCACAGTGACCTAACGTTTAAAAATGTCAAATATTCCTGTAGTAGTAGAATGGGAAATGTTTTCTGATTTTATTATGCAAAGGAAGAGTCTGTGAGCCATCATGGTGTACTAGTATCTTACAATTACACAGCGGTGAGTGTTTTTTGACCTTTTCCTCCAGAGACTATCAGTGGTGCAAACACAAAGGAATGTGTCTAACTTTACATGAATGAATGGCATCCCTTGGAGCATCACACAGAACTGAGAGCTAGGCTTTCTGGCTCTCCCTGTGCCCATTACTGAAGTACACAAGCCAAAAAGCATAGAGTTTCAGGATAATGTTCTTTTCTCAGCTGTTTCAGGGAAATGTGAGCAGAGGAACATGTTTTCTCAATCCAGAGTGCTCCTGAAGTCATGCCAATTTTCAGAGTGTGTATTCTGAGAAACAGTCATTTCCAGTATCAACTTATGGCCCCACATTTTGGCTCTGTACCCTCTGTGTGTGTTTGTATGAGGTTGAGTGTCAATAATAAGTGATCACTGTACAAAATGCTGCAGCACTGAACTGTGTGCAGTGTGAAATAGTCTATTGTTAAGATAGTTTTGCAAGGGCTGTTTACAAGTATTTGAAGTAGATATAGGCCTCATTATGTACATAAAAATAATTAAATTAAAATGGTTATTTCTGCTTAGATTCATGTACTCAGTAGGTGATTGTACACTTAAAAAAAATTAGTGCTGTCAAATCAAGTTCTCGCGATTAACAAAGAATGTGTCAGTAAAAAACTGTTAATTAACCGTATTAAATGACCTTATCTTGCCTGTAAAATAATATAATATTATTTTAATATTTTCTGGCAACCACAGCTTAAAGATAGTTCACCCAAAAATCGCCCCCAGGTGGCTGGTCCCAGTATAGGTCATAAACCCCGCCCTCTCATGTAATCAAATGATATGTGAGACAAACTAAATAATCAAATTACACAATTTATTTATTTTTTTTCCAAATACGGTTTCTGTCATTATAGGTAGTTTTTTATCGCGCTGATGTAAGTTAAAGTGTTCGTTTTTAAAATAAGTTTGTTTTTAGTTAGTTATTTGATGCTATAAAAACGGGTGTGTGACGTCATGATTGACAGGTGTGATTGACAGCTTGAAGTAGACACTGATAGCCTGACTACGTCAGACTTCCTACTTCCGCTAATTTCATTTCGCTCCTGTAGTCAGTCTGAGATAGCAGCGTATCTTTCAGTTTTCCACCGGCCTGAAAACAGCCGGGCCAATCAACGAACAGAGGGCGGGCTGAGAGCCGTGACGTAGACGCTGATTGTACCGTGGTGGATGCGTACTTGCGTAGATTTACTTCACATAATCTGCAAAAGTCGTTCACAGCCATGTTCACTCCGGTATTTCGCTCAATGGTTTAGTTTTTGCATCATACATGTGTTTACAGTGGAAGTTAGATGCGGCTGAGCATGCGCATAACACTCTATTATGCTATTCCAGACTCTCTCTACGAAGCAAAGTGAAGTAGCAGAGTCTGGTATTACCAGGCTAAGACACTGAGGAACCAACGTTTTTTCAGGAGGAGACTGGAGCTTTAACTTTAAATTTTTCATTCCCATAACTGTTTAACTGTATGTCAGCGCCATATTGGGACATTGGTGGCTTCACTTTTCTACAATGGAAGAGAGTGAAGGTGCGTCGTCCATCTTTTTTTTACTGTCCGTGTTCTAAACCTGTATGAGTTTCTTTCTTCTGTTGAACACAAAAGAAGATATTAAGGTTTGGAACAACATGAGGTTGAGTAAATGACAAAATGTTCATTTTTGGGTGAACTATCCCTTTAACATAAATTTAACAGGATGTGCTACTTTGTATTGTGCCTGTACCCATATCAACATGCATTTGCTGATAACGTGCCTCAGCAGAGACTTCTAAAAGCAACAGTTGCATGTTTCTACATCTGTCACATCAGATCCAGCCAATGGTGATGCCCTCAGGTGCAGTCGTTTACATGCTCTTTTAGTTTGAGCCTGAGAGATGCCTTAGGCATGACTTCACAGGACAGGTGCTGTTTGCCCTGCTGCCCCAGAACTGCCGAAACATCAAAGGTGGGAATCAGAAGGATCGTTGAAGAAGAGGTTTAGATACTACATCTGAATTGACCTCAGACCTGTTTCAGGTAGCCATGTGCTTAAAACACATAGATGCCATGTGAAGAAAGACAGGGAAGGGTTTGCTCAAAAAGACTCATGTGGAAATATACTTTCACACTTCAGGGGAGAGGTCACACCTGACTGTTAGTAAAGAATGCAAGAGAAAGCTAATGTAGTTGTGGCTTTCATCACAGATGATGGATCGAGCTGTGGCTACAGTCTCTTTCTATACCAGGAATTAGTGCTGACCTCCAAATGACAGCAAATAAATACGTGCACACACACCAATGTTCAACTACATTGAACTTACTTAAAGGGATAGTTCACTGTAAGGCCCGTGAAATATTGGTCCAATCTCCGGTTCGCCAATACACGGGGAAGGTATCACGTGTTCTGTCCTAACTCATCCAAAGTATTGGTTGGTTAAATTTACAATACATTTAGTTATGTATTCTCTCGTTAATTCATCTGACTCCATAAATGAAAGGGTTTTAATGATATCTGTGGATCATTAATCATGGGTGAATGTTTGATTATTCCGTTTAACTCTTCAATGAAAATAATATCAAAGTCAGTTAGAATAATCAAATGTAACAATTTATTATGTCAGGTAAATGTATCATGCCAATTCCATAATCAATTCAAAGATAATCGATACAAAACATCAAATGCTCTGGAATAGAGAGAAGATGCAAACCCAACATTAAGAAATACGTGAGGCTGAGAGATCTATATCTCTCAGCCTAACGGACCGATCTGAAAGACAGAAAAAGGCCCCGAACTCTCTGCTGTACTCCATTAAATAGCCAGACCTCTTTCACATGTAAACATGTGCTAACAATAGTCAATTTGCATTCGGAGGTACACTGTAGCACCTCTTGGGGGGGTGTGACCATTTGCTTGAGAGACCAACCCCTCCTTGTATGCTAGTTATCCATAAACCTTCAAAACCTTATTACCTTTTGTTTTAGTTAATCTGAAATGAGACATTTGTACCAGTCGCACTGTGACATTTTAAACGATACCAAACATGAAAATACTCTGTTAATCATTCATATTAAACTATACATTTTGTTGGGTGAATTCAGGTGATCATCTGAGAGAGAGAGGGGTGAGGGGAGAGGGATAGAGATGTAGATTAGGATGACTCGGAGGTGAGACTTTCGTCTCGATGGTGCATGAGAGCCAGTTCAAATGGTAATCTCCAGAGAGGTCCTTTTGTCCTCTCAGGGCCTGGTCACCCCCGAAACAGACTGTCTGGAATTTCCTAATTTATCAATTCTTACATCACCCAAAAATGAAAATGCTGTCATCATTTACTCACCCTCATGTTGTTCCAAACCTGTATGATTTCCTTTCTTCTGCTGAACACAAAAGAAGATATTTTAAAGAAGGTTGGTAATTAAACAGTTGCTGGTCCCCATTGACATCCATAGTATTTTTTTTCCTACTATGGAAGTCAATGGGGTCCATCAGTCGTTTGGTTACCAACTTTCTTCAAAATATCTTCTTTTGTGTTCAGCAGAAGAAAGAAAGTCATACAGGTTTGGAACAACTTGAGGGAGAGTAAATGATGACAGAATTTTCATTTTTGGGTGAACTATCCCTTTAAGGGGGCAATGTGTTTTTTTTTTTATAAAAAAAATGCAACTATGCAATGATATAATGTATAATTTCATCAAATTCATAGTTTTGTTGGCACTAAAACATTTAGGGGTTTTAAACGAATGAACAATCCATCAATCAGTGGGATAGTATCAAACTTAAATATTGAATAAAAAACAACAACAGCTGAAAACAGTACAGAGACTTGAATTGGTGAATCTTTTTGTAATCTGCTCGTCTTAATGAAGCAGTTCTCTTTAATGAAAAAGAATGAATCCAATGTAAGAGAGAACAGACCATCTAAATGAACCGATTCACTGGAATGATTCAGACTTTTCAACTCTGCGTATGAGAGAGAAAGAGGACCGTTTAGGATGAACCGATTAACTAGAATGAACTGGATTGTCCTAACCTGGAAATCCAGACCTAAATTTGAAAGATTAATGGTCTGCCATCGACTAATGAAAATCGGCCAGCTCGAGGGGCGGCACCAAGCATGCATTTGAAAATCTCACTGCACGCAATTGGATAACACTACGACCAATCACAACAAGTTATCGCTTAGCTACCAGCGGAGCTAACTGGTAGATTAGACTCTTACCGTATCTGGTCGGCAAAACAGCAAAAACGCCCTTCTTGCAGAGGAACGATTCGAGCGGCGTCTTCTGTTCCTCTTTTAGATAAAAAGTCTAAATCTTTCATTGTAGCGGCCAAAGCCGTTTCAAACAAATGGTGTTCATCCATAGCCATCTTGCAATGTTTACTAATGATTTCGACATCGCAGCGCTGTCGTCATCATATCAGATAACCCGCTGTGATTGGTGCAGCTCAGATCGAGGGGCATATTTAATGAGCATCATTACTCGACACCAGAGTAACTCGCTGAGCAAATTCAACTTGTGCTCTCGCGAGAACTCTGGATTACCAGTGAAGGATTATCCAGCGCTACATATACGAGACTTTTTAGGATGAGATGACTCACAAAAAAATTAATTGGACTTTCCAAAGCTACATTTAAGAGAGAGGAAGGTTTAGGACAGTGGTGCCCAATCCTGTTCCTCGAGATCGGTCTATATCGGTCTCGGCTGTCAAAAAATGTTCATTTTTAATGTTATCGTTATTGCCACGATAAGAAATTTGACCGATATATTAAAGTCAATAAATAATGGATTACTTCCTTCAGCTGAGACACTTCAGATTCGCACTGTTGGTTTTGAATTGCTTGAAATATGATTGGAATCACTTTTTTTTTTTTTTAATACAGTTAAGTGTGCATGTGCAGCGCAAGTCTGTCATATAAGCTACATAAAATATAATGAGAACATTATAATTGTGTGCTTGGGACATGACTTTTAATGGTAAGCCTTTTGTTTTTGTAATCAGGCTCTCAAAAATTTGGATTTAGATTTGGACATTGTGATTGGACAATATATCGGTTATCGGCTTTCAAATGTAAAGAATTATCGGTATCGACCAAAATTCTCATATCGTTGCATCCCTATACCTACCTGCAGAGTTCAGATTAACACCTCTGTCTGTAATTATCAAGTGCTCCTGAAGATCTTAATTAGCTGGTTCTGTTGGTAGATCTCCAGGAACGGGATTGGGCACCCCTGGTTTAGGGCGAACCAATTCACTGGACTGTACAACGCTACATGTGTAAGAGATCCTTTTAATACAAACCGACTCACTAGAATGAATCAGACTTTCCAATGCAACATATGAGACAGAGAGAAAGAGAGCGAATCAGTTTAGGTGAGCGCTTTAAAAAATCAATGTAGCGACGTGACTCCTCTGAAAATTAGGTCGTCGCTGGAAAAAACGACATTATTTTGAAAACAGCTGCAGAAAAATGGTTAAGGTAGTAGAGTCACTACCTTAAGTTAGCTACTCCCAGCACACAAACAAACTCTGCAGGTGTTTAAAACGCATGCCAGTTACACCTAAGGCTATTTGGGCCCCACTTATGTCATCAACAACAACATCCCTAAACCAACTGAAGCAACTTTTAAATACTCCACGATTATAACAAAACTTTAGGAAACTGCCTCATAATTGTCATCCTTCCAGTTGTCTCCATGGTTTTATCATGTTTTGACTGATCGTCTTTGAACACAACCCCGTCAAACAGTACTCGTCTTTTTCTAGGTGCGCTTGCCTTGGTTGTGAGTAGGTTGAGTGTCCAGGTGGGGAGCCCATATGTGGGTGTCATGGGGAGTGTGCCTAGCTGGGGGGCTGCTGGTGGTTGTTGAGGATGGGGAGGGTGTTGCCCACAGGGAGAACACCTGCTTACCCTTCCCCGCTCTTGCCCCCCTCCCCCACCTGCCCCAGCTGCATGCTGCGGGCATCTGCCCACCTCTGGGTAATGGAGCTGTCACTCTTGCTGGCTGCTCACCACAAAAGGCTTGACCTAATTTATCTGTCCTGTCTTCAGCTCACCAGTATGTCCACTGTGACTCTATGTCTTTCATCAGTCTTAAGTTCTGCATGCTGTAGGATCACCTGCTTTGTCCTTTGTCGAGGCGAAGTTTTAAGAACATTGCTTAACATTTTAATGGAAGAACTGACATTAAATCCACACATACTGTAGCAGTGTTAGGCAAAATAAAAAAAAATAAAAAATGTATAAGTTAACATTTGAATTGATGTAGCCACACCCCACAGGAAGTTGAATTAGAATTTGAATTGAAATGACCGGAAAAGGAATTTACTGGGTACTATACGGTTATCCGGACCACACCTGACCACACGTGAGCCACAACCGCTCTTGGTTGGTCGTAACCCCAGTGACGGGTAGGTTTAGGGGCGGGGTTGGGGTAGGTCATCACATGTGGTCCGGATAACCGTATAGTACCCAGTAAATTCCTTTTCCGGTCATTTCAATTCAAATTCTAATTCAACTTCCTGTGGGGTGTGGCTACATCAATTCAAATGCTAACTTATAACTTAAATAGTAAATTTACTGAATTCCAATATAGTGCAACAGTGCCTGTCCACTGTTTCAGTGGCCTTGGTTCCTATTCATTTTCCCATGGTGATTTTTAAATAAAAAGAACCAAACCAACCAGATACGGGGTGAATACAATCTTTGATTTAAAGCAAAAAAAGTATATGAAAATCGGGACAAAAGAGACAAAAGATACAAGTACTTTGTACGGCTTTAATGAGGAAAATAACTTCAGTCCCATGAATCAAGTACTTCTGGAAACTGTTTTTGCTGTCTATTCAAAAACACAGGTACTGCATAGGAAATGAAGTGACCTTCCACATTGGTTTTCAAAAGTTGATTTCAAATATTCAACAAATGTATGTCACTGAGCATTACTCATTACCTGTCTTTGAATGTCAGACAGTGCTGGTTTTGATAGGTGGCTTCTGTGGAATTGAGCTGGCAGATAAAGGTCACCTTTACTGCTGTCCTCACACCTGATAACAGTACAGGGTCAACAGCAGGCTAAACATATGACATTAGAGCCTGCAACGATATATTGTTCTTTACACCATAACAACCCTCTCCTCTCCTCTTACACACACACACACCTTTGTTCTCCTCCAGCATTTACAGTAGAGGTCATCTAACAGATGGGCACCAACCTTGAATTGTAACTCTTGCGGTTTTGAAGTATGTGCTCTGCAGTGTGCATGATTCTTCAGCGTTCTCACTGATGCCACACTATTCCAGGACAAGCTGTGAATAGAGCACTCAGTACTCATAGTATTAGTGCAACATTGCAGATTTCACATCTAACGATGTTGTGTATGAACAAGGAGGAATGCAATGCAGCAGCGTTACTCATTCTACAGCAACAGGACCAGGGCTCTTCAGCTGGGTGTGAATGAATAAAAGTGGCAGGAGTGGCTGTATGGGCCGCTGGAAGTTTATTAGCAGAGATGATTGCTGGGAGATGACGTTAATGTTAAACTCTCCCAGATATGTGGTGTCTCTCTGTCATGCAGTCATCATTTATGCAGCTGGAAACAAAAACTAATAATTGCACAGTCCGGCCACCAACTTGGCTCACTGAATCTTGGAAAAGTTGTAGCTCACTGTTCATCTGATGGAAAACAAAACAAAGATGATTTCTGTGGATGTCATAATCCATTGAAACAAACTTAAATGGTATACACTGTATACATTTTTATTTTATTTGTATTTTTGTCTTTTTTTCACCCAGTAAAAATATCATAGTGTAGACCTTATGTAGCCCCGCCCCTTTTCAGCGCTGCGCTCGTTGTCTTTTGACTTCCGGTCTGTATTTTCACAGCGATCTTGCGTATTTATGAATGAACGGCTCGTTTTAAAATCTTCCCGGTCTACTGACATTTGTTAAAACATCTGCTTTAAACATTACAATCCTCATGATAACTTTCGTTAACTTTACATTAAGTAAATCCACTTCAAAATCACTAATTACTCCTGGACAGCAATGCCATAGAAATATACAGAGCGACCGCAAAAACGGAAGTTCAGAGACAATTACTCTGGCGCATAAGGTCTATAGAATTTTTCATAACTCCTTGGATTTTTCTACAGCATAAATCTAACAAAATTTCACATATAATATCAAGTTATCTAGTAAAACTATCTTGTTTTTGCAGTATGCAGTATCACATCAGTCTTTAAACACATAGGATTATAATGTTGCAGTCAACAGCCTCATCCATAAAAAGTAGGCTACTAAGCTTTGTTTTGAGCATCATTACAAAGCTTCATACAACCATTATATTTTCTATAATTTTCTACCATTTTTGGTTGGTGTAGTGCCATTTTAGAGATTTACACTGACAAGAGGTCATATTCTGCACCTGTGATTCACCATTGTCATAATTTGTTAATGGTCTTGCGATGATGGTGAAAGCAGAAGCTTCTCGCTTCCTGAGTAAGTGCCATTAGAAGCCATCTGTGAGGTTCCTCTGTCCTTATGCCATTGCGCGTCTGTCATTGCTCTCCAAAAATCATAGCACTGTCTGAAATCCACTTCTACTGCATCATCACTGCCAGATGATATCAAAGGCAATGTGCTATGCTTACACAGAATAAAAATTTAAGTGCCACATATAAACTACAAAAAGCCACTGTATTGCTTATGGCTGAAAAGGGGTAGTTATAAACGTCTATAAATTTAAAGGTGCAAAAGGATTTCATTGAGCTTTAACTCAAATTATTGGTATGGGTTTTTTGACCTAACTCTAACCCTTACAATCACATTAAATATCTGGAAGAAAACTAAACATATGGATCTAAAGTGAAGTTTAAAAATATATAAGGCCCAGTTTCACAGACAGGGCTTAGATTAAGCCAGGGTTAGCCCTTAGTTTTGTTGTATTATTTTCATGTTATCACTGTGATGCTGCTTTGATACAATCTGTATTGTAAAAAGCGCTATATAAATAAACTTGACTTAGGGCATTTTAGTAACTTTTATAAACGTGCATAAGAAAAAAAAAACATTACTGGTGTGCATCTTGAGACAAAACAATGGCAAGTTGCTTTCAGTTAAAACAGCTCAAACATGCGTTTTTGTCTGGGACTAGCTTAAGCCTCGTCTGTGAAACCGAGAGTAAAAGTCTAACAAATGAAACATTCTGGTTGCAAGATATATCTAGGGTAGAAAGCGGAGGTTGCTTTAAAACTGGACTTTTAGGAGCAAGTTTTGTGGGCAAGACCTTGCACAGGAGACACTGGATCATGAGACAACAGCTCATATTTCAGTGTTGCCCTCACTGTTAGGTTCATGATAGAGCAGTAATCATCTCTATGCGCTGGAGATGGTCATTTTGAGGCATCATGGATCTCTATAAAGATGTCTTAGGCCCTGATGAAAATCACTTCTAATTAACCGTCTTTAGGGTGAGGTCATTTTAAAATGCAGCTCAGACATACTGTAATAGAGTCCAGCTGACTCAAAAGATGGACAGAGTGCTTATCTCAAATCTGTTTTTATTTCCAGGATGATTGGTCTCCACCCTGGAATAGTGCGTTCATTTCCCTGGGCAAGGACATCCGCAAATGTGTGTGCAGAAGGCATTGAGACAGATAATCTAATCTGCCACCGAGTGCAAGGAGGGAGGTCTCCATCATAGGGTGTTGTTAAAGTTCTGCCATACTCTTGCTTTACAGTGTTTAAACCTTTATGGATGTTGTAAGCGACTGATATTAGAATTTGTTAAAGGGATAGTTCACCCAAAAATGAAAATTCTGTCATCATTTACTCACGCTTAAGTTGCTCCAAACCTGTATGAATTTCTCTCTTCCGCTTAACACAAGAAAAGATATTTTGAAGAATATGGGTAACCGAGCCCAAGTAAATGGTGCCTGTCAATAGTTTGGTTCCCGACATTCTTCAAAATATCTTCTTAAACGATGTAAGTGATGTGAGTAAATGATGACAGAAAGTTCATTTTTGGGTGAACTATCCCAATCACACCTTCTCACTTCTCTGTTTGCTCAGGGGTCTCGAAAACAGACTCCGTCCACTCTTTTCCTCCCTCAGACCTCGTAATCTTCTGTCTGCTTATCATCCACAGACTGTCTCTCACATTCCTGAGATTTAGCACAACTATGGTGGATGTCGAAGAACTGCACGTTTCAGCGTACATGTGGCTCTTATCTGCGGCTGAAGGGAAGTGAACAAAGTGAGGAAATGGCTGGTTAGGATTAGTCTTCCTGCAATGTTATTGCTTCAAATTGTTGAGGTTATAGTTTTGGTACTGTTTTTGGGACAGATGTGGCCCTGTATACACCTGGTCTGAACAGGTAACGTGATAATCTTAAGTGTTAATGGTGTAAGAATGGCTTCCTCCAGATCTAATTCACAGCATCTCAGTTTGAGCAAATTTAAGTTTCCCCTTAAACAAAGCCCTATTTAAGAAAAACCTTTTTAATGGCTTTTAATGGGCTGTAATGATTTGCAGATCCGATAAACTCAGTAAGTGATGAACATTTTTCACTGGCTTTAAGCTCAGCCACAAAATCAGTCTTTTATTCCATAAGACATTTTTCATGTTAAGTGTCTTAGGTTTTATTTCTTCTGTCAGTTCCAAGAGCGCTTCCTTGTTCCTTCTTTTCTGTCTACCCTGAAAGAGTCAACAGTTTTAGAGTTGTTCTACAGGTCTGGTTACATGTTTAGGTATTCAATTCAATTCAATTCAATTCTTAAAGATAGAAAATGATTTATTGTTTAAATTATGCACAACTAGTGTCACCAAATGGAATTACACAAATAATGACAGTATTCAATCAGGTTTCCCTGCCATCAATGTTTTTATTGTTAACTAAAACTTTGTTAATTGAAATAAATCTGAAATAAAATAAAGTATAAATATCAGATGAAAATTTTAAACTTAAACATATAATGTGAAATGTAGCCTTGGCAACTAACTGACATAAATTAAGTTGAAGTATTAAAATTACTAAAACAAAATGTGTTATGTATATATCTAAAACGAGTACATAAAAAAAAAATACTAAAACTAATATGAAAACGGAAAATATAAAGTAAATCATTAGTTGGGTAAACAAATAGTTCTACCCCAAACTCACACCACTGGTTAGCCAGTATTTCAGTCTCAGGCTGGTTGGGTTGCAACAAACAGAACAATCAATCAAACAGAATAATGTTTTGAGAGCACAGAGCCACAGTGTTTACAGATTTGGTGGGAATCAATCTATGAATATCTTATTTATAGTTGTTTATACTTATGAAATGAAATTTTATGGTGGTATCCCATTTGGTTTTAAATCATTTGTAAAACATACACGTATCTGAATTGCATTATACTGCTAAGCATTTTGTGGCTTCAGTTTTCTAATCTGATAGCTGGCACATCAAGTGCTGCCATCAGCAGATTCATCCCGAGCAGAAGAGGTGCTCCAGCGAAGAGCAATGGACCTCCTCCAGCACCAGTGAAGTCAGGTCACCTAACGGTCCCTGATCCATTACAGTGAAAACTGCCTTTTCACTTCACCTTCTACATCTCCAATTAACAAAAGCAAGACATAGGTCTCCATTGGCATCCATTTCGATTACACAATGAACAATGTTCTGAGAAAAATATAGATAAGAGTCCATTTACCACTGCGTTTTTGGATTTTACTGCCAGAAAAATGAATCTGGTTGAAATCTAAAGGGATAGTTCACCTAAAAATAAATATTCTGTCATTTACTCACCCTCATGTCATTCCAAACTCATAAGACTTTTGTTCATCTTCAGAAGGGAAAGGAAGATACTTTTAATGAAATCTGTGACATTTCTGTCCCTCCATTGACTGTACGCAACTACCACTTTGATGCTTTTAAAAAGTTCATAAAGAGATCGTAAAACTAATCCATATGAATTGAGCATTTTAGTTCAAATTTTCTGGAGACACGATCGCTTTATATGAACACCAGATTTAGGCTTTTATTCACATATAAACATTATACTTTATTATAATTATTATCATTTAATATCAACAAACACATTAGGAAGCTCAGGCACGCTTGCTTGACGTGCAAGAACCAATGAGATTCATTCTCGTGTTACGCAGCACGTTTGAGCTTCAGCAAGAACCAATGAGGTTTGTTCTCGCACGTCAAGCAGGTTCAGTTGAGCTTCTCCTTATGTTTTCTCTTTATTTGTGGTAGTTGCAGAGAGGGTCAATGGAGGGACAGAAATCTCAAAGATTTCATTAAAAGTATCTTTATTTGTGTTCCGAAGAGGAACGAAAGTCTTTCAGGTTTGGAAATGAAAAACTATAACCCTTTTACACCTCTCTTTACAAGATGCCCACAACTGAATAACAACATTTTTGTTAGCCAGTGTGTTTACTTGAACTGCTTTCACAGTTATTTCTACAGATAGTAGACAGTTCTCAGGGCACGCAATACAAATGATCATTAGTAGTATCAATTTACCAGTGTATTATGGGTCACATTTTGGAAAAAAAGTCAGCATACTTCCCCTAATTATCTTAAATTATGGAATGCAAGCCTGCAGAAAATGTGCCAGAACAACTGACAACAACATGACCAGAGAACAGTGAAAGGATTCAGACTCACTGTCTGCCAGTGTATTGTGCTTCGGAAGCTCTCGGTAGACAGCGTCTTGCTGTCCCTCAAGGATTCTGGTTATCATCCATCTCTGGAAGTTTACAGCTCATTGCGGTGTACCACAGGAATCAGCCTCTCATTTCCATCAGCGTCGAAATGAGGCCTGACAAGCCTGAACAGACGCATCTTTAAAGCTCTCCGAGTTTCCTCAGTGCACGCGTGTATTGAGTCTGATACGCTCCGGTTAAAGGGATACTTCACCCAAAAAATAAAAATTCTGTCATCGTTTACTCACCTTCATGTTGTTCCGAACTGATTTTCTTCTGTAAAACACAAAAGCAGAATTATACTGGTTGCTCTTTTCCATGCAGTTAAAATGAATGGAGAATGAGGCTTTCAGGCTTCATAAAGGATACAAAAGCACTATAAAAGGTAGTGCACGCTCCACACAATTATATTATGTTATCGCAATTTAAGCCATTATTCACACCCACCTAGCTGTCTCTGCTGTACATGAGAGAAGTAGTCAATTTGTCAATGAATTGTACTTTTTAGTCAGCTCTTTTAAATGAATAGGTGATCAAATTCACAAAATGAATGAATCAGAATCATTTGTTCAATCAATTAAAAACTTCACTGACTTTAATTGCATGACTGCAGTAGAATTGGAACAGAGCTCAAATGTTGTATGCACTACTTTTTGATACTTTTATGGTACTTTTTGTCATTTTTGAAGCTTGAAAGTTTCAGGGTACGTTTACACAACAAGCAACAGCAGTATACTTCTTACAAGTTTCATTATAAGTTCATACCACAACCAAATTTTCTTTTCGGGGGGAACTATCACTTTAAGTAGCCAATCATGTAGCCAATTCTTTCATACTGTATAATGAAGTTGATGCCCATAGAGCTTGTCATGTTATTTGCAAGACAAACAGTTATGCACTAGCCTGTTATTGAGCGGGGAGGTTTTTTTTTTTTTTTTTTGTTGAGTATGCAATGATAACTCTTTGTAGCACTTAACAGTAATGCACTGTGCCACAGACAACGCGCCCAACCCAGCATTTGAATATTTCACAGCATGCATGTTTCTTCGCATGCATATCCGTATGCGAATGCCCAGAGCAGTACAGCTGCACGATGACCCCCCAATAGTATTTTGCATGTGTGCGTGCAATCTGCCGATAGAGTGAGGCTGGCAGGCTGGCTGAAAGGGCAGATAGAGGATAACATGCAAACCGCCTAGGATTATTAGTGAGCTTCTATTGTTGAGCAACACGTTTACTAGGTAAATGTTTGAGCTTCTTTGCCTATAGCTGCATGGTGTACAATTCTCATATTCAGGTGGTGAGAAAAACAGTCTCAATCACACACAGCACTTCACACTCCAGTCCAGTAAGTGGTGGAAAACTGCATCACTTTATTGAATTTACCCAACAGAATATTAATTCAATTATTTCCTTTCGCATTCTACAGAAGAGAATAGGTTAGTTCTGAACACACTATATTCTGAAATTTTATGCCAAGTTGTGTTTACTCGCAAGGGGATTATTTGCAATAATTTGTGCAGCATTTCTTTGACAACATGGTGTTATAGGCCTGTTTTTGCATTTCAAGAGGAATTATCATTTTTAAATAAGAGTTTGGACCATTTAAACTTAATTTTGGTTAATTTTTTCCAATTTTTCTTAGACGCAACTTTAAGGAGAAAACAAAATGCATAAATGTCCCTCCCTGCCTCTACCTCTTAAATGTGCTTCCATTAGTGTAAGTACTGCATAAATATGTCCTCCACTCTCATAAAAGTGCTTGGCTAGGTGCCTGCTCTTCACAGGCTGTGGATTTGCCTTACGTTGTGACAGTGTTATATTTTGTTATTCTGAGCCAAGCACACTTTTTCCTTGAGAGATGACATGAGGAAATCCATTGCTTGCCAAACTGCCCCATCGCTTTCACAGAGAAGTGATTGTCTCTTAGTGAAGGGGCGGGACCAAATTCTCTTAAGAAAATGAATAAATGGCCTGGTAAAAAAAAGAAAGAAAAAGAAATCATTAACCCAAGGAAAAGACATCCGAACAGCTCCATTAGGAAATTTGCTGATAACTTACACAGTCAACAAAGTAGAAGAGAGGAAGATTCTGGCTGTTGCTGAAGAACTCCAAGCAGATGTGCTTGAATATTTCTCTGAAAATGGTGACAGAATAGGATTGGCTAATGAGTAGAAATGCAAATGACTAGAAATAAATCTGTTCTCCTTGATTCAAAGTTCATTCTTTGATAGTTTTAAATCATTTTGGGAATCATTTAAAAGTCATAATGGAGTGTTGGAGTTAGAGTTTTAAAATGCTGACTATGTTAAATATGCTCACAGTATCATAACCATTATGGTGACTTTTTAAATTGCCAGCTATGATTTATTTAACAATTACTAACATTCTTTTAACTTACATACATTTACATTCTCTGTATATGCTGCTTACAAAATGACGTACAATACAATAACATAATCACACTGCCATCCTTCTCGGAATACATTTGCCTCTTTTTCCATGAAGAAAGTTTGCAGCATACATATGTAACTAGAACTGTAACTAGAACTGTCCAAAACCGCACTGTCCAGGCGTTCACTGTGGCAAACCAGAGTCTTCGCCTCAACATGTGGCTTTGATAAGTCTGTGGCTCCTGGAGTTTTGCAATCTAAACTGGAGTTTTGGGATCTGTGAGGAAAATCTGCATGGCCAATATTTTCCGTGAGAAACTAAGAATCAATGAACTGAGGTGAAAAATCGTTTCCAATTTATAACTGGGCTTCACCATTCTCTTTAAAGTCATTAAATCTCCTCATGAAACCAAGACCAGCTGAGTTTGAAAGTACACAGTTACAGGAACAAGATACGCTGCACTTTCCAGTAACCAGCAACTTCGTCATTGACTTAAAAGGGATAGTGAAAACAACATTGGACAAAAACATTTTTCAAAATGTCTACTTCACACAGTTCACACAGTTCTGGAGTGATATGAGATCTATTTCATGTGCCTCAACCAGTTTTGAGTTAGGAAACTGTTAGGAAATTGTGGCTTGCTAAGCTATACAGTTAAAAGCTAGTTAGCTAAACTACAAGATAACAATTAATCAAAGAATCCTGAAAAAAGTATGGTTCCCACAAAAAATATTAAGCATCATAACTGTATCCCTTTATAATAAGAAATGTTTCTTGAGCAACAAATCAGCATATTAGAACGCTGAACTCTGGAGTAATGACTCCATTGCAATCACAGCAATGAATTACATCTTAAAATATAATAAAATAAAAAACAGTTCTTTTAAATTGAAGAGTTCAGATGCTAAAGCCTCTAAGTGCCATCTGAAATTTTCTTATAGAATGATCAATTTTATCAAGCTTGTATATTTAAGTTCAGTAATTTCACTTAAATGACAATTAATAGGTAATTTTCATTGCCATTTAAGTGAAATTACTGAATTTAAATATACGAGCTTGATAAAAATGATCATTCTAGAAGAAAATTTCAAATGGCACTTAGAGGCTTTTGCATCTGAACTCTTCAATTGTATTGTTTGTTTAACTGTATTAGTGTTCAAATAATTGCAGCTTTGGAGAGCATAAGAGACTTATTTTAAAAACTCTTTTGAATGGTAGTGTGTCATTTATATATTATAATGATGCGGCTAAACATTGTAGGTCACCTGACAGTCGAGGACGGTCAATAAGTTATATGCAGTACTCTGAAAGCAACAGAACTCAGACTCAAATTAGTGAACATTTTCTTTTTGATACGTTTTATTTCTGAATTCACTATTTATCAGCTTTTGATCATAGCATTTGATCACTGACTCAGCTTGCTCAGCTACAAAGGGATATAACATAGTCTCTCCACAAAGCTGCTTGTTGGAAAAAGTAGGAACCAATCGTTTTGAGCAACTGTCATCCATGCTATACTGAAAATATAGTGCCATTATAGTTAGTTAGCACTGAAGAAACCACGCTCTGGACAAATACAGCTCCCTCGAGACCAAAAAGCTCTAATTCCAGCAAGAACAGCTCAGAGGTGTGAAGCCAGCATGATCTTTCCTCCGAGGGCTGAAGGTGACTGGTGTGTATACAGAGGGACTGTGGGCGGAGGATCAAACAGGGCCGAGGGAAGGGTAGACACTGCAGCTGGGTGCCTGGGCTTCAGGCTTCAGGCCCCAGGCAACAGGAGCCCAGCTGGGAGAGGCTTTGGCTGGCTGGAGTAGAGAGTGCTGGCTGTCTCTGGGGCCTGTGCCCTGTTGCAGGTAGTTCAGCCATCTTGCCTGAGGAGCAGAGGGGGATGAAAGGCAGGCACACAGATGTCGCCCCTGCTGGGGACCGAAGCCCCAGCCAGGAAATGTCATGTTTAGCAGCTGGTATGAAGCCTCCCCTCGCTTTTGGCTCTTTCTCTCAACCCCCTTCACCCACACATTCATTCACTCGCAATCGCCACACACAGATGTCAACACGCAGTCGGTCAATACACATATAAACATGCTTATTTGAACTTCTGGTTACATTCCTAAAGATGTTCTCGCCTGAGCTGGTGTGGTCCCAGCAAAAGTGAAGTTTAGTGTGTAGGTCATGGAGGAGAAGCATGCGGAAGAGGCTCCTGATGGTGCGGGTGGCAGCTGCACGGGCCAGACTGCACTCTGTCTCACCCACAGGGCGGAAAAGAGAGGGAGTGAGAGAAACAGCATCTGTCTGACTTTCCCCACGGACACATCCCTTCTACCGCACTGGCCTGGACAGGCTAAAATGGTACAGTAAGAAGGTCACCTCTACCTCTTCCCCCCCCCTCGTTCTCTTCTCCAAACTGACCTGACCTGCTGCAGCCCCCATTAGCCATGGCCGTCTCAGCGCTGTTGCCTCACCGAGCAGCAAGTGTGACAGGCAGGATGGATGGGAAAACTACCTCAGGGTCATTGTTGAAATGGCTTTTCACTGTTTTTATTTTGATTTGTTTGACTTTTTATGAAAATATCCTGTCAACATTTTTCATATTCATTTTAGTTATTTTTACTGTGATTAACTTTTAAGTGAAAATGCTAAATGAAACCAACCATTCAATATTTGATTTTAAATGTATAAAACTGTCCTTGAAATAACATTGAGTACATTATTATAATAGAATTTTGTGAATGCTTTAGTTATTTATTCCGTGTTTTAGTGCGCTTACAGGAAGACCGTATTTACGAGGCTCACGCATTCTGTCTTTAAGTGCACCTGGAAAACATTAGTTGGGCGTTCGTTATTATACCGATGGTTTGTCTGAATCCTCGATTCTGATTGGCTGGAAGGTGTGCAATTATGCACAGGTAGTTCCAAGTCCTGTTTTCTTTTAAGCGCACATAAACACACACAGAGTGGGAGATCATGCTGCGCACACACATAAACATTCAAGAGCACAGAAACTTATCAATGCTGGCCCATGATGACTTTTAGTAATAAAATGGCTTCGCTACTGAATCGCTACATTTTATTTCTCAGCAAAGAAAGGGTTACATCGCTATTTTGACGTAATTAAACTTCGTTGCTAATGGGCAGTCGTGGCCTAATGGTTACAGAGTCAGACACGAAGGTGTCACCAGGTGAGATGCCCTTGAGCTATGTTGTGATTGTTTATGTCTGAAGTCTGTATAGGATGTGCTTGGGTGAGGTAATTAACCCGCTAGCGAAGCGCTTAATTCGACTGGTCTTCATTCACTTGTGCAGCTCAATTCTAGAGTATGATTAGTTTAAAATTAGTTTGTATGGCGTTCGGGTCTGTGGGACCTGTTTTAATTTTTTATCAAAAGCAAAATTATACGATTAATTATTTTTTCAAACTCAGACTCATTGGCCTTGGCTCATTTTCTGTGAAGAATATATATCAGAACACATTTTCAATAACCATCTGTGACATCTGACATCTGTGTCCTCATAAACCAAACGGCTTAAAAAAAAACATACTAAATGGTGTTTTTTGAAATTCAAAAAATGGCCAAAGTTTTCTGTGATTGGTAGGTTTAGGGTTAGGCTTAGTTTGTACATTAGAAAAAACATTACGCCTATGGAGAGTCCCCATAAACCACATATCCAAGTGTGTGTGTGTGTGTGTGTGTGTGTGTGTGTGTGTGTGTGTGCGTGTGCGTGTGCGTGTGCGTGTGCGCGTGCGCGTGTGCGTGTGCAAGAGTGAACTGCCGTTCCCGCACAAGGTTCAATTCTTAAATGTGATCTAACAAAGGTAAAGAGAAAATATTAACCATATATGCTGTTTATATTGCTTGTAATTGGGATGAATTAAACATCTGTTGAGTATTTTAACATAAAATTGTTTGATAGTGTTGAATTAAAAGCCCATAAATGCAGCGGGTCCACAAGACCCACGAACACTGGCTGAATAACAAAAATATGAACACCACACAAGGGTTAAAAACACAAAAAACAACATTAGTGCATTACTACATCTTGCAGTGTTATTTTTCCTCTGCCCTTTCGTCAACAAAATGTTTTAATAAAAATCTTTTTTGTGCATTTTCTATGTCATTATGGTTGATGAAAAAAACTCAATTAACAAACATTACCATTACTAATTCTGTTGGCGAGATTAACAGTGCTCAGGGATTGTGTTTGTGGATGCACAACCGCATTCAGCAACCCAATAGAACAGTCCCTCTCTTTGCAATCTCCCCAAAGTGCTGACGCAACTCTAGTAATGTCATACTTAATATATTAAAAGAGCTAATGGAGTAATGGTGAATAGCGGTTTTCAACAAGGGCTGAGGGGCAATCTTGAGAGTAGTGTGGATCTAGAGCAGAGAGTGTCTGATATGTGAGGCTTGTTTCTCTGTACGTCTCCCCAGAGTACCCATCTGTTACTGCAGAGCCATGTCTGATTCAGAGAAGGACCAGCTGGGCATGAGAACTAACCCAACTCCCGCTAGTCTAGGCACACTTTAAAACACTTTCACATACACGCAGATGCATCTCGGACAGCTTTTACTAACGTAACGACCTTAAGAAAGATTGAGATCTTTTTGCAGCAGATAAAATAAAGTCCTTAGCTACAGCCGGAAATAATCAGAAAGGACCTCCAGATTTGGTTAACAAGCGTGATTACTAATAGTCTTTAATGTGGAGGAAAGAAAACGCTGCTCTTACCAGAATTAGATGAACGCTGTTGCCCAGCTGGGGTGTAAAATGGGGCCTTTTCATTGGCTCCATTTTTGAACAGAAACAAGATCTTGAATCTGATTCTGGCTGCAACAGGAAGCTCAAGGTGAGACCCCAAGAAAAAGCATGTGCACAATTCATAAATGCATCCTAAATTGATTATAGATTATAATTAGTATTACCCAAAATGTAGAAAACGGTTTGCCAAACTGGATTAAGTCATGGTCTGTTCACACCAAGAACAATAATTATAATGAAAACTTTAACTACAAAGTTTTAATAATCCTTCTGACTCTATGAGAAGAGTAGTCCACAACTATAGTAACAACACAGATGAATGATATTCACTGGAATCACTTTCAGATTGTTTTTTTTTCCAGCTGATGAACGATTAAAAACATTGACAGCCAATCAGGATCCCCATGACTCTGAAGAGCTCAGCAGGAGACATGACTGCAGCAGCGCACTTACAATAAACAGAAAGGTAGGCTACTGTTAATGCTAATGCTTGCACGCTAATGCAAAAACAATATGTGGTATCAAGACAATTTTGTGACATGGTAGTATACCTTTTGTATTTCTATACACTCAAAAATTACAGACTTTCCCATCAGCAGTAGTGTCCAAGAATTGGGATGCAGCCCTGCATTTTGGATCCAGGGATTGAACGAACATGCAGACAGTGAGAAGTGAATAACAACCTGCTAGTCATGAGATAACAAATCCTCAATACGTCAGATGGGATAAGGTTGCAGTAAAACTGGAAATACCGTGTCCTGGATGAAGCAGCAGGACTGGGCAGTTGTTGCAGTGTGATCAGTGAAGGTCAGCTGGTCATTAAAGACAGATATCATGCTTTCTATGCACCAGGAGCTGATGACTGCGTGACCTTCAACAGAAACTGGAAGTAGATGGAGTGGCGAGCGCTTAGCTTGGAGGAAAATAAGCATAGACATTTTAGGATGCCTTAAAATGGTAATCTTTCTCTGGTGGAGACAAAAGGTCTATAGAGAATACACTGTAAAAAGTGAATAGTTGGATCAACTTAAAAAAAATTACTTCAATTGGTAACACCTAAAGAAATGAAGTTTTCTCAACTTAAATGATCACGTTTTTCACGATAAAACGTGATAATTTAAGTTGAGAAAACAATTTCTTTAGGTGTTACCAATTGAAGTAATTTTTTTAAGTTGATCCAACTATTCACTTTTTACAGTGTAGAAGAAACCCCAATGTACTGATGACAGTGTTATTTTTTATAGTAGCCTATGTATTAATATTTTGAATTACCTTTTAGTTTTATATTTTCAGTTTTCATTTTAGTTTGCCATTTAAAAAAAAAGTTTATTTCTATTTACCTTTTTTTATTTTATTTCAGCATTAGTTTGAGTAAATTTAGTAGTTACAACTTACACTTAAAAAACATGGAAATTATAAATGTTGCCTAACTGAACTGCAGTAGATCAACATTTGAAGTGGATCAAAACCTTTCATCAAAGTTATACATGAATTTTGAACTATCCGTTCTTGTCTTGGGGCAACTTTGATTAGCTAACTTTTTTGATCCACTTAAAATGTTGACTACTCTACCTGAAACAAGTTACATCTAATATCAACATTTTATTTTATTACAGCTTTATTTCAATCATTTTTTTGTTTTACTGAATGAAGAGGATGTAACTTCCTTGTAGTTCAGTGACTGTGGATTAATACGCAAAACAAAATTTATTCCTACCACAATGTCATCCTATTTCAAATAGATCAGTTCAGCTTGTTAAGAAAATAGCAAGATTTCTGACAGTTAATACTTCAAGATTAACTTTTTAACTTGAGTTTTGTATTTTGGACACGTGACAAAATAAAGTGCACGAATGAAATGCAAAACAAGCTGACTGAAAGTGGATTGAATGTCTGATTGAAAAAACTTGATTTCTTTACAGTAGCCTATATCCATCCATCCATCTATCAGCTGTGCATATATTACATTATCGATGGAACATCTACACATTATTAATCTGCAGGAAGCTTAGAGACACTTTAGCAGTTGGTGAAGTGTGTGGTGGTTTGTCCTAGCAGCAGGCCTGTTTAGGCTTTTCAGGGCAGACTGCGGAGGTTGGTGAAGGCCACAGAGGATACAGGGACCATCGCGCCTGCTTGTCTCCATCTGTAGCTGAAGCTGGTAATTATAGTTGGGAGAGGCGCCCGCAGCTTGATGCCATCTGCCAGCGGGACGGCAGAGCCAGGCTGAAGCGGGCACAAAGGCCCAGTGAAGTTCCCTTAGCTGCGGCCGACAGGAGGACCAACACCTGCCAGCGGGCCGCTGGGCCTCATCTGCTCGGATGGGGCACGCGACGGAGGAACGCGAGCTCTGGTCAGAGATTGTAAAAGCAGTGGGGCACATGCAGAAAACCAAGACTAGCACGCTGTTTTGCATTATTATAAGTGTGTGTGCCATGGCTCGACTGATAACTTCACAGGAAGAAGCTGGTAAAAAAAAAATTTTTTTAGTCAATCACACCATCTTGTGGATAAATACATGTAGTGCAACTGAAAAAAAAAAGCACAAAAAGCGTGATTAACTTGATACTTATAAACTATAGCGTACCGAACACATGCTCACAACTCTAATTTAACATCCAAGCGAATGTAGTGACAGGAAGACAGCTGTGCTCATGTCTCTCTCTTCCATTCGTGTTGGCACAGCGTTGCGCACCGCAGTCTGCTCTAGCGTGGCCATGCCCTTCCCCTGCTCTGCCCGTCCTGCGTGTCACCAGAGCTCGCGTGGACACAGATGGTGCGAGGGGAGCAGGGCATGAATATATGATGCTGGAGGGTGAAGTGTAGCGGGTCGAGGCAGATGCCCACTGGCCCCGCGAGAGCCCCTCTGCCCGGTCAGCCACGGCCCTTCGGCTTCCCACCAGATGCTGCAAAAGAACCCCAGCTAAACCTCTCACGCTTTTCAAAAGATGGACGTCCACATGTTTAATAGATTATTTAAGATGTTTGGAAATATGGATTAATTTATGTTAAAATTTGCAATCATTTGAGAAGTGGCAACTCAGAAGGGCTTTTCACACTGCGTTCTTAACCCCGGATAAAGGAACGTTTCTCTTGTAATTTAGAAGCTTTAAGCTGTGTGTGCACTGCTGCAGTTTGTGTGACACTAACGTGAAACCAGACTTGATTCACAACAATGGAAAGCATATTTACACTGTCTGAATCGTTCCCCATCCCCTATATAGTGCACTATGTGCCATTCACCATGTAGAAAACAGTAAATGTGTGAACAAGTGATGATTGTAGCTGCAGCTTCAGTGTCCATTTATAGTGTAGGGAGCTGGAAGCTTTAGATTCTAGAGAGCATTTGATTGGACAGAAGCTGAGGTGCAGCAGAACTCATTGATCCATATTGGCAGAAGTGAGAGACTA
Source organism: Squalius cephalus (assembly GCF_949319135.1). NCBI lineage: Eukaryota > Metazoa > Chordata > Actinopteri > Cypriniformes > Leuciscidae > Squalius > Squalius cephalus. The sequence goes on along the minus strand of NC_137133.1, from coordinate 6,041,054 downwards.
AATAGGAATTGTGTTACTGTTTTGGAGCACACTACCTTATAGATAACAGTAAGGCTAACATTCATATTTAAAGCCAAAAAAACTCATGGGGAATTTTTAAGGGGACATTTTGCAAATGGTAACAGAAAACTCGCTTATGAGTGAACTGTTTTTTCTTACCTTTATAGTCTTAAAAAGGGGCAATATAATATAAATCGAGCATGAGCAAAACTCTAGTCTTCTTTTTTAATCCAATGACAATGCAAATGCTTTGTTGTTCTCACTTAATTGCAGTATGGAGATGGGCCAAAATATTATTTTTTTTAACTGTTCTATTGTGAAAGAAAAGCCAACCAAGTGCACTGCAGCATAATATATTTAAACATGAAAAACATGTGAATACACAGTATATACAGTTAGCTACAAAAAGTGTTTTAACACTTAAAAAAAAAAAAAAAGTGTACAAAACATAGAAAAAAAATTAAAGGTATATTCAACTGAACAAGAACAAAAACTACAGTAGGTGTTCCCTAGTAATCAACCAATTATTAATGTGCTAGACAGTGAACACATGGGCTTACACATCACATTTGGCAAATTGTTCCCAATAGTATGACTTCAAAAAATGAATGAATTAAATACGCACCTCCTAGAGTGACCTGAAAAGTAAGAAGTTAAGCCTCACTGGCCTGAATACTTTGACCTAAATTGGCAGGCACATGGTAATGCAGGTTGTATTTGGATCTTCAACAGGTTGTGGATAAGACCCTTCTGGGTTAAGCCAACATATCTGTTAAAATCAACAAAATGCATGTAGATGACATCATTCACGACGTCAATAAAATATTAGCTTGCTTTAATGATACGTTTGTGATAGCTCGGTTATAAACAGTGATTGATATGTGACCAACTCTCCGATACCAGGAGGATAAGAAATATTTCAGCAACGCCCAAACCTACAAGCTTTGAGAAGGCATCAGGTGGCACGTCTGCTACGTCTGGGGTGTGTGTGCAAGTATCTGAGTAAACTCAAATGGAAGAACAAGGTTTTGCTGTCCTAAGAAAGAGTGTACAGGAAGCATACAGAAGCAAGTGGCAGGCTGAGGTTCATTAGAGCTTCTGCAGGAAGTAACATCCTCTGCCTCCAGCATGCATTTGCAAATACACTAGAAAAACTGGCAGAAATATTGAGGTTGTGTGACTATGCTACAAGAATGAAAGCAGTGCTAAGAAGTGTATTCCTGTCAAGTCTGTAATCAACAGAATTTGTCTTTTGTTATATCCCAGGTTAAACAACATCATAAAAAAGCTTAGTTAACCATTATACCACATAAAGTGAAGAAACAGTGAAGATGAGAAAAGAGTACAAGACAGTGTGTAACAAAAGAACAGCTGTATGTCATACAGGAAACAAAAGTGCTTGCTTCCACACATCTATTTAACTCCGATGGCTTATCCAATCACCTTCTCTGCTCCTCCAAAACACCTTTCAATGCAAGTCAACATTTGAATGCAACGGAGACGTGCAGTCTCACGGACAGACGAGCCGAGTCTTTCACCAATGCCCCTGCAGAGTGTGCTCAGGAGAATCAGGTGAGGTGGGATCACAGCTGATCCAAACGAGATGCAAGTCGCCTCCTGAAGCTGAAACTGAGCTCTAGGTAGGAAGAGGGTCGTCGTCGCCACGTTTACACTTGCATTTGCAGCAGAGGACGAAGGGAGTAGCCAGCAAAAGGAAAGGGGAGGCCACTAGCAAGAGCAGACCGAAGCCAGCAAAGATCCCAACAACCTGATCACACAAATGAAAAGATCACAATGAGAAACATGTGTGTACACATTCCTGTTGATTATAAACTGAAACGGATATTGGTCTGTGATGCTCTTACATGTCAAACCAGAAGGCATTCTGCCACGGGAGGGCAGTAATGGCTCTTGGTAATCATATCTGTGTGTTTATTCTATGCTGCTGGTACTGATTTAGTTTTTTTCCTGAAAAAAGCTTCTATATAGTTTTGGGAGCATCTAAAATGTAAAAACTTTCCAGTTCTGAAAATGTTAAAGAACTGTCTAAATAAAATGGAATATCAACAAGCAAACATGCAAAACACTTGGCTTTAAAAACAAACAAAAAAAAAAACTATTGATACTGTGTCCTCATAAAAAAATAAATAAAAATGTATATAATTTATTGATATATTAATACTTTAAGCAAGGATATTTTAAAATTGTTAGAAAGTGACCATAGGGAATTAATAATGTTACAGAGGATATCTTTTTAAATAACTGCTATAAATTCTATTAATCAAAGAATCCTGAAAAGTGAAAACAAAATCACAGTTTCCACAATATTAGTTTTCAATATTGATAATAATAATAAATGTTTCTTGAGCACCAAATCAAGATATTAGAATGATTTATGAAGTATCATGTGACACTAAAGACTGAAGTAATGATGCTGAAAATTCAGCTTTACCATCACAGGAAAAAAATTAACTATATACTGTATAAATTTGAAAACTTATTTTAAATTGTAATAATAAAAAAAATAAAATAATACACAATATTATTTTGTACAGTATTTTAATCAAATAAATAAGTCTTAGTGAGAATAAAAGACTTGCTAAAAAAATACAAACTGACCCCAAACATTTGATCAGTATATATACATTGTTTATATAAAACAATGACTTCATTCTAAAATGCCTATTTTTAATTGATGGAATAGCCCATTAGTTTTGAGATAAGTGCTGAATTATCAAACTGATGATTTGTTACAACAAAATATTAAGACAATGTAGTTCCCTCTACATCAAATGTCTGAAATATTAACATACAGCAGTAGGTGAGGGGGGAGGGGGGGGGCCCTTTATACATCTACCACTAGATAAAGAGATGCATCATATGCATAAACATTTTGGCAGGTTTAAAATGGCATCGCTGCCCTGTTGTGCTTTTGAGGATCAGCCACCCCTCACTCTCTCTCCATTTCAAATACAATCAAATATCTCTAACCTTGCACCGACAGATCATGCTCTGTTACTTTTACAATATTGGAGGGTTATTTCAGGTGAAATGTGTGGTCCAGCTTGTCTAGCTCTTCAGATCTGCAGTCTGGAGGGATGCGCTCATGTGGCACATACCTGTGTCCGATGCCAGATGACGGAGGCTCTGGAATGTCCCAGTTTGTTCCGGCACGGACCTTTATCATAGTGGATCAGTAAGAAGTCATCCTGAGGAAGTGAAGGAAAGATGTTAGTGTCATAGATAAATATGAGTTACATGGAGAAGCAGCACTTTAAAACTCCCACAATACATCGGTCTAAACAAGCATGACTGTAGTGGAGCAATAACACATTTAATAAGACATTCCTATGGGAGTTCTACCTTTATGGTGCATAATTAGTATAGGCATTTTTTGGCCTCTTTTAAATAATAGAAAAAATAAAATAATAATAATAAGTTGTTAAACATGTCATATGCACAACTTACGTCCAAAGACTCCAGGCAGTACCAGCAGAAGGCGTGCTTGCAGTTCTTACACATCATCTGGGCACAGCCTTCATCTCTCTCAATGTACACTTTACATTTAGGACAGCGTTTGATCGGAGCCTCGTCCTCCAGGCTCTTGATGTTGAAACTGAAGCGGGGAGATGAACATGGAACACAACAGATGTTGAGCTTCATGTTCTGTTTAGGGTCTGAGAGACACATATTGCTAATGTTATGAAGTCTGATTATAAATAAAACCTAAACTTGCTAACATACTTCACAGTTATATATAAACACTACAGTTTTTGGAGTTGAATTTTTTTTTTTTAAAGAAGTCTCATGCTCACCAAGGCTGCATTTATTGGATCAAAATAAAGTAAAAACTTATTACAGTAGTGAAATATTATTACAATTAAAAAGGAACTGTTTTTTTATTATTTTAATACATTTTAAAATGGAACTTATTCCTGTGATGGCAAAGCTGAATTTTCAGCATCATTACAGTCTTCAGTGTCACATGATCCTTCAGAAATCATTTTAATATGCTGATTTTCTGTTCTTCTTATCAATTGTGAAAACAGTTGTGGCCTTTTTAGGATTAATGTTTTGGGGTATTCTTTGAGTAGGAAGTTCAAAATAACATCATTATTTGAAAAATAAATATTTTGTAACAATATAAATGTATTTACTGTCAATTTTGATGCATTTAATCGGTTTTCAAAATTATTTTGCATTGTAAAAAAGTGTTTTTGTTGAAATCAAAAGGACTCTAAACAGAATTGTAACTAAAATTACTACCAGATGCAGTGCTGTAAAACAAAATGAGACTTTAAATAAGCCAAGAAACTTAAATAAAGGGGAATATAAGAATTGTTATTATCTGTACATAATGAGGTACGCCCACAGAAGCAATATCTCTGCTGTGAGTGCTACATGATTTGATGCTGAGGTTTTACCCGTTTTCCCCAGGCAGGAAGGTGGTAATTGGCAGGCTCTCCTGACATGCCTGGCCGGTGTGGCAGTCCGCCCTGCAGGCAGAGCAGAAACGCAGACTGCACTGAGGGCACTGAACCGGCTGCGGCAACTGCACCTCTGCTTCATTCAGCTGGCACACCGTTTGGCACGAGGACGACGGGCACCAGGTCCGACAAGGATCCAGAAGCACCTCTGTAAGGAAAAACAAACAGCATGCTTGAAATGATGACCCATTTGGTCTAATCTGCAACTACTACAGACATCTACAACAATTCTGTGTAAAAGTTTTATGAATGTGTCAAAATAAAAAAAAAAAAAATAAAAAAAAGGATGTTGAAGTATAAAAATACTATATTACACATGACAGAAAACTCTGTTCTTAGAGGAACAAAGCAATATTAATTAAAAATGCAATGCATTTCTTATAGACAGTAGCAAAAAACAGAGCTTTTAAGCAGATGAGTTAGAGATGGGTGTAAAAAGTGAAATTATTTAGGACCATGCACTTATGCATCTCTCAGGGAAACTCACCTCGCTCAAACTGGAGTCTCTTATAACGTTGCATGACCTCTGCAGCCACCATACACTCAATCTACAGCATAGTATATGAGCAAGACAGGAGCAAATGACAGAGGGAGAGAGACTGTCGTAATACTTTAAAACTTCAATAGTCTTTCTAGTCTCTAGCAAACGTGACACATTTTAAGTGAACTTACCTCATTTTCCAGTAAATGTCCCTGTTTCGGGCAGGCAGAGTCTGGACAGCTAATGGCCGGTTCGAGGCCCTCTTTAATGAGCAGTTCAACATATTGCTTCAAACACTGCAAGAGACAGATTTCTTATTTTTCATCTTTGAAAAAATGATGAGACAACTGCTGCCTGTGGTTATGTTTCCACCCACAAATACTCTGTTCATTGTAGTCAAGCCAACATCAGACCATCACAGCATTCTGCTGAGACAACATTCAAGAGCTGCTCGTAGAGAACATATCAAGATTAAAAAAAAATCTTTATTAGCATGGCAAAATCAACTGCTATCTATCTATCTATCTATCTATCCATCTATCCATCCATCCATCCATCCATCCATCTATCTATCTATCTATCTATCTATCTATCTATCATTACTGCTGTATTCTCACATAAGAGACTGCATTACAATTTGTTTTGTAACACTAGTTGGCACATTGCTGAAACACACACAGGAGTGGCCACTGAAGACACAGTCCTTACCAGACTGCAAAATATGCACTGGCACTGGGAGATGGTGGTCATCTGTTCCAGGGGAAACTCTCCCAGGCACAGTTTACAGGACAGAAGCGGCGCCAGGTCCACGTCCCAGCTGGGTTCGTAGCGAGAGCTGCTCATGGTATGCCGATCCGGGACACTAAAAGATAGAGAGAAAGCATGTCTTAAAAACAGCTAAAGCAGTAAATAAATGCCATATTTGATCTATCTTTAAAAATAAAACACTACAAATTATAAATAATAAATGCAACAAGTGAATTTAGGCATCACAACCATTGTTTTTTTTTAGTATAACTAGTATAATATGATTTTAGTATAATTTATATACTACTATAGCCTTTATTCATATTTTGAATTAGCTTTTATTTTTATATTTTCAGTTTAAATTTTAGTTACTAATTTTATTTGCCTTTTTCATATTTCCATATTTTTTGTTTATATTACTTTTATTATTTCTATTTAATTTACTTTTTTATTTTAGTTTCACTTCAGCTAGTTGCCAAAGCAAGATCATTTTCAGTTAATTTTCAGCTTTTCCATCTAACAATAACATTTTATTTTAGCTTTATTTCACTTACTAAAAGCAATTAAAATTGTTTTAGATTCAGTTAACAATAACAATGATCAAAACATTAAAATGTAGAGTAAGAAAAAAATGATATTGTTTTTGAGATAAGCTAAATTTTAGCAGTGCTTTTAAAGATTACCATTGTTGTCATCTAATGCTCACTTAAAGTTAAAAATAAATCATGGAAATTAGCAGGCACAATTAAATAAACAATATTGATTAATAAAAAATTCGAATGTAGGCCAAAAGCTGATATGGTACTGATACCGTTTCCATACAAAAGACAATATTTTAAACTTAAAGGGTAAAAAGGTTCCTTTAACTAGGGCCATAGATACAAAGATTTAGGGGATCTCATTACTTATCCATTAAAATGCTTGGTCTGTCTGCCAGTTTTCCTCCCGAGAGCTTCTGCTGTTTGCTGAGAGCTTGTCCAATCAGTCAATGGCAAGTATGTCAATATCCCTTCAGTACTGCTGCCAGGCAACCCAAAGAAAACTAATGACTGTCTCCACTGGAGAACAGACTCCCTCAGAGAGTACGAGCAACACGGCGCAGCTCGCTAAAAACAAACAGACCTCCGCATAACACACACATATCATTTACAAGGCTACTGTATGTGTAAACTTTCAAACGCTCCTTCCCAATATGGCACAGCAAAACTTTTTGCAACTGAAGTTACTAAAAAGTAATGTGGTTCACTGTACCTCACTGAGCGCTACACGCCATCATGAGCTGAAATAATGAACTGAGGAACATTCATATGGACTAGTTAGTGCGCTTCCCCACAGCAGATATCTGTGTAGGTGGAGACAGATGGAGACTCATGTGCTTGCGCCTGCAGGATCTCATCGTGTTAGTGGTGGCGGGAATAGTCGACAGCCCAAACAACAAACGGCTCTCAGCAGGCTGTGCGTCTCTCCGTTTGGGCCTCTCACCTCCGTCAGCACACCCACACAGCAACTCTCAGTCATATCATTTGTAAAGCCACGTGTACACGGTGAGATTATTCCGTCCTTTATGATCATTGCTTTCCAGGTCGCCTGCCTTGAGATCTTGGGTAGAAGTCAAAGCAGTGACTCTATGATGTACATCTTATGACAACAATGATAATGACACCATAAATCACTGCACTTTATGAAATCCTCAAATGAAAAAAATAAAATGTTGTACAGTGTCTGAAATCTACGGAAGAGGATTAGAGCCAAGCAATAATAAAAAAATAAAACCATCTCGAGATTAAAGTCATTATAATGCGAGATTAAACTTGCTAAATTTCGAGAAAAAAAGTCGAAATACAATCTTGAGAATAAACATTAAATATCGAGAATAAAGTCGTTGTGTTTCGAGAAAAAACTCGTTAAATTTCGAGAAAAAAGTCGAAATAATCGTAATCAACAAGTTTAATAATGCGTCTTATGGTATCCTGGGAAACCACGAAACCTCGATGAATCGCGCGTAGGTGAAGCCAGCGATAACCTTGCATTTGTCCACTGGTTGTCATTTCATGTTCGACAAAAGCGAGTACATCGCGCAAATTGGACTTTTTTTCTTCTAAAAAGACCTATCCGCTTGCAAATTCTCTTTAAAGTTCGTATGCTAAATATTATTCTGTCATAATTAGCTAAAGTTGATAGTGTTTCTTTGTTACTGAAAGAAAGTCTAAAATATAGCTTGACTAAGTGATCCAACTCTGCCATGTCCTCTATCAGTAGGCTATGCAATGAACACTGATCAAATGCGTTATTCTCTACATTTCATTTCGACTTTTTTTCTCGAAACACAACGACTTTATTCTCGAAATTTAATGAGTTTATTCTCACGATTATTTCGACTTTTTTCTCGAAATTTAACGAGTTTTTTTTCTCGAAACACGACGACTTTATTCTCGAAATTTAATGAGTTTATTCTCAAGATTGTATTTCGCCTTTTTTTTCCTCGAAATTTAACGAGTTTAATTTCGCATTATAATGACTTTAATCTCGAGATGGTTTTATTTTTTGATCATTGCTTGGCCTTAATCCTCTTCCGTAGAAATCTATCATGGACTGCTTTTTCTTTAGTGCGAAGGAGGCAATGTTGAGAATGCATGATTTCTCTTACTCTGACAAACACACTGCATCAAACATCACCAGTTAAGCGGTTCTTCATCACACTGTAGGACCGCAACCGCAACCCTAAATTTCTGATTCATCACAGTCGCAATAAAACCTCGTCGGTGTGAATAAAAGTGATAAAAGACTGCAGAGTTTGCCCTGCTACAAAATAAATCTTTCATAATTACCAAAATTGGTCTCAAACATTAAAATCATGGCCACAGTCAAACAGTATAGGCATAATACATCAAATGTCATCAGGAACAGTGTCCAATGGCCAGACAAGTTTCAATCCCTCTTCTCCAGCAACCTGTCACTCACATAAAACAGTTTTAGTTTGCATTTGCAATGCCCACTTTATACAATCCAAACAATTCCATTTGATTCTATTCTTCAAATTTGATGAATTGAGGATAAACACATAATGAAGAGTCAGTCAAAATGTCCTGTTCCCACGAATCCCTCACAATTTCAAGTGCCAAAATGAGTGAGTCAGTATTGTATACCTATTTTTTTCATTTAGTTTTACGACCGATGGTAGACAAGTTGTTCATGCAAACCGTTTAAAAAGGTCATTTTTAGCAAATAATGCAGAAATATATAATAAAATACTATAATATAATACTATATAAACAATAGGCCTCTGAGAAACACCCTACACTGTAGTTCAAAAATAGACTCAAATACAAACAACTAGAACAAGGTAACTTTGAAAAGGAATAAATTACTAAAAAAACAAAGATGTCCACCAAAGACTTCTTTTCTTTTCAGAGTTTTTCCAAAATCTAAAGGGAAATCCCAGGCATGAAAGAAGGCCTATAAACCTCCATTGTTCATTCATCTAGACAACAACTACCCACATCTTGAGCTCTTCCTACATAGAAATGGGCCAGGAAGGGAAATACCCTATAAAGTTGGGTCACGCACATCAGTTTGGCACAATGAATCACTCAAAGAGTCCAAGATGAAGACGGAGAGTGTCCAAAAGCCTGGCACTGTAATTGAACTTCTCTATCTGCTGATGGAGGTAATAGCACTACTGTAATACCTAGCTCTAAAGCACATTTTCTTGTTGCGTATGCACATTTAAAAGTGCTCACGGATCACTTCAATAAAGGAACTGGCTTTGCTCAGTTTTGCAAAAAGCGTTGGGGCCAAGATAACTTTCATTTGAGCGCAAGTATGAGTAAAATTATATAACTGATAAAGGTCTTACATAAGATCTATTTTTAATCTATCTAGGTTGAAGCCAAATTAAGCCTGTTCTCTCCATTGTCTCTCCAACTGTCTCTTATGAGCGGTCTAGAAACAGTTTGGCTATAGTCAAGACCTTTGGTGGAAACATTAAAAGACATTTTATTCCATAAATGAAGACAATGTAAAGACAAATTCAAAGTATCAGTATTCAAAAACAAATCTTTACACTAACTCACTGTACCTCTTCATATCGGCATCAAACGTTTAAAAAGCAGCACTTTAAATTAGTCTAAATGTGCTCAGAACAAACATACAGAGATGCCTTTGGTAGGTCTTCGGATTTGTGTCAGCAACAACACTGAAATCCCTGAACAACCTAATTGCTTAATTGGATTACATTACAAAGGAGGAGTATGTGAATACATAAGCATATATCTGTGCTAGTCAGACTCAAACTAATTGTGCTTTCACACCGCCGCCGTCGAGCGCATCAAAATTCGCTCTCGCCGCCCTGCCAACAACGCTGTAGAAAGATTCGTGTACACTCTGACGTGGATCGAATGCTTAGTCTTGTAATCTTTATTTAAAGGGGTCGCAAAGCAAACAAGCATATAAAGTTACATGTTTGCTAACGAAATGAATTAAAAGCCATTTGTGTGGTGTTGCTTTTGTGTTCATGGTTAAGTACTAGTCTAATTTCAACATTCAGTTTATAGGATACTAGGGCTGCACGATATTAGGAAAAAATGACATTGCGATATTTTATTTTTCTACGATATATATTGCGATATGAAATGAAATCTAATCTATTTTTTTCTTACAAACAAATATGGGGTAAACACACTTACATTCTCATTTTAAATGATTTAAAAAGAGTATTATTTAAATTAAATGATTTGTTTGTAACTTTAGGATATGGTTTGAATTGTTAACATTAGTTAATGTAGGCTATCTAATAACTAACATGAACTTACCATGAGCAATACTTTTGTTACTGTATTTATTCATCTTTGTTTATCTTAGTTTATAAAAATACAGCTGTTATTGTTTGGTAATTTTACTTCACAGTGCATTAACACATACTGTACAACTTTTGATTTCAATAAGGCTATATAGCCTAAATGTTGAAATTAACAATGTTGTAGAAGTGCAGTTTACTAATAGTAAATGTTAACTAATGTAGTTAAATAGTTTAATAAATAGAACATTGTAAGGTACGTGCTACGATTTTTTTTTTTTTTATATACACCAATTCAGACGTCTCGTGAGTTCAGTGTTGGACAGGTCAGTTGTTTAAAAACCATTCATTAAATTGAATCGGTTCGGGTTCAAAGGAATCATTAGTTCGCGAATCTGACATGTAGGCGAGTCTACGGCACGCGTTGTGTAATTACCTCGGCAGTTTAGGATATCGCACAATATTTGTCAACACAGAAAACATTTCATCACTGGATAGTTTTTTTGTTCGACTCCATCGTGTCAATTGATTTTGATTAATATGCGCGACTCGCGAGGGAGAGAGAGAGAGCAAGACAGCGCTCGTGTTGTTTGAAGACGGTGAAGGTGAGCGCGCACGCGGCCGGGGCTCTCTCGCTCTGCTCGTTCTTAAATGCGCCCTGTTAAACTAACAGGACTTAAAAACACATGCAAATGTTAAACTTTCACTCTATGATGGTTAAGATGTGCAATTAATCCGCGAATCATATGTGTTAAAAAGGCCGGGGAGCAGCTGGCCCGTAAGGTTAATGAATCACGGATTAACTACGACAGCCTACATCGCACATCCTGCGATGTGACTATCGTGGATTCGCACATCGCGATATCGATGTTTAAACGACACATCGTGCAGCCCTATAGGATACGTTTACTAGCCTTGGTCTTTTATTAACTATAACATTCATTTGATTTGAGTGCAGCAAATAACTGTTAAAAAAAATAAAAAAAAAATTAAAAAAATAATAATAATAAAAAAAAAACTTTATTCAACTATTCATTTTCTTCTGTGTGGGCCTCTGACGTGAGTTCACGAGAGCGCCACGATGCATGCGCAAGAACTGAGAAGATGAATGAATAGTTGAATAAAGTCGTTTTTTTTTCCGCAACAAAGTATTCTCGTCGCTTGAGAAACTTAAGGTTGAGCCACTGTAGTCACTTGGACTATTTTAACGATTTTTCTACTAACTTTTCTGGGCCGGCAGAATGAAATTACATAGAAGTCTATGAAGGAGTGAGCCAGCTCTCAGATTTCATCAAATATCTTAATTTGTGTTCCGAAGATGAACGAAAGCCTTACGGGGTTGGAACAACATGAGAGTGAGTAATTACTGACAGAATTTTCATTTTTGGGTGAACTAACCCTTTAAGCCTAATGGCATTTATCATTATTTTCTCCAGCTAAGCAATTTGTTGACAACACCACAGATGTAGAGACAAACACTGATCTTGTAAAAATTTGGAACGTTAACTTAACCGACTGATTTACAGCAGCAACACTGTTTTGCATGCTATGGCGCTAAAGTTAGCATGCAATTTCCGCTTATTTTTAGAAAATATATAACATTAATGCAACTCGCCAGGAACACCAACAATTTCAGACACCTAGGTCCACGCATCGTTTTTTTAATTTATGTCCCTGTAAGCAAACAGGGACAAGTCATAAATTAATGGGAAACCCGCCACAGCAATCATCAACCTCTCCTTCATTTTTCCTCCGAACCGCGTCATAGCTCATTACCATAAAGTTGACCTGACTTCAACTCTCCTCGACGGCATGACCGTCCAATACTCGCAGCTTCTCGCCACCGGCTCAAATTGAAAATGAATGAATTCCGGCAACTTTGATGCTCTCGCCGACGGCGGTGTGAATGCACAGTAAGACTATTTTTTGGGGCCATTTTGACAGCACTGATCCTTTTTGTTTTTAGACTAACATTACTAAAGGGCAACAATCCACATTTTCAACTTTAGCAAAATGAGTAAATGACAGATAGTGGAAAAGGAAAAAATGAGACTGTTACAGAATTTTCCGGATCTTATGAAATCATATTGTTACTCATTTAAATAATCCCCATCAACGGAATTCGCAAAAAAGGGGGCAGAGCAGAGGCCTGCTTGAGAAGATGAAGTGTGTTGCTGCTTTGTAACCTTTTTTCCTCCCACCCCAGTTTCAAAATGTTTGGCCTTATTAAGTCTGACAAATTTAGAGTGGTTAAAATTTGTTTTAATCACTGTTGCTGAACATTATAACCCCAACGTTTATCTGTGTGCTGCACATTTTATGGAGAACAGCTTGTTTTCTGTTGCTTTTGTAAGCTCTCGCTTTTGTAAGACGGTTCACCGGAGCGGTTGAATAACCAATCACAGCACACTGGGCCAGCTAACCAATCACAGCACATTTCATATTTCGGAAGGAGTGGCTTCATCGAAACAGTAACTAACGACGCGTTTTTTTAACAATCAAGCATGAAAACATATTCTAATACATCCCAAAAACAAAATCAAGACTTCGTAAAAGGGCATGATAGGACATTTTTGGTGAACTACACATTTAATTTGTTAATATATGCAGAAAACACTGTGGCCATGTGGAAAAAGCCAATGCCAATGACTACTTCAGAACAAAGAGGAATGGACAACAATGAAGGCAAATTCTGCAAATATAACAAAACTAGCATGTATCCTCATTTAGAAGAGTGTGGTTTTAAATAATCACTGCAAGGCAGTGTGCGGGTCTGAGGGAGCTGAGAGTGTTCCAGCCAAGCACAGGATGCGAGCTCTGCCCAAGGAAACAGCAACACTTCCTGTTTTTGCCATACGCATGCCAGCATATGCATGACTATGGAGCACAGACCTATGCTCTGCAAGACCTACTGGAGTAACATAGTAATACACACGAAAAAGATAGGATTTTATACACCATAAATAAGCCAAATTAAAAACTTTTGATCATCTGCATCATGTACAGAAGTTCAGAATGAGACGATGTTGATGTTTTCACAAAAGATTAAGGAAAATCATTCCTCATGATATGATTCCATACTATAGGTAAGGAAATGTTACGGTTGTTTTAATACTCAAAATATGTCAGACACTAACAGCTTTGCCTAATTTAATTAATATTTTGGCTTATACCACAATATAATGTAATCATTTAATAAGAAGATTTGAGTAACAACTAATAAGATCATGTGAGATATCGTCTCACAAACAAGGATTTGAGATCATTGCTAAGTGTTTAATTGAGTGACACATCCGCAGTGTGCACCAGAAAGCATTGGGAAAGCTCAGGAGATGAATGTCTAGAGAGCTTGTTCCATTTCAGTGTAGACAGCATGATCTAAAGAGGATTGAACAGATTACTTGAATAGCTGGAATCAAAGGATTTGTAGCAGTTCAAAATGCACACCCATCATCTCTCATTCAACAAATACTGAGGAATACAGAGAAATATGTAGGAGAGTTGTCTTTGTGTACTCTCCGTTCTCATAAGCATTTATGAGGTTTGAGAAATCAAGGTTCTGAAAGTAAGTCGCTTTTTTACTTTTTGGTGAATTTAATCTCTGTTTTGAAGTCAATGGCCTGTGGCCTCATTAGTACGGAGATTAACCTACTTCGTTTGGGATTCCTTCTACTGATCTGTTCAGTTCAGATCCACTGCCATTCATTGTTCTTTTGATGTCGGGAGTTGTTATTACAGTTTAGCAGATGGAAAAAAAGCCATAATTCTGACAATGCAACATGACCTCACAGTGAACTCATGATATAGGGTGTTTCTGCAACTACGGGCACTTTTGACTATCCCAATTTAAAAAAAATCAACCTCTATGAATTTCAATTTTAACCATCACAGTCTGTAATACATATAAAAATTTACACAAAATAGAATGTAGTCGTTAACATTTTAATCTGGAACATGTTTATTTTTTATGTTTTTCGGGTCATCTTCTTAAAAAGTGTCCTTACCGCAACGTTACAATAACGTTCATTTTATACATTTTTCTTTAGAAATTTCTATACATTTTTTTATATATTTAAATAGCTTTTTCAAATTTGGTGCAGTTTTATAAATACTGATATAAAAAAAATAATATACAAAATAGGAATTTCATGTTTTTTTCTATGCCATGTAAAAAATATACAGTAACCTTAGATGTCAATTGTTTCCATACACACAAAAAATAACAATTAACTTTTTATGACAGATGTTGCAAGTTCAATGTGTTAATCATCTCAACTTAAGTGTAAAAATATTTTTTTGCAAATGAAAAAGTGAAAAAAATGAAAATAGAGCAGTGCTGCGGTAATGACATCTTGTGTCGGTAAGGACAAAATTACTTTTTTTATGTAAAAAATGGCATGTTTATATATATATACTAATATATACTTCAGTACTAATAATATACTGAATATTTGTAATTTAATATACTGTAAACCTTGAATTTGTCTCTACCGCAACACAAGGTCTTTACCGCAACACCTAAATTTGCTGCAGTAAAGACATGTTGCGGAAATGACATTTTTGCTAATTGGCACCTAGCAAGGCCTACCACATTAGTTTTGACTCTTAGCATCTTAATATACATGAATTCAACAGTAATATACATTTATTTTTAAAATGTAGTTTAAAAATACACAATTATTAAGCTGAATGGTAAGGACGCACAATAAATACTAGAGCAGAAAAGATGATGTTTACCTTATTTTTTTGGTATCTTGTGAGTGAGGTAATGTGGTGGCCCAGTCTGTCAGCAATGTGCTCAAGTGATAATTTCTGTTTCCATAGAAACTAGACTTGTTTGTGTTCGATAAAATTTCATAATAAAAGCTTTTCTTCATTGTTGCGGTAAGGACTCAAAAGTGTGGGACAGGCACATTTAGTTATAAAAATCATAAAAATGATCAGTACATAATACAAAGAATTTTAAGATGCTGTAAATGAATCTGTATATTAAACAATTCCATTTGAAATAATGTCATATTGTAAAAGAATGAGCTAATTTTAAGTATCTCAACATTGAAACCATGGGTGTGGGACATGAGCAAAAATGGTGTTTGGACCTATAAATGCTTCATAATTTTACATTAAATCATATTATTTATTCATTATTTTTTATGTCAATGTGTGTATTGACACTCAAATTACAAATTTTAACACAAATCTAAAATTTCACTCCTGGGACTTAAAAGTGCCCGTAGTTGCAGAAACACCCAGGAACAGTAGCCTATATCAGAGAACCACAAACATTGAAACCACGAAATATTGTCTTAATCTCAGGGGGTACATCAGTTAAAACTTTTATGCCAAAAGAGTTTGGCTGACAAAAAGGTTTGGGAAACCCTGATTTAGGCCATGAGTATCAAACATATAGGCCCCATCAAGGAGTCCAATCTGGATGATTTGCAGAAAAATATTGAAATTAAATTACGCTAAATAAACCACAAGTAGGCTACATTTTGCATATCTGTATGATGTATTAATAATATTCTACTTTTAGCTACAGCTCACATCTAAAAACAGCAGAACTTCCTTAAATAACACAAACACAATGTGGAAAATGCAAGGTTTTCATCTAAATCGGAGTGAAAAGTGTCCCAGTTCATATTTACCTACAGTTTGTGTGAGTCACTCATTAAACATGAAGAGGTACAAAAAAAAAAGAGGGAATTTCTCAACCACTGAATAAGGCTAAATACGATACATTCATGGTAATTTGATCATGTTGATCAGAGTTTGTCTAAGGAAGTATGTGATTTAAATTAGTCATACATTTTTTTTTTTTTAATTCCTAAGGTACAAGACAACATAATATATGAGGCGACACTTAGTCCAGTCTGTAAAATGCCATAAAATTAGTCGAACACCCCTGTAGGCTGATATTATGCTCCACCAGACATAAATACACCTCACATTCTGTAAAGCTGGTGATCAGCATGCATTTAGTCACCGCAGCCTCTTGTCCTCACTCGACTGAAAAGATGCTAAACATAAAGGACACATTAATAGGCTAATTTAGTTATTATGGCCTCATTAACAATCCATCTACCTGTGCTGAGATATTAACAAAACCTTAATGTAATATTTAAATTGCCCGTGTGCGTATAGAGCAGGAACACTGAAAGCTGGCAGGCACAGTTTGTTCCGGACATTGGAAGTCCCTGTGCATTTCATGAAAGGGACATTCAGAGCTGCAACCCCAGCTGTACTACAGCAGACACTAATGCCCCTCTTTCATGCTCAGCCCACTTCTGTAACGTCACACTTAGCTCAATTAACTTCCCCTCTTGTTATCTTTAAGTCTGAACGTTCCCATTTAGGTTAAAGGCTTCAACCTTCACATAAACCAAACAAATGCGTAAGTTTTCTTTGAGGTGGAGTTCAAAGCAGGTCTCAAAAATTCCTTTTAGTGATAGTTTTCTACACACTATAGGCAATCTTGTCAAAAAAGAGTTAATTTCATAACTCCCTCATTTGAATCTATTTAGCACATTTCTTTGAATTTAAGACTTTTCTGGCTTTGACATCTTTGCTGTTGGGGAGTAACTCCGCAACAGGCTGCCAATCAATAGGCCAAGCACTACTCTACATCTAGAGTTATACTTAATATTTAAAACTTATAACACGAATGATCTGGGTCACCCCCAGGCTGGCCACAGCAACAAATACCAAGCCTGTGACTGCTAGTTGAGTCTAACTAAGCTGAGAGAGGCTTTGAAGGAGTCTATGCATGAATAGGGCACATGTACAGCTCGGCCACACTTCTATGACCAGAAGAAAATATAGCAGCACATTGTCAGACTAATAAAATCTTAAGAAAAAAAATAAAAATAATAATAAAGTATTTGGATGTGAACCACACTTATGGTTACAGTCAGTTATTAACGTTAACTAAAAATGTAAACTTTTTGTTGTTGTTGAAATAACTGAAATAAGTTACTAACAGGAAATAAACTAAAACAGTAATGAAAATTAAACTAATAGTAATATTAATTAATTAACTTAAATTAAAATGAAAAATAAAAATAAAATCACATTTAAAATATTTATAAAAACATAATACTAAAATAACACTGGTTACAGGTACACAGATTACTATTTTAATTATTAACAGAAAACTAAGAAATAATGTAATTAGTAAATGCATTACTGTCTCTCTCTCTATAAACACACACATTTGCAAAAACAACGTTTGTTAAAAAAAAGAAGGTTATTTCACATTGATCAAACCGATTTCCTAATGCATTAAACACCCTTGCAAATGTGGGAAGCATATTCACCCAATGAATCATCAGTAGACTGTCGGCATTATATAACAAACTATTAAGAACAACTCCCACAAACATTGTAAAAGGTCATGTTTTGACTGAGCTATGTCCTGGGAAAGGGAACACATGAACTCATCTGTTTTCTGAGTAGTCTAGCCGTTAGTAAACAACACTTGGTTTCCTAAAAGTACATTTCTGAAGCGTTTTAAACCCATACATTTAGATGTCACTATTACCATTAATGCTATTGCTCATAATTAAAGGGAAAGCCCTATAGGGAAGCCTGTTGTTCTATCGTAGCTCGTATAAGATCTAATGGAGTTTCCCTTGATTATGCGAATCGGATCAGACTGACAGCAAGCTGAGATTTCCCAAACGCCTGTGTAACTTACTCATAAAATATCTGCAGCATGTTACGTGTTGCAAACGTCAACAACAGCTACATTTTTAAATAAAACATACAATGTTGCATGCAAACAAAACAAATCACTGCTATAAAAACAGAATGATTTAAAGTACCACTACATGTCTGTCTACATGCATTGCTTACCTTAGGATCTATCAGTTGTCAGTCCGTTATAGGAATAACATTTGCTCCACGCACAACTAAGCGCAATGTCTTCCTATACGTCCGCATTTGTCGCATATAAAATAAGAAATAATAGCTTACAGAATCGTAAGACAGTAATATGTCGGGAAAAGCGGTTTATACCCTAATTACCATCAGCTGGTCGGACTGATCGCCATGGCTCTCTGGAGAAGCGCCATTTGACTGCGCCTAGAGGCGCGCGGCTGAGACGCGACCGATGTGTTGTTGTAAGATCCGCGCTCACGTGCGCCCTCTGCTGACGCGACGCGAATAATGATGTAGGTGTACGTAAGCGTCAAGTGCCATCTGCTGGTTTTCATCGTGAGCATCATCGTGCATAGAGCTATCCTAATTTGACCTGTGCATGACACATTAGAACAGCACCACAATTAAAAATTCATGCAGTTAATGTAAATTAAAGTTTGATCCGGGTCACATTGAAATCGCTTTCACATAATAGCCTATATCAAAGGTATGGGACAAAATCATTTTGTGTTAGAATAAAACAACAACAACAACAACACAAAAAAAATCGTTCTTTTGTTCACACTTATGATACAACCCCAAATTTGATGAGAACGGAAAGAAATAAAGTTTCACAGCACTATAGCATTTTTTTTTTGGTGATTCTTTATTTATTAAACATTTTGTGTATATAACTATTTACAACAAAGCCCAAGATCGCCCATAACCGTAAGACTAAGTATAAATACATAGAATAAATACATATGACAAGAAATTAAAATAGAATTGACCCAAACTTAGAAGGATACAGCACTACAGCATATTTTTATCTGTATATTTGTCTTCAACTGATCTAGAATGTCGATTTTTCATATGAAAGTAAAAATAAAACTGCATTTAAGCCTTCATCATTTAATTCATACATGATTAAAGCTATGATAATGATCAAAGCAAAACAAACCATTTCAATATTTACAGTGTGAATATGTACGTAATAATACTATGCAATCTGAGAGATTGACATATATTGTAGTGTCATTACCATTGACTCTCACTAGATGTCAGTGTGAGACTTACAAGCTTCCACAGTGGCAACGTCACAAAAGATTTAATTCATTCTGCCATGAAAACAGTGCACTTGTCTACACCGCAGAACATGCCAGGACATGTTACAACGCATTATATTTCACCATGTTAGTTGTTTTGGAAGTCTGCATAATAATCTACATGCTAATCTGATGTTTGAAAATGATGTCCTGTAAAGCATGCATAACCTGCAGCATTGTGCTGAAGACCGAACACTGTGCAATTATTAATTCCTTATATTTTGATGCAAACTTAGATGTTAGAATGCACAACTGGATATATCTAAAAATATTTACGGCATAATGGCTCTGTTTCTATCACACAGACAAGATCTACAGATTCACTTCACGTAAAACATTTTAAAGCAGTAGAAAACATCTTTGTTACACACGTATATATAGCTTAACATATCATTAATTCGGTATTTAGTAGAAAAACAGTTACCATGTCTAAGGCAATTTGACCTTTACAGTGCTAGGTACAGTATAAGTACATTTATATTGAGCAGTGGAAGAAATTAAGCTGTTTGGAGAGACTGAAAATATCAAGCATGCAGCTTTCTTGGTGAAAATGAGGAGCACAACAGGTCAGACATTGCCTTTTGGTTTGGTGTTTACCTTTGCACTCCATGTAGCCCAAGGCAAGTCACTATGGCAACTTCCTTGCACCAGGAAGGGAATAATTGCAGTTCGGAATTCCAAATGGATGGTGTGCCTTGCTGAAGGTGATAGTTTTGTGCTGCTCATTCAGATACTGCAATCTGTCTGACTAAAGAAAACAGTCACATATCGACCTGGTTCCTGCAGTGAGTTTCGGTGGTCATATGTTGCAAATCAGTGGATTTGCTTTAGTATTGGCTTTAGTACAACAAAAGCTGCCATGTTTTATGTCATGAGAAGACATGTATGGGATTTTGTTTGTTAGTCCAAGTCATATATATCATTTAGAACTATTTGCATTTTCCCTCTTTGGCTCCAGTATGACTTTGAGATAAATTCTCTACTTTGATCTGTCAGCTTTTCTCCTGCCTGCATTTGGGTGGTATCTTTTAGGAGAGAAATGTTATATTGTGTGTGATAAAGCTTTGAAAAGCACAGGCTCTTTACAACAGAAATCACCTTACAAAAACAGCAAAGATTATGGTGATCTGAAGTGGATCTAGACAGAACTCACACAGAAATCACTTTCAGGCCAAGCAGGTTTCTGTTGGTCAGTGCACCAAATCTGTGCGACCAACTCGAACCTGTTGCAAAATCTGTGTGTATTTTCCCACGCAGACTTTGCATTAGGTTCAAGTTGGTCACACAGATTTAGCACATTGTCGCTGACCAACAGAAAGCTGCTTAGTTTGATAGTGATTCTGAATGAGCTGTACTTCATAGATTGCTACACTATTGACAAAAACAATTGACCTTTTTTTGCCCCTGAATGCATTTTACAGGACAGCAGTATACATTCATGTGCAAAATAATTTTGCCATTATATGGATTTGAACAGAACCTGGCCAAATCTTTCCATACTTCCTCAACCCCCTTGTTCTTATGATTTTCACTACAATCTTTTAATAATTAATATTATTATTAATATTACATTTTCACAAGAATCAATTGTAGAGCCAATTGTGTTTGTATAAAACAAGAGAGAGTGACCAAGTCTGCAGTCAAATTATTATTACTGGATTCTGATTGGTGAATCACGGCAATTTACCCTGGCAAGAGTTCTCGCGAGAGCACAAGTTGAATTTGCTCAGCGAGTGGTGTCGAGCAATGGAGCTCATTAAATATGCCCCTCTATCTGAGCTGCACCAATCACATCGGGTTATCTGATATAGGCGGGCCAGAGGCGAGATAAACAGATGACGACAGCGCTGTGACGTCGAAGTCATTAGTAAACATTGCAAGATGCCTATGGATGAATACCAGTTGTTTGAAACGGCTTTGGCCGCTACAATGAACGAGTTAGACTTGGCTTTTTCTCTAAAACAGGAACAGAAGACGCCGCTCGAATCGTTCCTTTGCAAGAAGGACGTTTTTGCTGTTTTGCCGACCGGATACGGTAAGAGTGTTATCCAATTGCGTGCAGTGAGATTTTCAAACGCATGCTTGGTGCCACCCCTCGAGCTGGCCGATTTTCATTAGTCGACACCAGACCATTAATCTTTTAGATTTAGGTCTGGATTTCCAGGCGGCAATTGTCCATGTAGAAACATCCGAGTAGCTGAAACCGGCGCTACTTGTGTCACATCGTGGACTCGCCCTCTCTCATTTCATACAAACCCAACTGGCGCCATCTTTCGCCTCAGTTATCAATTGTGTTAAAAATGACCTCAGAGGACTTATATTACAGTAATATTGTTGCAATGGTAAAAAAAAAAGTTTCCACTAAGAAAAAATAGACAATCAGAATGAAATAATCGGTCTAGCAACGAAACAAGCATTGCAACAGTATGCCTACAATTAAAATTATAGTTCAATCAGTATTGGATATGACAATGTTGATATTGGCAGAATAGATCTGCTACACTGCTGCTGAAGAGCAAGTACTGCACTTGCAACAGCCAATACATACATGACTTCTGTGAGCAAGTAAGACATGCTGCTGCTGTACAATATAGCATACAAGAATTACCCGTAGAAGAACTGGGGGAGGTGGAGGGTTTCTGAAACTACGATACAGCAAATGCTGACCAAGTATTTGAAGGCTGATCAGCGAGCTCTTTGGCTAGTGATACAGCAGGAACCAATCAGCTGTGCCCAACACAGAATGATGTGATTGCAAGCAGATTGAGTGAAGAACCTGTCAGCCTGCACCATCTAGAGTTTCACGACAGAATGCCATATTTGATATTTTCTTGTTTGGTGAGTAGCCGTGTAATAGGGTGGGTCCTGATCCCCCTGTCTGGGTTTATTTAGCAATAATTACTGGCAGACTAAACATATCCCTCATATATATCTGCCTTTCTAAATATTATTTTAAACATCTCACACATATACCTCTTTTCATCGCTGGCTGGATTCCTCAGTCCTCCTTGGCTCTTCGATCATTCTCTCAAAGAAGATGGAAGAGGGTTAGATAAGGGCTAGAGATGCAGAACATCCATGTTATTTACCTGCTGACCCCTTTGTTTTGTTAGGCCCACCATGCCCATTACAATTTCATTACATGCAGCCAATACATCTTTTTAAAATCTTGATTAAATCTTCATGCTTGAGCTAACCGGAGGCACTGATCCATCTAGCTGTCTTCTCTGCTCCTACTTTAACCTCTGGGCTTGTGTGCGCAGGGCCATTCTCGGCGCAGTCCAATGAACCCTTTTGACACTAATTGAATTACTGGAAAGAGCGCAAAGCCATGTGACCTCTTTATGTTACGGTCATTAGAGAAGATAAGAACTGATTTTTGATCACACATACAGTATTTGTGAAACTTTTCAACTGATCCAAATAGGCACAGGACCTGAGGGTGAACCGCTCTGCCAAATTCAACACGAGAAGTCTCTTTTCATCTGAAAAGTCGTGATTACAGGACTGCAGTAGGGCTGAGACCAGCAGCTTGGATATGTTATCCATCACCCAGTCTGACATCGGACGACTGCAGGCCATTCAATCCCAGTGTCCCTTTCCTCTTTCCTGCACCATAACCATACATCTCCCCCTCCCTTCTTTCTCCACCTGGTCTGAACTAATGAACCCCTGAGGTCAAGGGTGACAGTAGGGGCACTGTTGTCAGTCCGACAACATCCAGATGATTCCTCTAATAGTTCCCCTCCTATCATCCTTCTTATTTCTGTCCTTGATTAAACTAGGTGACATTACCTCACCATTGTTGTTGTTTCATTCGAACTCAAGCAGTTGTATGACTTCACTCAGCTGGCTGTGGTTTTCATTGCCATTGTATACCCAGAGCCCCAGACCTCTATTTCCTGGAATAATTAATGACATAACCAGGAGCAACCTTGTTATTTACTAGATGAACAGGGCCGGTGACAGACATCAGGGG
This sequence comes from Squalius cephalus, assembly GCF_949319135.1. Lineage (NCBI taxonomy): Eukaryota > Metazoa > Chordata > Actinopteri > Cypriniformes > Leuciscidae > Squalius > Squalius cephalus. Next base: position 6,017,602 of record NC_137133.1, on the reverse strand, counting down.
AGAGAATTAGAAGGCCTGTGTGTGTGGATTTGTTACAAGCCGTAACGCTTCTTTCCACGGCCCAGCTGCAGTTCTTCTCCCAGCGGAAACCAACCGGACTGTGTCCATCACTTCAGGTGGAAGTGATTCCATTAGCAGCTGTAAGGCTAATGCCTTGTTCCCCCTGCAGACTGGAAGGGTTGTGTAAGAGGCCTACATTAGCTCCTGAGGGCCCAGGAGGTCCTTTTAAACATCCGAATCTGGACCAATCAGAAAACGACCAAGACGCGAAGAGAAGTAGTTTAAACAATACACACAAAGACTATTACATTAATTGAAAAAATAAAGGGCAAATGTATTTTATTTGGTAACACTTTACAATAAGGTTTCATTTGTTAACAGTAGTGAACTACATTAGTTAACATTAAATAAAAAATTGTTTCTACAGCATTTTTCAATCTTATGTTCATCTCAACATTTACTAATACATTTTTAAGGTTGTTAATGCACTGTGAAGCATGAACATGTTTAACATTAACAAAGTTAAATGCTGTAAAAATGCATTGCTCATTGTTAGATTGTGTTAGTTAATGCATTAAATGTTAATGAATTAGACCTTATTGTAAAGTGATACAGAGTATTTAAAAGTTTCAGCTTATTTATTTGAATATAAATGTATACAGGCCCAATTTATCAGGTTTGTTTCAGGTATTAAACAATGTAAAGTGTATTTGACAATGTAATTAGTTACTGTACTTAAGTATCTTTTTGAGTGTAGTTTTACTGAAGATTTGCAACTTTTACTCTCTACTTGACTAGTAACCATAGCCATAGAAACATGGCTTATTTCTGAAATAAAACCCTAACTTTGTCTATAATTTTTTTCTTCAACTTAGTTTTATGTGAACTAAAAGATATGTTTCATTGATGATAAGATATTTCTACTGTGACATATTCTTGTAGCTTAACCAGTAGAGCATTGTGCAAACAATGCCAAGGCCATCAGTTCGATTCCCAGGGAATGCATGTACTATTTACTCCAGTACATTTGTGATGAGTAATGCAATTACTAGTTACATTTTGCAATGGCGCCTAACTTTTTCTGCAGCAGTTTATTTCTGCTACAAAAGAAGCAATATCGCCATCTACAGGAGATTGAAAGTATTTCAAGTGCATTTTGCCCTTGCTCACCCAAGCTTGTCATGGCTATTTACACAAATGTGAGGGCATTTGCAGGTAGTTGCTGAATTGCAGGTGTTTCATATGAGATGAGGACATGAGATACTCTAAGACTTTTACTCAAGTCGTATTGGAATTGGTGACTTGTAAATTGTAATGGATTCATTATCACTGTATCTCTAAGTATGGTTTTCAGGTACTCTTTACATCTCTGGTATTTAATCCTATCAGACTGGGAAAAGGAATTCATTGTCAGTGCAATGTAATTCAAGAAATATTGTCTATGTGAAATAAATAAATAAATAAATAAATAATGCTCAGACTTCAGTGGAGCTGAATCCAAATACAGAACCTTGCCAAATCCTGATCATTTCCACATCTCTTTTACTGTATGTGTGATTTTCAGAGTAGGTGTTGTTCTCTTGTTTTGTCATTACTGATATTTTTTTTTTATATTCACATTTCCAGATATCCTGATAGGCATGTTAAAATGTTCAAACATAGTTTCCTTTTCTCTGTGCTCCGTCTGTGAGAAACATTGCAGTCTGTGACATAGAGGATGAAGTTAAAAGGATCAAGATGTTTATTCCATTCGGTCCAATCTGTTAATCAAAAACTAATGTTTTATTTCTTCATTGTTAAATGAGTAAGTTAATTAGTTGTCCATTAGGTTATATTATGTTGAGAATAATAAGCAAGCTAGATAGAGAACACATTTGTCAGCAGCGGAGATGTATTGTGGGTAATAGTGGGTGTATAAAGATTAGGAAACTTCCAGGAATATTTATTTTTATCATTCCCATATACTCAGAAGCACCTCTGGCAGAATAAAAATGAATGCTCATATTTGTATCTCATCTGGGGATATGAAACATAAAATGAATCAAACCACAGCACATATGTAATGTGTCTACTAGAGTTAACATCATTGTGATTATGATATTAAAGGATAATTATATCTAATCCAGTCTTGCTGTATTATTTTGAAGCACTTGAAGTGAACTGAAGCGCAAGCACACTATGTTGATTAGGTGCCCTAAATTCTTCATGGCACATTAATAATATCTTTTTTAATCTTGTTTGGTATATAAAAGTCACACAGTTCCTATATGACAATATAAAATAATCAATTTTTTACTCAAATTCAACTATTTTTACCTCAACATGTGTGACAATTTACCTTAAACTCATGGACAATCTGTGTGTTTGCCATGCATTGTCTGTAATGTTGTCATAGAGTGTATTTCACAGTGTGTATGTGTGTGTGTACACTTGAGGGAAAGCTGAAGCAGGGTTTATAAAGTGACAGGCTGGTTTGTTAATAAGCAAAAGACAGAGTCAGTGGAGTGACGCTGAGCACTGCAGACAGATCCTTCTGAAGCCAGATATTTTCTGAGCAGAAATATCTCTCTGGGCAAGCTTGTGTCATGCATTGTGTGCTCATAATGCAAATGCGGACTGATCCCATTGTCGCTTTGCTTCGCGTCGCAGACTCTCAGACCACTTTCTGAATAGATGGGGATGTGGATGCTAACAGGTCATGTTAGGCCTCTCTATCCTTTCTGTATGCTGTGAGTGGTAGAATGGAAATACAGATTAATTAAATATGTAGCAGGAACATGAATGCCTTTAATTCTTTATGAAAGATATCAAAACAATACTAATCAATGTAGAAAAATATGGTCTCTTAAAGCGCTTTCCTTTAACTTATGTAATTGCTGATTACTAATATCTGCAGCTCCACCTCCCCACAACAACCTCAGTTCATTTCTATCATTTGCTTATGTTGGCTATTTCATTTTTTATTAAATAGATCGGCAACCAAAAATAAGACACAAAATAAGACAAACAGAATATACAACATTAAAAACATTTACTTATCCTCCAGTTCTTGCAATACCAGTGCATTGCATGCTCTTCGAGTTGTCAGTGAAGGCAATGGCAACTCTATTATACAAGACACAATGATGTGCTGAGGATATACAGTCTGGTATAAGTCTTAAAGCACCGTGATACACAACATCCAAGGAAGAAGACAAGAAGGAGCAAAATTGGTACACAACATCCCCATAATTAAGAACCGGACAACTGGACTTTGTTACAGTACATTGAATGAGAAACATGGCTTATTTCTAAAATAAAACCCTAACTTTGTCTATCATTTTTTTCTTCAACTTAGTTTTATGTGAACTGAAAGATATGTTTCATTGATGATAAGATATTTCTACTGTGACATTAAATATATCTTTGTAGCTTAACCAGTAGAGCATTGCGCAAACAATGCCAAGGCCATCAGATCGATTCCCAGGGAATGCATGTACTGATAGAATGCAAACCTTAAATGCAATGTAGGTTATTTTGGATAAAAGCGTCTTCTAAATGTAAATGTAATACAGTTGAATTCCCCTGCAGAGTCAAAAGAGAAATAAGAGGCTACAGATTTCTCATATCTTGAAAATGACATATAGCCTATTTATATAACCTAAATTGAATGGCAAGCTGATTGTTACAAGGATAATTTGCAGCTTTATGTCTGTTTTAGACAGAATTATTTGACAGCCTGATTCAGGATTTTTGCTATCGTCTTACCCCATCAACTCTCTGCATATAGATCTTAATCCTTCTCGTGTCTGAGTTGATACAGCTGAGCTTTTGTCTCTGTTCTCCCACATTACATAAAGACCACAGGACCACTGAACTGTTTCTCTGTTACAAGGACTTTGAAAGATCTGCCAGTCAAAATGTTATAAGCTTCCTGCGTATGACAAGTTCATTGCACGCATCCGTCACTTTCGTAGAGATTTCTGACAAACCTATACAGCTACTAAAACTCAAAAGACTATGTTACATGAAACTATAATACATGTCATATCATTTCTTATACTGTAATATTGTGAAATATTATTACAATTTAAAATGAGTAATACAATTCTATTTTAATATAGGTTAAAACAGTTGTGCTGCTGATTAATTTTTATAAAACGTGCCTTTTTTTCAGGATTCTTTGATAGGAAGTTCACAAGAAGTATTTGAAATAGACTTATTTGAAACAGAAATCTTATAAATGTCATTATAAATGTCTTTACTGACCCTTTTGATCACTGTATCCTTGCTGAATTAAAAAAAAAAAAAAAAAAAAAAAAATTGGCCCGAAACTTTTGAACGGTACTGTATATTAAAATTATAAATAAGTTTATATTATATTAACCAGCATAATTAACTACATATTTTTTAGTATTTTGTCCCACTTTTGCTGACATTATCCCACAAGTTTGTACAAAACCAGATGATCCAGATCCAGATGGTTGTGGTTAAAAAAAAAAAAAAAAAGTGAATCAACATCATCATCTAAAGAGAGAGAAAAAAATCATTTAGGCTATAACGTCACCATTTTGAGAAATAAATTGGCAATATAAGACAAAGTCATTATTATGAGAAATAATTTCACAATTACCTTTAAATTTTATATACTTGGAGGGGGAAAATGGCTTCCTGTTCATTTCAAGGTATAAATAAGATTTCCAATCTCAGATTTTTATTGTGGTCTCAGGAGATCCTATAATGAAAGAAAACCCTTCCTATGGGTCATTATATCTTTACTCCTTATGCCTACTAGTGTCACAAATCTTGAAGGTCATCAAGACTAGCGACAGGCTGTGCGAATGTGTGTGTGTGTGCACTCTGCGGTCTGGCTCATGGTCAGAGGCATCAGGAAGCGGATGAGTCAGGTAATGAGAAGGAGAGTGAGGAATGCTGAAACACCTCTCTGAGATCGATGTCATCAGTCTCACACAAAGGCTTGTGCGCAGTCTAGCCCGAGGCTTAGGCTAAAAGCCTGGAAAAAACACACATAATGGCTGGCCAAACTTTATCTCGAGGCTGCCTCCCTGTCTTTGTCACCTCACCCGTAGCCCTCAGCGCTGCAAAAAAACCAAGGCATCGACTCAAAGGAGCTCCATTTTCTCTGCGCATAACCGGTAACTGAGACAGCCCCACTGAGCTCTTAAGAAACGGAAATGTGGCATTGTGGAGTTTCTTCTATTCAATTATTCACGTACAGCCCCTGGCCACTGCTGCCATTTACAACGGCAGTCATCTCTTCAAAGCCACGACGGGGCTGGGCGAGATCCTGTTTCTGAGATTGAGGAGTGTGTGAAGGGAGTGGAGCTCTGTCCCTCTGTCTTGCTCGATCTCTCTCTATACAAAGTAGTCACTCCAGGGCTTGGCCCATTCAACTCAGCAACATGATACAAATGTTGAACAGACAAAAAGGAGTGAAAAAGAAATGGCATACTGTACTCTATCAACAGCATTTGAGTCCGTGTATAGGGCTTTGGGCTCTGAATCATAAATGAAACGCGCAAGGTTAAACTGAAGGCTGATTTGATGGGGGCTACAAGACTATTTGAAAAGCAAAAAGTCAAATCCTGCATAACCTAAATCATGTACAACACCGTTCATGAGTTTGCGGTCGATAAAGTTTGTAATGCTTTTGAAAGAAGTCTTTATCAAGACTGCATTTATTAGATCAAAAATACAGTAAAAACTATTTAAAATGACTATTTTCTATGTAATTTATTCCTGTGATTCCAAAGCTAAAGTTTTCAGTATCAGTACTCCAGTCTTCAGTGTCACATGATCCTTTAGAAATCGTTCTAATTGGCTGATTTGGTGTCCAAGAAACATTTCTATCAATGTTGAAAACGGTTGTGCTGCTTAATATATTTGTGGAAACTGTTTTTTTTTTTTTTTTTTTAGCATTATTTGATGAATAGAAAGTTCAAGCATTTATTTGAAGGATTTTTTGTTGTTGTAATATTGTAATGTAAAAATCTTTACTGTCTCTTTTGATCAATGTAATACATCCTCACTAAGTAAAAGTATTAATTTCTTTAAAAAAAAAAACCATACTGACGACAAATGCTGAATTACAGTGTACAAACAGAATAGGCAATTTTCTATTCTACCTCACTCACTCCCTAACTCACTCAGAAAGAAAGAAAGAAAGAAAGAAAGAAAGAAAGAAAGAAAGAAAGAAAGAAAGAAAGAAAGAAAGAAAGAAAGAAAGAAAGTACTTAATTTTTATTTGGCAAGTTTTTGCACGCATATTTTTAAAGTAAATTTCACATATGGAATTAAGTAAACTCTACTTATCTAAGTTAAGTGAAAGTAACAAAGAAAATAAGTCATTTTAACTTGGCTAGTAAAAGGTTGTGTAATATCTATTTAGTTGAAATTTCCTTTGAATACATTTCACTCAAACAATAAAACATTGAATTAAAGCACACTTTTAAAGAATATGCTTTACTTAGAAACATGTAAGTGATTAATACAATCAAAACTTATACTTCTTGTGAACGCAGAGACATCAATACTACACAATGACGGTAACATGATGGATCGTTTTTAGTAAAATGAACTTAAATGTCACAAAATGGCAAGTTATCCTAACAACAAAAGCAATGATAAAACAGTGTAAATGCGGCTGGAAAACAGTGGAAAATCAACATCATTAATCATTCAAGGCCCAGTGCATGATGGGAACACCAGTATCAGAAAAGTTGAGTAATTTTACTTAATTTTAAAACGTTGATATTTACGCCTTCATTTCTACACGCTTGAATTGAGTACTAATATAGTATTTACAGTTTTTTAATTCTTGCCTGAACTAACTTTTTCATGTAAATTACATTGTTTTTTTCTGTAGTATTTACTTCACCACAAAATCATTTTTATCAGTGTTCCTTTACATATAAGTAACGAAACACAAAAATGTGTTTAGCCACAATGTTGTATCTTTATATTTTAAATACATCAATACAATATTCTATTACATAGATTTTTTTAACCTCAACCACTGTACAACATAACAGGGAGATAAATGTAGTCAGAATAATATATTCAAAATTGGCACAAAAACAAAAACCTGACCTGCCACTTTCCAAGTGCTCTGAAAGCACATTATAGTGTGAAAAAAGAACAAAAGTTGTTATTCTCTGAAAAATATTCCCCTCTTTCATGGCAATCTCATTCAGAAAGATGCATCCAAACTTTGACCCGTCTAATCAAAACCAAATATAATTTTACAATAACAATATCAAACTTGCCCTTGAATATTTAAATGAATGTGAGTTTTGAGTGTTAATTATATTTGCATTTACATTAGGTATTTTAGCAGAGCCTTTTGTCAAAATCAACTTACAAATGACAAACATCACAAGCAATTTATCAAACAAAAGCCAGCAATACATACAATACCACAACGCTAAATAGAGGAAAGTACATTAGTACACAAGCTCATGAAAGCTCATTTCTGCTATAAAGAAGAAAAAATAATGCTTTGGAAATCATAATTATAAAAACATCTAAATGAGATAGCAAGTCATAATTATGGCATAATTATTACATAAAATGTCATTTATGAAATAAACTGGCCATAATTACGGGATAAAAAGTCAAAATTATGACATACTAAGTCATATTATGAGATAAACCAGAAACTGATAAACATAAGTCATATTTATGACATTAAAAGGTTGAAATTATGTCAAAAAGTTGAAAATTCTTACCATTTACGATAATTACGACATTTTATGTCATAATAATGACTTAGTATGTCATAATTTAGACTGTCATGATTAGACTTGGCATATTATGACTTGGTATCTCATAAATTAGGCCTTTTCATGATTATGATTTTCCAAACCATGATTTTATTTTTTATTATGTGACATAAATGATCTTCAATCATTTTAACATTTTAAAGTTTAGCCTTAGGAAAAGTAATATAATACAAAATTAGTAAAAAAAACAATACCAGACCAGAGTGTTGTTTTGGTGTGTTGGCCAGGGGGCAAGAAAGGAAACTGCAGGTTCTTCAGCAAGACTTCTTCCACTGATCGGAGTGTTTCAGAGTGATTTAGCCTCAAACCGAGCCCATTCTAACATTAACCGCAACTGACCTCGCTGACATACACTCATACAAATCCCTGCACCTATAATGTCAGTAAGGAGAGAATCAAGCTTTATGTTACCATGTGTGACAGTTACCCTACATTATCACTGGAGGCTTGCGTGTAAGAGATGTGACCTGGGGCACGGTTGTTGCGTGACCCTGTCAGTGTGGTTCCCCGTGTCCATGCCCACGGTGGAGGTAAGCGCCATTAAGCACTGAACCACACAATCCTCCTGTATGCCCTCAGGTAACTAGTGCACACACACACACACAAGAACCATCCATACTCTCTCGCTTCATGACAACAGTCATTCAGGCCAGTGGTTTCACGACGTCGCACGAGATTACTACAGCAAGTGAGACAGATGCTGCGTGCCTGAAGAGGAGCTGTGGTCCCCGTTACCCCGCGTGGCTCCTCCGCACTTTAGAGTTCAGTAAAAAATGAGCCCTATGGCCTGTGAACGAAATTATATGGAGTTTGCCTCAGTGCTGAATCATTAATGCAGAACCCATCAGTTGGACACAGATGACATTAGGTGTGCATTAGCTTAATTGCTAGACCTCTATAGAATGTCAAATAATATCTGTTATGTACAGTAATGCTTATATGTCATGATTAAATATTCATGTTCTACATTTATATGCCTTCACCAAGATGCACTTTACGCTTCTGCTCTAGATACACTCGAGGAATTGATGTAAACAACATGAGGTAAGATGGATATCTGGGAACATAACTATGAACACATTAGAATATGTTTAAAAATGTTTGTGGATGTGCCTGTCTCAATGTCTCATGTTCGCAGCTGGCGCACATCAACATCACATGGAGCTTCAAAAATCACTTACATTTTTCATGCTTTTAAAGCTACACTGTGTAATTTTTAAAGTTGATTCTTAGCAAAAAACACTTTGTTCTTTCAAAATGATGTGCTCATTATGTGTAATTACTTCTACCAACTAATCAAGTATTCTCGTAAGTGTAGAATCTGCCATTTAGAATACATACGAGCGAGTCGCTCGAATGGCGGCAGCCATGTTGCGCATCCACCTTGAAAATACATTAGCCAAAGAGGGACATACCTGGAAATTCAAGCTTCGCCTTTCGCGTTTTTACACTCAGTGGCACCGTGACGAATGCGAGGGGGAGATTACTCGCGACTGCCGGCAGATTTGAAATAATACGGCCACCGTAGGAGTTAAAACGCCCTCGGAACGGGAGGAGCTAGAAAGTAATATTCAGTTGGTAGTCATAAACAATTTCACTGCTAGATGGGAGAAAATCCTACACAGTGTAGCTTTAAATATATATATTTGTGGTCAGTGAGATTTTTTTAAAGAAATTAATTTATCAAGGATGCATGAAATTGATCAGAATCCTGAAAAAAAGAGAGAAAAGTGTTAGCACCAAATCAGCATATTAGAATGATTTCTGAAGGACCATGTGACACTGCAGAGTAATGCCTGCTGAAAATTCAGTTTTGCCATCACAGGAAAGAAAATTACATATTCAAATATATTAAAATGAAAAAGTTATTTTAAAATTGTAGTATTATTTCACAATGTTACATACATAATTGCTGAAATGAGTTACTAAGAAACTAAAACAACTACAATCTTCCTCCCACAATCAAAATCATGAAGCTGTTAGTGTGTCATTTTGTATGTTGAGAGGAAAGTAGAGGCCTGGTTTCGGGGAATTGTGTGCCTTATCTATTGATCAGGGAAACCGGAGAACACAGTTCACAATTTCACAGACAAAAAGACCAGCCATGGCTTTAAAGAAGCACAGTTACAACTCAAAAGGCATGTTAAGCACATACACAACTATTTAATGATAATAAGATAATGACATAGCCTATATGTCACTGGCTTGGCGGTTGATTAATACGACGATACAGTGCTGTTTTCCATAAAAAAAACAGCAAGAGTGTGCAAAACTGAATTTTGAATACATTGTCATTGTTATTCTCTCACTGATTCTTTAACTGATGTGCTCTAGAGATTCATGGGACAGGCATCACAGTGACTGTGCTTGCTGACTGTAAAATGCATCGTGAGGAACTCATACATAATGAACACATCTGATACCCCCAAATAAATAATACCGAGGAGAATTCACATGAGCTGATACCTCATTCTACCTCCTCCTCCGCCTCTGACGGCATGAATTTAAATAGATGAACACATCGCATACATTCAACAAATTACTTCATGAGAAATATCAGGATTGTTATTTTGTATAATCTCACTGAAGACTGACCCAGTGCAAAGTCGTTAGGGGCAATACGTGTGGCCTGTTGTCTGCTGGCATATTACAATAAGTCATCGGGCGACCATACACTCATTTGATGCCTGCAGGTCTCTATTGGGGGTGATGAATTGCTACAGACTGACTTTAATAATCTCGCAGTGGGAGGCCTGCAGCTCACGCGCATCTCACTACCAGACACTCCAAGTGCTTTTTTGAGCCACTCATTTAATACAGCACAGAGACAATTTGAAGCAATTTGTCACTGAAATCTAAGATATGCAAGGGGAGGGAGCCATGTGCTTAAAGGCAGTAATGAGAGTGGTCACATTCATCTTTAGGTTGCTTATTTCTGCACAGTTGTGTTAATGAGGAAAAGGCATCCAGCATGCTGACATATGTGATACATTGGACTGGGAATATTTAATGTTGAGTAATTGGTTTTGCAGATGTCCTCAATGCAGACACAAAAACAAATTCTGTGTGTTGGTGTCCACATACACAGGAATACTACTAATGATTTTAAGAGATTATGGATTTTTCAATATAAAGAGTTCAGATGCAAAAGCCTCTAAGTGCCATCTGAAATTTTCTTCTAGAATGATCATTTAAGTTAAGTAATTTCACTTAAATGACAATTAACAGGTCATTTGCATTGCCATTTAAGTGAAATTATTGAACTTAAATATACGAGCTTGATAAAATGATTATTCTAGAAGAAAATTTCAGATGGCACTTAGAGGCTTTTGCATCTGAACTCTTCATATATATAAACCATATAAACCTCTATATATATAAACCAACATTCACAGGAATCTAAATCTTTCTGATGAAATTATGATTTTTTTAATTTTTTTTATATTATCTTCAGGAATGATCCCCAACCAGATTTAACCTTTAACTCTACATAAGCAGGTTCCTCTGTGTATTAAATTTTGCCTTGATAAACCAATAAAATAAACTGTGACATAAAATAAAAATACTGACTATCAAAAGGTTAACACAATGAATCACACTTAAGCTCATAAATGAATTCTGGGCATTCAAGGTTTTCAAGGTTTCACATTCGTAAACCGTTATTTGCATCTTTGCGATGTCAATATAATTTAATGAATGAACACAGATCTGTTTAAATTATGGCTTGACTCACTCTTGCGCATCAGTTTGGCTCATATATAATAGAATTGACTTTCCAATTAACGTGATTCTCCCGCTGAAACAAAATACAATGCATGAAAGTTTCTGTGACAGTCGAAAGCATGTGAATATTTCATGAAGCAGGTGCTCACTGTTTAAAAAACACACACACACACACACACACACACACACAAAAAATGCAATGCGCAAGGCAGTGGAATGAACCCTACAATATCAAAAACAGTTATTTTAAAAGTTCAACTTATTTTAACAATCAATTGTGCAAAAGATGCGGCAAAACATGCAATATTGTGAATGCATTGGTCAAACACATCTGTCTGGAGCGTGTTTAGATAAATACAATACAAAAGCAGCACACTGGAATGCAAAACTGGGTTCTGTGTGAATGGCCCCTAAGGGCCAGTTCACATATAATGCATTTAGGTATTTAAAAATGTGAATGCCGCGCTTTTAGAACTGTAAAAGACATGAGTGCAACAGTCAAAGATGTCCGGCTAGCGTGTGTTTACATAGATAAACAATGGAAAAGTAGAGAAGCTGGAAAAGCTCAGCTGTTAACTCAGTGCACTGTGTGTTTTTGAGTGATACAGAAATAGGATTTACAATGAGAAAAAGAAACTCATTTTTCATGTATTTATTTATTTATTGCAAAGAAGTATACATACTGGCACAGTGAGCATTCGTCATGAAGTAGCAGCACGGTGATGATAGATTACCTTAGGCCACATGGTGATGGGAGCTGTATTTGTTATTGCCCAATTTATTTTATGATTCATAATGCAATAAACTTTTATAGCAGAATAATGAACATGACTTACAAAGTGATGATAGACCATGATGACAACTCCCATGAGTTTATTTAGCGCGCGCACACACACACACACACACACACACACATTTTGTCCTCTTAATGTAGGGAATACCCGAACCACACACAGACACAAATTCAGACAAACCACAGAGTCAAGACAGAGGGGATGGAAGCACTGAGCAGACAGCTTATTTATTAATACTATAAAGCCCATAAACCTAAAGGACAATGTCTGTTAATGTGGACCTTGTATTCATAGATTGCACACATGAAATCATTGGGAATAAGGGGCCAAGTCCCCCGAAGGGGAATTGCATTAGGTGAATTTTTCAGTCCAGCTCTCGGGCAGCATCTCCTTAATCACAGCACAGGTTACACAGTGGCATAGTGTGTTAAAAGGTTATGTCTCAGTCTTATGGAACAGCTGTCTAGTCATTTGTGAAACGCATAGGGCCCCTGGTCTCATTCAATCTGCATTAATGTATGTGTCTTAATGAACGCTGGACATGCTAATGATAGCTTGGTTACAGACCCAGATCCATTATCTAAGTGCGTTTTACAGGCATCTGCAGCTGGGACCAAACCATTAACACACTGCTAATTTGAAATTGTGTAATGCTGATGCACAGGTCGTGCCTATTACAAAGACATTGGTATTGGGCTTTTAATTATTTGCTGTGGAAAGGATCTCTGACAGTTTAAGAATGATTTTTTTTAATGGTTAAATAATTATAAAATATGGAAGCTTGTTTCCGCCACTGAATAATAAATAAATAATAATAATTGCGACTTTTTATCTCACAATTCTGACTTTTTTTCTCACAATTGCGATATATCAAGTCAGAATTGTGACTTTTTTCTCAGAATTGCGAGATATGAAGTCAGAATTGCGAGAAATAAAGTCGCAATTCTGAGAAATAAAGTCGCAATTGCGAGATATAAAGTCGCAATTCTGAGAAATAAAGTCGCAATTGCGGGATATAAAGTCGCAATTGCGGGATATAAAGTCACAATTCTGAGAAATAAAGTCGCAATTGCGAGATATAAAGTCGAAATTCTGAGAAATAAAGTCGCAATTGGGAGATATAAAGTCAGGATTGCACGATATAAAGTCGCAATTGCGTGTTATAAAGTCAGAATTGTGAGATATAAACTATTCTGTGGTAAAAAAAAAAAAATATTTTTTTTCCCTTAGAATTGGACTTTATATCTCACAATTGTGAGTTTATATCTCACAATTCTGAGAAAAGATCTCAGAATTGCGAGATATAAACTCGCAATTGCGTGTTATAAAGTCAGAATTGCGTGATATAAAGTCGCAATTGCGAGAAAAAATTCTGACTTTATAACACGCAATTCTGACTTTATATCTCGCAATTCTGACTTTATAACACGCAATTGCGACTTTATTTCACGCAATTCTGACTTTATATCTCGCAATTCTGAGAAATAAAGTCAGAATTGCGAGATGTAAACTCGCAATTGTGAGATAAAAAGTCGCAATTATCTTTTAAAATGTTTTATTCTGTGGCGGAAACAAGCTTCCATAATAAAATGATACATTTAATAGTAGCTTTATTTAACCTCAGTAAGTGCGATACACTAAAGTGATGGGAAGACAATTTACATTAAATTAAAACATTTCCTCTAAAAAAATTGGTATCGCCACACCAAATTATAGGCAATTACATACATATTAAGATTTTATGATTGTCTGACCATTAGGTGATGTTGCAGATTATATTACATTTAATTGCAATCATGGCGACAAACACACCTATGACTTCAATAGGACAGAGCGTTGCAGAGATACAACCTGACTTAGTTTTTCCCCCGACATTGACTATTATTTCAGTAACGAAATAAATTTTGTGAGACATGGTCTGGACGTCATATAAGTCAAATTTGGACAAGGAGTAGTAGGAGTGCAATTTCAAATGAAAACACCAACTAAGGATGATTAGCGAAAGCAGAAGAGGAAGGAACTGTTTTCTACGCCAAAGAGTTTGAAGGTTATAATCAGTAATACATCCTATTTTGAGATGATGGCTAGAAGGTTTGACTGGGAAAGACCCCTCACATTCAGAGTGCCAGATTTCACCACTGGGTTGGCATAGACTCCTATAGCAGAGGTAGCATTTTGTTTATAAAAACAATAGAGGTGACCTTTGGTGATTCTTCAGCGCTTGGCCCTTCAAAAACATGAACAGATCCGTTGAATATCCAGTTTAAAGAGGAGCTGCCTGCGGGCAGAGAGCAGAAATGAGCCACTGATTAGGGAGAGCCTCCACACAGGCTGCATGAGGTCATTTCCTCATCTACTCTCTAAGGATGTTCAGACCTCTCACTCATTCTCTCATATTAAATATGAATTGGGCGATGAGAAGGCACTACATTCTGCTAAAAGTGTTCAGTTCACTTACTTAAAAAAATTTAGTAAACCCGTTGCCTTAAAATTATTAAGTAAATACACATAATGCTTAATTGAAAAAATTAAGTTATGTGAACTTGACAATTCCACATTACTTAATTTTTTTTTGATTAAGCATGAAGTTTATTCACTTAATAATTTTAAGGCAACAGGTTTCCTAATTTTTTTTTTTAAGTCAACTGATCACGTATATCTCATTCAAGTGATGTGTGCTTTGTTTTATATAGATTCGGACTCTCCCAGACTCTGAGACTGTATCTTTAATAATAGTAAAAATCAGTTCTGGGAATGATCTTTGCATGCTTCATTTCCAGTGACAATGCTGCTGAACCAGGGGTGGATGTAGAGGCAAGGGCCTTTCGGGACCAAAAGGCAAGGAGATAAGCCAGCCAAAGGAGCCTATACACTGGGGATCTGCTCTGTTCAGAGAGGTTGGATGGGCCTCCAAGGTCCTGCAGTACCAGGCAACACAGGGGCCCCAGATAACAGGGACTACTGTTTGGACTAGGGGTGCGACTACCAGGGGAGGCTTCAGAGCGACAGAGCTGGAGAAGAAAAGAGCAGTCCGCAGGAGTGTGATAAACCATCATCTAGCTCTCTGACAGACACAACAGGGAACTTTCTAGAAGATTTGAATGGCACCTCCTTTGGTACAGAAAGTACACAAACACATACAAGATCATTAATGTTTTCATTTCTATATCTCATTCGCTTAATCCTTCGATTTCTAAAGCTCTATAATGATTTCAGTGTGACATAAAGCTATTAGCAGTAGTAGTAACTTTTCAGTTATATTCCACTTTTAAATAGTTTCTTTACACTGCAAAAATGTTTTTAGTATTAGTATTTTATCTTGTTTTAAAATCAAATATTTAAACCTTCTTTAAGATACATTTATTTGAGAAGCAAAATGACATATGATATAAAGTCTTGTTTTCTGAAACATTTATCAAAATAAGTACTTTATGCTTAAAACAAAAAAAAGTATCTGCCATTGGGGTATAAGATAAAATAAACCTGCTTTCCCTTTGAATTAAATTTATTTTTGGCAGATTTTTTATTTTTGGTATAAAATAATATCTTAAGTAATTTTGCTTCTCATGTAAATGTCTCATCTTAATGTACTGGAATACAAAAAACAAACTCTTTTTGTACAAAATACTACTGTAAGTTAAGAAAATATGTATTGTTTGCAGTGTATGAGTACTTTAGTGTGATTATCCAGTTAAATATTTAAAAATCCATTTAACAAGATTAATTTACTTGAGAAGCAACACTCCAACGGCGGTGGGTAGTAAGTGTGCAGTAACACCAGGGTGCTGTCTTCTGTCAGCCCATGATAAAGCAGACGGAATTTCCTCTGGTAAAACACACACAATACCACCTTCAGCCCACGGATCTTACCATGCATATCAATGAGAGAACAGAACACAACAGCAAGTGTCCCCGTGTGCGATTGCGACTGCATGAATGAGCATAATCAACGAGGATGAGCTTCATAACAATGAAATGCAACGTAATCTGTGAACCGCCACAACCAGCAGGTGGCAGTAAAGTAATCCAGTACATGTGCATTGGGATTGCAGCTCCACAGGCAGTGGGCCAAGTGTTTCAAGTTCAAATGTCTGGAGAGTAACCTACTTCTCCTATTTCCCCAGCCACAGGCGCCACAAGGACCTGATTCAGCGCTCACTTCCACCTCCCATAAGCACAGGCTCCAAACAGACACACACAGTTATCTATTGATCAAGCTGACACTGCTATTGTGACTAAATCACATTGGTTAAAACAAACAAATAACCCTTACAAAAGCACTGCTGTGGTATCATATCAGATCTTTGATTTATATGTTGGTGCTAAATGATTACCATATTCATATCTACTACATCAGGGGTCTTCAACAGGGGGTCTGCTGTGGTACTGCAGGGGGTCT
Organism: Squalius cephalus; assembly: GCF_949319135.1. Lineage (NCBI taxonomy): Eukaryota > Metazoa > Chordata > Actinopteri > Cypriniformes > Leuciscidae > Squalius > Squalius cephalus. The sequence continues at coordinate 6,000,905 of NC_137133.1, read as the reverse complement.
GCCAATTATTTTTTGTTCTAAAAATCTTAAATAGGCCTATGAATTAAACAAAAAATAAACTATGTGAACTTTGAACAAATATAAAGTTAAAGTTCCCATGTTAAAATTATATACACTGCTGTTTTGGATTGATTTTTAAATGTTTTTAAAAGAAATCTCATTCACACCAAAGCTACACACTGTAAAAAAACAAACCGTAAAAAAAAAAACGGTAATTTTCTGGCAGCAGGGGCGCCAGAAAATGTCTGTTTAAAAACAGAAAAATACTGTCAGGAAAAAAACATAGATACACTGTAAAAAAACAGCAATTTCTTATCCTATAATTACGGTTTGTTACTGTTATTCTACAAAATAAATAATTTGGAAAAACGGATAAATTATGTCAAATTACATTAAAAAAACATTTAACTTTACGGTTAAACTGTAAATTTAGGGTTTTATAAAGTTATTTTATAATAATGCTGTCTATCTACAGTAATTATCTTTTAATATTTAGTTTTTCTGTGTAAAATAACTATAAAGTTATGTATAAAAATGCAATAAGTACATAAATTCAAATACAAAGTTTATATATTTAGTTTTAATTTTTTGCAGATCCAATTTCACAACTTTGACCAATCTCTAATTAAGTACTTAATAATAGCAAATTTACAGTCAATTTCTGTTAAATTAACTAAATGTATATACACTCTTTTCTTTGTTTTCTAATTTCACAGAAAAAATCTGTAAAATATTACTTAATAATTTATGTAAAATTACACATAACTCTGTAAAAATACAGACAAGTTCCTTTTAAAAAGCGTAAAATTGATGTAAAACCAAAATACAAGCAATTGCCTGTAAATTTAATAGTGGACCTTTAAATTACAGCAAATAGGCCTAGCTGTAATATAACAGGCATTTCACAGTATAATGACAAAACGGTAAAATTCTGTAAAAAATACAGACCATTACCTGTAAAATTACACTTTTTTTTTTACAGTGCATTTATTCGATCAAAAATACAGTAAAACAGTAATATTGCACAATTATTATTATGTGATGGCAAAGCTGTATTTCCAGCAGTCATTTTCTAGTCTTCAGTGTCACATGATCCTTCAGAAATCATTCTAATATGTTAATTTGCTTCTCAATAAAGTTGTTCTGCTTAATATTTTTGTGGAAACTGTCATTTTTTAAATCAAGATTCTTTAATGAACAGAAAGTTTAAAAGAACAGCGTTTATTTGAAATAGAAATCTTTTGTAACATTATAAATATCCATACTGTCACTTTTTTAATGCATCATTTGCTAAATAAAGGTATTAATTTAAAAAGTAAAAATCTTACTGACCCCAAACTTTTGAACAGTATGTATACACTGTAAAAAATTTACCGTAAAATTTACAGTAACTTACTGGCAACAATTAGCCAGTAAGTTACTGTGAATACTTTTTACAGTAAGGGTACTGTACTTCCATTTACAGTATTTTATGTATACACTGTGAAATCAAAAACAATTAAATACTGTGATTTTAGTTGTATTTACAGTAAGTTACTGGCTAATTGTTGCCAGTAAGTTACTGTGAATATGTTTTACAGTAAGGGTACTGTACTTCCATTTACAGTATTTTGTGTATTCACTGTAAAATAAAAAACAATTAAAAACTGTGATTTTAGTTGTATTTACAGTAACTTACTGGCTAATTGTTGCCAGAAAAAAATAAATACTGTGATTTCAATTGCATTTACATACAAAAAACAATTGAGCACTGTTTTTTATGTATTGTATGCAATACAGTACTATAAACAGTAGATAACAGTTAATCACTGTAAATTCAGTTTCTCACTGTACAATTTAAATACTGTATCACTGATTTAATATTAGCCATCATTAAAAGAATCACCCATATTCTAAAACATTGCAATCAGCTGCAGACAATAAGAAAATTGTTAATAGTTATTTATTTAAAAACATTTGGTGAACAGGAATGACAAAACGGGTACAACATAAAGGGATAATGGACATTGGACAACATGCCATTATACCATCCAAGTTAACGCACATTCTATGTTTGTAATGCGGCCACAACGCCCAGCGGAGTGTGTTAACTTTGGATAGTCTAATGGCGTGAAGTCTATTATCCCGCTTATTACACTGTTGCTAAATTTAATTTACGACTGAAGAAGATTTTACAAAACGAGGCTGTTTCATTACAAGTTTTGTAAAGTTACAGAGCAAACTGTTACTAGTTCATTCACTAGTTCCGCATGACTGGTTGCTATGACGGAACAATAATGCAAAAAATTTAACTACTTTAAATCCATGCAAATAACTGATTATTACCACATTCTAAAGAGCAATAAATAACACTATGGCAGTATTGAAATAAAATAAAACATTAAAAAATAAAATATTTAACATTTGCATGAACATTTAAAACAGAAAGGAAAATAAACTTCCCCTGCCACTTGACAAAGGTCTATGACCTCTTGCATGCCCTGACCTTGGAGACCTAGAATCCTAGTTGGAGCCCTGAAATTAAAGAAGAAAACACATTAGATCAGCTGAATGGTTTTGAAAACGGTAAAACTCAACTGTTTAACTCTTGAGGAGTTGTAAAATGAGCCTATTTCCAAAAAAAGTGGAGTGTTCTTTTAACAAATACAACTTTTTATTTAAATAATGTAGGCTACTAGTAAATGGTGAAATTAACATTTAGAAAGATTAATAAATGCTGTAGAAGTGCAGTTTATTAATAGTTAATGTTAACTAATGTAGTTAACTAGAGTTTAATAAATGGAACCATATTGTAAAGTGTTACCAATTTGTTATACACCGATTCAGACGTCTCGTGAGTTCAGTGTTGGACAGGTCAGTTGTTTTAACCATTCATTAAATGTAATCGGTTCAAAGGAGTCATTAGTTCGAGAATCGGATGTGTCATTAGCGGACTATGGCACACGTTTTATTATCCCGGGAGTTTAGGACATTGCACAAGATTTTTGTCAACACAGGAAACATTTCATCACTGGATAGTTTTGTTTGTTTATTGAAAGTGTTTTTATTTCAGCTGATGCGTAACAATTTTCAGAGTACATAAGGCAACGTTTTTTTACAAGGTTTCTGCAGGTTTCAGTAAGTCAAATTTAAGACCTTTTTAAGACATTTTATGACCATAAAGATTGAAATTTAACACCTACACGACGCATTATCCAAGTTAGATAGTTACCTCGGGATCATTAGAGTATCTATAGGGCCCTGTAAAATCCGTTTTATTTTTTCCCAAATTCCGTTTTATTTTTTCCCAAATTCCGTTTTTTCCGTTTTAATTTTTGCAAATTCCGTTTTTTCCGTTTTAATTTTTGGGAATTCAGTTTTTTTTTACCCTTTACTGTTATTTTAGTCGTAAAAAGAGTGTTTTTAATGTTAATGATTTAAATGTACACAAATAAAATAGGAATGACCCTAAATTTATTGAGGTAACAAACAAAATTCTCATTTTAAGAGGTGTTAAATGTAGTTTGGTTTGTTTACATTAGTGAATGTATTAGGCTAACTAACATGAACCACGAGCAATACATCTGTTACTGTATTTATTAATCTTTGTTAATCTTAGTTAACCCTAACCCTGTATTTTTATTATGTTACTTCACACAGTGCATTAAGCTAACTAATGTTAACAACTTTTCATTTAAATAATGTAGGCTACTAAATGGTGAAAATAACATTAATAAAGATTAATAAATGCTGCAGAAGTGCAGTTTATTAATAGTTAATGTTAACTGATCTAGTTAACTAGAGTTTAATAAATGGAACCTTATTGTAAAGTGTTACCGATTTTGTTATACACCGAACCGATTCAGTGTTGGACAGATCAGTTGTTTTAACCATTCATTAAAGTGAATCGATTCAAAGGAGTCATTAGCTCGTGAATCGGACGTATCATTAGCAGACTTGTACGCGTTGTGTGATTATCCCGGCAGTTAGGACATCGCACAAGATTTGTCAACACAGAAAACATTTCATCATTGGATAGGTTTTGTTTAGTTTATTGAAAGTGTTTTTTATGTCAGCTGAATGGGCGGAACGCTTTTCAGAGAAGAAGGCAAGGTAAAAAAGGTTTTTTTGCACAATTCACACCCAGCGGTAGCCTAATTCAGGAAAAAAATATGCGAATGCTCCATGTGAAACTTCGTTCTTCCGATCTTTTACCATTGTGTCAATTCTCAATTGATTTAGATTAATAAGCGCGAGGGAGTGAGAGAGAGCAAGACAGTTTGAAGACGCGCGCGCGACCGGGCCTATCTCTCTGCTCGTTCTTTCAGTAATATGCGATTTTCCTCAGACATACGTTTTTCTCCCACACAAAAACAGAATTGTATTCCAAATATGTAAAATTCCGCGAAATTCCGCGTTGACACTAGATTACGCGTTAATTTGCCAATTCCGCGATTCCGTCCGCGATTCCGTGATCGCGGAAATTATAGGGCCCTATCTATCTTTCTATCTATCTAGGACTATCTGATTGTGTGTGTGAGAGAGAGGGAGAGGTAGATATTTTTTGCATATTATACTGTAAAAACACAATTATTGTTGATTTTAGTTGATCATAACTAGAGAGGAAATGATGAGATGATTAAAGTGACCAAAATTATCACGGTTATCACAGAATCCTTTTCAAAAAGTACTAATACTACAGAATGAAGTCAATTCAACAAGTTGTATGTTGAAAAACAGCAAAGAACAAATTGATTAGCATCAATTAGGGCTGCACTATATGAGGAAAAGCTGCGATGTGCGATAACATTGTTTAATATTGCGATGACGATATGATTTCCGATAAATATTCAAATGTGTATGTTAGCTATACTGTTCCCATGTCTTAGTGCTTTAATAGGTTCTTTGCGTGATAGGTCAAACGTTTATTACCTGCCTGGTTCAGATTACACGATTTTAGCGCGATCCGTTTGATGTAGGGTGTTGTGGGGATTCGTAAAAACAACGGGAGTCGACGCAAGATTCGATCGTTTCATCCCGTATACTGTGTCATAGTGGACGACAACCGACGCCAAGTCTGCGATGCTTCACGACATCACGACTAGCATGTTTAATTTTTTAACGGTCCTCCACTACGGGTTCCGTCAAGAGTGAGTGAGTATGAGCGAGAGTGTGTGTGCGCCAGTGAGCGAGACGAGTGTGTGTGTGTGTGTGTGTGCGAGTGCGTGCATGTGTGTGCGCGAGTGAGCATGTGTGCGCGAGTGAGTGAGTGAGTGAGCGAGGACAGTGAGTGTGTGTGTGTGCGAGTGAGCGTGTGTGTGTGCGAGCGAGTGAGTGAGGGTCAGTGAGTGAGTGTGTGTGTGTGTGCGCGAGTGAATGTGTGCGTGCGAGTGAATGTGTGCATGTGACGGCACGCGATGACTGGTCGGAAAGCAACGTGTAGTCTGACATGTTTCTTGTCCACGACACGACAAGATTTTAGGAGTCAAAATCGTGTAATCTGACACCGTGACTATCGTAACAGACACAAAAATCTTGTAATCTGAACCAGGCATTATTCATCGTGTCAGGCTGTCTGTTGCGATGTGTTCATCGCGCGAGTTCATATCGCGATGACGATGAAAATTCGATGTATCGTTCAGCCCTAGCATCAATATGCACTTTTTGTTTACGTAAACATTAAAATCATTTGCACATGAAACCGAAAATTTGCTCATCTCTTTGCGGTGTGTTTCGGAGCGCGCGCGCCACCTTGGGAACAGCATCTCATGAGCATATTTTTGTGCTATTAATAGCTCTTTTTATTATTAAACGTGTCCCGCAATTTAGCAACAGTAGCTAGCCTGCATTTTACAACAATCACTGAATGCTGAATCTGATTCTGTCGTTACGTTTGAGTTTTAGAGAAAAATGAGAGCGTAGCTACTGCTGTGAAGGGAATGCAGCTATAGTTTTTAATGGTTTTACCTCAATATATTATTATTATAATCTTATATTATATTATAAAATATATTATTATTATAATCTTTGGAAGCCAAAATCTAAAATAAAATCAGACTAATCACAAATCTGAAGTGTAACCAGGCTACGTTTGAATGTTTAGTTCTGTCCTCCGTCATCACTCATTAGGGCTGTCATGTTGTGCGCGCTGTGGAGCTCTCTCTCTCTCTTGGACTGCGAATAGCAAAAATGCATCACAGACAAATGGTTTAATATTATGGTAGCCTATATAGAAATGGCTGGCGAGATAAAACGTCTTTATCCACCTTATTCTGCTCTAAACAATGCGCGCTGCCATAACGACGACTCCGGTTGCCTACTTCCGGTTCGTAGCGCTTGACCTGTACTAGCAGCGAGAGAATGAGTTCAAGCTCCTGATGTGCTGTTGTTTGTTGTTTTAACAATTCAAAGAAGATTTCAAACTTGAGTGTTTCGAGCATAAGATAAGAAGGAGATAATACCCATGTCCGGTTCCGTATCAGATACATCCAATAAAGTAAACGTTTAGAGTGGTTAGCGTTAAAACTGAAGCATAAGAAAAAAAGTCGGAAAACTTTGCCAATTAATTAGATGTGCAAGGCAAGCAGGCAAGTTTTCGGGTTGTTATGGACAATTAAAAATGTGAGATGTGATGTGAAGTAAACATTTCGGCTCGTTTGACTCAGCTTACTGAAAAGAGCCGGTTCTTTTGACTCACAGCTCTTTAAAAAATAAATTCTTATCTCCTTCTTATCTTATGCTCGAAACAGTTTCTAAAAAGTTTGAAATCTTATTTGAATTGTTAAAACAAACAACAACAGCACATGAGGAGCTTGAACTCATTCTCTCGCTGCTAGTACAGGTCAAGCGCTACGAACCGGAAGTAGGCAACCAGAGTCGTCGTCATGGCAGCGCGCATTGTTTAGACTGAGCAGAATAAGGTGGATAGCAATAATAACATTACGTGTATTTTTCCAAGTACTGACAGCAGAACCGATTTTCATGATCATTTAATACCGGCTTTCGGTACCCATCCCTACCCAGCCCTATATGTTAATGGAATATTTTTATGAATGAAGGCGTGTATCACTGATATTAGTAATATAGCTACTGATGTCTCTATGAAAATGTTTAAGAATCGATATCAGTTTTGTAAGAATGAGAATCGATTCAAATCAAAAAATCTATATTTTTTTACCCAGCCCTAATAAGTAACAGTTTATGTTTTACTTGCATATATGATTTAGTCAATCAAGAGCAATCAACAAGTCTCTCTCTCTCTCTCTCTCTCTCTCAGTTAACGTTGATAAGCTACATTATGTCTTGTTTGACTTTCTTTGCCATTTACATCACACTGAACTACAAACTTTCCAATGACGTCTGGTTAAAGGGATGCGCTCGACCAGCTCACGCGTTTTCTAAACACAAACACTGTTTACACGCCTGGTATCGGTTGTTGGTATCGGAGTACAAAAATCATTTTTACGAGTACATTGAGCTCAGTATCGGCCCGATATCGATACCGGTATCGGTGCATCCCTATATTATTATTATCAAATTATTATTAATTATATTATACCCACATATACCTATATTATTAATTATATTATAATTATTATTAAAGCTATTATCAGAACCTCACCTGTATCTAGTCAGTTAGCAAATAGAACTCCGTGAAGTCCCTGATGAAGGATATTACATAGGGGTTCATGTATGAAGTCTTCCGCTTCACCACTCTCCCAGTCGTCTTGCTCATCTGCTCCTTGGCAGTGCACTTGTTGGAGTCAGGATTGATCCTGACTAAAAACCTATGAACATGAGTATAGGAGTTAGGGGATGGGACAATATGTACACATTAATGAATAACTGTAAGTGCAGTGAGCAATGTAGAATCATACATAAAGGCCAGCAGACAGAGGCATTTCACATCCCAACAGGAGTTAGTCAAGGCTGTCTACTTTCTCGATTAACGTTACCATTCCTCTTCGAAGGCCGACTAGATCATGCGGCCGACTAAGTTAACGTTAGATCATGCGGCAAGCCACTGACAACAGGCGCAATGGGATCCAATGGACCCCATTTACACAACTGGACGACCTAGACTTTGTAGATTATATACATATATAGTACGTCAGTGATGGTAAATTTACTTACTGATTTTCTCGAAGTCCCGATAAGCAGTTGGTGAAGGATCCGCGATTCCAAGATGGAAACTCCAGCAGAGGCCACGGGTGGGAAAAATACATAACGTTAAAGGCTGTGAAAACGTCTCCGTCGGAGCTCTCACGGAAACGTTTTCGTTGAATTCCTCTCACGCAAAAAGTGAAAGATATCAACACAAAGACGAAAACAAAATAAATACAACCACAAGACAAAGCCGTGTATAAAGAAACGTAAATTTGAGTAGTAGTCTGTAACGGCTGTGAAAACGTCTCCGTCGGTTGGGGAGCTCTCACGGAAACGTTTTCGCTGAATTCCTCTCAGGCAAAAAGTGAAAGAAATCAACACAAAGACGAAAACAAAATAAATACAACCACAAGACAAAGCCGTGTGTAAATAAACGTACATTTGAGAATTAACGGAGCTTTTCTGTCACTGACGACGAGTCAGAAATTCAAGTGCTGCTTCTTTCGCGCTTTTTTCCCACAGATTCTAGAACTTTCTAGACTGGGTAAACCCCGCCCACTCTGCCGGCGCCTTATTTCGCCCTGCAGCTCAGAAACAGCTCTGCATGTTTATCTCTCCTGCTTCCGAAGAAAAAAATATATAACACTGATTTTTGTAAAATAAAAATCCCATGGGACGTATTTATGAGTTAACCAGACAGCCCCAATTTTTGCCTACCCAAAATAAAAGTCATTCTGAGACACATAACCTTAGAAAGCTTGAGAGTTTTGGCTCAAGTTTAAAACTCAAAATTAATCAGATGTTATTAATATTGAGATATATAAGCTCAAAAATAAAAACAACAAATATTAAGAATATATTTATTAAATGTATAAAAAACATGAATATTTTAATATTAATAACATAATTATTTGAATATACTATTGCAACTTATAACCAATGGTCATGCTTCATTTCAAATCTGAGGATGATATCTCAAAAAATTATGCGTTTATGAAGCCTATATTGTTAGACCATGTCAAGGGAGACTTTGGGTATGACTTTGGGGAGACTAACGCTTATCAAATATTTTATTTCCCTGTTAACACCCATTTACACCCAAACACCCATTTACAGTCACAAAACAAACAAACAAAAAATATTCTTGGAATCTTATGTGAATTCTTAAAAAAAAGATATTGTATGGAATAGAAAGCTCCTGCAGCAGGTGCAGAGTACAAGTTACATGACATATTTTAATTTATTAAAACACTTTTACTTAAAGCTCACCATCGAGTATTTATATCATATTCCGGTAATGAATTCTGAACAACAATAATCTGGGGCCGTCCATGTGAAAGGGGTACAAAGAAAGATATGATAAAAAAAGGAAAATACAGTAGCTTACTTTAATATTTACAGTACTATAGTGGCTAAATTGTGTTTTTTTTTACAGTAATGATTTGACTACTGTGATTTCAACTGTAATGTTTGGACTACTGTGATTTTTACGGTCTTACTGTAAACTTTACAATATTCTACTGTAAATATTATACAGTACTGTTACTGTGAAATCTACAGTAAATAACTGTAGATTTCACAGCCATTTTTTACAGTGTAGGCTACCTATATTATATAAAGTAAATTAAATGACAAATATATGACTCTGTACATCAATGATAATTATTTTAATGGCTTTGCATTTTAAGCATTACATACTGTATAGTAAATACTTCTAAGATGCCATGTAATAAGATTGCAAAGAGTATCATGATATTACCACGATGCATGTCCAAACAGCATGGTACTAATTTGGTACATTATAAGTGGTCACTGGAAACTGAAACAATGGCACATTTCAAATAAATGAATAAATATACAAGTACAGTTATTACACGACTTGACTGATTTCCCACACATTTCCATGCATAATCAACAGCTCTCTCATGGGGACTTTTTTAGCCCCTGCCCTCCCACACCAACACACACTTCCAACACTGTTTGTTCAATGTTATTCCTGCGTTATCATGTTGCTACGGGAACATGACTGATGGTGTGAAAGTGCTATGTGCTCGCCGGTCACTTTGCATCAGCACGCCGATATTATCACTGCTGTCTGAGAGTAGGCAGAACATGATTCATGCTCTATCTCTGTCAGCTCCAAAGAAAAATAAATAAATAAATAAATAAACATAATACAGACACTGTTCTGAACATGTGAAACACCAGCCCCCAAATAATGTTCTGTGAGGACAGCAAAAACTCACGGATGAATCACGGAGCTCATAAGTGGTGTGCGTGTTACATAAATCAAGAAAATCGTGCCAACTGAGTGATATAAAATATATAACACAGCTTGTTCTGATGTATTATTAAAAGTTTGTGTCTGCAGCTTTTACAACTTGACCGGTGGAAGATTACTCCGAAACAACAGTCACCTTTTGTGTTACAGTCTTATTTTTCATGAAAGAACTGTGCTGGTATGATATAACCATCCTTTCTTTAAAATAAGGTCTCCATTCAGCCCTGGCTTTTTAAGTTTACCGTTTCTCTATTCAACCTGGTTTCTTTGAGCTTCTGAATAGTTATCATCATTATTGTATCATTATGTAACCCAGTACCATCATTGAAGTGCAGAGAGTATCATTACCTTCACAACTTTATGTGAGAAGGGCTCCTTCGTGCTCAGTCTTATTCTCTGAGTGATTGACCCATTACTGTTTCTTCGGACACCCACACACCATTTCACCACTGACTGTTGTACTGAGGAGAGGAGATGATGTACTGATGAACAGAACAGCATGAACAGAACAGATTGTACACACACAAACTCTCACAGCATGCTAGAGCAGACAGACAGAGCTGTATCCAAAGGTGGGCGCTTGTACTCAGTACTATTGACAGAGATGTCATCAATGTACTGACTTGCACTCATTTAATCTCTTTCATCTGAGCATCTTACTGACCATCATCCACTGCTACAAGTGCAGTGTGTGAGAATGGATTCATAAACGATGACGTCACACAGTATAATAAAAAAAGGTTGTTAAGCAAGTTCAGGCAATCTCATTTAAACATGAGTCAATCAGTGGCCTGATTCAGTACTGTATGTGTCAGATTCTGATAAAGTATGTGTCATTGTCATATGGTACAGTACAGTGCGTCATGCTATTCAACATGTCCTCATTCACTTGGTCATAAAGCATCCAGACGCTTTAAGACAGATCAGCCATTGTAATATATTTATTTTGCTGTTCAAAACTTTGGGGTCAAAAATGTATGTTTATTAAGGATGCATTCATTTATCAAAAGTGACAGTAAACACTTTAACATTGTTAAACTTAAAGCTACACTGTGTAATTTTTTAAGTTGATTCTTAGCAAAAAACACTTTGTTCTTTCAAAATGATATGTGCTCATTAATGTGTAATTACTTCTACCAACTAATCAAGTATTCTCGTAAGCGTAGAATCTGAATACATAAGAGCGAGTCGCTCGAATGGCGGCAGCCATGTTGCGCCTCCATCTTGAAAATACATTAGCCAAAGAGGGACATACCTGGAAATTCAAGCTTCGCCTTTCGCGTTTTGACACTCAGTGGCACCGTGACGAATGCGAGGGGGAGATTACTCGCGACTGCCGGCAGATTTGAAATAATACGGCCACCGTAGGAGTTAAAACGCCCTCGTAATGGGAGGGGCCAGAAAGTAATATTCAGTTGGTAGTCATAAACAATTTCACTGCTAGATGGGAGAAAATCCTACACAGTGTAGCTTTAAAATTTATATTGTCAAATTAATATTCTGGATTTTCAGATTTGGCACATCATAACTGGTTACTAGACGCACAATGACATGATTGACATCAAACGTAGTCTTTTCATGCACCATGATGACCATCTTGATAATGGAGTAGGTTTTTAGGGATCAATGACTTCAATTTTCTCACACAAAACTCTTGTATGACTTAAGAAGAAAGTGACAGTCTTTTGCCACTGTTCAGTGTTATCATATGGGAAACAGCGTGAATGTTCAATGAAAAAATGAAGTTTGAAATGACATACGAATGAGTAAATGATTACAGAATTTCTGTCATGACAACTCTCGAAGTGTTTGGCATGTTGATATGTTTGGTCTTGGTGGAATAGATCTGCTACTGCAAGTACTGGACTTGCTATTTCCAATACACATGACACACATGACACACACAAGTAAGACATGGGGCCCTATCTTGCATCCAGCGCAATTGACTTTGTACACCGACGCATGTATCATTCCTATTTTGCACCCGCGCACAGCAGACTTTTCCCTCTACAGACGCACGTCGGTAAATTAGGAAATTAACTTGCGCTCCCGGGGGCGGTTCAGCGCAAAGAGGAGGCGTGTTCCGGTGCAAACGTTCCCTGATGCTGTTTTGCAGGTTTAGAAAACAATTCCGCCACTGACCAGGAAAAACCTAGTCTAAAGTCAGTGACGCGTTGCGCATGTTATTCAGATGCTATTTTAAGGGCGCATGCTTGGCCATAATCAATGTAGCATGTGCACAACGCGCATACACTTTGCTTATCTCATCTACACACAGACGCAGCAGTTCTCATTTTTAGAAAACCATACATTATTACAAGGAAAAATATTAACACACGAGGGAAATCATTGCTGAAAAAATAGGCATAAATCTAGCTTACACAATTACCCAAATTTTTATACGCCTGTTTAACTGAAGCTAATTTGGGTGTGTTTCTCCATCCCCATACAATGTCACTTCTCTGTGTTTTACGGCCCTGACGAGAACGTCGGTCTCCTCGGTTGTGAACCGCTCCTGGCGCGCGTCTGGCAAATCCGCCGTTATAATAGCAATCCGCCATGGAACAAGCGCGCCTGCTCTTAAAGGGAATGTGAGATGTCGCTCTGATTGGTTTATTTCATGTTACGCCCAAACCACACCTATGAATAATGAAGCTACTTCAGACCAACCCATTTTAGATTTGCGTCGGGCGCAAGAGTCATTTATCCCGCCGGTATATTAGCAACAGCGCCCAAAACCCGCCCACAAAGTTACTTGCGTTTCGCGCTTGATACTTGCGTTTCAGACCGCTAAAATAGGGCCCATGCAGCTGCTGTACAAAACAGAATACATGAATTACCCGTAGCAGAATTGTACAGGTGGAACTGGGGAAGGTGGAGGGTTTCTGAAAATGAGCTATATTTGCTATTTATAACTGTGCATTATGACCTTTATGAGTTTGATTTCTTTGAAAAGTGTGAACACTGAACCCCCCCCCCCCACACACACACACACACACACACAACAAACAAATCAATAAAACAAAACATTGGCTCAACCAATAGTGTGAGTTTGGGGCGGGGCTATTTGCTTTCAACAAGTAATGGCAGACAGAGAGAGTAATTGGGAAAAATGTTTGAAAACAATCATTACCTTATTTAAGAGGAGAGAAGGGGTTGCCTGAAGCACTGCTACACAAAAACCAGCTGCACTGCTACAGCAAATACTGATCAAGTGTCTGAAGGTTGAGCAGCGAGCTCATTGGCTACTGATACAGCAGGAACCAATTGGAGGTATGTCCAATACAAACAGCCAAATCTCTTTGTCCTCCACTAGAGGTTTGTCTGAGCAAGAACAATCATATCTGAGAGATCAGAGGAAATCTCTGGAACTATCACAGTGTTCCTTCCCATAATATGGTTTTCATACTCCTTAAATAAGTAATATCTAAATCAGATATACAAATCTTTCATCAAAGTGCACATTTAATATTCAAGTAATTATTCCCAGCCTTTCTCAAAAAATGTTTTTACCCTGAAGATAATGCTGGCTGATTTTGATCTGAATAAATTTTATGAGTCACAGCCCATTGGTCGGACACAGTCAGCCAATGATCCAATGGCCTAAGGCTTTTCAATGGTAACTTATGAAAAATAATAAGTGTAACTGTGGTTAATGATAACTGTGTCAACAGTTTATGTGCAAGATATTTAATGTATCACATTACAGTTCAGGGCAGGTTTCGCTTATTTAGCAAAACATTAACTCACCTTCAGCGCTTGTTTGAATAGGAATATAATGAGTTAATGGATGTCTATAATGTACTTATCTAATGACAAGTTTCTGGGTTTTATTCAACTTTGCTAGAGGCCTGAAATAGGTAAATATTATGACTCAAGATGTATTCTGCACATATAAAATCTTGGTTATAAGCCCACTGTAGCACATTATGATGTGACTAGCTTTCACATAAACATCCACACATGCACAAACACTCACACACAAACACCAGCCCATCTCTTTTGCAAACAGAGAGCTGCTTTTACATCACAGGCAGGCCGAGATAAGGAAAAGCTCCTGCCGGACTCTTTCAGGTACACTGCAAATATGCAAACTGCCTGTGATGGCAGATAAGGGCCGAAAGCAAAGCTTGCACTCACAGAGCACTATAATTAAAGTTCTGTCATTAGGGACGGCTGATTAGTCATTTCTAATCACTCAAAGTGCTGGAACTCTTTCATTTTCCAAGACTTTAGGTCAGCATAAATGGCCACAGTGGGTTTTTTAAACTAACCAAGGGTCAGCCAAGTCCTTGGATCTTTAATGTCAGTATATTTATGATTAGCATTTGTGTGCTGTGCTGAGGTCTGGAGGTTGACTTGCAAAGATGATCATGTCTTTGATCCGTTAGACAAACAGGACTAATTTATGCCTTGTCTTCTGTAGGGATGTGAAAAAAAGAGGGAGAAAAATGCTGTAAACCCATTGACCTTTTCACTGTAGGGTTTCCTGAAGTGGAACATGGAGTTGGTAGTGGGAGCAGACTGATGCCTGATGCTCTAAACAGAATGTACTGCACCTAAGTCGACTCGGGGCGAGAGAATGTGCCTACTTGACTGAGATGGCCTATGAAGAATCATTGAGATGGATGAACGCAAATGGGCTCACGGTGTCAGAGACGGAGGTTTGGAACGGTGTCAGACTAAACCCTGTTTCTTAGTCGCTATTTCTCTGACCTACTTACGGCTCTGGATCGATACTCATAGTCCCTGTGGTGCTCCTGCAAAGGCTGCATAAGAAGCCCAAACTGCTTTAAATGGATGCTCTCATCGAATTACTGAGATGGACAATCCTGAGGGCTAAAGCAACCGACCAGAGAGAGAGAGAGAGAGAGAGAAATGTCAATTTTATAACCACATTGTCTATGGAGAGAAAAAGAAGACATCATGTCCATTTGTTTGATATAAAATGCATAATGATGATTTAGCACACAATACTTATGAACTAGGACATAAACAGATAAAAATTAATGCTGTCATATCGATTAATCGCGATTAATCGAATCTAATAAAAAAATGTTGGTTATATAATATATATATATATATATATATATATATACAGTATATATGCAATTGTGTGTGTATACACACACACACACACACATTTATATAAACAAACTTTTATGTTAGATGCGATTAATCGCGATTATTAAAAATATATGTATAATATCTTTTTACAAAGTCATGTCAGTTCTGCTGGCAATACAGATACATCTATTAAATGGATTTGTTTCCATTTCTAAGAATACAATGTAAAAGTAATTCTAGCTATTTAAAGGTATAGCGGAGGATTTTCTTTTTCCGGGTGGATCATCAAACCTATTGGTCCTCCTAAGTGTCAGTCATTCTGGTGATATGTTTACGTAAGGCCGTCGTACGTGCTCGTGCACACGATTCACACGATGGCGTGCGCTCGAAACACAGGTTGGGCTTCCCACTGATGCCTCAGTCGCGAAGTTTCTTCTTGACAGGTAAAGTTTGGCATGCTATTTGGAGAAATCCATTTAAAATCACTGCTAGTAAAAGTTAATGCAAGCTATGATTAGCTCGTGCATGCTCTCTCGTGCACACGTTTAATAGGAGTTCCCTCTCGGGAGCAAGTAGAGTGTTGCGCATGTGCATTTTTTCAAAAAGTGGAGAGGGCGGTTCTTTTCTAAAATTCGGGAAAATCCTCCGCTATACCTTTAACATTACATTCATATAATTATAATAGTCATTATGTTATGCGAGTTTAAACAGAATTATAAATCTATTAATTATTAATATAATTAACTACAATTAAAGAACATGATAAATTGACCATGGTTAGATAAAAAGTTAGGTCTTTCCAGCATTTATAAGGGACACCTCTGTTAATTGGCAGAACAGCACAGGGCTAGATATGTCTGTGAGAATGATAACCATTTGGCAAATGGCAAGCAAGCTTAATGCAATAAACAAGGGCACTGTAATGCACCAGAGCACTTCTTTGGACCCTGGGCCACCCGGTTTGCACGTATACGCTGTTAAGCTTGTTCATTATTTAGCTCTGTCTAAGGGAGGGTGGGTAGGCACGATGTCATATCTGGCGCTCTAGAGAGATTTCGCTCCTTCTGATTTTATAGCTGGCTGGGCATGTGTGCGGCTGTCACTGAGTGATGATGCGTAGGAGGCCCAGGGTCATGCTGCCACCAGAGGTTTAGTGACAACAAGTTAAATGAGCTACTTTTGACCTATTTCTCCTCCCCGTTAGCTTAACAAGCTATAAATACCTGTGGCCCTCTCAATGTCTCGCCACAGGAAAGATGGAGGATGAAATGCGTCTGGTGCAGGCGCTGTAGGACAAACTGCTGAGTGAATCAGCATGAAGGGATTATTGTGTGGAATACTGTCAAATGTGATCAGCTCGTACGATTCACAGCTTTGTTCAACTCTTTCACATTTTGAATTTTTGCAGTCCGCTTTTATAATACTGCCATGTAATGTCTCAGGATGTTCAAAACAAGATCTGTGGTTCTCAATTCTCTGTCTGACAAGGCACAAAACTGCATTTGAAAAGCAAGAAAAACTGTTTTCTTCTCATAGTTCAGAGCTCTGGAGAGTCTATCAAAGCCTTTAGGCTCTCACTGATGAGGCTTAAATATTTAAACACATTCTGCTCTCCAGCTTTCTTGTTTGTACCACATTTGTCTGCAATTATGTAATTCTGCCACAGCTTTCAAGTTCAGCTCAGTTTGATAACTTTCTCCATGATGGTTTGAGGGCACAAGCGCATGCACAGACAGAAAGAGAGAAAAAGTTCCAATTTACTTAAACATTATTGCACAGACAGGTAGCATAGATAAATAACGCCTCTCCGAAACATTTATGAGACTTTTGAGGGATAGTTCACTTAAGAAGAAAAAACAAAACAAAAACCTGCTTGTCACCCTTGTGCCATTTCATTTCATTTTCATTTTTATTTAAAAAAATGTTTGATGTTAAGAAGAATGTTCAAGCTGCTCTTTTCAATAAAAAAAAAAACCCCTGTTACAAACATAAAGTTATCATATAAGTTCAGAACACTTGAAATATAAAGTTGTTTGAATTACTTCTAAGGTGCTTTTTTTGTCATTTTTGGAGCTTAACAGCTCTCCTTCTCTTTCTTTGAATGGAAAAGAGCTGTGTGAACATCAATTTGTAAGTCAGTACAGATTTTGGAACAACATGAAGGTTATTAAAAACAAAATGTTAATTATTGGATGAACAATCCCTGAAGAGACTGCATGTGGGTCATACACATATACATATACATATACATATACATATACATATACATATACATATACATATACATATACATATACATAGCCTATATATATATATTAAAGATCAAAGGCCATGAGAACAAAGTCTGTCTGGCTTTCTCAACAGTGTGTATGTGGTGCATTTGTATGCAACATTGTGTGTGGGTGTCTGCCTTGAGGAACTTGACAGGCTGTGGAATCCAGAAACAGCTTTTAGAGAAATCTAACAAAGCATATTCTGATGGCCACACAGTTCACCATCTAGATTTCTCACTATTCCACCAAAAATTGATCCGATCTGTCTATATAACACATTCACTCTAAAAATTTCTTTATTGGCATCTGTGGAGGACCTTTAACATCCATGGAACTTTTCTATCACACAAGATTCTTTATAGCAGGAAAAGGTTCTGTAGATTAAAATATTCTTCACAATTTGGTTCTTTTTAAAGGGCCCCCTATTATGGATTTTTAAAAATGAAGTGAATGAAAACATCCTGCAAAGTTTTAAATCTGAAAGTGCAAAAATTTGCATATTGCCCGCCCCCTTATTGCCCGCGCGCAGACACCAGGGAAAACTTGAACCTCAAACTTAAAGTTGATTCCTGTGGATAATGGATAGCATCATGTCGAGAAGACGCTGTGCTCTACAATGTGATGGTAAAGCCAGTTTTTTTTTCCATTGCCCAATGTGAAGAATCAGTGGTTAAAGTTAATCTTTACCATGATATCACAGCAGTATAATCTTAAACTTTTGCTGTATTCCCTTTATTTTACTAACGACTGCTTCTCAAATCTCAGAGTTCAATGCAGGATTCACAAACCGCTTGCTCTTGAAAGATGGTGTTCAAAATACTTAGTTTTGAGTTTTATATTGTGTAGGTCTCCTGCTAACTGGCCAACTCACGTTATCACTGTCTTAAATACTTCTGCTAATCAGTTGTGGACCACTATTACCTATAACTGTGTCTATTAATGCAGATTGTCTGTCATCCTCATACTTTGAGGAAAGATTAATCATGGAGCAAGATTTGTTTTACCAACGTTTATGTTACACCAGTCAATCACATCAGTCATTCACGCTAGAGCTCGGCTAATGTATGCACTGTTATTGATACAGTTTCCACATGTTCACCGCAATATATTACAAAAATACTTGCTAAATAAATTAGTACAAGTCAAATAATTGGTTTGTTGATGGACATGCACTTGTTAATGCTGATGGTGAGGAATTACAGCTACAACATCTCATGATGTACCTCAAACTGAGTAGTGTATCACCAGAGCCCGTCTACGGAGAGCCTGCGCACATCCTATTGTACCGAATTTTAGTTGTAGTTCCACCAGAGTTCCACTGGGGGCGATCGCCCATGAGTGCAAAATGAATGGGAGTCTATGGAGCTAGACGGCTAAATTTGTCTCTTTCACCCGATTGCCGTTGAGAAATCTCAGATTCGATTGTAGGTTTTGCAAGTTCAACATGGGTTATAGGTCGAAAGTTGAATGAACGAGTACTTATGTACTTTCGATTTCTTACAGGTTGAGTTGTTGTTGCCCATAACACGCTAGCATTCTGCTAATGAACGCTGACTGGTCAGTGAAGGACTGATTACGACCAGAGATACCGCTTGATGGCATCGTGGCATCAGAAAAAAGGGACCAGAAACAAACAAAACAAAAACTCTTCTAGCACGTGTATTTACCTGTGTCAGCTGTGTTGTCGATGCCTCGAGAGAAAAGAAAGTGCAGAGCGCGAAAGCACCAAGTGACTGAAGGATTGCCGTAAAGCAGTATCTCTGGTCGTACGATGTGTATGACGTCATTGACATTTTAGAAGACTTTTTGAAGCAAATAAGTGACTCTAAAAAATCTAACACCCAACAATGTGTAATTTCTTTGCATCTCCTTTCGAATACAATATTCAAATTATTAGACAAAAAATTATATCCTGAGAAAAGTGGATTTTGAGGGGTATAGCGCCATAGACCTCCATTCATTCTGCACTCGCCTGCGAGCGCCCCCGCATGGACAGAGATGTGTTACTGCAGCCAGTCCAGAAACCGGAAGTAACCAGAGAGTGCCAGTTCTCTTCCTATTAGACATTCTCTGGTATCACTGAGAAACGTCCTGCTCGAGTTGTCCTTGCGATGGAGGTTCGGGTTCAATAACTAGTTCTTCCAGTGTTTCATCATCGAACTCGCGCTCGCATTGATTTGGTCTGATGTTGTTGTGGCAATGCCTGTTTTTGTTTTCGACACGCGCACTGTACGCGGTAAACCAATCACAACAGACTGAGCTGTCTGGCCAATCAGAGCAGAGTAGCTCGCGGAAAGGCGGGATTTAGAGAGACTGATTCATTTGGCGAGTCATTTGAGAATCATTGAAAATGTGGTGATGTGCAAATGTACATTATGAAGAAATTAAACAGTTTTCTTTGGGGAGTGTTCAAAATGGCTCTTCTATGGAATTGCTGCAAACCCCCCCTATTACAACCTTTATTTTTTAAGAGTGTGTGCTGAATATTAGCTCACTATCTGCTCTGATTCTTTTTGCTGCAGGCTGGAGAGGAGTTGAGCACCCTACCATTAAAGCTCTGCTAGACTAAAATGACCTATAACTTATAAACGGGGCTCTATTTGCAAGCCTCATTTCCACTGATTTCAGTCTTGGTGCACTGTTTTCAGAGCAGACCGTCACCACTGAGTCCTGTGATCTCTGTCCAAACGGCACCGGCTGGTAACGCAGCGGATCAGAGCCGTTTGTGTGCCAGAGTGGGATAGATGATGGGGAGTGAAGGGATGATCAGACGTCATTTTCTGCTAACTAATCAAATGATTCAGAGCGGTGCGCTGCATCACTCTTGTATCTGCTTCCTTCTAAAGGCATCAGTGCCAGCACAAATACTACATGCATGTGTTCTTCTCTTTTCAAGGTACTGTCAACAGGGGTAGCAAGCTTTTCTGTGAGAGCATGTTGACAATAAGGACAGGCCGATGGCCGGGGGCCAGCGTGAAAGATGCTTATAGTTAGGGAAAGTTAGGCATTTTTTTTGCCAATCTGCAAAACACCTTACTAGACACCTATAGGAACACATGGTTAAAAAAAGCTATTGGTAAGACATTTTTTTGCAGATTGGCAAAAAAATTCCTAACTTTCCCTAACTATTAGGATAGTTAACGGAATTGTCCATGGCCCAATCTGGTCAGTGCTGCACACAGACTATAAAAAAAGATGGACGACGTGTCTCCACTTCTTTCCACTTAGAAAAATGAAGCCAAATTATCCCTAGAAATGACTGTTGATATCATGCGGCAATTGTGTCATTTTGGAGCCTGAGTGCTCAGCAGTGGTCCTGAGCTGGAGCCGAGGTATCAAGGTCACGCCCACACTCCCGCAGACTCAATCGCAAGCACAGCTGTCAATCATGAAGTTTCACCCCATTTTATAAATCATTTTAAATATACATATTCATAGATTAAAAAATATGTTTGCAATATTATTATACATTTAAACTGATTACTAACTAAAACCAAACTTATTGGAAAAACGAACACTTGAACATGTCTGTGTGATAAGAACTACCTAAAATGACAGAAACCCTCTCTGGAAAAAAAGATTTGGAGTGTATTTGGATTTTTAATTTTAATCGCGTCCCATTCGATTACATGGAGAGGGTGGGATTTATGACCTGTATTGCCACCAGCCAGCCTCCACCAACCAGGGGTGCGTTTCCCAAAAGCATCATTAGCCAACTAGGTCGCAAGTTCCGTCATTATCAGCATAGTTCAACGAGTCGGTGTTTCCCCAAACCACAGTTCGCACGAACATTCGCAAACAGCATCGCAAAGTTGTGTGGTTGTAACGACAGCTCTCGACCTGTGGTTAGAAACATAGTTTCTTGTTTGCATGACATGTGGACTTAATACATCCTTATTTTGAGCCAAATAAGCAAGCTTTCATTTAGAATACATACAAATGTAATTTACGTCTTTTAGTTTGTCAAGAGATTTAAAGCATGTGCGAACGTGCGCTAAGAACGAGCCTATGATTGAATCTGGAAATAAAGCTAAATAACTGAGAAAAATAAGAGATAGTCCTTCTGTCCGTAATTTATAGCAAAACATCTAGCATTAATTTGATCTCAAACAGATTCATTAAAAGGATTTATTACTCCACCGCCTGCGTGACATCATTAACCAACGTGGTTGAACTACCAATTTGCGACAGTACGGTTTCGGGAAACAGTTGTGACTAGCCAGTTGGTTTCTTCAACGATGCATTGTACTATGTTAGTTAAGCAGAGTTACGTCGTTGTACGGGAAACGCACCCCAGTATGATAACTCTCAAGTAATGACTGAAGACATTGTAAGCTGTAAGGTTTTTGTAAGGTTTTCGATAGTAATGGCTTCTGATGGATTTGGTAACACTTGAGTCATTACTAGTGGGTTACCATGATTCACTAGAATACTGATCCAAATAATTAGTAATTCCTTTAGAAGGAAGTAGTAACACTTGAGTCATTACTAGTAGGTTACCATGATCTTTACTTTAGAATACAGGCCAAACGGGACTCAGTGGAGATTAGTAATTAGTAATTCCTTTGAAAAGAAGTATTATTACGCTTTTCACTTTAGAATACTGTTCCAAATAATTAATCATTCCTCCTGAAGGATTTGGTAATACTTGAGTCATTACTAGTGGGTTACCATGATCTTTAGTTTAGAATTAATTATACATTGTGCATTACTCTCATTAATTATGAACCTGCTAGTAGTCCTCTGGGAGGAAAAAAAAAAAAAAAACTAGCTAATCGTGAACTACCTCATTTAACTGAGCGCTGTTTCTTACTAATTAATTTATCAGTTTCTTGTTAGTTAATAGTGGTTACTAGAATGTCAATATTGTGTTACTCATTTGTTTATGCATAGTTATTCATTAATGATGGAACAATATTCTAATGTGTTACCGATTTCTTTATTCAGTTACTGTTGAATTTCTTACTGTTAGATCTATCTTAAAAAACTTATAGCACTGTTTATTTCACTTGTGTCTTTGTTCTGTTGCATTTATTTGTACTATTGATTGTAATTTGTTTATTTGTTCTTATTTTATTAGGGTTTACTTGTCTTTAATAATGTTTGAACTTTATATTTGTTATGCTAGTAGTTTTTGCTTGTGGTATTTAAATTGGATTCAAGAATTCAGCCTTCACAACATTTTTACTATTAAAATAGAAGGTTACATGAGTATCATTTTACAATATATATATTTTAATATTTTATTTTACAATATTTTACAATATTTTATTTTATTTTATTTTATTTTATTTTATTTTATTTTATTTTATTTTATTTTATTTTATTTTATTTTAATTTATTGATTTTGGCAGGGCAAGTAAAATTCTGAACCCTTGGGCCAACTGGGCCAGTAGAAAAAATCCTTAGCATTGAAACCTGATAAGAAGGTCCCTGGTGAATTTTGATAGGTTTGCAATATTATTAAAGGCATTCTTCAGCATACACTGGATTTAATCAAATAAAAAAGCTCCACGAAAGAGGGGAGACAGTGGCTAGTTGTCACACATCTTACTCCAGCTAATATTTCTCAGTGTATTTGTATATAAGCACAGTTTATATACATAGAAATATGTCTCAGTGTATATTATGTGTATATAAACAGATACCTTAGAGTTTTGGCTGCAGAAAAGCCTATTTAAGATTTGTGCCATTAAATAGCCTTTTCAGCAACAGTAAAACAAAACACACAAAATCATAAAACAGCAAACATTTTAAATATACAAAAATATTTGTATATAATATAAATTGTTTTGACTAACAGAATTTGAAAGTATTAAATTGTATAAAATTACAATGTGACAATTAGAACTAGCCCCTCTCTATCTCCTACATACGTATATCAAATTACCATTTGTACTGTACAAGTCAAATGTTGATTACGTGTCACAAATTCAGTGGAAACTTCGAGTATGAAACAATATAGCACAAGCGTGATATATGGTCTGACTAAAACGAGAGACTACCAAGTCAAGTGAGAATCACACCTCTCCATGGCAATGATCCAGAGTGCCTGCTATGGTGTGAACAACTTTTCTCTCTCTCACCGGAGAAATCTCAAGGAGCAGATGAACTCTTGTGTAAACATCTGTGTTTTTAATCATTCTGATGTACCATATACACATAAATGCCATGTTTTTCCTCTGAACATACCCATGTTTAGTTCTCCCTGACAGTCTGCTGTGTAATCCTGGCTGGCTGTTGATTGGCTCGTCTGTCCCTCAGAATGATGTAATGCTCAGGGGAAGGATGGTGCTCAGTGGAAGTTGATTAGAGAAACCGAATACCTCCTACGGAAAGGCACAAATAAAAAGAATTATGAATTCTACCGGATAACACCAAAAACATTCTTTATAAT
Source organism: Squalius cephalus (assembly GCF_949319135.1). Lineage (NCBI taxonomy): Eukaryota > Metazoa > Chordata > Actinopteri > Cypriniformes > Leuciscidae > Squalius > Squalius cephalus. Next base: position 5,976,802 of record NC_137133.1, on the reverse strand, counting down.
GAATCCAACAAACACAAGAATAAAAGTGGCAGTTTAACATATTTACATTACAACACAGTGGTGAGTCTATGCAGCCAAGATGATCAAATGAATCAAGTTCAAATCCGTACCGCATCTCACGTTATCTCTTTTAATCTGCGAGCGCATCTCAGAAATCCAAATGTGTTCGGAGTCATCTAAAGTAGGCCACTATATCATGTTTTATTTTATTTTTTCAATTTAAAGAGAGGTATATGATAACATGTTTGCATCTCAATCAGTCTGCTTTTTAGAACAAATCTTTAAGTGAATGAATTGTGAAGAAAAACTGCTAGATCTGTTTTATCAACTGCAGTATAATCTCTTATTAGCTTTATACACGTGCATATTTTTATAAATATATTATGACTTTTTGGTTGTGAATGACTCAGGGCCCTATCTTAGACCCAACGCAAAGCAGTGCCAAGCGCAACGCAAGAGTTTTTTTTGCCAATTTCAGCCCGACGCAGTTATCATTTTCACATCCTGCCCCATTGTTTAAATAGCAAATGCTTTTGCACCCATTTGTTCTACCATGGGTGTGCTGGTCTGAGAACGAGGTGTGATCTGGCGCATTGTTGGCACGTTCCTATTTTGAGGCAACAGAAATAGACTGCGCCATTGACCAGCTGAAACCTGGGGCCGGTTTCACAAAGCTATTTTAGACCGGTCTATTAGACAAGTCTAAAATTTGCTCATAGACTAGTCTAATGCAAGTTAGACTGTTTCACAAAAATAAAGACTGACTTAATTTAGACCAAAAAAATTAGACACCTTACCCCCAGGCTAACTTAGGTCTAAGACTCTATGTTACCTTGGCAACCAGCTGTGACAGTCAGTTACATTACAAACAGCCAAAAGAAAAGGGAAAATGGCTCATAATTTAAATATTTCTTCTTGTTACTACATTCTCCGCTAAATTTCCCAAGTAAAATGTCCTTGTAACTGTTATACTCCTCCAACAAACACATATTTTCCGCTGGGGTAAACTGCACCGAGCGGTTGAATGCGCTTACTCGATCCGCCATGTTTTTTGTTTTGAAAAGTGTCTTATTTTACCCAGAATGCACTGCAGTGTAGTCCTACTTAAGATAGTCAGATTCTTAAGTGCTTTGTGCAACGGTCTGATTTAGATGTCTATCTGAAGTCTGACTATCTACTATATCTAAGCCATAGTCAAAGTCTATCTTTGTGAAACCGGCCCCTGGTCTAAAGTCAGTGGCACAATATTTTTTTTTGTTATTTAAAGAGCGCGTTAGTAATGTGCACAACGCACGTACACTCTGCTTATTAAACACAGGGACGCGCAGCAGCACACAAACATGACAAATATTTAAAATAAAAGGATTACAATGTAAAAGACTTGTCCCGTAGATGATCTGCTCGTGCACTTTTACCTCGTGCACGAGCAGATCCGTTTGTGCTCTGGAGACGCTTCGGTCTTTCCACCATAGATATCATATAAAGGCTAGATGTCTTAAGGCGGAGTCACTTCCGGCATCACCGGCGGCCATCTTAGGACAGGACTCTGTGAATTAAGGTGAGTGAGCAGCACGCACACAAATCCTCTTATCTCGCTGAAATCTGGACAGATTTACAAACGGTTTGGTTTCTTACAAACGTTATTAACGTGGCTATAATTCTGAATGCTTAAACATTTTGAACATAATTATTCATATGTATGCAGTATAATAGCTACATCTCTGACGTTTATAACAAACCAAACCGTTTGAAAATCGGTAGAAAATTGAGCAAGTTATGGTTATTTAAAAGTACATGCACCATGTTATGAGTGAGCGAGCATCCTGTCGTAAGATGGCCGCCGTGTGCGGATGTCGAGCTCCATTGGCCAGCAGCGCGGACGAGACATCTAGCCTTTATATGATATCTATGCTTTCCACTATCAAATTCCGTCATGTAAATAGCGAATCCGCCATGGCGCAAGCGCAACTGGCATTTAAAGGGAATGGGAGATGAGACTCTGATTGGTTTAACGCACGTAAATCCCAAAACACACCCATTACTCATTAAGGGTGTATTCACACCAGGAAAGTCCGATAGTTCACTTGCTTTGGTCCGGACCAAATGCAATGTTGATTTTTTTTGTTTGGTACGGTTCGCTTTCACCAGGCACGTGCACACATAGACATCAAAGGGGGCTTGAGCACCTGCCCTTTTTATTCCTGGAGAGAAAGTGCCCTTTTTTCTGGGGTGCTTTTTTCTATTTTTGAAAAATAATATATATTCCTGTTTGCGCACAGCTTCCCTGTCAAACAAATATATTTATTGAATTAATTAATAATAATTTAGCCGTAAATAAAATGACCCACATGATGACCTTTCACCTCATTCCTCACCTGCACGCACATTTTTTTTTTATTTCGCGCGGCTATGCGCACTACCAGAGGATGTCTTCAAATCTGTGGCTGCTGGTAAGTGGCGTTTCATTCTCAGCGAAGTGATTTTGATGTTCGTTTACTTATTATTATTTTACAAGGACGACGTGAAGAGAGAATGCAGAGATGTTGTTTATATTGCTGTGTGTAACGTTAGGCTATAGAAGTAACTGTTTTCCTGAATGCCATCAAGATTGAAACCGAGACTGATTTCATAGCAGGTCAATAAACAAATAGTTAAAATTAAGTCACTTACATTTTAGACGCAATGACTATTTTTGTTCTGTTTCAGCAGCGAAAATAGTTCCAAACAAAGATCACTGCAGAACCATAGCGCATCTCACAGCAACACTTGTTGCATTACTGAATGATTCAGCATTTTGAACGAATCGGTTGAGTCAAAGATTCAATTACCCATTCATAAACTGCCTCATTCTGAATAAATCAGCCGTTTGAATGAATCGTTTGAATGAATGACTCAATGACTCGCTCATTAAGACGGTCGCCTGCCGCCTCCTACTGGCGGTTTAGTTTTATAAAGTATCATTCTTTTCAACATTCCTTATTTGTATATTCAAAAATATTTAAAATAATCCAAATTAATACAGTTATAATTTTTCAATGTTAATTATTTAATTTGATTGGTAACAGCCTAGTGTCTTATTATTTTAATTGAATATATTGATCAAATTTGAGAATTTGAAATGAAAGATGGAGCATACATTTAATAAAAATAGTGGAAAAATGCCCTTTTTAAAAGGTACAAAAAATTAGTGTTTTCAAAGTGATGTAATGAAACATTGACAATTTAAGTTTGAAGGGAGAAAAGCCTCTGTTTAGGCTATTAAGGAAATGTAATTTTGCCAAAAGAAGAACTTTTATTTTAAATAAATGTTCGTTTTAAATCAGCCTACTTCAGTGTGATATGTTACCATATTATCATGCTTAACACTGAGAATTTGAATAATTGTAATGTGATGATCAGATGCAGATATCTAAATCAGAGAATATGGGCGGTTTGCGGGTGGATTATTTATTTTAAACAGTGGATTCGGGTGACTCAAAGTGCACCAAATTAATGAATTTATCTTTAAAATGTACAAAAAAAATTTACGGGGGGGCATGCCCCCGGACCCCCCTAGAGGTACCACACTCCACCAACAAAAATAATGTGGGAGACACATTAGGCTATATGATGATCTACAAAAAAATACTAATTTAATTATCTTATTATTAAAATACATTATTAGGATTTTTACCACCTCCGCCTCATTTTGAGGCTGTAAAAACCCTGTTACTGTATTTTGATCACAGCCCTATTTAAAGCCTTGTTCCATGTGCCCCCTTTTATACTTTGAGCACCTGCCCCTCCAGAGGTCTCTGCACGGCCCTGGCTTTCACACTGCTCTTTTTGCAAGTGAACCAAAATTTGTAAACAAAACCACACGTGTGCTAAGGTCGTCCATTCATTGGACAGGTTTTTTTTTTTCTTTTTTTTTCCATCAACCTGCCAGTTGTCCTGATCGGGAATAGTGGTGTTATTCTTACTTATCTATATCTAAGGCTTTCTTATTGATATGCATTTATTGTATTGTTGTAGTGTATTTATTGTTTTCTCTTAACCATCAACCTAGAGACTGCAGATGAAAATGAGCCTGTATGGCTAAATCTGGCACATTTACATTTTGGACTTTGTCCTCATGTTGATTAATGTGCGCTGTCCCTTTTAAATAAAGAAATAATAAAAAAAGAATTCTCAAGCAGGGAAAAGCAGGAAGTGCAAAAACAGGCTCAGCATGGAGATATTTCGTAATGCAATATTTGTTCTTTTACTGATTTGGTGTTATTCCCTACAAACGCAATATTAAGAAACTATTGAGCATATGACAAAATGTCATACGATGTTGTAATTAGATTTTGAGAAGACGACGATGTGCTGCAAGTACGGTTCCGGCGGAGAGAACGTGCTTTTAAACCATTTAAGCGCGGTAAGACAAAAGAGAACGCTCTGTCTGTGAATGCACACACGGCTCGGGCTCGCAGAAAGACGCGCAACAGTATCGCGTGCACAGACAGCGCGCCAGAATTCTCTTTCTCTTTCGCGCTTGAACGAACAATAACACATGCACAGCATTATGCCAAAATGTCCGTTTTGTTAAGTATCCTCATAAGAGCAGTCAAATAAAAAGGCGCAGTTTTCTGCAGTTGGGTCGGTTCATGTTCACACCGTAAACGAACCGTACCAGAGTTCGTTTGGAACCGTACCGAGACCACCTCTTCAGCTGGGTCTCGGTTCGATTGTTTGGTCCGCACCCGAGTTCGATTGCTGTATTCACACCTGCCCAAAAGGTCCGCACCAAGGGGGGAAACGAACTTGAGTTCGATTCAATCGAACCAAACAAGGCAGGTGTGAATACACCTTAAGAGAATAGGGACAACCCTTTTAGACCATGCGCCGGGAGCGCCAACCATTTTTCCCATCGTTAAACTATAAAAGTAGATTCGGACACGCCCTAAGTGAACTTGCGCTTTAGAATAGGGCCCTCAGTGTTTTTAAGTATTGGTTGAGTGAGTGATTCAGATGACTTATTCACGCTGTAAGTCACTTGTCGCCACCTGCTGGCGTAATGTAACCTGCAGGAAGGGTCAGTGAAAACATCTTTTTGGTAAATGGATTCAAAAGAATTTCACTGAGATGACAGTTTTTCTGATTTATTAAAACACTAAATCCCATTCTTGGAACCAAATTCTCAATATCCTTAACTAATTTGTTGAATAAATCACTCTTTCTGTAAAACATTAAACAAGTTCAGGTAGTTCAGACACTGTTTGCAAATCACTCTTTTTGCAAATCTCTAAACACATGTTGCACTGTGATGCATTTAGGCAAACGTTAAACACAACTACAACACAGTTGTCATCCTTTACACACAACGACTCGCGATTATTTCTTCACTTATTTCTAATGATGTGATCAAACCAACTGTACATAATACAGAAGTCAGTTCAGAGTGCCAAAATTGACTCAAAATGTTGCACTGAATGATACCAACAATGGATGGAAGCAATATAAGAGGGAGACGAGGAAGAGTATGTGTAAGAGGAGGAAGAGTACATGTAAGAGGTGGTGAACAAGGAGGAAGAGGATGAGGACGAGAAAGAGCAATGTGTGGAGAATGTTGCCAAGGCTAGATCCGGCACACCAGAGGGTTTTTCCCTTTGCCTGGCAAGAGACGACACTGTCTGTGATGTGAACAATGTCCTCAGGCTGGACCCAGTATGAAGATGTGCTGAGGCAGAATCACTCATTGACCTTGATTCTGCAGTTGCACAACTCTTCTGAGTGTACTGTAACAGGCTTTTCATTTAGAGCTTTTTGACTTTTATACTTGGGTCACTGCATTTTTACAGTATGCAAGTGCTGAATACAGACATTTAATAGGCCTATACAATATTCAGTACAATACTATACTTGCGGTGCATACAGTATACAATTTCACCTTACTGCTGTAAGTTTTGATTACTATACTTTTTGTATAATTGAGTCCATGCGACGAACAACCGTAAAGTCCAAAAAATAAAATAGAAAATGAGATAACCATGTGACATGATTGTATGTGTGCCACTATGTACACAGAAGGGGGTGTGTTCATACAATTAGTTTACTTTGTAACAATATTCTTTTTTTTTTTCTGTAACTGCATGCTTTGGATTCTTTATTCTCCATTTTTTATGTAGTGTCTAATGAATGATCTGTATTGTTTATTTTACTGATGTGTGTATGATCTGAAAGCATTTTTTGATTTTGAGCACAGATTATATGGTTTTGAGGCAATTGTTTAATTTTGCCAGAAGAGTCAGAGGTTCTCTGAATGTATAGTTTGAAGATTTGGTTTTGTGTTTAAGGTTTTAAGTAAGTGGGTGATGGTTTCGAGAAATCAGAAATTCAGAAAAACTGTAAACAAATCCCTATTTTGTAATAAAAATTATATAATAAAAAAGTTATATAACAAATTTGCTATATGCAAACTATAAATGGAATAGAGTTACATCCAAAAAACAAATACGTACAGATACAAGGCTTTGCTCCATACCCTTGGTGTTGATGCCCTCTTAAGCTAAAAAAACTCCACAACCCCAAAGCTTACATCAGACAGATAAGACAGTATGGTCTGCCCATCAGAGGAAATTTATAATGAAGTATGGTAAGAGTTTAAAATGAATTTAGAATTAAAATGATTCACCACCAAGAGAAGTTTTCAAACAAACAACTGCCCAGTGGTATTATATCCTGTCTGTTTTATCTGTGTCAGAGAAATCAATAAAGCCTCTTAAGTTAATGTGTAATATTTCATTTCAGGAGCTGTCCATAGTTAAGTTCAGGTCCATTAAGTTATAAAAGAATTATGGATTTATGCTGAAGTGTTGCTGTTGGGTCGAGGTTGTAGCCCAAACAGTGGAGGGAATATCAAATAGTGCTCACAAATGGCTTATTCCTGGAAACATGCCCAGGCACTGCTCAATGTGCTAGACATACCTGAGTGACAACCTGCTGAAATAAAACTCTGACCCATCGAATCTGCAGGGTCATAACTTTAGTGGGGCAAGCGGTAGGAATGATTCCTACATTTTAACATAAAATGTTATATTATTTTAAAATATCTTGAATTATTTTAAAATATTTTCAAAATGTTTCAATAATATTCTTTTTACTGTTTTTTTTTTACACAGTCTCTCATACTTAACAACCTTATCACTTTCAAAAATATTTAAAAAAAATCTTAATATATATGATAATATATTATAGGCCTATACATGGAAATTACATTTAAATAGACTGTCAAAAGCAGATAGGACAGAAAAATAATGTTGTAAAAAAAATTATTAAACAGCAACAAGGACAGTTACTTTGTCCTTTTAAAAATGACAAATGAAAAGTTAATAAATATAACTTACATCAAAAGGTGTTCTTTTTTCCTCTCATCATAATGCCAACTTACAGGTCATTTCAAATACCAGGATTTTCCCTTCAGACTTTGTTATATTCCCTTCAGACTTTGTAAGACCTTTACAATGAAGTTTAAGATGCTAAATCCTAAATATAAATAGAACCAGCAGGCATAACAGAGAATGAAAGAGCAGAAAGTCTGCCTGAGAGGCCCAGCCAATCAGAGCGAAGCTAGTGGGTGTTCGCACCTGCCTAATTAATTTCCACACCAAAGGTTCCCATTGTGTGTCTGCACAAAGCTGGACTGACCTGATACAGCTGTCCTTGGCCATTAGAAATTGTGTTTCGCGGGACATATGGTAGGATGGTGGGACGGGTGTATGTGAAGTGTGTGAAGATGGAGGTGCTGTTGACAGTCACCACGGTGCGCTACCTGGCCCACTTCCACTCCATAAATTTAAATGAATGAATCATGCTAGCGACATATGCTCCAGTGATTCTTCATGTGCCAGAAGCCTGCAGGTCCGGTACTCCTGTAGCCCAATAGTAATTCCACAATCTGTTCCTCTGCAGTCTCAGGAGGAAACCCCTCTATCCTCCCTCTGAAATAAAGCTGGTGCTAAGAGAAGATAGAGAAAGTGAAGACTTTATTAACTAATATATCTTAAACCATCCCATCACTTTGGAACGGTTTACCTCTTTACTTAAAGAATTTGTCTTCAATACTTTTTTTATATAATATAAAAATGTTGGAATTCATTTCTATGTTTGTTTAGTTTTTCTATTTAAAGTATACAAATGTAAATACTTTTTATTTTCTTTAGATTTAAAATTTCATTATGAATTAAAAAATATTGTCTCTTAATTTTGATTTGTGGGAAAATACTTTGTAGAGACACTTAATGCAATTACACTGTATAAAATGTGTTATTACACTCTCACAAATGTGTATAATTACACTGTAATAAATGTATAATTACATTGTAAAAAATGTATAATTACACTGTAATAAATAATTACACTGTAATAAATGTATAATTACACTGTAACAAATGTATAATTACAATCTCAACAAAAAGAAATCGTTACATTTCTCAAAAAGAATTGCTACATTTCTTCAAAAGAATCGCTACTTTTTCAAAAAGAATTTTTTAATTTCTTTAAAAAGAATCAGTACTTTCCTTAATAAGAATCGATACTTTTCCTTAAAAAGACTCAATACTCTCTTTAGAAAGAATTGATACTTTCCTTAAAAAGAATCATTACTTTTTCAAAAAGAATCGATACTCTCCTTACAAAGGATTGATACTTTCCTTAAAAATAATCGCTTTTTTCCAAAAAGACTTGGTACATTTCTTCAAAAGAATCGCTACATTTCTCAAAAAGAATCGCTACATTTCTTCAAATGAATTGATATATTTCTTCAAAAGAATCGCTACATTTATCTAAATGAATCGATACATTTCTTCAAAAGATTCGCTCTTCAAATGAATAGCTACATTTCTCGAAAAGAAATGTTACATTTCTTCAAATGAATCGCTACATTTCTCGAAAAGAATCGCTACATTTCTTCAAATGAATCCCTACATTTCTCGAAAAGAATCTTTACACTTCAAAAATACTATAGCATTAGTATTGTTTACTTTCTCTAATGCAATTTATTTTTGTGTGCAAAAAAAAAATACAAAAAAACTTTGGACAGTGAAACCACATCTTTTCCTCTTTCCAATAACGAGAATTTTCCTCATTATTTGCAGCAAGCCTGCGCCCCCTAAAGCCATTTCCTTCTGTGATATCAACTTATCCTGAGCAAATGTAACTGAGTGGAAACAAGACAAATTGGCCTTTGCCCGAGGCGAGGCTTTTCCCCAAGATGGCTGAATAACAGGGACATGCAGTACAGAACTGCCCCGTGCAAAACCCGATGCTGCTCGAACAGCCCATCTCAACCGGAGAGAGAAGCTTCTGCCAAAAATCAGTGATGAGCTGCTGCCCATCTCTGCCAGAGAACACACTTGCAGTACGGCAGGTCCGTGCCCAAAGCTGATGTAATGGTGCCACTTCCACAGATGGCCCTGTAACTCTATATGCCACGTTAGCAGCTCTCCTCGCTCCCTGTGCTCGGTCTCTTTGAGCACCTGCAGCTTGTTAATGTTGAGACTAGATCTGTAACGGTACAAAAGTCTTCAGCACTGGAGGACAGGTGCAGTCTTTATATGTACTTTATTCTACAGGGATGAAATGTTATGATGCACTAAACGGTCCCAAGTGAGAAAGGAGACGGCAGGAAACAGCAAAGCCTCTACACCAGACGACAGGTGCACGTCTGTGTGGAGAGACAACTATATCCTTCTGGATTGTGTGAACAGACAGAGTTAAGTAGAACAGCAGAGACAGATCGTAAAATTCTGACCAGGAATGCATAAGTTTACTTTATACAATCGTAAGAGTTGAGTGGATTCGTTTGTTTTGGAATGCTGTGTAGGTCCTTCAATGTATGGTGTCCAAAAAATACAGATAATAAAGTCATTACTGCCACACATTACAAAATGGAGTAGATCTAGATATGGACATCTAAATCTAAACATGTTCATCATGAAATCTAATTTACATGAAGACGGGGACCATCAAAAAGTGATCAGTTGACTTAACTTAAAAAACGTAAGGAAACCCGTTGCCTTAAAATTATTACGTAAATAAACCTAAACTTAAGTTATGTGGAATTGTCAAGTTCACATAATTATTTTTTTAAATTACATGATGTTTATATACTTAAAGGTACAGCAGAGGATTTTCCCGAATTTTAGAAAAGAACCGCCCTCTCCACTTTTTGAAAAAATGCACATGCGCAACACTCTACTTGCTCCCGAGAGGGAACGCCTATTAAACGTGTGCACGAGAGAGCATGCACGAGCTAATCATAGCTTACATTAACTTTTACTAGCAGTGATTTTAAATGGATTTCTCCAAATAGCATGCCAAACTTTACCTGTCAAGAAGAAACTTCGCGACTGAGGCATCAGTGTGAAGCCCAACCTGTGTTTTAAGCGCACGCCATCATGTGAATCGTGTGCACGAGCACGTACGACGGCCTTACGTAAACATATCACCAGAATGATTGACACTTAGGAGGACCAATAGTCTTGATGATCCACCCGGAAAAAGAAAATCCTCCGCTATACCTTTAATAATTGTTAAAGCAATGGGTTTCCTCACTTTTTTAATATAAGTCAACTAATCACTTTTTACAGATCACTTGTAACTATAAACTCCTTAAAATGTCTAAATTCAGTCATTTACTGAACAGAAAGTGTTTGTCTGCCTGTCAATGACAATCTCATTTGGGGACTGATACATTTACAAAAAAAAAAAAAAAAGACTTTTAAACATCAAACACTGTTAAAATGTCTGTTTGAAATATTGAAGAACAGGGTAGACAAAACAACAACAACAACAACAACAACAACAACAACAGCAGTACAATATACTTATTTGTGGGGGTTTTCTTGAAATGTCTGTTTGTGTTATATTTCTGTAACGGGTTATCTGTTTTTGTTTCGGGTGGGTTTGTCGTGTGTTTTAGATCTGTTTCCATGGTTTCAGTTCGTTGGTTTTTCATTAATTTTTTTGAGTCATTGCACCTGTCATTCATTTTGTTGATTAGTTTCCCTGTGTATTTAAGCCCTGTGTTTTGTTCAGATTGTTTGTCCATTCACGTTGCTTAATACTTGGTCTGTGCCGTCATTCAAAATTATAAACACAACTTGATTTAAAAACACACATTTAAATAAAAATAAATAACCACAGTATATATATATATATATATATATATATATATATATACATACATACACACAGTACTGTGCAAAAGTCTTAGGCATGTTAATACCCCCCCCCCCCCCAAAAAAAGATGGTTTTAAGTCAGTTATTTATATCTTTTGCTGAAATAGACTGAAAAATAGTAGGAGAGAGGTGTGTAGGTATATCAGATTATTGCTGTGCCTTTGTCCCCTCCCACGTACACAACCAAACAATCTCTCTTTTCAGTCAGGCACCTTTTCAGTGAAGTCCGCAAAAAAAAAAAAAACAGAGAAAGAGAAAGAGAAAAAAGAAATGAAAGTTAGCTGATGCATTGGCCCTTTCCATCAGCATTTGCCACTTGAGATCAAAACCCCTATGGCCATGCTCTCCTTCTCCTTTTCCCTCTCGCACTCTCTCCTGTGTGGGTGTGTGTGTGATGTTCATTACCACCCCAGGCCTTGCCCATGCTCTTGAGCCAGACATATCTGCTTTCTGGTATGAGCTGAAAGCTTCAAATTCACTTCTCAAGATCAAAGCAATGGGAAAACCATGCAGTGCTTGCTTGTCAGAAAGCTGAACTAACAAACTGCTGGTGCGTTAAGATCCGCGTGAACAGATCTGGATTCATGGATTCATGTATTCCTTCCAATAGATCCCGAATGCAGTTTTACAGATCTTCGTGCTGGCTGCTCAAAGATGGATGTAAAGTAAGATGAACAGTGATGTCTCTCCAGAAATGTGTTCTGGTAAACATCAAACATAATATGATGGATGTTTATCAGATGTAAAGCAATATTTTCCTCATTTTAACATTACTGGAAAATGCTATCTGTTCTGACAGGCTTTTAGCATATGGTAATGCTCAACTTTTCATGAACAGACATCTTCTTTTGCCCAACCTATGTTTGTTTCTGCTGCAATAAAACATACCCTCCTCTATGCTCTCTTTAGACATGATTTAATGTTTAACCCACAGCCATTGTTAAAGTCAGAGTATCATATCACGACTGAACCCTTCTGCAACTTCTCAGTACAAACAGATCAGGCCAGTGAGAACTTAAGGTAGCCTCTCCAGGGCATTGAGAGAGCGGTGTGGGCTTGGAGAATGCAGAGAAGTTCACACAGAGGCAGATACAGATAGCCCTATATGGCACCATAATTAATCAGACAGCAAGCTAACGCTAACAAGTAATGCATCAGTGTGGTGGAGACCTGGGTTATGGATGATGGGGAGAGAGAGTTTCTCTGGACGAGACAGATCTGGTGCACCTGGGCACAAAATCACATGTGCTGCTCCCAGACGCCAGGCCCATGAATCACCTCCACACTGAATGAGGACTGCACTGCTTCCATGTCATTTCATCTTAGCCAAGAGACACACACAGTCCACAGACTTGCTAATGTGGGGGCAAAAGGAAATACACTTCTCACTTTCTTGTGTTTAGCTGTTTGGTAAATAGGTTATAATTTTATCACTTTTTAACAATTGCGACCAATTGGTTTTCATGTCCTTCAATTCATTTTAATATTATTAATAATTACACAGTACAGACTACAACAGTTCATTCTGTTGCAGAATTTGCAAGAGTGTTGATAGCGTTAAAAAGTGATGATATATGTACTGTATATTGATATTATATGGAAACTATAAATACAGTTATTAAAATATTATTATTGTTATTATTATTTCTAGTTTACATATAGCATATATGCATGGTATACAGAGGCTTAAATTATTTCTTAATTATTATATTATTATAAGCTTTAAAAAAATAGCATAGACAAATATTAAATTATACTGGCCAAGCTTTCCAAGGTTGTGTGTCAGAGTTGCCAGGTATGTGCAACAAAAGTAGCCCATGATGACCAGTCAAAAGTAGCCCCAAAACAGCCCAATATGTTTCTCCACTGAATTTGTATGTCTGGGGTGTGTTGGAGTGCCAAAAATGTACTTACGGAGGTGGAAATCAAAATATATAATATATTTTATTTATTTATTCTTAAATAATTAATGTAATTTGTAACAAGATAGTAATCATACACTAGTTAGTTGTCATTTACATCATTTAATCATTTACAAATTGAGTATACATGTAATAAAATATTCATATTTTATTGTTATTATTATAATAATATAATCTTGCAATAATAATAATAATAGTTAATACTCTACATATATATCTGTATTATTAATATTGTTAGATTTTTTTTATCCTAATATATAATATAATTATATATATAATACACAATATAATATATTGGGTTACACTTTATTTTGTTAGAGTGTAATTATATATTGAAGTACTGAGTAAAACTTACTATAGGGTTAGGGTTAGGATTAGGATTTGGTTGAGGGTTAGTTGCATGTAATTATGCATAATTTACTGTTATTACTATGGTAAGTACATGTAACATATGTAACAAGGACACTGTAAAATAAAGTGTTACCATATAGTGTATTTATATTTTTTGCTACATTATGACAATTTAAATTTAGCTTAAAACAAAAGATGAAAAAATAATTATTTTCATTAGCTGAAATGCTCTTCTGTTTTTGTGGTCTATCTTTCTATCTTATGCATGATCATCATTCACACAGACCAGCATTTTCTTTCTTTTTTTTTTTGCCAGTAGGAAAACGGATTGTGTTTTAAGCAGGTGTGTGGTTATCTTCCAGTGAAGATCTCACAGAAGGGCACGCTAAGCAAAAGAACAACGATATACACCGATTTTCTACCTGCTGAGTAAGTGGATACAGAAGCTTTTAAATAGGTTATTGAGGGCGGTCAGAGCCTAATTGCTTTTAATTTCACACAGGGTATCCACTAGCCCAATTAATTACAGTGCAAATGAGTCCTTTATAAAGTCCTTTATACCCGTTGTCCTTGATTTTGAATCATGTAACTGATAAAGTATTCAATGGGAGTAAGTGGCCACTTCTCCAATTCTAATTAGAGCTTGAAAAAGAGAGGTAAGGGTTGGAGGCAGTCATCTGTATATGGTTTTCCTCCAATCACACCCTCCGCATATAACAAGAACCAATCTTCATTGACAGGAAATGAAGCATTACCATTTTAAATGACCAGGGCTATTGCGATGGGGAGAGCACCGGGATGCATTTGTATGCAGGACAAGTGCCAGGTGCATGACAATGTCAAACTCGGTGACAACACATTGGAAATGACTAACCGAGAGAGAGAGAGCGCTTGGGCTTAGGGCAGCTCAGAGGGTGAAAATAATCCTTTTAGCAAACATTCGGCAGTAATGTGGAGATAATTACTTGGAAATGTCATGGTTTTATCGCAGCCATACACAGAAATGTAATTTCATTCAGACTGAAAATGTGACAAAAAAAAAAAAAATCACAATTTAATCACACTTCCCATAATCACAATTATCAAGCACAGAATATGCATAAAACACAGGCTATACTTTGAGGATGAAATTGATTTGATGTGACTTCACACAATCCCACAGAGGAAGCAAAGCACAGACCAACATATCAAACACAGATGGACAGGTTATTTAATATAGACCATCAAAAGCATGCTGTATGCGTTTGATAGTATTGGAACAAATTGCTTTCTTATGTGGGTCAAATGAAAAATTGCTCCTCAAAAGCAGCAGAAATAGAGACCGTTTGCCCTGCTGCCCTGTTTGAAATCACTTGCTAAGCCCATATCATATCTCACTCCTGTAGTCCCACTGGGCTGCCCTCTATCACTGCTCTTCACTGAGTGAAACCCCTGTATCTACCCATAATGATTTGCAGTTGATATACCACAAAGATGGGTTTTATTTTGAACCATTTCCATAAACTGAATGACGTTCAGTTCTGTTAATGGGCTTTCTTCCATTAATGCATAACAAAACTAAAATACTGATGGAGCTTCCTTTACTTCCTTCCTGCTTATTCAGCACTGCCACAACGCCGGTACTGAAGCACAGCACATTCAGTGCTGTCTGAATCTTGAACGAATGACAATAATGAGTCAGTTCTTTTTAGTGAATCAAACATAAACTGCACAAACAGTGTAGTCTGGCCAAAGGAATGACTCTTATGTGCCGGCTCTTTTTAGCTAATCCGTACCATAGTACTGAGACTGCTCTCATTAGAGTTACAAATGATTTGCTCTTATCATCCAATCGTGGTTGTATCTCTCTATTAGTGTTACTCGATCTTAGTGTTGCATTTGATACCATTGACCACAACATTCTTTTAAATAGACTCGAATATTATGTTGGCATTAGTGGAATTGCATTAGCATGGTTTAAATCATACTTATCAACTAGACTCTCCCCTGTGAAGGCCTCATCGACACGACAGCCATCGGCACTGATCCTCAACAAACCCGTCTCCATACCGGCGTGACTCCGATCTTCAACCAGATGGAACTGGATAATATTCTGATTGTTCCAATCCAATCTGACTTCTGACCTATAATGCTGCCTGAATCATAATCACTGTTCATTCATTGGCCAGAGGAGAACTGCCCCCCCGACTGAGCCTGGTTTCTCCCAAGGTTTTTTTCTCCATTCTGCCACTGATGGAGTTTCGGTGTCTTGCCACTCTCACCTTTTTTCACCTTTGTTGCCATTGGCTTTTGGCTTGCTTAGTTGGGGACATTAAATTTAACATTTAATTTAATATTCAACAATAATATTGATCTCCTGCATTGACACCATTATACTGAACAGGGGCCTCATTTATAAAACTGTGCGTAGGAACCTTACTAAAAGTGTACGTGCGCCCGAAAGCCAAAAATGGCGTACGCAAAAAAATATTCAGACTTATAAAACCGTGCGTACGCCAGAACCTGCGCAGAATTCACTTTATAAATCCCAGTCAGCGGAAGATTGTGCGTACATGCGTCTCCACCCGAAATAACCATATATGGAGCTTACAGCGCCTATTTTTACTATGCAGATCCTCATCTACATATCATTTGCATATGATTATTCATCCACGTGATAACTTAAACGTTATCACGTGGATGAATAATCATATGCAAATGATATAAACGGTACAAGAAACATTACATTAATACAAATCAAGTAGTTGTCTATCCTTGCCTTATTTTTGAATAGCAAATCAAATAGTGTAAAATACATTTCAGAGAAAGTTTTTCTCAATCTTTTCCACTTGCCGAATTGTATTTTTAATTGATTTATATTTTTAATGGAAACAGATAGGCCTTGGGCATTATTTGCACGAAACTATTTTCTCAGACAATCTGGTATTATCATGATAAGCAATTATCTCTGTGGTTAAAACATTAAAGCACGCCACAGGAAAAGTGTTCAAAAACAATCGCATCCACAACAAATATTTCTAATGATTGAATTTAAAAAAATGTTGTAACTTCAGTAATGATTTCATGTTTAAGTGTTTAACTCCATTAATTTGAATGGCATATTTAATATAAATGTTTATATCAGAAGTATTTTATTTATTTAAACTGTTATTTGCGTCAGTTTCACTAAACGGCTCAACACGCTCGCTGCCGCGGACATTTAAGAAGGAATGGATATTTGCTTCAAGTGACAGGCTTGGTGATTGAAATTGTATTTGTATAATCTTTCTGTATATGTTTAATTTTCTTTAGATTTTCTGTATAAAAGTGACCAAAAATACATTTAACTCCAGCTCACCATCGGTGTCGCCAAAGTGCTCCATCTCCAAAACGTTCGTACGCATGGGTCAGAGTTTGCATGCAGGTGCGCAAATTTTCCCGTCAAGTTTTTCTTTATAAATCCCACCTTTTGCGCAGGAACTGGCGTACGCATGTTTTCAGCCCCGTTTTGTGCGTACGCAAGCTTTATAAATGAGGCCCCTGAGCTGGACGATGACATCACGGTTTTCTCCAGAGCGGCTATATAAATTAACTAAATGAATAACTTTTTTACAACAAAAATGAAACATCATTGAACTTACTTAAGCTGGACTGTGATGCTATTTTCTTCTGGAAACATTATTTTCCACTTTGAAACTTTGAAACAATCTGTATTGTAAAAAGCGCTATATAAATAAATGTGACTTGACTTGATTTGACTTATCAAAAACACACAGCGCAACCAGTGCAGTACGATTCCTGAAAGAATGATTCTTATGAGCTGGTTCTTTTTAGTGAATTAAAAACATAGCACAACCACAATTCCTGAACAAATGACTAATAAATCTGTTCTTTTCAGTTTAATCAAACACAGATTACAGCAAGCTATGGGTCTTAAATCAGAGCTGTTAATGACATATGTTAATTCATAATGTTAATTCATATGACAATGTGTAAAAAAAAGGCAAAAAAGTCATGTAAACATGTTAGCAAGAATTGTTTTAAATATTAATTGGTAAAATTTTCATCATTTGACATAGAAAGTGCATTTCTCTACTCTCTAAATGTACTAAAATAAACATTAATATAATTTTTAAAGGGTTAGTTTACACAAAAAATAAAAATTTCCTCCATTGACAGTCAACGCAATACCACTTTCAAGCCCCAGGAAGGTAGTAAAGACATCATTAAAGTAATCCATGTGACTCCAGTGGTTCTCCAATCTGCAACGTGCATTCGGGAGAGCACCACAACGCATGCGTGTTGTGTTGACACGAGAGCAGACGTTGTTGCGTGAACGCGCATCGGAGATTAATATTTTGTAAATAAAGTGGTAAATTATGTTTTTTTGCACAAACAAAGCACTTCGTAAATGTGAGGTTAAACCACTGGAGTCACATGGATTACTTTAATGATGTCTTTACTACCTTTCTGGGGCTTGAAAGTGGTAGTTGTGTTGCTGTCAATGGAGGGACAGCAAGCTCTTATATTTCATTAAAAAGATCTTAATTTGTGCTCCGAAGATGAATGCAAGTCTTATGGGTTTGGAACGATATGAGCGTGACTAAATAATGACAGAATTTACATTTTTGGGTGAACCCTTTAAGCAACCAGAATTATTCAATTTTTTATGATTCCGATTGCTAGTTGCATCTTCCAATGATATTCAAATGCATCCAAACACTCTTATTAGTTAGTGAAAGATGGCAATGTGGGTAATGGGGCCGAATGGCGTTACAGTGATTGTCCACAAGGGGAGACCGATAAGATATATATTAAAACCATATATTTCTGTCACAAATAAGTTTATAGCCAGCTTAGCAGAGCACACACACATGTCCTCTTATTCTTTCTTAACCTGGCAGCTACTTTTACCAGGAGAGTTCTGGGTGATGTGCTGAGACCCTGAGGGCAGGAAGCTGTCAATTAATGGAAGGTCCTGTCACCAAAGACTTGTCGGAGCTCTACTAATCAAAGACCTAGCTGTTCCTTAGCAACAAGTCCAGGATCTCCTCCATCAAGACATTTTCATTTCACATAACATCACAAAAACTTTAAGAGGTCATAACAGACCCCATGCTAAATGAGAGGTGACTTGACTGAACAGGGGTGTTAAATGTTAAGATTGAAAAGTGAATATTAATGAGAGGAAAACTGAGACTGCTGTGGAATGACAAGAAAAATCAAGGGCCCTGTCACACACCCGGCACAATGCAGCGCCAGGAGACACAAGAGTTTTTTGCTAATTTCAGTCCGACGCAGTTATCATTTTCACGTCCTGCCACATTGTTTAAAAAGCAAATGCATTTGCGCCCATTTGTGCACCCATGGGCGTGCTGGTCTGAAAACGAGGTGTGTTCTGGTGCATTGTTGGCACGTTTGAGGCAATTGAAATAGATTGCCACATTGACCAACTGATACCTGGTCTAAAGTCAATGGCGCAATATTTTTTTGTTATTTATAGAGCGCGTTAGTAATGTGCACCTGTAGGCGGGTCCACAACGCGCGTACACTGTCCAGATGGTCTTCTTGCGCGCTTTAACCTTGCGCACGAGCAGAACCGTTTCTCTTGCAAATTCCTCCATGTAAATAGCGAATCCGCCATGGCGTGAGAGCAACTGGCTTTTAAAGGGAATGGGAGATGAGACTCTGATTGGTTTATTGCACGTTACGCCCAAAACACAGCCATTTTAAGAGAATAGGGGCAACCCCTTTAGACCATGCGCCGGATGCGCCGACTATTTTTCCCGTCGTTAAACTAGCAAAAGTGGATTCGTACACGGCCTATGTGCACTTGCACAGTGCGCTTTAGACCATGCGCTTAGATCATTAAAATACGGCCCCAAGTTGACAGGTTGTCCTGCCTTCACGCCAGTAACCACGTCATCAAAGAAGAGAAGAGACTGCAAGGGGGAGGGGAAGTTATTTTGATTAGAGATTATGAGGGCACATGAATAATAATAAAAAAAAAACCACTGTGCATGGATATGTATAATCATTTATAATAAACACTGCAATATTCCATGAAAAAATAAGAAAGGTCATTTTTTTGTAGTCTATAAACAAAACAGAAAAGACAAATGTTGCCTACATTCAGCATTCTCTTGGCTGTCCAAGTATTGTAATCTGTCAAGTTGTCATTCTGGCTCCCAAGGATCCTTAGCGTTGATTGTAGTAGGGAATGACGAAAAGACAACCATGCAGGGTACTCATCAGAAAGTGAGAGCTATTCATTTATATGCTGTTACAAATAGAACCAGACACACGCACTTAATTTCACTCTCAGATGCTAAGACAGCAAGTTTAAGTGTTGTTCTATCACTCATTTCTCTCTCTCTCTCTCTGTCATTAGGCCTTGGTCTTCATGGTGATTGTTTCCACACATACAGCTATAACATGGGCTTTTGCAAACCATTTTGAGCCCATTGTCATGTGATCTGCATCATGTGACCCACATTCTAAGTATAAACATGTGGCAAGAC
Source organism: Squalius cephalus (assembly GCF_949319135.1). NCBI lineage: Eukaryota > Metazoa > Chordata > Actinopteri > Cypriniformes > Leuciscidae > Squalius > Squalius cephalus. Next base: position 5,956,824 of record NC_137133.1, on the reverse strand, counting down.
TCGCACTGTAAATAGCCTTTCAATGTAGAAAAACAGCAAACATGTAAATAGCCCAGTGGAAATGAGCAGATCATCCCTTAAAAGCATTTCAGTAAATTTGGGTCATACCTTCAAGACAGATAAATGGCGTCAGTGCAGTTTGCATAATTCTCGGGGGTGTATTATGCCAGTCCAGAGCACATTTGAATGTTTTTTTTATTTTTTTATTTCAGACAATTTCTGGCTTTAGGTGTAGGATAAAACATAATTGTACTTTTAACAGTAAAATGCGGACATCCCCCAACTTTAATTGTAAATTTCACAGACTGTTTACAGTTACAGTTATGCTATTCTAGTCAAATACATTTGCTGTGATCTGTATCCAGGAAATATTTTTATTCCTATTAGTAGGCATCACATATACGTGGCAAACATATTTACCACATGATGTGAAAAGCGGGAAAATCTAATAAGAAATGACATTGAATAAAATGTCAGAGTGCCCTGGAGATTTCTTGTCCTTCCATAGTACTCCACATTTTGGAGATATTTAACCTGCTAGCAGTAACAGTGTAATCTTGATGTTGCATGCTTATCTGAAAGAGAAATAACTGTTACCAAAGGAACATCCAAAGGCCAAATATCTGAAGTACCTTGTCTGGCTATAAGGATATCTGAACTAAGAAGAACACGCTGTCCTAGTGAAGCACATGGTTCTGGGTTGAGGATAAGGGTTAATGATGATAATCACAGTGATCTGGCAGTTAAGACCCAGCTGCATAAACAAAGAACAACCAAAGAAAGCTGTTTGTAGGACCAGCAACAGGATCTCTATTTCATAGTGCCAAGTTCTATTGTGGGAGATTTGATAAGAAACATGTGGGGCAAATCAGCCTCGTCTTCTCACCTTCCAATTACAACATGACCCATATTAGATGTAATCAATAGAACCAAAATGACTGCATTTGATAAAGAACGTTCGCCGATAGAAACGGACATTTTTTAATCATGACTTTGACAATCTTTTACAAATGTATATATATATGCATATATACATACCCATCCATCCATCCGTATCCATACACTGCATTAGCAAGTGATCGCAGCATTAACAAACATTACAGACAATGACCATCAGTGGATTCTGGGAGCTATAGAGGGATCCAGTCACAACCTCAGCCTATATTGGCCCCTGACCTCTAGACTATAATTATAAGCACTGACCTTTGACCCGGCAGACAGACAGAAATGGAGCAGGATGGGGTGACTCTAATTATAGACAGGATGCCCTGTTCATCAGCCATGCACATGAGGACAATGGAGACAAATATCCCCATGGTCTAGATCAGTCTTGACTGTTAAATGATCTGGATAAGTGCCCTGAAGTGGGTAGATGTGAACTGCTGGATAAATGTTATGATGTTCCCCTCCCCAAAACAAACAATCAAACAAAAATAGCTTTGGTTGTTTTTCTGTAAGGCAGGACACCTTTTGGCTGGAAAGGATTTTTATATGAGCCTCAACAGCTGGTGCCAGCTCATTTTTAAACAGTTAAAGATGTTTGTTTTTCTTGAAAACAGGTTGATATTGAATGCAACAAAACAGGGAATGATCATTCATCCAGTCCAGACTTTGAGAAACAGGCTTAGTAATATTATTAATGTGTATAATTGTGTTTTATTTGTATAGGCTATTACAGTATCAAGTCTTTGATTTCAAATGAATTCTTTGAGCCAAACCCAAAGTTAAATATCTATAAAACATTGCAGTTTTCCAGGAACACACAATCCTGCCTGAAGTGCCATTACAGAGTTGCATCTGTTGAGGAGGACGAGGAGCCGCGATGGTCCGTGTAACAGCCTTATCCTCTCTGCACAACTGCATCCCTGAGTTATGGAGTAGCCTCAGGAGATTTTGATTAATCAATGCCAAGTTCATACAAACTAAGCTGTCGTGCTGAAAATGTATAGCCTTTCCCTGGATTTTCCTTTTCCCCTTTCCTTTTTTTTTGTTTACCTTATGGCCCACAGGAATCATGACAGCCTTGTATGTGAATGACCCATTCTTTACAGTGAGGCAGCCAGATCAAACACGAGCAGCATCCCGACAGTCACCAGCACTGTAATGCAAATAAATTATGGCTGGCTCACCGATTCGGAAGGTCAACAAATTTTAATGGCTGACACAAGGTTATTGACAAGCCAGCGACTTAAAATAGGGTTTGTTTGGAGAAAAATGATGCTCAGTTTGCAAGGTTTTAGCCTCTATCCTGTGTGGCCTTTATGATAGTACTTATGGCCACTAGAGCCATTATAACAATGCTACACTTTCCATTACTGGGAAAGAAAAGCTATAGCTAAGGCCTATTAAAGACAGGGCCAATTAAACAATATATGGTCTCTGACTTCATTGACGGCTAATCTGCTGTAAAATAGGAGAACAACTGCTGACATGACTGCTGAGCAGTTTAAAGCAGAAAGGGCAGGTGGGAAGGAAATGATGAGGTTGGGGTCTTCAAAGACAGAGGGGATGCATTTAAGGCGTTGCTTTGATGCGCAGTGATGTATTTGTTCAGCGTGGCCTTCATTTTAGATTTGGGTGCAGGTGGAGGCACAGGGATCAACCTACATCTGGGGGTTGATGGATTGTGGAAGGGGGAATTAAGAGCAAGCAATTTTTCTCCATCTAGTGTTTAGTGAATCAAGCCTGTGTTTTATCAAAGCTGGGCAGGAGACTGAGGAAGGGGGAATAAAATATGGGCAATTTGAAACAAAAGCTCCCTTAGCTTTTCCGTTCAAGACTAGCAGATTCATTTCAACCGGCCCTTTCCATTTCTTTCTTCTCTTAGCATCTCCACACTTTCAGATTACCTAGTGAGTTTATTGTTTTGAACTGTGCTTTCAGTTCGAATTTCACTGCAAATGTTTGCGATTGCACACATAAGTATGCATATATATATACACTCACCTAAAGGATTATTAGGAACACCATACTAATACTGTGTTTGACCCCCTTTTGCCTTCAGAACTGCCTTAATTCTACGTGGCATTGATTCAACAAGGTGCTGAAAGCATTCTTTAGAAATGTTGGCCCATATTGATAGGATAGCATCTTGCAGTTGGAGATTTGTGGGATGCACATCCAGGGCACGAAGCTCCCGTTCCACCACATCCCAAAGATGCTCTATTGGGTTGAGATCTGGTGACTGTGGGGGCCATTTTAGTACAGTGAACTCATTGTCATGTTCAAGAAACCAATTTGAAATGATTCGAGCTTTGTGACATGGTGCATTATCCTGCTGGAAGTAGCCATCAGAGGATGGGTACATGGTGGTCATAAAGGGATGGACATGATCAGAAACAATGCTCAGGTAGGCCGTGGCATTTAAACCATGCCCAATTGGCACTAAGGGGCCTAAAGTGTGCCAAGAAAACATCCCCCACACCATTACACCACCACCACCAGCCTGCACAGTGGTAACAAGGCATGATGGATCCATGTTCTCATTCTGTTTACGCCAAATTCTGACTCTACCATCTGAATGTCTCAACAGAAATCGAGACTCATCAGACCAGGCAACATTTTTCCAGTCTTCAACTGTCCAATTTTGGTGAGCTCGTGCAAATTGTAGCCTCTTTTTCCTATTTGTAGTGGAGATGAGTGGTACCCGGTGGGGTCTTCTGCTGTTGTAGCCCATCCGCCTCAAGGTTGTGTGTGTTGTGGCTTCACAAATGCTTTGCTGCATACCTCGGTTGTAACGAGTGGTTATTTCAGTCAAAGTTGCTCTTCTATCAGCTTGAATCAGTCGGCCCATTCTCCTCTGACCTCTAGCATCAACAAGGCATTTTCGCCTACAGGACTTCCGCATACTGGATGTTTTTCCCTTTTTACACCATTCTTTGTAAACCCTAGAAATGGTTGTGCGTGAAAATCCCAGTAACTGAGCAGATTGTGAAATACTCAGACCGGCCCGTCTGGCACCAACAACCATGCCACGCTCAAAATTGCTTAAATCACCTTTCTTTCCCATTCTGACATTCAGTTTGGAGTTCAGGAGATTGTCTTGACCAGGACCACACCCCTAAATGCATTGAAACAACTGCCATGTGATTGGTTGATTAGATAATTGCATTAATGAGAAATTGAACAGGTGTTCCTAATAATCCTTTAGGTGAGTGTATATGCTAACATGTTTTCTTATGCTCACTAGGCCTTTTGATAAAAATACAGTAGAAACAGTAATATTGTGAAATCATATTAGAACTGTTTTATACTTTACAATTTCTTGTGCTGGCAAAGCTGCATTTTCAAAAATCATTTTCAGAAATCATTCAAATATGGGTGCTCAAAAAATATTTCTTCATGTTAAAAACAGCGGTGCTGCTTAATATTTTTGTGGGAACTATGATAATTTTTTTCTCAAGAACAGCATTTTTTTGCAATGATTTAAAAGTCTTTACTATGAATTTTGATCAATTGAATGCAATTTAAATAAAATAAAACGATTGAAAATATTTACTTGATGAATCATTACTTTGTGAAAACATTTTCACACAGGTTGATGTCGTATGCATGTTTAGTGGCCTTTTTATGTGAAGCCTTTGTCGTTTTAATATCATTATCCCACAGGCCATACTACAACAAGGCTTGTCACTCATGCTTCATCAGAAGTATCAGATTAATAAGCTACACAACATATAAAAGTCACAAACAACGCTGTAAAACATATTTATTAGGCAATAACCTATCACAAATTGAGCCGTAAAGCTGTCTGAATTTGCTTGTGCTCCAAATCTGGCCTCCAGGAGAAAAGATGTGTGTTTACAAGCGCAATTTGTTCGTCCCTTGAAGTATCTCACCATCTCAGAATGTTTTCTGGAGCAAATGAAACCATTTACTATATTTGAACTTTTGCATTTCAGTCTTACTGAAGCAAAAATGCTGAATTATCAGAGCTAAATAAAAATGTGTACGCTCAGTGTGCGTAAATAATAAATGTATGGTGCAGAGAACAAAAAAAAAAATGCTCCAGACACCTTCCACTAATTCAGTTTCAACAGACTGTGAGAACGCCATCCCTTTTTCTCAATTATATTACACAACTCCAGCAGGCCCTCCTGAATAACAAAACCCCGAGGCCACATCTGTAGCCATGCGCCCTCCCTCTCTCTCAACATGGTTTCTATTGATCTGGTGGTCGCAATATCACACTCATCTTCAGCATAGGGCAGGGTCCCACTCCCACCTTAACCCCCTGCGGTCTTAAGCAGTGCCTGCCAGCAGGAACCCTGAACCCGGGGTCGCTCTGAGTCCTCCTACATCCCTTGTATCCCCTCCTCCATGGCCCCACGCCCCTTGTGCCTGTGTTTCTGTGGCCCAGCGGGGCTCTTGCTGCCGCCGTCTTCCATCTGCTGTGCCGTGCCTGGTGCCCTTCCTCTCGGCCACATTAGCAAGTCAATGTGGTCTGAATCAAAGTGCTCATGAGAAAGAGAAATCTCCATTTTTTGATTTGGATGCCACTTTAAAAGTAGCATTTAATATGCTGACTACTTTAGAAATATGATCTGAAGTGAAGGGGATATCCGAGGCGCAAAGAAAAGCGATTAAACCGCAATGAGATATGAAGCAAACAGACCACAGCCTGTTAAAATATCAGTGCATGTGTAAATAAGGAGTTACAGGTAAATAGCACAGGCCATCTGCTGAGATATGCAGACAGAGAGAGAGACTGAACAAGCTTAACTGACACCTGTGGTCTCTCATAAGAAATGATCTCAGGGTATTCATTCCAGCCCCAGGACCACGGCAGCAGAATATTGATTAGAGTTGAGATTCAATGTGGAGACAAAGAGAGAGATGTGATGAGGCCCTCGGAGACCTTCACAAATGTTTCCATCCTGTAATTCGAGAGCTATATCTATGGGCATGAGTGATGAGTGGGAAGGAAAAACAAGAAATGAAGAATAGAGGATTCTCCATTTAAATATTTTATTGGACAAGAGACCGAACATGCAACTTTTATCCATGTGATACTTGAAGCTATGCCCACAGGAGGAAGGAAGAAGACTGGCATGGGCACATTTGGATTTTGGCATCAGGAATGTGGAATAACATCAGGTCATTCCATGCTAAACAAACCATCTTATACTAGTCTAAAAAAAGTATACTTTGTATTTGAAATATATTCCCCTTTTCAATAGTACATTGCAAATATACGAACAAAAATTGTACTATCTTTAAATATATTAAAAGTATATTAGCATCATGCTTTTAGCTATTTTCACAATACACACTTAAAAATAATTGTACTTATATTTTAGAAAAATGTACTTGTTTTTTAAAACTGTATTTATTTGCACTTTATTAAAAATATATTTTAGATTACTGTGTGCTGGAAATGATCATTGTAACAATGCATTGAAAGTATACTTTCAAAATACATTATAGTTAGATTTTTTACTTGAAGTACACTGAATACACTTAAAGTTTCAGTGACCCTACAAGTTACTACAATTAAAATATCCTTAGTACAAAATGAGTTGTTTCAAAATAGCACACTTCAAGTTAACTAATCATTAACACACTTGAAATATACTGATAATTAGTCTGGCTGCAAGTTTATTTTTTCACCAGTGTTACCATAGTAATAACAGTAAATGCATAATTACATGCAACTAACCCTCAACTAAATCCTAACCCTAACCCTATAGTAAGTACATGTAGTTGCTTAATATTACTCAGCACTTAAATACATAATTACACTGTAACAATGACACCTTAAAATAAAGTGTAACCTCTTTTACTTGCCTTCATATTGTTCCAAACCTGTGTTATTTTTTTAAATAGATTTTTGAAGAATGTTTTCTGAAAGTTATATTTACAAAAAAAAAAAATCTTCAAAATATCCTCTTTTATGTTCCACAGAAGAAAGAATGTCACACAGGTTTTTGAAACATAATGGTGAGCAAGTGAATTTTTTTTTTTTTTTTTTTTTTTTTTTTTTTTGCGAACTATCCCTTTAACTGGCTTAACCTGCAAGACATCTTTTGTCAACTTGCTTCAGGAAAAATGTCATGCAAGTCTTAGAGAGAACAACAACACAAAAGCATGACATAAACAATGCACCCATTAAAGAGCTGCTTAAATGTTGATGTTAATAATTCATAGATTTTGTTTGCTTGTTTAATATAAAAAGAGAGATAGTAGGGGTTATGATGGAGATAATGAGCAGGCTGCTTTTACAAAAATGCTTCTAAAAAACAAAGGATTGTGGCTGTAACAAATAAGACAACATGGAGTGTGTTAACCGTTAAGTTTTACTGCTAACATCCTGGGACAATTGTAGGGTTAGCCAGTGTGACCTATTCATTCCACTGACAAACGCTGGTGGAGAGGAAACAGGAACAGCAACGTTTAAAAACAAGACAGTAATTTTAAAGATATACAATACGTAAAAATTTACTGCACAGGACATTGTTTTGAACGCTGGAGTGTTGAATGGTGAGGATGAACGATTCCAGAGTGTGTCCGCTACAACATTGGCCATAAGCCTTCACAGCAAACACCATTGTGTGTTGTTCTCTTCCTCTCTCCTGTATTTAAGTGCACTTTAAATGTTTGATTTCAGTCGCTCTGAAACAATTTTGAAATGTAAATGCTTATGTCTGACTGAAATCCAATTTTGCAAAGTCGGACTAACAGACCTAGATAATGCTCACCTATTATGTGGCATGTCAATAGGACTTCAATTGGACTTGCCTCTGTCTGCTTTCTCGGAAAGACAGAAGTGTCATAACATTTATTTATTCTATAAAATATTTGATTATTTGTGACCCTGGATCACAAAACCAGTCACAAGTCGCACGGGTATATTAGCCAACAATACATTGTGGGTCAAAATGATCGATTTTTCTTTTATGCCAAAAATCATTAGGATATTAAGTAAAGATCATGTTCCATGAAGATATTTTGTATATTTACTACCGTAAATATATAAAACATTTATTTTTATGAGTGAATGCAACATAATCGTGAACAATGTTTCTCAATGTTTCGATTTTTTGCATCCTCAGATTCCAGATTTTCAAGATATTGTCCTATTCTAACAAACCATACATCAATCGAAAGCTTATTTATCCAGCTTTCAAATGATGTATAAACCTCAATTTCATAAAATTGACCCATGTGACTGGTTTTGTGGTCCAGGGTCACATTTATGAGTCATGTATACTGTCGCTCGACTACACAAAAACCAGTTGTAGCTTGATTAAAACTGTAGATGATATATAAAATTAAATATTATTCTTAGATACACTCTCTTCAACACTCTCTTGTTTTTGAAAAAAAGTCTCTTATTCTCACAAAGGCTGTGTTTATTTAATAAAAAATTCAGTAAAAACCGTAATACTGTGTATTACTACAAATTTAAAAAAAAGAAAAGTTTTCTATTAGAATGTATTTTAAAAAATGTATTCCTGTGATGGCAAAGCTGAATTTTCAGCATCATTACTTCAGTCTTCAGTGTCACATGATCCTTCAGAAATCATTGTAATACGCTGATTTGATGCTCAAGAAACATTTCTTATTATTATCAATATTGAAAACAATTGTGCTTTTTTTGTGGAAACAGTGGTACATTTTTTTAAAGAAAGTTTAAAAGAACAGTATATTTAAAATATAATTTGTTTGTAATATTATACGTTAATTTAATGTATCCTTGCTGATATATGTCAGTTAAAAAACAATCTTTCTAACATCAAACTTTTGAATGGCAGTGTAGATGGGGGTATATTCGTTGCTAGATGCTAACAAACTTGAAGGGTAAAACATATTTCCTTTAAAATTTAAGCGTAACCTGTGAGTATCAAAAAACTAAGAGCCTATAAAATGAAACCTTTATGGATCATCAATGAAATTATTGTAGTAAGTATCGTGGTGTTTAAAGTGAGCCTGGGTCTCTCACAGGAAGTGAGCAAGCAGTCGGGCCATAAGGCAAACATACCAACTGCCTTCATTCAATTAAGAGTTCCTGAGTTTGTTTTCACTGTCTGATAACCACATTAAACAGTGATATGCACAAGTTTCAGATGTTTTACTGATATGCACAAGAATTTCACAATATGTTTGCTGAAGCCACATTTCGGTGCCCTTTAATAAGACTGCCTCCCTCGTGTTTCCACCACTCCTCCTTTCTCATCTTCATATACACGTTTGTTTATCCAGCCGGTGGTGTGTAACCAAACAGGACTCTCACAGCCAGAGGGGGTGGTTGAATTACCGAAGATTGCAGGGGGTCATTGGCGGACACACTGTGTGGATTTGAGCCTTAGTTCACCTCCTGCTGCCCAAGAGGTTTAATTACCACAGGCAGGACTGTGTGGCGTTTACATTCACACAGAAAACGAAGAGGAGGGGGCGAAGGCCCACTGAGCTCCGCTAACAGAGAAGGCGAGACTGCCAAACAAGTCAGCATGGAAAACGACCAAAACAACCCCACATACCTCAAGTTCACTTCATACAAGGAACACAGTATTTATATTGGGAAAACGAGAAGGAGAAAAATCTGCACTCCATATCTGGAAGCTGTTGGAGACTCATCTCTCGAGTGCAGATTGACCGTGTTGGTGATTGAAGTGCCACAGGGCATGAGAGGAGGAATTACCGAGCGCTCTGACACGAGACACCTAACAGTCAGAGCCAACGCCGACATCAAAACGCGAGCATCAAAACCAGGCTTGCGGCGAAATGAGGGAAAAAACCTTAACAACACTTTCTTGGAGCAAGAAGCTACAAATGTAACCTTTTTCCGAATGCCACGGGCAGAAGCGAGAGCCGGCAATGGGCGCAACTGATAATTTCAAGCAACTGCCTGCGATAAATATTTAATAGAGTGCAGAAAATATAAAACTGTAGAAACAATCAAAGGCCTGCCTCTGTGTGCAGGTTATCTGTCTGCCGGGTGTTATGTGAATCACTGACCGGCAGATACTGAGGTCCCAGAGGGTCCCTTTCATTATCACACAGGGAAGAGCAGGAACACGGCCAGACCGATGAATTATTCAAGTCCACCTTCAGTCTGCACCGCTGACTATTTTCTCCCCATCTCTTCACAACTAAATACTTTTAGAAAGAAAAAAAAAAAAAAGAAAAAATTCAGCCAGCCTGTACTAAAGTAGCAGAAAAACATGAAATAAACAGAATTCATACAGGAAATCAGACACAACTTTTGAGGGAATAGATAAATTTGAATTCTGTAATCATTTGATCATGTTGTTCCAAACCTGTATTGACACAAAACAGGGTTGTTATTGTTAGCTAAAGCTATTAAAACTAAATTTTGTTAACTTATATTAAGCTGAAATAAAATACTATACAAATATATAAACAATGACACAAAAACAGAAATTTGTATGTACCTTTTATCCAAGCAAATGCAATAAATGGGGACTGAAGCTTTCATGCTTCCGCAAGTATTGTCTAGTTGTGTACTATACTTCAAGGATGTCTAGGATGTTGTATAATAAAATCACCTTTTGTGTTTGATCCTAGAAGTCAAGTCATATGGATTTGGAATGATGTGAGGCTAAGTAAATAATGGCAACATTTGCAAGCACAAGAATTACAACAAAAATGAGTTATCTGAGTTGTTCTCACAAAAATATAATGTTGAGCTCAGAGGCCTCTGGGCATCATTCAGAGTACTTCTGATTTAATCTTGTTTTGTTTTGTGCACTGATGAAATAAGAGCTTTCAGAATTCCTTCCTGATTGGTTCCTCGCCATTGAGATTTGAATAATTTATCAATTTAACATATGCAAAGCAGAAGGCTACTTTCCTAGTCTGAAAAGGGGGATGTCATCACATCCAGCAGTCCATGGTAATCACTCACTTTCAATTAGCGAGGAGCGAAGGGAGGGTGAGAGCAATTCACAAAGTAAACTGTAAAAGAAGATCAAAATATACAGCAATCAGCCCCGCAGTTAAAACGCGTCAACCATTTCAATTTCCCTGCTTGATTGAGCAAATAAATGGCTTATTTAACTGTGTGCTTCCCACATGAATGCGATTCAGAAACCAGCGTGCATTATAGACTAAACAAGCTGTTATGTACCAATTCTCAAATAGAACTGAAATAAGGGAAACAAAGCACAACAAAAAGGTACGTGCAGCTTTACGTCTCAAAATTGCAACTTAATATCTCAAAAATCAAACTTTATTTATTTTTTGGTCATTGCTATTTTATTTCTCATAATTGCAACTTAGTTTTTTTTTTACTCTGAGGTGAAGACGGCTTCCATAAGTACACCATTCAAAACACTTAACAGCTTTTTACAATTTTGTGTCATAAACAGGAAACATGAACATTCATATCATCGGTTGTTAGCATAATGCTAGTTTGGGGTTGACAGAGTGCTTTTTCTACCCTTTCATTAGCTCCAGAGGTTAGGGTGGGGCTTTCCAGCTCTCTTCCGCGGCCTCTGCGCTGCTACATTATTGTGTGAAGGAAAGTTCAGCAGGAGACGCTCAACACAGATTGGAAAAATGACTCCAGCAGCAGAGGCTAAGCACATGAACAAATAGTGCAACCCACCATTTGGCTCAGAGCGCAAATGGTTGATTTTAGAAAGCATATGGGAGATGTTAAATTTTCCTGCCGGACCTTTTTTTCCCTCTCTCCCCAAAAGCTTAAGTACAGCTAATGACCGAGATCTTTCTGCACTGGGTAGCAGATGGGCTCTAGTTTTCAAAGGATAGGAAAGATGGCAAACTCTAAATGCAGAAAACAGTGTTTACTCAAAAACGACCTTCCTTTTCAGATCCTCATTTATAATGCGCACGAAAAAGTGTGTTTCGGGCTTCCCCTGAGCTGTCAGCACTATATTAATGAGACTTAAAAAAATGGGGGATTCATTCTGTTAGCGCTTGCCAGAAACAGGCTTCATAGAACCTGCTAAAACGTCTCAAAAATCGATAGCTAAATAGACTTTGCGTCCGTGTTTGTGACGAGAAAATTCATTAACACCATGTATCTCTCTCACAAAAAGGTTTTTAAATCCTTAAAACCAACCCAGGTTCACGTTACTTCTTACATGTTTTGCAGCACTTTAAAAGTGAAATGTCCAGTGAGTGGCACTAAAAGCATGTTAAATTTCCTCATGCACACATGAAAGTGAATTTGGCAACATTTTGTTGTGTTGGTTGTTGTACTGTATGCATTGCAGCAGCTCAGAAAAGACATTTCCAGTAAGTTGCTCTTAAAGGTTAATGCTCTATCACGTTTAAAAATAACGTACCACCTACACTAAACCCAACACTAAACCTAACCGATAGTGTTAACAAAAGCAAATGTGATTTAAAAATAAATTTGCTGAAGCAACCATGCCATTTTAGCTTGCTTCTACGAGTCTTTAAGCTCTTTTATCATGACTCACGGGATTTGCAGTGTGTGTGTGTGTAGAGGTACGTGTTTGGAGTTAGGTTGAATAAAATACAGGGCTGAATTTAACAGCACAAACACTGTTGCTCTACAGTGAGCTGAAAGGATATATGATAAATAATTAAGTGAACTACCAAGCATAATGATAAATCAAGTATAAACAGCTCATAAAAAAACATTCAAACAGTCTGGGATTAGAGGGCGAAGTACTCCAGGATGTTTGGGCCAGAGAGACGCCCCACTCTCCTTCAACAAACAAGCCCATTTGTTTTGAGAAAGGTGGTTTGCATGGGGTGCTGATCATCCTGTGGGGAGATTTCCCCTGGGAACAGAGCAGTCGATCACATCGGACAAGCAGACTCTGCCTCATCTGAACCCATACCACCTCACTGCATTCATCAGTGAATGTGCCCTACATTATGTGCTTGGAAGTGATTTGAAAAGCGACAACACTGAGCTGTTTGTGCTGTTGCCGACTACGTCCAGAGAGCCTGGACCCCTGGGCTGAAGGACTCACACTGGGCTGTCTATGAGGGTCTGTCTGTGGCTGTGCGGATGACCCCTCCGAACCCTTGCTCTCTCTGATGAGGTCAGCCATCAGTGAGCTGATCGTAATGTTAGGCAGGCGAGCAGGGAGGAAGGGTGTCGGGTGGTGGGGTGGGAGGTGTTCAGGAAGCAGGCGTTTGGCCCTGTCTGACCTTGGCTGATTTCTCCCCTCTGTGTGTTTTGCTCTGTTAAGACTCTCTTTCTCGGACCGCATGCCAGCACTGATGAGCTGTTACACGACCTGCATTCTCGCTAAAGAAAACGTAAAGGGGAACGCAGGACTCCCCCGATGCCCTTGAGACTGCTTTTTGGGTCTCACGTTGTTTGTGTGAACACTTAAACAGTCGAGCCAAAAAAGGCGATGTATGTTTTCTCATGATGACAGAGCTGTGGGTGTTGCAGTGTAGGCTTTCAGGCCTGGCCTTCTGGTATACTTAGCCTGGTGTGCAGACAGACAGATCACAACAGCCTTCACAAGGTATATTTCATTCGTTCCACTGGAGGGAGGCCATCTGAGCGTCCCCTGCTAATAAGTAAGTGAGCAATTTATAAAGGCTCGGGTTAAAACGGATAACACAAACCGTATACAGAGCCCAGCAGATTATCTCATTGGCCTTCTGGGAAATAGAGAGTCTCAAGGCACTCAAAAGATCTTGCCAAACATTTATTCTTCCAAACATTTATTGTACTTAAACTGGGGTACGAGTAAATAGAGAGGGCTGAACTGTCAGTCTTTGTGCACTGAACCTAGACCATATGCCTGGTACACATTGTACGATTTTGGGCTGTCCCAGACGAAAGATGATCAATCATGGCGATTTCTGTGGTCTTACATCGTACAGTGAGAGAGGTTCAAAGACGGCTGTTGTCACGGTCATGTGACCAAAGATTACTGACAGTGTTAGAAATTTACCATGATCATCTCACAGTGCTATGACCTACGTCTACTGACTAGCAAATTCAAATGCAACATAAAATGGCGTATTGATCAATGCGACATGGCACAAAAAATGTGCACAATTAGCATACCAAGTTGGGATCTTTTCCCAAGCCATGACTACATCCTTTATCTCCTCTTTCGCTTCCTCCTCTTTTTTTTCAGCGCACATAAAAACCTCACTTGCTCTATTTGTTTACCACTAGCGCATGCTGATAACATTTTATACTTCTGAACTAACTTGCGTCGTAGCCTACGATTAAATAAGTGTCATTATCATTTTGCACAGTCTGTAGCAGGCATTACAGATCTAGACTGAATTGAAGTAGACAGACAGACAGACAGATACCCCAAGGTCAAGGACGTAGCCTAGTACCGTTCCCAGAACGTTCCGAGGCGGTCATGATGTGGAGTTCTTTTAAGGGTTGGGGGATGTTATTTGGTGGACCTTAAGGGAACATTCAGGACGATCTGGGAATGTTTAGGGGACCATTACAATAGGACGTTCCCTCTGGGTCTCTACTAGGGTTGTCAAAAATACCGGTACTAAGTCTGTACTGACATTTTGGAAATGTAACGATACCAGCATTTCTGTTGTACCATATAGTGCTGAGTACCGGGTATATTCGGTAGCCACCATACACTGTAAAAAAAGATGGACGACGCACCTTCACTCTCTTCCATTGTAGAAAAGTGAAGCCACCAAAGTCCCAATATGGTGCTGACATCTCGCGCTGATTTGGGACCTGATTCTGCGCAGTAGTGAACCCTGGACCCGAGTCTGCGCAGTAGTAAGCGTGAAGTGGAGCAGCGATATCAAGGTCCCGCCCACACTCCCGCAGAAACGGCTGGTACAGTTTACTGCAGAACAACTCATTATGTCGGTGTGAAATAAATAGTTATGGAAATGTAGAAATTAAAGTTGAAGCTCCAATCTCTTCCCGAAAATCCCCCAAAAAGTCTGTCAGTGACTACTTCGTTTAGAGAAGCTGTCAATCACAGATGTCAATCATGACGTCACATTCCCGTTTTTATAGTATCAAATAACTGACTAAGATCAAACTTATTTAAAAAACTAACACTTAAACTTACATCAGCGTGATGAAAACGACCTAAAATGACAGAAAACATCTTTGGAAAAAAATGCATTTGAAGTGTAATTTGATTGTTTAGCTTCCCTTGCGTCCCATTGGACTATATGGAGAGGGCCTGTACTGGGACCAACCACCTGGGGGCGATAGAGAAGCTTTGGCTTCTCTTTTTAGGACTTGTGCGGCACGCTTGATAGCCACTAATAGGCAGCTGTTTTCAGTCGCTTGTGTGTTTATCTAAGTGCAGAGCCACAGAGACTACATGTAACTATTTTTACTAGGAGCACTGTAGCCGATATATAATGTAATATATACTAGTGTCTGTGAATATTAAACCGCAAAAAGACTATTTAAAATGCAATCCTGCATGTTCTGCTTGTCCTAGTGTGAATGAATGGTGCAGACGCACAGTTTAACCACACACACACTGAAGCATGTGTGACGCTCGCTGTGTTTTTAGACATTAAAGAATTAAAGGTGGGGTAAGTCATTTTTGAAATATGCTGTTGGCCAATGTTGATGTTTGAAATCAACCCAAACAAATACACCCCTTCTTCATTGCTCCACCTACAAAACTCACACTCCAATCCTAACAGCCCTGCTCGAGTCGGTCTCGAACCCCAATCACCCCTGCAAGCGAGTCGAGTGCACTAACAAACACCGCATTCACTATCACGGTGCGGATCCACTTTTGCGACACGACTGAAGCGTGGTGTCGCGACGCCTCCCCTCATTTGTGCGTTCCTCAAGATTACCACTATGGGTGTGGTTTTTAGCCAGCGGCTCATGATTCCCCCAGTCTCCATGTGCTCTACTTCTATTGGATAGTCGCGTCGCGTTCAACGGATTCATTTGCATAAAGATGGGCATTGGCAAGAAGCAGAGCATATGGAGACGGGGGGAAGTCTCGCAAGTTTTAAATACGCAACATTTCCTTCTCGGTCAAAACCACGCCCTAAGGAACGCCGCAACACCACGTGACAGTCGTGTCGCAAAAGTGCATCTGTACCGTCAGTCGTCAGCGCGACTCTGGCCTGACTCTGGCCTGGCTTGTTTATCAAAGCAGAAGCGCAACAGAATAATGCTTCACGAGAAATAAAGCGCAGATGATGAACGAATGACAAGGAAGCACAAAAAAATTTACTTATAGCACACAAAAGCAATTACAAACAAGAGCTGGTTGTTATTGCCAACAGCACAGCAGCTCATGTGGACCCGAATCAAAGCAAACTCCGCATCTGTTATCAGCCCCCCTCTTAGCTCTCTCCAGTGCTGGACGGCGTTTCTAATATTAACACGTTCCTAAAGCTCTTGCCCAGACATAACCCTTTATTTTCCAGTGATTTCTTCTGAGCTTTTCTCTTATGTATTGTGTCTCAATTTCTGCAGTCTTTCTTCAGTTCAAATCTCCCTCTTGCTTGTTCTCTCTCCTCCACCGTCATGCTGATTGGCTACACGTTTGTTGTTGTGTCGGACTGACTAACTTCCAAACAGCATATTTCAAAAACGACTTACCCCACCTTTAATGCATGAACTTCATCTCCAGAGCCGCTCTGAGAGTTACTTCATGAGTATTTTACCGGTTCATTTGAGAAAAAAAAAAAATCTTCTTATCATAAACACACAGAAACTCAAAGGTCTTCACGGCAACCCGTCAAAATAAAAGTTCAAATTGATTTATATAGCACATTTAAAAACAACCAAAGTGCTTAACAATGTCAGGATACACAAACAAATAAACAAAACAAACACAGTAGAATATGTCACAGTATTAGAGCTCAACTCGAAATAAAAACTAAAGAATTCAGGTGGGTCTTAAGCAACGACTTGAAAATTTCATCAATCCAAGCTGTTCTGTTAAGAACAGGTAGACTATTTCAGAGGTTAGGAGCAGCCACTGAGAAGGCCCGGTCACCTTTATTTAACCTGGATCTCGGAACATCGAGGAGCATCTGATCGGACGACCAATAACACCTTCTAACATTTATCACAGTGAGTGACTCACTCTATATTGAGTTTCAGTCACAAAAGTATGTTTCTTCAGGGTGAAATTTTCAGAGCATAATATATTGTTTGATGCATAGAAAGATATCTATTTCAAAATTGTGTTTATAGTTTAACAATACATATGTTAAGATGATACTGTACCAAAAAAGAAATATCTGCCAGTGTCATTTTCCAAAGCTTCAGTATTGCTGCAAAAACGAGCACATTTCAAATCAATTTAAACCAGGAAATAAAAAGTAAAAGATTTTGGACTTTGAAAAATTCAAGCAAAAGAGGGTCAAACCAAATATACTGAGACATTAAGAATTGATTATTATTTTTTTAAATTAAACTTTTCAATCAGTTTGTTAAACTGATGTTATAATTTAAAATGAAAATAAATGTATATTTAATAAAAAAGCAAAGCAGATGTATTTTCACTTTTGTATGTACTGTATATATTGCAATAACCCATCTTTTAAAATCCTTGAAAACCAAATTCAAAATGAAACACAGCTGCTGAAATGAAACCTTGAGAAAATCTGATTTAAAAATCTCATCTGGGGAGGCAGCAACAGCAACTGTTCATGCGAGGCGTCCAGCGCGCTCACTCACTCACTCACTCACAGGGCATCAGTCGACTCCTGCGCCAGCGTACAGCCAGGCAGCCGTGCCTTCTGAGGTTATTAATGGGCCGAACAACGTGCAGACTGCAGCCCTGCTGGAAGTGTATGGTAGAATCATCTGTAGCCATGATTAACATGTCTGCAAGAGCAACCACACCAAAGCCAGAGTCTGCGCCGGGGACGGCTGCTCTGAGAACAGCCCTTAAATCAAACTCTCATTAATCGCCAGCCTGCCAGTCAGTGGCACCACATTCCCCTCTGAAGCAGAATCAAACCCAGAGTTCTTCCACTTCCTCCCTTTAGCCTTTATGTCTCTCCATTTCCTTCAATCCACAGTTCTCTCCCAATGTCTCTCTCTTAGTGTTTGTCTGGAGTGCTTTTAGTCTACTCTGTGACATCTGAGGTTGTACTTGTGAAGCAACTGTGCATGAGAGCTACTTGCATATATCACATTAGCTGATTTACTTCTGGGAAGAGTCATTAGTCAAGCATTTTATAGTCACTATAAAAGGAATGCCTATTAAAGGGACAGTTCACACACAAAATCTGTCATCATTTACTCACCATCATGTCGTTTTTAAAACCTGTTCGACTCACCCAAAGCTTTCTTTTTTTGGGGGGTGAACTATTCCTTTAAGACTAAAAAATATCATAGATTCACAACAGTTCTACTAGTACTATTCAAATATATTTGTAATATACAAGCATTCATAAATATTTTTTGTGTCTATAGATGTGCATACGCACACTTTCTATGCTGTTGTTAAGTCCATATTGCATGTATCAGTGTAAATCCAAACAAGCAAAATTGAACGAAACAAAATACTTATGCATACTAATGAGATCAGGTTTCTTTTGCATAATCAAATCTCTACATCTCAGCCTGCAAAGACTGAAGACATGCCAACAACAAGTTCTGCATATTTCCTGTATATAATTATAACCTTTTGACTTGTAAACTTGTGCATTGTATTAAGCATGTTATTAACAAATTCCAGAACAATTCATTAAGAGACATTAAATCTGTTTGTGATAATATTTTTGTGATAATAATGTCAGAGTCTGATCAAACCATAACAAACCAATACCTTTAAAAAATAATAATAAAATAAACGTTCAACTCCAGACATCCTGCAAAAGTATAAAGCAGTAATTCATAAACCGTCTCACTGAGCTGCTAACAAATGTGCATGAAATACCTCTATTGATAACCTCTCGGTGAAATTCAGCCCAATTAGAGGCACAGCACGGATCAGTTGCCTCTAAGGCATGCACATAATTCATCTGAGTTTCAATACAAGAGACTAGCAGTGAAAACAGCTGTTTTTCGACTGAATATAAAGCACAGAAGTTGAACTGAACCATTACAGAGAGTCTGAGGCTTTCTGTAATGAGTTGTCATTCCTGAGATTTCAAGGTGAATCGAAATTTAAGATCAATATTTTACAGCAGGAATGAACGGAAATAAGCCTCTACTGATATAAATCATTAGTATAAACCTCTGCTTCTACATCTTACTTAACTGAATAGCTGTTTTGATTTTATTTTGTTGTATTAAATGAACAGTTCTCCCAAAAAAATGGCGTCATCACTTACTCAATCGTTCAATCCAGTGATATTTCGGACCCCAATGACTTTCATTGTATGGATAAAAACAGTTTTGTTTCACAGAAGAAAGAAAGCCATACAGATTTGAAACATCATGAGGGTGAGGCTACTTTCTGGGTGACCTATCCATTTTTGTGTGTGTCTGCTAGCAGTTAGCCTCCATAACACATCTTCTGTGTGTGGTCAGAAGGCAAACTCAGACTGAGTAACACATTCTTGGGGTGTAGTGTTCATAATAACGCACCATGATAAATCATAATCTAGAGGTTGTTTTGAAAGTGAAAATAGATGTGCCTTGCTAAATCTTTTCTAAATAGAACTACATTCCCCAGTGCTTTAAGTTTGTTTAACAGCAAACAAATTGCTATCTCCCATAAAAGAGAGCAGAACTGAAGATGTGTGAACCAACCCTGGTAATCCAGAGTTCTCGCGAGAGCACAAGTTGAATTTGCTCAGCGAGTTACTCTGGTGTCGAGTAATGATGCTCATTAAATATGCCCCTCGATCTGAGCTGCACCAATCACATCGAGTTATCTGATATAGGCGGGCCAGAGGCGAGCTAAACAGATGACGACAGCGCTGTGACGTCGAAGTCATTAGTAAACATTGCAAGATGGCTGTGAGAGAAAATAAATGACAATGAACGAGTTAGACTTGGCTTTTTATCTAAAACAGGAACAGAAGACGCAGCTCGAATCGTTCCTTTGCAAGAAGGACGTTTTTGCTGTTTTGCCGACCGGATACGGTAAGAGTCTAATCTACCAGTTAGCTCCGCTGGTATCTGGGGTTTATTGTTGTGATTGGTCGTAGTGTTATCCAATTGCGTGCAATGAGATTTTCAAATGCACGCTTGGTGCCGCCCCTCGAGCTGGCCGATTTTCATTAGTCGACGCCAGACCATTAATCTTTTAGATTTAGGTCTGGATTTCCAGGCTAGTGTGAACCAAAAAGCACAAAATAATGTTTGAATATCTCAGTAAAGGCATCCGACGCTACCAAACCATCCTGTTTTCCCTTCTGAGAATGGGTAGGAATTGTGGTTTGGAGTCTTAAGCAGCCTGCAGTGGTAATATGACAGCTTTAGGAGACATGAAATGCCATGTCACTGACCTATGATGTTCCAGCAGAATCTTAAAGACTAGCCTTCAGCAGCACTGTCACCACGGCAATTAAGTGCAAAATAACCTCTCACTTGTTACAGCCTCCCATGGTGCACTGAAGGTCATACGTCATGCTACAGAACGAGAGAGGGAGAGAGAGAGAGAGAGAGAGAGAGAGAGAGAGAGTTGTTGATAGTGGGCAGGAAGGAGAAAATTACACCTACATTTATTAAAAAGAGAAAGGAACACATGCGAATAAATGCAAACACAAGGTGAAAAAAGTGTCTAGATACAGATCATTAGGGGATTCTGACTACAATATCGATTGCACCGAATGAGCTTCGCTTTCTTTCTCTTTCTCTCTTTCAGCACTCCCTGAACACAGAGATATCCTCCTTTCTTTCTGCTCACTGTTTCTATTGAAAAACTGCTGTTATTGATCATGTTTTAGGTGCAGATGAATGCACCCTTTGACCTGACCTGCATCGGAATAAGCAACCAACACTACTGTTATTGTGTAAAGGAAGTAAATATCTTTTTCTGTTAAAGTGTTCCTACAAGTGCATGCTTGCTTTTTTTCGCAGAGATTAAAAACATCATGGGCCCTATCTTGCACCCAGCGCAATTGACTTTGTACCCCGACGCATGTATCATTCCTATTTTGCACCCACGCCCAGCGGACTTTTCCCTCCACAGACGCACGTCGGTAAACTAGGAAATGCATTTGTGCTCTCAGGGGCGGTTCAGCACAAAGAGGAGGCGTGTTTCAGCGCAAACGTGGTTTTATTTTATTTTAAAACTGGTGCTATTTTGCAGGTTTTGAAAACAATTCTGCCACTGACCAGGAAAAACCTAGTCTAAAGTCAGTGGCGCGTTGCGCATGTTATTCATATGCTATTTTAAGGGGCGCATGCTTGGCCATAATCAATGTAGCGTGTGCACAACGCACATACACTTTGCTGATCTCATCTACACACAGACGCAGCAGTTCTCATTTTTAGAAAACCATACATTATTACAAGGAAAAATATTAACACACGAGGGAAATCATTGTTGTGTCCATGAAGATGTGAAAAATAGGCATGAATCTAGCTTACACATTTACCCAAATTATTATACGCCTGTTTAACCGAAGCTAATTTGGGGGGGTTTCTCCATCCTCATACAATGTCACTTCTCTGTGTTTTACGGCCCTGACGAGAACGTCGGTCTCCTCGGCTGTGAACCGCTCCTGGCGCGCGTCTGGCAAATCCGCCGTTATAATAGCAATCCGCCATTGAACAAGCGCGCCTGCTCTTAAAGGGAATGTGAGATGTTGCTCTGATTGGTTTATTTCACGTTACGCCCAAACCACACCTATGAATAATGAAGCTACTTCAGACCAACCCATTTTAGATTTGCGTTGGGCGCAAGAGTCATTTATCCCGCCGGTATATCCTTGCGTTTCAGGTCGTTAAAATAGGGCCCCATAGGTTGATGAGCTTCAGTCTTGTAGACGCATTTAATGCCTTGTGTGGAATTAGCTTTGCTAAACTACAGCAAACGCTTTAGCTTGAGATGAATCAAGTGCTGATCTCAGGCCTAAAGCTGGAGTATTTTTCTCAAGTGCTTTCACATCTGTCTTTGAGCATTTAAATCTGCAGAAATGTCAGTTTGTGGATACTGAAAATGTAAAACCTATAAGTCAGCTACATCATGAAAAATATCACACAGATATGAGTAGATTGAGAGTCGCATCATGATTCAGCTTCAGTCTAGCCTGTGTGTGTGTGTGTGTTGAATGATACGATGTGCTGGTGTGAGAGTCAGACTTCTGATCCGTTGGCTTTCTCTCTTGCCCGTCTTCCTCTCTGTCTGTCTGAGTCTCTGATAACACCTGAGATATGCTGACATCACCATTTGTGGTTTATGCCACTGCAGAGGGCATGACCAGCAGAGAGAAAATATCACAGATGGGGGATGGATGCTCTCTCTCTCTTTTTCTCTCTTTTTTTCCTGTATATTCTGCAAATATATATATATAAAAAAAAAAAAAATCCTGAAAGAAGTCTCTAATGCTCAACAAGGCTGCATTTATTTGATAAAAAATACAGTAAAAACAGTTGCGAAACATTATTTTAATTTAAAAGATCTGTTTTCTATGAAAATATATTTTCAAATGTAATTTAATCCTGTGATGGCAAAGCTGAATTTTCAGCACCATTACTTCAGTCTTCAGCGTCCGTCAAACGATCCTTCAGAAATCATTCTAATCTGACCAATTATTAATAACGATTCTTATTATTATCAATGTTGAAAAGCTTTTGCTGCTTACTACTTTTTATGGAAACTGTATACATTTTTCTCAGGATCCTTTCATGAAAAAACATCACTTTTGATCAGTGTAACACGTCCTTGCTCAATAAAAGATAGTTAATTAATTAGTTAATTATAAAACCTATACTGACTACTTATCATTTTTTTACATTGTTTTAAATATAATGTATTAAATCAAAATCTTTACGACCCCAAACCTTTGAACTTTGGAATTGTATATATATATAATTTAAAATGACAGAATCAACTTGACTTTAGGTTACATCAACAAAAATCATTTTAAGGGTCAGAATACAACTAGAAATAGCTTCTTATGGTACACACACTTTTTTTTGTTAGTTTATGTTAACTAATGCATTTAACTAATGTTAAAATATACAAGCATATTGTAAAGTGTTACCAATATTTCTCTCCGAGAACGAAGCAACAGGATCTTTCCTCTTTCTCTCTCTTCAAGTCTTATAGATGAAGCTAATGAAGATGATCACCACAATCTCTACATTGGCAGTAATGCCTCTGTACCCACTGACCTTTACAAACATGCTAGTTTGCTTTACAACAAGCCTGTATGGAAATCCAACCACAGAGAGACAACCACCGGCAGATCCAAAGCTTTCCCTTGTCTGATGACAAGAGAACAGGAAGGAAAAGCCGTATCTGTGGGGGAATGGTCTGCTTTAACCCTGGCATCAATTAACTCATTTTACAATTGTTTAGTTAATTCATGCATCATCTATGTAATGATCACAACAAATATACCCACTAAACACACTAACACAATTTTAGAGTTAAAGAAGTGCTTGATGTTTGATGAAAAATGCGCATTATATTTGTAATTGGACACTAACCCCTGACCACAGACAAAGACTTAAAGGATTAGTTCACTTCAAAGTGAAAATTCTGTCATCATTTACTCACCCTCAAGTTGTTTCAAACCTTCTGTTGAACACAAAAGAAGATATTTTGAAGATAACCAAACAGTTGATGGACCCCATTGACTTCTATATTATTTTTTTCCTTCTGTGGAAGTCAATGGGGTCCATCAACTGTCTTCAAAATATCTTCTTTTGTGTTCAACAGAAGAAAGAAATTCATACAGGTTTGAAACAACTTGAGGGTGAGTAAATAATGACAGAATTTTCATTTTGAAGTGAACTATTCATTTAAAGCTAGTCCCAGGCTAAAATGAATGTTTGAGCTGCTGAAAGAAACTTGCACTGGCATATCTTAAAATACACTTTCAGAAAAAAAGGTACAAAAGCTGTCACTGGGACAGTACCCCTCAAAAGGGTTCTAATATGTACCATTTAGGTACTAATATGGACACGTTTGGTACCAATATGTACCTTTGAGGGACTAATATGCACTATTTAGGTACAAAGGTGTACCTTTTGAAAAGGTACCGCCACAGTGACAGCTTTTGTACCTTTTTTTCTGAGAGTCAGTGTCATTGTTTTGTCTCAAGATGCACACCAGTAATGTGTAAAATGGTCTAAGGTACATTTATAAAAGCTACTTAAATGCCCTAATTGATCTAAGGCCTAATCCTGGCTTAGTCTAAGTCCTGTCTGTGAAACTGGGCCTTAAAGCAGAGATTGATGTCAATAAAAAAATAAATAAACACACTGTAAGTGTTCTCAGAGTCTTTAGCATACTCATGCTGTTCTATATGATAATTTAGATTATGATTATGCACATTAATATTTTTTTTGTCTAAATCGTGGCAGAAATCAAGCGTTCATTTCTAAATGTCAAGCCACATTTTGGGAGATAATTTGCATTAAACTGAATATTTTCTCATCTACCATTCAAAACCAATATGGATTTTTTACTGTGGGACAAATGTTTACAGTTAGTAAAAAAAAAACCCTGCTTGTCAAAGATGTTATTTTCCAGTTCAGTTGCAATTTTGCGTGGTTTATTAAGAAAATGATATACAAGATTAGGATTTGAAGCTGGGTCCCCTTGCACGCTAATTGAAACTGTATCCCTAGACTAAAATATCTTACATAGCCAATCAATAATGGAATACTGATGTTATCTTGACTCAAAAGATCAGTGCATGACGTACCTGATTCTCCACACCAGTATTATTTCTCAACTTTTCAAAACAAGAAGAGGATGAGGCCGTTCATATAAAATCTATATCAAAGAATGTTCATATCAATCTGACTCATAGAAATGTCTCATGAGCGGTACAGCACATTCAAACAGCCCAATGACAAGACTGCATCAGAAGACACAATCTGATAAAACAGGGATGCGATATGTGGTGTTAAGATAAAACATCTGCACAACCACGACCACAGACGTACAGCCACAATATCAGTAGCACCTATCAGTCTACACACAAGGCTATGAAACGAGAGAAGCTGTGAAAAAGCTCTTGAGATAAGCAATCAAAAATGGGTTAGCAAATCGACCATGTTCTCATGACATAATTGGTGAACTACACGACCAGAACATTCTTTTGCATGTGAATGCAGTCACTGTAAAACTTTACAGGAAGTGATTTGAAGAATGACTCCTAGTCGTGTTTAAGCGTGTTAAAACTCTGCGCCGTAGTCTTTTCATTTAAACTGTGGTTTCTGTGCTGGTGGCCTATAATCTCTAGGTTCCTTTCAGTTTAATTTGTCTGTGAGGTGGATCGTTTAGCTTCCTGCTGCAGGAACACACACACACACACACACGCAAGCCTTGAAAGTTATCATTGACATCTGCTGGATCGCCTGTGAGGGCAGACAAACTTTCTCTTGCTTTTGCAGTGAAAAACATGTTTATCTGTGAGAAGTAATGGGCCTGCCCTCATATTACTGTTGAAACTTGTCTTTCTTTCTTTCTTTCTTTCTTTCTTTCTTTCTTTCTTTCTTTCTTTCTTTCTTTCTTTCTTTCTTTCTTTCTTTCTTTCTTTCTTTCTTTCTTTCTTTCTTTCTTTCTTTCTTTCTTTCTTCTCAATATTCCAGTAACTTTTCCTTTCCCAAACATAAATTTAAAGCCATTACAGATTTGAAAAAGCCACAGCCTGACTATGGATAAACACAGGTCCGGCATGAGAGGGAAGGGTACCTCCCTCCTTGTGCCCCTAAAGCCTGAGCAAACAAAAAACACACAAGCTCCATGACTCAGCAGATGAAAGACGTGGGGTGGGGGGGCATCACTCACGCATACTTCGCCACAACTGTGACATGCACTAACGGGCAACATGTACTCTTAAGACAGAAGCAGGTTGCACTCATCAACCTTTTTTTTTTCTTCTGAGTTAGCAAACAGAGAAACATGCCGGGTTCCTTTGGTCTGTGTGTGTTTTGTGTAGGTGGTTGTGAGACCACAGGTGCTGAGGAGATCAAAAGGCATGAAAAACTCTGTTCTTTGTTTCTAAACATGCCCAGAAACCTCAGTCGAAGAACACCAATTTTTCAATTCTTTGACACCAGAATGAGAGGAAGTGAAAGAACCATGGCCCCTCAGGATAGACAATTTCTTAACCTTCATGTTCTGTTGAGACTATTGTTTTTATGTTTGGGGTCCCAGGCACCGAAATTACATATTTGCATTATTTAATGGACCTCAGACATAAAATATTTCTATGGAGGATTATTGAAGAAAATGTATAAAAAATATTTTTTATTTGTTGAAGCTATTAACACGGACCTAGCACCTCAAACAGAACATGAGGGTTAAAATTGTATACAATATATTCAATATTTTTGTTACACTTTATTTTGATGGTCCACTTTAGACATTCTCACTGCTAACCTTTCAACTACATGTCAACTAACTCTCATTAGAGTATTAGTAGACTGTACTAATCTATAGGTTATAACCTAACCTATAGGTTAGGGCTAGATGTAAGGGTTCGGGTTAGTAGAATAAACTGACAGAGAACAGAGTTAAAAATATTTTTACAGTATATATATATATATATATATATATATGTGTGTGTGTGTGTGTGTGTGTGTGTTTATATGTATATATGAATTTATATATATATATATATATATGTATATATATATGTGTATATACAGTATATATATATATGTGTATATATGTAATATATATATATATTTTTCGTTTTTTAAAAAAAGATGTCTATATAGTTTTTTATAACATTAAGTTAAAGTTGTACATTAAGTTAAAGTTGTTTAGTTGTTTTATTTTATTTTATTTTATTATTTCATATTTTATTTCAGGTAAAGTTTATTTTATTTCAAGTAACAAAAATTATTCCATGGCTTTAATTAACTATAAAAATCCTGATATATATTGTTTGTTTTAAAAATATTTAATATTTATAGGCTATAATTTAATATTTAATAATTAAAAGAAATATACATTTTTAAAGCTATTAACATAGACCTGGGACCCCAAACAGAACATGAAGGATAAAAAATTATCTTTGAACATCAGGATAGGTCAGACATTATGGAGTAACATAAATTAGAGAAATTCATCAATTATCACATAAGTCAATCCTCACCGTCATAAGTAAGCCCTCTGAAAGTTGTGCTGGTGGTCTGAGTGGTTGTAACACCTGGAGGAAAAGTGCCTTTTTCAGTCTCTTTTTGACACTCTGCAGATGCGGTCAGGAACTTGAGATGTTTAATCCTTTCATACATGAGCTACTGTGTGAAGGATAGCAAAGCTGTTGTGTTTAAACCCAGAAAAACCCAGTTCTTAAGACTCCCTGAGAAAAATGTGTATGTGTGTGTGAGTCTCAATAGTCTGCCTTCTTTTCCTGTCTGTCCGTTTCACCCTCTCTCCCACTTTGCTATTGTATGTTAGTCGCAGAACCACGTATTACAGCCTGCAGCTCATTTTTACCCTGGATCAGATTTCTCAGAACACAGATGCTGCGAACACACACAACAAAAAAGCCTTTTAAAATAATGCATCTGTTGATTTCCAGGCAGGCAAAGGCCTCCTGGATTCCAGTTTGACCTCACTCATCCAAACAGCTTTGAAAAACAATTTGGCTAAGAAGTCCAAGCCTCAACGCAACCATGAAAAAGAATGCATTTGCGACTGGGAAACAAGAAGCGCCATGTTTGTTTGGTGGCAGCGTAATGCTAGTTCACCGGGGTCATCTTTGCTGCATGATCAAATGAGGAATGCTCTCTCTCTGTGCCTTTATAGTTAGAATTATGCTGGTAAAGTATCTTATTATGACATCTTCTTCCCTGGTCCGAACATGTCTGCCGGCTTTGATATAGGCTACGATCGTGTCATAATGAGATGGCATAATAGGAATGGGATCGGAGAGGGCCTACATCTGAGAAGCCTCTGGTATGGAAAGTATGCACCACTAAACCAAAACATCAGAGCGTGTAATCTCCTGCCTCACAATTATGTTTATTGTTTTTTCCTTCATACTAGCTAATTGGATGACAATGAAAGATGTGATAAAGAAGACGATGACTAGGGAATATGTACCGGTGGAGAAGCTGACGTCAGCAAGGGTCCGACCCGCCTGTAGACAAGCACATGCATGCTGCCACTCATTCAGAGGACCTCACAATGACCCAGACAAACACAATCACTCACCAACTCTTTCATTTGCAAAAATACACACACACACACACACACACACACACACACACACACACACACACACACACACACACACACACACACGCACACACACCTGTTAAACTGTCAACTTGAGATTTAAATCCGTGGCAGACGAAAGTATTTCTGCACAAAAAAAATGTTTTTTAAATACACTCCGTTGTTGTTTCTTATTTACTTACACGCTTGTGGCGTCGAACTGTTGTATAAACGCAAATCACATTCATAGCCATGCGATATGGCTGTATATCAGCACGCTGTGATTAGCCTATCGACGGCCGAATCACCAACACTCTCATGAAAGTGCGTATCTATAGCACAAATGATATTTCTCGTATCATATACGCCAAAAAGAGTTTTTGCGTTCAAATGATACGCACTGTAAACCCCTTGGGTAGGATTAGGGGTGAGGAGTGCGTGCGTATTACACGCCATAAAGTGCGTATCATATGCACACGAAAACTGCGTATCATATGTACGCAAAAACTCTTTTTGGCGTATAAATGATACGAGAAATATCATTCGTGCTATAGATACACTTTCATAAGATCGGGCTCAGCCGTGTTGATACAACCTTTTCGCACTGCTTCTCGTGATATTGTTCACACACATACATATATATATATATATATATATATATATATATATATATATATATATACTCTACACTGTAAAAAAAGATCCTGCTCGATGCATGGTAAAAAAAGACAGCGGTGGTTGGCAGAAATTCACTGTAAAAATACGGTAACCGTGTCAGGTTTACGAGATGACTTATTACAAGGTGCCTGTATATTTATCAAACTTACAACCATATATTTCAATAAAAGATATAATGTAATATTAAATATTTCAGTTTTTAACCTAAACTGTACTGAAAACCAGCGCAATAATACAAGTGGAAAAACTGAAAACTATACTCGATGAATAGAGTTTATCTTAAGCAAGTAACTACATAGCAGAAAATGTAACACAAAACACCCTTATGTACAAAATAAAAATAATATAAGAAGAAACCAAACTAATAATGATGTATAATCACATATAGATCTTATGTGGCCCCGCCCCTTTTCAGCGATGCGATGTGTTCGGTCTTCCGGTATGTATTTCCACAGCATGGAGGTAAAATCTTACGTATTTATGAATGAACCGCTCGTTTTAAAATCTTTCCGGTCTACTGACAATTTGTCAATGCTGTGTTGTAGAACACTGACGAACATGATGATGAAGGCAAAGGTTATCTTTTATAAATCCAGAGGAAGATAAATCACACATGAGAACGGCTTACAACACATATCACAGACGTGATACAAACAACGATACAGACGCAACAAATAAATAGACGCATATGACTTAAGTATACAAGCAAATGAGGATAATTAATGACACACACCTGAACTAAATGACAACTAATCAGAAACCATGACAACTATACTCAACAGTGGAAACGGTGGAAACTGAAAAAAAGTCCAAACTGAGTGAGAGTGTGACATTTGTTATGACCTCCGCTTCAAACATTACAATGCTCATGATAACTTTTGTTGACTCTACAATAAGTAAATCCACTTCACCAGCGAATTACCCTTTGACAGCAATGCTATAGAAATATACAGAGTTACCTCAAAATCAGAGGTTCAAAGAAAAATTCAAAAGATGGCTGCGCGCTTGTTTCTCTGGTGCATAAGGTCTATAATAACACAATGACTTCTGGGAATTTCCTTTTACTGTTTTTAACAGCAAATTATATGGTAATTCATTATTTTTTCTTGCCCAATTCATAAATTTGATAGTATTTACCATAAAATTACATTACTGTATATACAGTATTGAATTGCATATAATGAACCATTTACAGATTTGTACCATACACTGTAAAACAAATTCCCGGAAAACCCCCCCATAAAATTACAGAAATTTACATGACATTTACATATTTTTCATGTAATTTTACACAGGAAATGTACATTTGCGTTTTTTTACCACATTTTAAAAATACATGAAAAATCTGTAAAATAAAACTAGTTTTTTTTTAACTTAACCTATTAACAGGTTTTAACTGTACTATTTTACAACAAAATATGTAAAATATTTAAAAATGAATAAGGCAGGCATGTTTGCGGGGCTATTCATTAATTAAAAAACACTTTTGGAGTGGGTACAATCTTCACCTATCTAATGTGAAGGTTCATAAACATTCACAATGACAACAGCTCTGTCAATCACCTGCAATTAATTATTGCAGTGCAATAAGAACAGTACAGCCCACTAAAACACCTCTTCACTGAGGCCTCGTAAGTGCATGTGACCCCGACTCACTCGCCAGTCACGGCTGTTTATAACAGTTCCCATTAGGAGCCAATCTCCGCTCGAGAAGCATGCAGAGCGCTCGGGCCACTTATCGAAAGACCTCTGGAAAACTTCAGCCATTAGCATGTGTGCGCATGATGATTTGTAGCGCAAGAAGAAGAGGGAGCGTAAGGGGGGAAAGGGGGAACACGGCAGACAGCTCCTTTCACAAGATTGGACTTTAAACCAGCCAATTAGTCGTTTCACACATTGGGAGCATTGTGCAGGTCACACATTAATTTGAGAAATGAGCAGGAAAAGTGGAGGCTGGTGATGTGGAGAGAGAGAGAGAGAGAGAGAGAGAGAGAGAGAGAGAGAGAGAGAGAGAGAGAGAGAGAGAGAGAGAGAGAGAGAGAGAGAGAGAGAGACTGCCGCTTTAATTATAGCAGAATTGCAATTTACAGATTTTCAACCCCTCTATTCTATTTCACCTCCTCTTTCACAGCATATTTCACCCAAAAAAGTGACAGGCTTTTCTTCAGCTTTGAATGTCCTTCATTGCCTCTCTGTTTGCTCTTGTTAGCAGAGCTCCAACAAGGATTTGACAGCAAGTAAATTCTCAACTTCTCCTAATTTGACAGGGAATCTGTTGATCTGTATTGCAGGGATTTTGTGATGCATTTTTAACTGCATGCGCAACCATTTGTGTGTTCAGGCCTGTCTCTGTATGTTCCTATATATTTGCAGGCATCTAATTAACTCTCAAGCTCCGACTTACTGTCATGGTGTATCAAAACACGAAGAGTTCTCTCTGCTATATTGTTATGTTAATGGGAATAAACAGCACGGGAATAAAACTATATTTACCATTTAACCTCTTATTTTATTTAGGTAGGCCTAGCTCAGGCAATACATAAAGATACAGACAGTATTTCTCCGCAAAATAGTCTTTTTCACTAACCATTCACAATCCAGTTTAATCTAAGTAGGTTCTAAATAAACTAAAATAGCATGACATTAATTTAAACTATTTAAATTAAGTCACACAGCTCTTTTATATGCAAATGAGGCTCATTATAGATTGCACCTTATTCACAAAACTCAGCGCTGAATTTCTGGTGCAATTAATGTTGCAGAAACTGGGCGGTAAACTGACTATTATTTAAAAGAGACTTTTGTGTACATTTTTAGTCATGGCAGCGGTAATTCATCAATGATGATCAATGAAAATTATAAGTGGGACTGTGGATGAGCGCACTTTATATATTTTAAAGAATCGGCAAGTTTAACACAATGAATTAAACTGAAATAGTATTTTCTTTTAAAACATACTCCAGTAATCTTTGTTTTATTTACAACTTTGATTTTTTTTGTTTATTTTTGTTTATTGAATTTGGTGATTTGCATACTTATTTTAGTGCGTAATTCATTACAGATACTAAAACAACTCGAACAGCACATGCAAATAAACAACGGCATCAGCAGACCTGCTTCATTCTTCGCGAATTCCCCTTATGGTCGGCTATCAGCTCTGGCTTCACCCGGAAAAATACAATGTACAGTAGTGCTACCAAGACAAATGTTTGTTCTCACAGTGCATTTATCTGCAAACTCGTGGCAGTGCGGCTCCACTGAGGACCTGGAGGAAGTTTACATTGCCGGAGAACGAAGCATATATTGCAGCAGAATCAATCTAATCAATCCACCGGACCACAATGGCTCTCTGGCAGGGGAAAGCAGAGGAAATATAGATTGTTCAATTACGTTGTTAGATATGAGAGCAGAGAAAACAAATAACCAGAATCCATAAGTGCCTGAAAACTTAAGCTGGGTAATACATGTACTCATTTAAGAGCATTCGGCCATTATCTTGTGTGACTTGCATGGTAAACACAACACCAGATGTATCAAAAACCTTTTAAGACTTAAGAACGGCTATGTGAGGGGGATATTTACATCAATGTTTCCATTTAATAGGCTTGCTAAGCATGAAAATGCAGAGTTGTCATACTGTATCTGAGGCACACCGGCCCATCGTATTGCCAGGAATAGACTGACTTGAGGGTTGCACTTAAGCACACACTTCTAGGTTAAATGTCTTGCCATCTTTGAAAGCGTGGTGTCATCATCACTATAGAGCCATTCAAATACAAAAATGTTGATTTGAGAACATCCACCTATCAGAAAAAAAGAGCTTTGCAAGATATGCTTTGAGGCCAGACACTGCAGATTGATCTGACATCTTGCTTCAAACACCTTGGTTTGAAAAGAAGGGACCTCTGCTCTCTTTTACAATTATAAGAAATACAAGAGCTATTCACTGCAACAGTGTGAGAAGGAAAAGCACACCAAAGTGATTGACAGTGATAGCTTTGGCCAATAATGGCAATGACATCTTCCTCAGTAGCTTAGTGCTTTTACAGCAGAACTGAATACTTATCAGTCCACGAGATCAGCAGGAAGTAACAGAAAGCCAGGCTTATCTGTGTTTTGGTCTGGAGCTTTGGGGGAAGGGCTGAGGAGGCGATGAGGAGGAGGTTTGCAGTTGGTCGTCCTGTTTGGTGTGGAAACATATGCCACAGGGCGCCAGGCTTGCTGAGTAACGGAATACTAGTAATGGCATTACATAACCAACATGCAGTTATATAAAAAACATAATCCGATCACTGATATATATATATATATATATATATATATATATATATATATATATATATATATATATATATATATAAATGAAAGTAATAGTGGATCCTTGCTTATGCGATAAAAGTTGCAAAAGTAAATTTCATGTAAGTACAAGTAAGTACAGATACCTCACAGCAAAAATGACCAATTTCAAAACCACTTGAGTAAAAGTCTTGGGAGTATCTGATTTTAACAGTACTTCAGTATTTTACTCATACTGAATGTAAGTTTAGAGATGCACTAGTCCTCAAAACCTTGTTTATTTTTTAAAGTCGAAATAAAACTGAACACCTCAATATTGCAATCGACACAGCAGCCTCTTAAACATCTACAGACACTCAAGTCTGTATCTTCGATATAATGCATCAAAATAAACAGAAATAAACTGCTGCAGAAAAAGTTTGGTGCCATGCAAAATGTTGTGTAATTGCATTTCTCGTGACAAATGTATTGGAGTAAAGAATTTTTTTCAAAAATCAAAAATGTAGAGTTGCTAATATCCTTGATACTCCTAGTACAAAGTAGCCAAAATAAATTCTTGAGTAACTAATTACATGTAGCATACTCAAAAAAGGCTTTGTTGATGCAAAGATAATCTATCTCTTAATAAATACACATCAGTTCCTACAATACATTCACATGCATTTGCTATTTTAGTTGGATTATTAAAAAAACACATCTTGATCAACACTGTCTACAAAACTTGCAAAAAAGAAAGAAAGAAAGAAAGAAAGAAAGAAAGAAAGAAAGTATAAAAGTTTACATTGCAAAAAACAACAACAAAAAAGTAGATGACTCACATTATAATCAATATAAATTTTAGCTAAAGTTGGTTTTGGATGGGTTATTTTATAATTTAATAATAATATGTTAGATATTTTAGATTTATTTTCAAAGAAATTAATACTTTTATACAGCAAGGATGCAATACATTGCTAAAAAGTGACATTTATAATGTTACAAAATATTTCTATTATAATGTTCTTTTGAAATGTCTATTCATCAAATAAAATGTATCATTGTTTCCACAAAAATATTAAGCAGCACAGCTGTTTTCAGCACTGATAATAATATGAAATGTTTCTTGAGCGCCAAATCAGCATATTAAAATGATTTCTGAAAGATCTGGCTACTGAAAATTCAGCATGACCATCTCAGGAATTAAAGTACATTTTTAAAATATAGAAAACTGTTATTTTAAATTGTAATCATATTTCACAATATAACTTTTTGCTATATTTGTGATCAAATAAATGGAGCCATGGTGAGCATAAGAGTGCTTTCAAAAATATATATTTGAAAAATCTTACATTTAAAATTTGTATCTAAAAATCTAAAATAACCCATTCAAAGTCAATTGTTGTAACATGATGTAACACTTCCAGTGAAGACATGATATCTCAACGCACACATGATGTGGTCAAACCATTGACACAATTCCCAACCCAACTCACTGCCACTATTGGAAAAAAAAAAGGTTTTCATTGTGTGTAAACACTTGATAGGGGATTTGTAAACAGCAGAGATTCTTGAAAATGTGTGGAGTGAGGGACAGACAGGAGGATCTGATGCTATGCAAATGAGCAATTAGAAAACTGGGCCAGAAACTATGAGGCAGATCCTCAAGTTGGGGAGACCAATGACCTTCTTTCATTCAGACTCAAAAAGCACTATGTGATCTGATGTGACATCTCTCTGAACAAACATGACAAGCTCAATTACAGGAAATTGAGGATAACAGAAATTGCTGAGAGTCAGTTAGAGAGAAGCCAAGACATGCAGACGTACAGATGAGGGCCAGTGCTGGTTAGTGACTATAATCAAATGACTCCTGAAGGCTTTCTGGCTGAACAAAAAACAATCTCATGGGCCGAATAGAAGATCATAGGACTAATAAATATTTTGACAGCATGCGGTCTTGCTCTTCCAGTCATTCTTATGCTTTACTTGTTATTTGGAGGACCTTCCTTTGAAAATGTTTCCCACATATGTGACCAATGTCTGCGTACTTAGAAAAATAAAGTCCAGCGGTACGTGTCTCTGCGGCAAGTGTCAATCAGAAGATTCAGAAAGGAATGGAGGAAGAACGTGGACAACTTACTCCGCATCTTCATCCAAAACAGGTGATGTCATTTATCTTCAGGGGAAAGCAGATCTTCTAAAAACCAAGAAAACAGCATGTTTAAGGTATCAAATGAGCACACTATTACATTGAAGAGTATAAATTATCAGGGTGTAAGCAAATTGTGTGCAGACACTGTGTGGCGTCCATGGAAAGAGCAAAAAGGGGGGGAAATCAGATTAATCCTCAGCCTATTCAATTGCACCACAACTCCCGCATTCCATCAAAAGGTATTTTATCATATCTAGAATGGGACTTAATGGAGGTTAAGTCTGGGCGCCTTGCCATTCAGAGAAGGTAATGCACCTGTCAAAATCCTATATTTACAATTACATATTACGATGCTGGTCAGAGATACAGCAGACTCATGTTAATAGACATCAAATTGTCATGGCCCAGAGTTCACCATTGTTTAAAATGGTCAAATAAATGTAGGCCTATATAGTAATAGCAAATCAATGTATATATGTCTCTCAATACAATGTGTCTATGTATTGTCATTTTTAAAAGGATATATATACATATTTTACTAGCTATTTATTTTTTAACAGACTGGTGAACATGTGGTTACAACTAAATTTAAGGGTTATATCACATAGAAATAAACTCCAGAATGTAGCAACTGCAGGTTACCATTTTCCAAACCACCAAAATCGTTTATTGTACAAAAGTGGAAGAGTAATTTTCTTAAAACCAAACAATGCAATTTAATAATATCACAATGAACTACTCCAACAACATGCACATTTGTTGGAAGGAAAATTAACACTTTTGGCTTAATTCTAAATGCCTTCTGAAAATGATTATAGTTAATCAAATGAACATTACCATAATCTGTTCAGATCATTTTTGTACCATGAAATGACTTTTTGAGGAAATCTCGTGGAGACCTTGTAGCTTCAGGCCTTTAGAAAGTCCTCAAGTCCTTTGTGATAAATGATGGACACTACAGATTAAGCCAGTTAAAGGAGAAGTTCACTTTTAAAATGAAAATTCTGTCATCATATACTCACCCTCATGTTGTTTCAAAGCTGTATGAATTTCTTTCTTATGCTGAACAGAAAGGAAGATATTTAGAAGAATATCAGTAACCAGACAGTTTTTGGGTCCCAATGACTTCCATAGTAGGAAAAAAATATACTATGGAAGTCATTGGGACCCAAAAACTGTCTGGTTACTGATATTCTTCTAAATATCTTCCTTTCTGTTCAGCATAAGAAAGAAATTCATACAGCTTTGAAACAACATGAGGGTGAGTATATGATGACAGAATTTTCATTTTAAAAGTGAACTTCTCCTTTAAGTTTAGATTATTGTAAGCAAGGTAGAGAAGAGCAACAGTTAATGTGCAGCTGAAATGTTTAAACTTTGATGCATTCATTTATTTATGCAGACTGTCAAATTAGCACTCAAGTGTGAATTTAATTTTAGGCTTTTCAGCAGCCTTCCCCGGTGACTACACATAAAATATGATAATAATACATAGTTTATGAGCCCATAACTGATCCCACAAAGAACCTCTGAGTTCTTTCAACATGTACTGTAGTGTAGAGTGTGTAGATCCTTAGTTAAATCAATAAAGAGCAGCGGCATATGGTTTAAGCTGCAAATCCAGTTTGTCTCTCTGTTTGGCTTTAATTAATGGCAGAGACATAACTGACAGTATATCCTCACACCAGACCGCCATCTGTGATGGTGGGAGGCGAACGGTTTGACGGACACGTACTTTGTGTAGTATGAGTATGTATAAGCTGCTTTGCTTGTTATTCTCTGTCAGAGATACAGCTCCAAAGCAACTGAGTAAGACCAACAAAACCACAAGCATAAATAAAGATCTGCGGGGTGGAGATGGGGGGGGGGGGGGGTGTACCCAGCTGAGGGGTGAACCGAACTCTACCTCAGTGCTTCTCTACTGGTTTCGCTTCACGACCCAAATTTTATAGAGACCCAACCCAAAAATGTTATCTTAAAAAGATGCAAATCAAATTAAAGTAAAAAATAACACTATAAAAAAAGCAATACAAAATATCTAAAACAAAATAAATAGAAAATATGATTTAACATCACTGAATCAACCTAAATAAATTAGATTACACCAACAAAAGCACATTTAAGAAATAGCTCCTTATGGCAGGTTACTTTTTACAGTGTACCAAAATTGTTTATCTTATAAAACTGAACATTGATATTTAATAATATTACAGATGAATACGGTAAGTAGGTTCGCAACTAACTAAGACAATGTGCTATGGATGCCCTGCTTGCTACATGACTGTTCATATTCATTAACCTTTAAAGATTAATTCAGGAAGTCTGTTCTCATCTTTGTAATGCCATTATTAGAGCCAGATATAGGTGTTCTGCCTCGTATGGAAGTCACACCTTGCTGATGTTCTCTGCCGAGAGATTATACATCAAACACAATAATTAAAATATGAAATGCTCATTTTCAGTTCCTTAATAGATAATAGAGGAGGAAAGGCTTGTGAAAGCCTCCTGTGATTTAACAAAGACGTTTTGCATGAGACTGTTGGGAAAGATTCCTATTTTAGGCTATATGTGCCACACAGATATTCAACTCAAAACTTGCATTCAAGTCATGATTACTCATTTTATGTGAATCAAGCAATAGGCCGAATTTTGGATTCACTTTCATATTTGCCCTACTGACCCACTTCCTGATCAAAAGAGATAATAGATGTGTAGTTAGACTACAAGAATAATAATAAAAAAAATCTGAGCCAATTTTCATAAACATTGATGAGGTGGACATCATGGATCCATATTCCTTATTATTTTAAGTAAAATCAGTACAGAAGCCACAAAGAAAGCTCTCATAACGTTGATAGGCCTGGTAGACAGAGAAAAGAGAAGAAAAGTGTTTTTAGGTCGAAATGGTGACACACACCCCTGAACAGAACACAAGAATGTATAATCAAACCCATGTATCTTGGCAGCTGTCTCGTGAATGACTTTGCACCTGCAGATTAACGTATGGGGCAAATAAAAGAGCTATAGAG
Organism: Squalius cephalus; assembly: GCF_949319135.1. Taxonomy (NCBI): domain Eukaryota; kingdom Metazoa; phylum Chordata; class Actinopteri; order Cypriniformes; family Leuciscidae; genus Squalius; species Squalius cephalus. The sequence continues at coordinate 5,918,521 of NC_137133.1, read as the reverse complement.
TGCTATCCGACCAGTGTTTTCCCCTCCCCTCAATGCACTGAGACTCAGAATTGCTTCTAAGATCCCTTTCCATATATAGTAATCTAAGTATAAATCATTATATTTAATTGTAAGCATGAAGAAACCAGAGATAATTGCTGAGGTTCGTCGAGTCACAGCCAGTACTGTCTTAAATAGCCTGTGCGGTATCACTTCATCTTTTATAACATGAGATTTTGGACAAATGACAGAAAAAACTGAGCACCCACATAACTGCAGTAAAGTTTATAACCTGTAAGTTGATGAAAGTGTAATGCGATGCACTTACTGCCTCAGATGCAGCCGTTCTAATGATGGACAAGACACGTATGTATGACATTCACTGGTCAAAAATACTTGTAATTCCATTTGACCTTGATTATTGTATTATTTTATAAAGCCACAATATCTAATTTAACAACACAATTTTTTTTATTAGCAATATATTAGTCATAATTAATCACATCTTACGTAAAAATGTGTATAATTTGTGTGTGTGTGTGTGTGCGTGTGTATATATATATATGTATACATATATACATAGTGTGTGTGTGTGTGTACATATATTATATAAACACAAACTTTTATGTTAGATGCGCTTAATCATATTTGACAGCCCTAATATATATATATATTTTTTATATATATACTTTTTTTATCATCTTAACTGTAAACTACTCTTGCAACCCACATAGCTTTAGTTTGGGCTGGGTGACACAACTCATGACTTAAGCAGAAATAGATACTGAGTGCCAGAAGCATGACAGTTCCTACAGCCTATTAGTAGATCCTCTGCCACTCACTGAAATAAAAGCTGAGGTAAGATTGCATCATATAAAGCCAGATTCATTAATAACATGCAGTGTTGGAGCATCTATCCAAGTTCAAAATCTCTAATTCGGCTTGTGCAAATGATTGCAAAGTTCTTTTTATGCATATTCAGAGCAGAATTTCTCTTACCAGGCCGTGCAGAGAGTGAGAGGCTTGCTGAATGAATGCAATTCAGAAGGGAAAAAGAGGGGCAGGGCCCTTTAGGACGCTTTGGGGAGGGGGTCATAGTTACACCAATCAAAATGAGCTTCATCCGGCAGCGCGATATTTGATTTCTTAAAGGGGCAGATTTTTTCCAGTTGAACGGAGAAAGGAAGGAAGGAAAATAAAGGCATTACTCAATTTGAAAGAAGGGGTGGGAAAATGTTTGCATGCATCTGGAAACACCAACCCTTCTGAAGGAGCCCAATGGCAAGATCACAAATATCCTTCCTTTGATCACTCAGACACACATGCCATTAACCAGACACACATTTTCTTATCAGTTCCAGCTGATTTATTTGTGTCAGATACAGACTTCAGCATGACGACATGTAACTCATTTCCTTTGCTACAAAAACGCAGATGGTCCATTTTGAGAGTATATTGCACAAAAATAATGAAAAACAAATGTGCCATTATCATGAAAGAAAAAAAAAAAAAAAAAAAAAAATCCAGTTTTACACCTGCTATTTGGGACCCATTCACACAGATATACATAAACTCCTAGCTTTACTATATTACAGAACATATACAATCTTCAATCTAGTACCAGAAATGAGGCTCATGTGTTCCCCCAATTCCATTGTACACTTCCCTATAGAAATGCTTCAGATCTACAGCTGTACATTTGCCTTGAGTAAAATAGGCATTTAAATGCAAGTCGAATTCGCAGTTTAATTCTTGCATGCTTTTACAAATGAAACCGGGTTGAAGTGCCTGAAGAAACCTCACTTAAAGCACAGTAAGAACATTCCCTTTAACTGTACAAAAATATGCCAGAAAATATTTTACTTTTTTTTTTTTAAAAAGATGAGGTATGTTGGTCATGTATCAAAATGCTTCCTGCCATACCGGTGTGTTCTAGAGTGGTTATCTGCTTAAATATTCCTGTACTTGGAGGGAAACTGAACCGTTCGTTACAAGAAACCAAAAAAAAAAACATTTGTGGTGTACAGAAATTACATAAGACCTCAGAAAAAGTTCCATCCTGAACAGTTTCAGAATTGCCTCCATTCGGTCCAACGGCTGTTTGCCAGCTCCCTGTAGAGATATGGGTGGGATGGGAATGCATAGTTCAGATTTTACATTTTGCTCTCCACCACAGTTTAAGCAGTTTCACTGCTACCCCACAGATTAACCACACACTATGGCAAGATACTTTAACATTTATTGCTTTAAACTAAATTGTATCTATTTTCATACGACTAGCACTTATATTTTAGTTACTAGTAAGCAATTCAACAGTTGTCAGTATCTCAATTTCACTAGCAATCAATCATTTATATAACACACTATTACTTATTCCTACTAGTCACTATCCTATACCAACTGGAATACACACTAGTGCCTGATAATTAGGTACTAGTAAAACTGGAACATATACCAGCAACAGTCACAATACATATAGTGAATAATTCACATCTGGCAATGACCAAAAAAAAAAAAACAAACAAACAAAAAAAAACTTTTTTTTTTTTTTTTTTTTTACCAGTAACAGCAGAATAGTTACTTGTCAACAGAATAAGTAATATTGCTGGTTAAGTTCTAGTGAACTGAAAAAGAAACCAATGGATTACTTGCTAGGATAAAACATAAGCGAGTCAGATTAAAATAGATGCTATGTAGTTTTAAGGAATACATGTTAAAAGCGCTTGCCATACACACACAGCCCTGTCAATGTTGACCATGTTGTCACTTTTCTTTCCCACGTAACAAGTCTCGTAACGCGGGTTCCGTCGTCAAAACCGGGACAACCACAGAGGCAGAGTCAAAAAAATAACCTGAAGATGCGAGATGCCTCCTTGGTTCTGGAGTTTGTCAGTTAGTAAGTGAAGACTAGGTCTGAAAAGTTCGCCTCCAGCCAGTCTCCCGCGATCATCTCGCTGAGCTCGGGAGTGCAATAGTCCGGGAACTCGAAGTGAGAACCAAGGCTGCCTTCGCTGAAAGAGTCCAAATCTTTATCCACCAGAGAGAGACAAAGGTTTCCTGAAGTGTTCCCCAAGTCCGTCGTGTGAGAGCCACCCGCTAGGTTCAAACTGAAGTCTACCAGCAAGTCGTCGGAGTCCTCGCTGGAGCTGCTGGACGAAGAGGAAACGGACCTGAAAGATGATGCTGGTGACACCGAGGCAGGGTAAGCTGCGCTCTGCTTGGTAATGTTCTTGAAGTTGTAAAACAGTCTGCTGCCGGGAGTTGCGCTCGTGTGCCTGGACTCCTCGTACATGCTCGCGCCCTCGGACTCCGCAGCGGAGCTCAGCGTGGGGCTCGCGGGGACGTTGTGCAGCCTGATGTGCTCCTCATCCTCATACTCATCCTCCTCGTCGTCGTCATCGTCCTCGTCGTCGTCTTCGTCGTCAGTAAGTTCCCTTTTGATAGACTTGGCCACTTTCAAGTTTGTGAAAACATAGTTGAATCTGCAGTCTTGTGAAGAAGCTCTCGCTGTAACGTTCCCCGGTTTGCTCGGCTTGAGTTTTGCGCACTTCTTCCCCGCAGCTTTGACACTTTTGCCGATCTTCTCCGGCGAATGCACCGCTGGTTTCGAAGAACTGTCGAGCTTTGGTTTTTTCTTCGGTCTGTATTTGTAGTCGGGGTAGTCAGCCATGTGTTGGAGCCGGAGCCGCTCGGCTTCGCGGATAAAGGGAATCTTTTCACTGTCCTTCAGCATTTTCCACCGCTTTCCTAGCCTTTTGGAGATCTCAGCATTGTGCATGTCCGGAGACTGTTCCATGATTTTTCTCCTCTCGATCTTTGACCACACCATAAAGGCATTCATGGGTCGTTTAATGTGGCCGGTGGCTGTCTTGCACCAGTCCGGTTTGGGTGGCACAGGGCTGCACGCCATCAGCTCGCTCTCCTCGCTGTCTGTGGTCTCTCGCGACATGCTGCTCTCCGTCTCGCGGTGCTCCGTCTGTTGCACCATGTTCAAAGATACTTTTCCCCCTTGATAGACTCACAGCTGCCGCACTCTGACCAAACCTCTTTTCAAAGTTACCGACTGCCTTCTTAACTAGTTCCTAGGTTTCTCCTATCGATTGCGTCACGTATAATTATCCAATAGCGGGCCGCGGCTCCTCCCACAAAGCCTAGACATTCGCTTAACCCCTTGCGTCCGAGCTAGATCTTAGTCTATGATTTAAGTGGTGCCTTCATAAGCAAATGACAGGCTATTCTGGCACCATAATGTCATGTTTACTCATCTAAAACAAATTTAAATCTGTGGTGTAATCAATCAAATAAATATTAAGTGACCGTATTTATTCTCATTCATTTAAAAAAAAAAAAGAATGCTCCATCAGTTGCATGATTGTGGTAGCCTATATAAAAGTGAATGATTGGCTACATCTATGCTGCCTTCAAAAACTGACCAGATCAAGGCATCTTACTATGCAGACACTGGATTCAGACATGCCTTGTTGCCATCCTACCTCCATTCACAGCCCAAGATTTCATTTGTGCGCACGCCTGTGGGTGGGATTTTCATTACGTGTGCGAGACAGGCATATTGAATGAACACCAGTCCGTGCAGGGCGAGACACCAGGGGACAGAGAGAACGTGAGAGGATCAACATTTAGTGTCTCTGTTGAAAAATCAGTGCATGTCCTTGCCATGCACTATTTAGGCATTATAGGCTACCTATAAAATGCCTAGTGTAACTTATATAAAACAATAATAAACTGAAAACTTGAATCTTATCATGTGGAGACGAGAAAGTGTCAGTCCTGTAAACACTTCACAAAACAGTGTTTAAGACTTTCACACAGAAAATCAATTAAAGACCACTAATCAGAGATGGGAAAAAACATAAATACTTAATTTAGCTTTTTATAATGCAATAAACAAATGTGACTTATTATTTTTTTAAAGGGGTCTGAGTCCTTTAATAAGCCCCTCACAGTTTAAACACTGCATTTAATGATTGGAAATCGGTCTAAATATACCATTCAAACTTTAGGATCTGTCCGATTTTAGGAGATAGGAGAATCTGCTGGTGGCCTGCACACTACATTCACGCTGAATTCATTGATCCACATCTTGACAATGTAATGTCAGTGTTGACTATACCCCCCTGTCCCACTTCCTCTATATTATGCAAGGAAAATGTATGTAGGTTATTACTCTAAAGCCTGCTCATAATAGAATAATGATGTTATATACAACCCGGTTATCTTGACCTACATATTTACCTTGCATATTTCTTTTTAGAATATGATGCATCCAGACAGCAGACAGGAGAGGGAGTGCAAAGATTTGCTGTGTCAAGGAGGTGAGTAACTCTCTCTCTCTCTCTCTCTCTCTCTCTCTCTGTCTGTAGACCACCTTAGCCACAGCTCTGGCTGACAGCCAGCTCTGTCTCTGATAAACCTCTCTGCCGTTCTCTCATTTCTCCTTCCCCTAGAGGGCAATCATTTACCCCTTTGAATCAGTCCTGCCCTGCCCCCACGCATCACTTCCTCCCCCACCTCAGGCTCATGCAGTGACACATTAGAAATGCAGTGAGGGGATTTTGCTGGGCAGTTTTGCATTGAGATATTGAGATATAGCCTGAGATTAATTTTCACAGGCAGTGTCTCCTACAGACCAGACCACCCCCTTCCCTCCCGCCCCGTCCCGTCACATCTTCCCGCTGAGACTGGCTGCTTTCGAGGGCTGCCTGCCACAAGCCACATGTCTTTCCAACTCTGAAACATGGATCATAATATTCAGCTGCCTTTTCAGCTATACTTTGTATAGTCTAATGTATAGTCTAATTTAAATCTGTCAATGTCACCCCAAGACCTAAAGTCACCAAAGGTTGACATGCTGATACTAAAGGAACAAAATGAGTGTATTGTGCACTTTATCTATTGAGCAAATCAAAATTTCCACTTGTCCCTTATAAATATATATAAAATCTAGGTTACAGTGAGGCACTTACAATGAAAGCGAATGGGGCCAATCCGTTAACATAAAAATACTGTTTTAAAAGTATAACCACAAGATGTATAGAAAATGCGTGTTAACTTGATTTTAGTGTGGAAATTACTTGCTAACCTTTTCTGTGTAAACAGAAAACTCTGTTTACTCTGTCACCATGATAAAGCAACACCATAAAACCCTAAAACTATACTGTAAAAATATTTAAACAGCTTTGCAGCTCAAATAATACAGACATTTTAACAGAGGAATTAATGTAAGTGCTTTTATAAAATGATATGCTTTAAATCCTCTGAAAACTGGCCTTATTCACTTCCCATGTAAGTGTCTCACTGTAACCCCTGATTTTTGAGAGATGAGCCAAAATTGTTTTATTTTTTAATCAACATTATGTCACAAATAGTGTCGACTGCACTGAAAAAAATGATTCGCTGAAATTAATACATTTTTTTATCGTAAGTGGTTGCATTCAATTGATTTTATCTACATATAAACAAATGCATTAAGTTGAACTAAATTTGATTAAGTTCAACTTAATGCATTTGTTTAAATGTAGATAAAATCAATTGAATGCAACCACTTACGATAAAAAAATGGATTAATTTCAACGAATCATTTTTTTCAGTGTGGGTATAACCTGGAACATTCCTTTAAACTTAAAGCCAAGAATATTTCAGAACTCTTGCGGCACCTTCCAATTAATTTTTTTATAATAGCACCCTCCCGCTCTCAGAGCAGTGCATTACAGTATATTAGATGAGGCTTGTACAGTGGTAAAAAGGACTTGTCTGTAATAAGAGGTGAACAGAAGGTGATAGAGAGACAGAGAAGAGCACACCAGACAGGAATGACTCATCACCTCCATGGTGTTTATCTTCCTTTGACTAGAAGCTGCCACTCACCCGCTAGAGAAGTGCTAAAGCCTCGGATCGATAGACAGTCCTGACTAGGAGCTATCTGATATTGAAGATGCAGGAACGTTATACCCTCTGAATGGCCCCTGGATGGGCCTGTTCAATATGCCTTCAATCTCAACACCACACAAAAGGCCTCAGTCAGATTAGGTGACTGCAGGGTTGCAATGGGTGGAGCACCACATTCACATAAATGAGTTAACAAGCCTAGCATCCTGGCCCTTGATTGCGGATGCAATGGCTAGCTTTGGTCTTAGGGGCCGTAGCTTACCTAACGGCTGCCGTTAGATGTGTGAACTCCAAGCACTGTTGAGTAGGCGTGGAAACGGACTGTTGTCATTGTTTTGCAACACTTTTTTTTTCTTTGTCTTGTAAAGCTGTGTAGGTTGGTTGGAAATATTCAGTCGAAATACACTACTGGGTCAAATACTTTTAATTATACAAATATACTTGTATTTAGAAAGGATACATTCAATTGATCAAAAGTGACAGTAAAATATTTATAATGTTACAAAAGAAATTTTTGAAATTTTATTTCAAATAAATGCTTTTGAACTGTCTATTCATCAAAGAATCCCGGAAAATGTATCATGGTTTCTTCAAAAATACTAAGATGCACAACTGTTTTCTAACAGTTTTTGAAGGATCATGTGACACTGAAGATAATATCTCACAATATTACTGTTTTTACTGTATTTTTGATCAAAGAAATGCAGTCTTGGTGAGCTATCACCAAAAATTTTTAACACATTTCTCTAAATTCACTGTAATTGAACCATATTTTTTTTATGCAAAAGACCCTCAAATAGGATGACTTTCATGGTACCCCCTTCCGATAGCTATATATTTTCATGTACCCATTATTAAACAATACAAAATACTTTAAAAGTAATATTTACCTATAGTTAACAGCATATCTGACTTTTTATGTTATTAATAGTATAAATGTTTCACAGAGGCACTCTTGCAGACCCTGGCTCAAAAAAACCCTGGTTAAACAATTCTCTGTTTATTTATAAAGACCACACTCCACAAATGCTATAAGAAATGATTTTCAAAGACGTTTAGTGGAACCCTTTTGTCTCATTTTGAAATTTTTATGGACATTTCCTCAATTCACCATGCATGATATTTTGATCTAATTCTGTCATTTCCAAAACATTTCCCCCCCATTCTCTAGTGAAAATACCACTGTCGCTGTGATTTGGCGAGAGTAAAGGATTTTGTTATCAGTCTTAGATAAGATGCCTCTGAAGTGGAATACATACTGTAATGCAATTGACCCCATGTCTCCACACTTTCAAGGTCTGATGCTTGGCAGGCAGGAGTGACTTCACAAGAAGATAAACAGAGAATACTTAACACGCTGGTGTGTGTGTGCTTGCGTTAGACGTTGTCAATGCAGCAAACGCAATGGCAGACACCGTAACCTTGCTCTCGTATTCTTGCAAAAACATCTCCATGTGAATTGGAGGTGGCTGTTGAAGTTATTTACAGGATTTCGCAACACTCTCTTCAGTGCCTCTGTGTCAAAATGATGAAAGTAGTGAGGTAAACAAGATAAATGGCAAAAACAAGTTACACTACTACTGACTTTGAAAAGTTGCTTGCTCAATTTATGGTAAAAACCTGCCTGTTTATGTCTTTATATTGTCAAGCGTTATCCATCTTCTAACAAAACTAGTCTAATAACAATGCGTAAAGAAGGTGGAAAACTACATATGTTCAAAGTCAAACTAGTTGGTGGGTCACCTAAAAAAAAAAAAAAAAAAAAAACGAATACCAGGGAAAATCTAAATAAGCTCACTAATCAAATTTGGTTGTTGGACCGTTGATAAACCTTCCCTGAGAGTAGCAGCATAAAGCTGATCACTAGTATGTACGGTGCACTTGTTTGCTGCTTTTTGCAGTAATAGTAAACATGTATTCAGAGGTTCTCGTGGGGCCCTGACCCACTATAATGAGAGTGTGTTTAGTCTGAAGGCCAGGCCCTGTGTTGATGGATTGCACTGCCTGAGGGAGAGTTTTTTTTTTCTTTCTTGACACCACAGGAAGGCTCGACAAGGTGCAGGGTGGACATCGATTTCTGTGTGTCTGTGTGCCCTTTTCAAACTATCGATTACTGGAGCCGATTTCATGTCATAGCTACAGGCCTCATGCATATGTGGTGGCAAAGGGCAAGATGAAAGGCATCAATCAGAAAATGTTGCTTTATTATCTAGGTCCAAAAACATGCAAGGTGGATAAATAATACACACACTTGTGATGATCAGTTTTTGTTGTGCCTCTGGCATTTTATTAAATCCAAATCACTACCTGAGCTGTACCGTTAAATTGCGATGAGAGAATGTTTGACCTAGTTTTACAGATTTACAAGGACTGGAATCAGTCCAGGCCTTTGTCAGAATCAGAAGTACAATCTTGTTTTTAACCCAGCAGCCATTCTTAGTGCAACAAGAGCTGAGCTGCTTTCCTATGTGTTATGTGAAACTATTCTAAAGGAATAGTTCACCCAAAAATTAAATTTCTGTCATCATATGTTCCATGGAGACATTTTAAAGACTGCTTTCCATTCAGTTACAAGGTACACATAGCTTTTAAGTTTAAAAAGCAAAGCAAAAACACCATAAAAGGGGGCCATGACCTCGTTGTTCACTGAAAATCACATTCTCACAAGTATGTTTCACAAGAAAATTATATTTCAGTCTTTCTGCTTCAAAATTCGATGTTTAATTCACTCTTACTTACTGTTTTTTTGTCGTATTACAGTAGCAGATGTCAACTGCCACTTGGGCTAAAGATTATCAGTTAATAATGACTTTGACTTTTGAAATTTCAGTATGTTTCTCACATGAAGTTTTCACATGCTTCAGAAGACTTGGCATATTGTTCACAAGTTAAAGCGACTACTTTTATGATAATTTCAGGTGCGTTTGCATTTATTTTTTTTAAGCTTAAAGGCTTCAGTCTCTATTCAATGTAATTGCATGGAAAATAAAGGCCAGCAGTCTTTTGTGTTTCACAGAAGAAAGTAAGTCAGACAGGTCTGGCACGACATGAGGTGAACTATTCTTTGAAGGGAAGTTCAGCTCAAACATGTTTTCAAGTAGTTAAGAAATGTTTTCTTCCATAACGCTCGACACTTCTTTCTGTGAAATTTTACAGTGCAGCCTTGAAACTCCAGCTGTTCCTGAAAACCACCGAATTAGTAAGCTGTCACTGGTTTATTCGCAAACTGCTCACAGCTACTTGAAAATTGAAGTTCTCCTTTCCTCGGCAAGCCTCTTCAGAGCACTTCATCCTGAGGGCATACTAATTTAAAGGTAAGTAGAGGATGTCATCAATTGTGAACAAATAAGACAATGGTGAGGAGGGGCCGGGGTTGAGGGGTGGATGACAGCACTGGAGATGGGTAGGAAAGGAAAAAAATACAAAGATAACGATCACGACTCCTGGATAAAAGAAGCTATTATTTCACTGCAGTTCATCTCGTGTTGACATTCCAGTTAATTACCTGGTGCGGTGGGAGAAAGGTGCGCTGAGCCCGAGCATGACAAACACAGAAAGGCTAAAGTTGAGGTTGCAGGTGGGCTTATTCAGAACAACCAGCACGTAACAAGATCCACAGCTTGCACTTTATCTGAGGCACCACGTCAACATCCATTAAGAGCACTCACACTCCCTCGCCGTTTAATGAACGGTGAGACGCCACACGAATGAGTACCAGGGGGGGATGGGGGGCAAATACTGCTGTTGAAATGCGGTATTTAACAAAATTGGAGTGAATTGTGAAGAGCTGTTTCCTTGCGTTTTTTTTTTTTTTTAAACACTAAGGGAGTTGTGCTCCCCATGGCTGTTGAAGTGAATAATGCGATGATTACAAAGCCCTTTTCGATTACAAAGCAGCACATAAATGCAGTCTTAAAGTGATGTGAATTTCACACTCAATTATACACACAACTATCACTGCTGTCTGTTGATTTTTAAACACGTTTTACTTTAAAGTCAACATGAATAGCACTTCCACACTGTTTTGCGTGTATAATGTGACATTAAATGTTAATTAAAAATAGACTTAATTTGGTCAGGATTTGATTGGGTAGTTAAAAGTGGGCATAACATAAAATCGAGCCTGAATAAACGCGGTTTTCTAAAAAGCAAAATAGCTAATTGGCTATGGGTTAACAATATCCAATAGCTCAAGCTGCTAAAGTGAGGTCAGCAGAAAGGGAAAGTAGTTTCTGAGGAAATTATTTCTGGAATAACATACACCAGAGATTCATTCATCATTCCATTTTTAGACCATGATTAAGAAAGAAAATAGGGCTAAATGTGATTTCATTTAGACTTTAACTAGACTGAACTCTCTCAATCAGGTCTAAACGGTTACTAGGCTGACTAAGACTGATCTTTTTAAACTTGGAAAAGACCTCATGTCCTCAGAGTCCCTTACAGTCCTCTAGGCAAGTACACATCATTCAACGAGAACATCCAAAAAGCCATGCTCCCATGGCCCTAATGAGCCTGAAACAACCCTGATGAACCTGACTGAGACACGGCGGTGTGGGGTGGCTGACTGCTGCAAACCTACCCGAGCACAGAGAATCGAGGTGCTCTTTGGTCTTCTTTTTATGGGATTTAACTGAAATGTTGTACCAATGTTTTTTTTGTGTATATAAAATGGTTGAATATGTACTCTACTGTTCAAAAGTAACCCCCCCCCCCACCCCCCAATTAATGAAAATATTTCTTGAGCACAAAATCCGCATATTAGAAGATTTCTGAAGAAGATTTCTGAAGGATCTTGTGACACTGAAGACTGGATGGCTGCTCAAAATTCAGCTTTTCCATTAAATTAATATATATATATATATATATATATATATTAATTTAATAAATTAATATATATATATATATATATATATATATATATATATATATATATATATTAATTTAATGGAAAAGCTGAATAAATTTAATAGTAAAATACAGTAAAAACGGTAATATTGTAAAATATTATTACTATTTAAAAAAAAAAAAAGAAAAAAAAAATACTGCATATATATATATATATATATATATATATATATATATATATAGTAATCATATTTTACAATATTACCGTTTTTACTGTATTTCTGGCCAGATAAATGCAGCTTTGGTGAGCATTAGAGACTTCTTTAATAAATATGTAAATAAAATGACCAAACCCAAACTTATTAGTTTGTCTCATCAGATTCATAAAAGGTAGAGTGCTACCTCATAGAGTGTTTAAAGAACTTAAATATAAAAAGCCATGTTGACAGCAAGAATATTTTTTCGTCCTCATCACTGCCTCAGAACAGTATTTTTTTTTTCCAGACATTTAGACATTCTCAATAATAATGTTTATCCTCAACATCAAATCAAATTTGCATATGTTACTTCTCCAATTATAATTAAATAATAGTTCGTTTTGGCATTTCCAGATAAAGTAATATAAATATCGGTCTGGTGGTAGATATTCTATGCATGACCTTAAAATATGCACATATAGATCGCTATTTTCCACCTCTCCATATCAAAGATCTTCCTTTGCCTTTTAAGTGTCTTCCCCCTCTATATTCTACAAATGTCAGTCATTCTGTCTTATCACATAATCTCAACAGCCTCACATTTATTTATGAGGAAAGGAGGTTCTGCCAGAATGACATAGCAAGTCAATGTCAAGAAATGAAATACAGTATATAGTTCCACGCATTTGCTCAGAATATCAAGTGTTTCTAGAATAACATAGCCCACTTTTCCTGAAACATTATACTATGTTCAGGAATAGCTAAGATCTTATATTTATACGACTTATATTTAGAAGGCCCTTAATCTTATTTCCTGTTTCCTAGTCTTTTTTTTAAAAAAAGCAGTATTTTCAATATACCTTAACAGATGTTCTTGAATGAAAAAGCCTTTCTAAGAGCTAAATTGGCCCCAGTTGGTCATGACTGCTTACTCTGTATTATTTGTGAAGTGCATTCAATTCTCAGCAAAAGAAACTCCTTTTCATTTTCCATAACACAACACATGCAATAGGCAATAGAATACTGTGCATTCATACAACCTGCATCCACTCTAAACCTTTGATTTCCTTCCATTTTGGAAACAGCGTTCAATATGTCTTTATTCTTTTCAGAACATATACTGTAAGAAACATGTATTTTTTCCCCACTATGAACTCAGTGTTATCTTAAGGTGTGAAGATAGTAATATTCCCTCACAACTATTGACACAAAGCCCACACATCAATGATGAATGGCCGCTATTATAAGGCAAAGCTCCTGTTACCCATCAGTACAGGCAGAGAGGCAGGGATTAACCTAACCCATTACATTTGGGGGTGGGGAGGTGGGCACATTGATTCTGATTAAGCTCTAGGGCCCCGTTCACACCTGGCATCGACATCCGTCCTGAACGGTGGACAGAGGTCTAAAATTTTTCGTGCTGCTATTTTGTGTTTTATCAACATGTTTTAACACAATGATTTTGAAATCCCCTTGATGAAATCTGATCTCAAGTGGTCACAGTAGAGGCGTTTGAGTCACATGGTAATGCCAGGTGTGAACGGTCTGTCTCATCTGCATGATGACTTGTGAACGGCTCAAGGTCCCAATATACTTCAAGCGAAATAAAAGAATGAACTGGTGTTCGTTTCGGGAGTTTGAAACAGCTTGCCAAATCGAACTTTCCAGAGTTTGCTTCGGCTGGTAAACATCTTCAAACTACCATTGGTCAATGACGATTACGTAATAAGTAGGTGTGCGTGGAGGCTCCGCCTTCTTTGACTAAGGAATCTTCTCCAGTTATTTTCTCATGTTTAGTGCGTCATGGTCAGACGTCCGCAAGTAAAACACAAACACATCGGAGAGCTGCTTTATAGTAAAAACTGATGTTGTAATTGTAATTGAAAGAAGCACTGACACTGTCTGTTCATGTTTAATACTGTAAAGCTGCTTGCTTTTAAATAATCTATTGCATAAAGTGCTGTATTAATAAATGTGACGTGACTTTACTAGAGTGCCGAATTGGTGAAAACATATAACATCGTGGATGATCAGATGCTTTATAACTGCTGTTTTCTCAAAGCTGTCATTTTTATTGTATGTTTATTTTGTTATTGAGAGAAAAGCGCACAGCACATATTTACATATTCATCTAAATGTTGCTCTCAGCAGTGTGAGCTGACAGTATACCGCTGCTCAAGTATTTTCGAACTTCTTTTTACTCCTAAGCGAAGAATGAAAAATAACTTTGCTGTAAGTAGACTTATGCTAAACCTGAGACTTATGCTAAAAACGGGCATAAACAGGGCCTAGATGTTTCTGGTCTTGCCCTGGAAATAACACTTGGGCACCTATAAAATGTTTACAGCTTAGTTGAGCTTTGAAATGTTCATACTTTATTTCCAATTTTCAAATATTTTGGGTGAATATACAGTATACAGAATATACAGGTTTTCTATATTAGATAAACAAAGTTTACTATATATTAAAATATATTTTCAATTATTTAAATGTTATTATTTACATTTTATAAAAAGATAAAATGTATAACACAAATATATAAAAATGCTTTTTTATGTTACATTTACAAATTTCACAAAATACTAAAATATATTTTTAAAAAATTATATTAAATTATTTAAATGTAATTAATTCCATTTTATAAAAAAAATATACAATATAAAAATATACAAAATTATCTAAAGTATAAAAATGGTCATGCGGGAAAAAATATTCTGAAGTGTCAATGATACTATATTTTTGTATTATTTTATATTAAATTATTGAAATTTAATTGTGTACATTTTATAAAAATATATATAATATTATTCATGCAAAAAGAAAAAAGATCTGTATATTCAGAGATGTCAGTGCTGGAAATTTAGGGCCAGATTTACTAAACAGGGCAAATTAGCATGAGAGCGGAATTCAATAAAAGCACAGATGGGAGTGGAATCACAGCCGGATCATTTCCATAATGATCGCAAATACCAGTAAATGGACTAGCGCAAACCTTAGTAAATCACCTTGCATGATTCATTTAAATACTCTCCTCCATACATTTTGCTTCTGAACGGAAAACTCCTACAAAGAGCTCAGCCGAAAAAAACTAACTTTTTCACTGTGTGTCTTTAGTAAATCCTGACAGTAGTTTTTTAACGCCAAAAGAGGGATTGCGCAGGAGCAAGCTGTTAATCAATCTGGCTCTTAAAATGCAACTAAAAGTATTATATGACATCAGCTCAAATTCACCCAGCAGTGTGTCATTGTGGTTGTTGTGGTGATGGCCCTGCACCACAATACGTTAAGCTATCATTTCATCCCGCATATCTGATCTTACGCTGGTAAAATCAGCTGCGTGTCAAGTGATCTTGCTATGAGAAAAAAAAAAAAAGCTGACATGATGACAGATTAAGTGTCTAATAGCGGAGGAGAAGAGATAGATGGGGATCTTGCATGTTCGTGTGAAGCACACCAGTAATTTCCCCAGGTCATCTACACTTACATGTGAACATTTTTCATGCACACAGAAAGACAGAAGGGAGGGAAGCGCGAGTGAAGAGTGTAAAATGTGTGAGGTTAGAGAGATAGAATGGTACAATATTAAGTGACTCATATTATTCACTAATCTAATAGTGCCAATTAATCCACGGCAGCAACTTGGGCACAGTTTCTTAATTTATTATACTGGAGATGTAAAGTGGGGCAGAAGGAGAGATGTAGAAGAAACGGCTAGTGGTTGAAGAAAAAATAGCTTGACTGAACATATTCCTGGAGATCTAGTATCTGTGCACTACTTCTCCGCTATGGCATGACCAAACATTTTCTCTCTTCTCTTCCAGTTCCAGTGCAATTCCCAAAGCCTGTCCATTAGTAAAACTATCAATAGGTCCTTCCTGTAATGCGGCAACTTTTGAACTCTGTAACTTTAAAAATGAATGTTTGTGTTGGCCTTGTCAATTGCAGTTAACCTTTATTAAGTATAGCTTGATTATGGATGGAAATAAAAAGCTTTAGTTATGTTTGAGCTCTTTATTTTCAGCCAGTTATTTTACGTCAGTTTGTCTACATGAATTTTAAGATTTTTAAAGCTACACTGTGTAATTTTTTAAGTTGATTCTTAGCAAAAAACACTTTTTTTCTTTCAAAATGATATGTGCTCATTAATGTGTAATTACATCTACCAACTAATCAAGTATTCTCGTAAGCGTAGAATCTGCCATTTAGAAAACATACGAGCGAGTCGCTCGAATGGCGGCAGCCATGTTGCGCCTCCATCTTGAAAATACATTAGCCAAAGAGGAACATACCTGGAAATTCAAGCTTCGCCTTTCGCGTTTTGACACTCAGTGGCACCGTGATGAATGCGAGATTACTCGCGACTGCCGGCAGATTTGAAGTAAAACGGCCACCGTAGGAGTTAAAACGCCCTCGGAATGGGAGGGGCTAGAAAGTAATATTCAGTTGGTCATAAACAATTTCACCGCTAGATGGGAGAAAATCCTACACAATGTAGCTTTAAATATGTTTTTACATTTTTAGATTACAGTTTATATCGAACAGGATGGAATGTTTCAAAGTTAAAAAAACATAGTACACGACAATGGCAACAGCATAAAATTCACCTCCATGTCCCCTTAAATATGTATTTTAAGATATATAATAGGTATATATAATAATAATAATGTACTGCATAACAGGATGGACCCTAATATATTTTACCTATGAGCAGTTTAGTGATGAATGGGTTCAGGCTTTATACACTGTGCCCTCGGAGACAGACAAAGGGCAGATACTGTGACATTCTCATCTACGTCATACTCCTGGCAACCTGTTATTATTTATGGAGATTATTAATAGCATGCCTTTGAAGATGAAAAGGCAGAAGAGCCCTTGCCGATCACGTCTCGGGTGTTTGGAAGTTCAGATTGAAAGCGAAAAAAGAGTTGTGCTTTTCTCATGGCAGCCACTCAGTTTTGATAGCTGAAATTTGCAAGCGTGGTCGTGAGAGAGTCTGGTTTATGGCTACATCCTGTATTCAGATTTACACATCAGAGAATCCAAAATGGAGTGGAAAGAAAGAGGAGCGAAAGCACAACCGAGAGGGGGTCTTTTCAAGGTGAACTCCTTCAATGGCTGTTGAGAGCAGCGGTTTGACAATGTTCAAAAGCTTTTTTTTTGTGTAGGCCTATGCTAAAACAGTTAACCGTCTGCTGGGCTCACTGCCTGAAAACTGTCCCAATAAAAATCATTCCTTCATGCCAGGTCATGCTGGGCTCGAACATCCTTCTTGCCCCAGCGAGTTGCAGAAAGGTACGATGAAATGACCAGCGAGGTTTTTACAATGGAATATCAACTGTTATGTGAAAGGAGTTTCTCAGGCACATATCTGAGATTCTCAGCTTATTTTTGGAATTGGAATTTGTTGACTAAAATCTAAAATGTAAACTTAAATCAATCATTTCTTTTCAATCATTTCAATCATCAGTCTTATTAAAGTGAATAATGTACAGCATTTGAGATTTGCTAAAGTTTACATTTAACAGTGCTATTCAATTATTAGTGTTTTTAAAGATGAACTTTAATTGAGCAGAATGGGAACGTTTGGAAAAGAGCATGCTTAAAACAGTGTCCAACATAGTGGTTATATGTACAATAGTAAATAAAAAATCTCTAATAATAGCAATGACCAATATAATATCATGCAAATAAGTCAATGAGTTTTGGAATTTTCCAGAAAAACATAAGACACCTGAAATTACCATATAGCAAAATAATAATAACAAGAATAATATTTTTACATTTTTATATACATTTCTATTTGAAACAAACACACACACGCACGCACACACACACACACACACACACACACACACACACACACACACACACACACACACACACTTAAATCCATATTGCAACTTGTTTACTGTTTGTTGCATATTTGTTTGTTTTTAGTTGTCTATGGACCTATTGTAAAGTTATTGATTTTTTACTATATTATTATATTATTATTATATATTATTATATTATTTTATTTATATTATTTTACACACACACACACACACACACACACACACACACACACACACACACACACACACACACACACACACAGATATGTATTTGTGGAGATATAGGTGTTTAAAATAGATTTTGGCCAATGTATATATAATATATTTATATTGCAAATATTTATAAAAATGGCAAAAAACAATATGAGGAAAAATACCTAAAATAATTAAAACACATTGAAAAGCTGTGTATTTTGAAATAAACATATATGAATATATTGTCATATGGGTTTTATAAATGCATGTCATGTGAGAGATCACGCATAATAATATTGATTAGTATAATCTCAGAAAGATATGTCAGTGTAATACAGTCTACAGTATATGTTGTAACTTGTACATGTATCCAGTGCAACACACACCTTTCCTCCATGTATCTGAACACTTCCAGCTGCTGATATGTATTTAATATCCCCTGTTCCTTTGGCAGAATACATTCCAGTTGTGCCTCCTTCCTTCCAGGGCTGCAGGCCTGTCTCCTATTTTATTTTTTCCGTTCTCCTCTAGAAGGATGTGGGCGATGATTTATAGAGCATGTCCAATTGGTTTCTGTGTACCAGCACAGGGCAGGGTGTCACAAGTGTGTTGGTACAGTTGGTCAAAAACCCATAAGGAACGAGGTGGGGCTGACCGATATGGGCATAAGCCAACTTTGCCAAAAAAACATTTTTTTTTTGTTGTTGAGGAAATCAAGTTCCCCATCAAAGAGTGTTTTATGCAGGGGCCCTGTACTGTAGGATTTTCAGCCTAATTACCGTGGAGGCTGGGCAGCCCAGCGTCAGATACCAGGAAAAGAGGCAGTGAAACATAAGACGTTTCAGGCTACAAGACCTGCTCTCTCTGCTACGGGCTTGTTATAAAACCCCCTTTCTCTCTTTGATACCCTTTTCAAAAAAAAAAAAAAAACCGAGACTGCTTGCCTTTGGCAAATGAAAGTGTACTGGCACAAAAAGAATCTGTGTGTCCTTTTTCTGAGATAATAAAGACATAAGAAACACTCTTTTCACTTGAGAGAGCCCTGCATTAAGCAGTCTTTGGGATGGAGAGCAGGGATTTCTGTCAGTGAAGTGAATGGGGGTTAGCACAGCTGCTGAGGGCTTGGATCTGGTACCATGCTGGCTGCCTGTTTGAAGAGGGCTGCAGCTTAACAGGGCCTTCTAATACCTCCATTGTTCGTCATGCAGGGGTGCAGACCTCGAGTGCCAGGCTGAGGTGAAGAGGTCCACAGCTGCACCCAGTCTGAGAAGAGAGAATGGTGAGGCTTCGATTTTGTTGGGAATTGATTATAATAAACGAGTATAATAAATCTCAATGCAAGTTTTAGTACTTACATAGCGGTACAACAACTATGGCATAATATGAAAATTCTTCAATCATTTATGGGGACTGAAGCACTCAATACTCAAAAAGGACACAACATTTTTTTTTTTAACATCTCAGTCCCCATTCATTCTAATTGCATGCAAAAGAGTAGACCTAAGCAGTAAATTATAAAAATAAATTCTTCTTTTGTGTGTAAAAGACATTCATAGTTTGGAATGACATGAGTAAATTATGACAGAATTTTAATTTCCAAATACAAATGGACAATTTTTTAAATCACTACATAATTCCCTTACTCTAAAAACTGCTGGGTTGTTTCAACCCATGTTTGGGTTAAATACAGACAAATCCAAACGTTGGTTTAAATTTTAAATTTGGTTTAAAAAATGAGCAGGAGTGGTAGTGTATATATGGATAGATGTTGTGTGGTGTAGAACCATTAAAGGTGCTGTCTGTAAGAATGACAGCTAGTGGTCGAAATAAGTACTGCAGTCCAAATTCTAAATATCTTGTTTCTGTTTTCAATATTGATAAAAATAAGGATAATTTCATCATCAACGCTACTTCACAACCAATTCATACGAATTTGTACGAGTGAGTAAAAGGTGGCTAATTACAAAGTGAGTGAGGTCGCACGAATTCGTACGATTTGTCTTAACCCCAGTGATGGGTAGGTTTAGGGGCAGTGGGCCAGATCACACAGACCAAAACAAAAAACGACTGACAACACGAAACGTGTAAAGTAATAACCAATTCATACGAATTTGTACAAGTGAGTTAAAGGTGGGTAATTCAT
This sequence comes from Squalius cephalus, assembly GCF_949319135.1. Lineage (NCBI taxonomy): Eukaryota > Metazoa > Chordata > Actinopteri > Cypriniformes > Leuciscidae > Squalius > Squalius cephalus. The sequence goes on along the minus strand of NC_137133.1, from coordinate 5,898,419 downwards.
ACGAATTCGTACGACCTCAATTGTACGAATTTGTACGATTTGTCTTAACCCCAGTGATGGGTAGGTTTAGGGGCGGGGTCAGGGGTAGGTCATTCGTACCAATTCTTACGAATTGGGCAGCTCAAAGGGCTTAAAATATGTACGAATTGCCGAATGATTTCTGAAAGATCACGACACTGAAGATTGGAGAAATGGCTGCTGAAAATTCCGCATTCTCACCAAAGGAATAAATTACGCTATAAAGTATATTCAAATAGAAAACAGTTATTTGAAATTCAAAATCAGATAAAATCAGTCAAATCAGTAAATGGACTGATGGAAGTCTCATAAAGTTTACATCATGATAACAGTTCTTGGTTCATTTTGAATCAGACGTAACCAAAGAAATTACTGGCGGTTTAGTGAGGGTCATCACAAACTTTTGAACTTTAGTGTAAGCCTATATTATACACTTCTGTCTTTTTCTAGTCAATCCTGTAAACAGACTTGTTAAAAAATATTATGCCCCGAAAAGACTGAGGCGAAGCGTACTGAACTATAAAACAACGGCAGGTTCAGAGGAAACAGTGTTTTTATTTTCTTCAGAGAAAAGGGTCAAAATAAAACTAAAACCTGGCAGAACAGAATAAGCCCTTTAGTGGCCAAATAAACAGACCACTGCTTAAAAATATCATAAGGCAACCTGAATTCAAAGTAGTAATTCCCCAGCAAAGAGGTGTGTTTCATTGATTGTTCATTGCTGGGGTTAATGTACCAGTAAACATCATGCAATTATTTGCATGCAAACATTAAAATCATTTTATAACATAAAAGTTCAGACCAGACAGCTGCATTCAGCTTTTTTCCCCTGTAATCTGAACTTATCCAACAACTGTGATGCTAGACGGTGGAGAAAGCAGCCATGAGAATAATAGGTCTATTGATCTCTGTTGTGTGTGAATGTCCCTCCTATTGACTTCACCCTTGCAATAGCAAGAAATCTGGATCACAATAGGATCCCAATGCAAATTCTAAGCACTGTTAAATGTTCAGGCCAGAAGGGAGTGCTCAGTTCACTGCATCCAGCATCACTGACCCATACAGCAGGGTCTGGACAGAATGCAAATTCTATTAGATTCTATTTTGGGCAAGACTTGGGTGGATCAGAGTTGGAGATTGAATCTGGCCTCAGGTCATGTGGCTGCATGGTTCTACAGTAACCCAAACAAACATGGTGGAGAGGCTTCCTGGAGTGAATGAAAAGGAAAGAGCGTGGGTGTAGTCGATTAATCAGACAATCAGAGTTGCAGCATATAAAACTGCAAACAAACAAGGGGAGAACACTTTAGTGCATTAATGACACATTTTGTCTACTATTATACACTACCTACCAAGCATTTTCAAAAAATGAAAATGTTGTTTGTTGCATATTTGTTTGTTTTTAGTTGTCTATGGACCTATTGTAAAGTTATTGATTTTTTTTTTACTATATATATATATATATAAACTTTTTCTTTTTTTTTCTGTGGCTCTTTTGTCAAACAAGTTTTCCCAACCCCTGATTTAAGAGGTGTGTGTTTTAACTGACACATCAGAGTCATTTGTTCGGGAGTGGATCTACATTGGTTGCGCTCTATAGGTGTTTGATTCACTGAGAATAACAAGCTCATAAGAGTCATTTATTTGGGAGTCATGCTACAGCCATTGTGACGCATGTTCTTGATTCACTAAAAAGAAACAGCTCATTATAGTAATTAATCCAATTATCAGCCACTGGTAATGCTGTCTGTTTCACATTGTAGATTCGATAAGAGAACTTGTGGTGCCAATGAAAGCAGGAAACTTTGTATTTCTGTTAGAAATACAAAAAGACTGACTGTGAAGCTTGATTTACCAAATTTATCTTAAGTCAGGTTTCTACCACCGTATTTAACCGGAGCAAAGTCCTCTAAGCAGCATTTTAGAGCCTATGTCAACCAGGTGAGGGCTGCACTGGATTCCACCTCAAGCACCCTTCCCTCAGCATTCGGCTTTGACTGGAGCATTGTTAAACAACATTAAATCAGGTAGACAAGCGAGACAATTTCATTATGTGTCTAGATGGAGGTGGCAGACAAAAGTGAAGGCGGAGATGAGATCTACTCGATGTAATGCAAATGCAGAATGGGGACCAGCTCAGCAGGGGTACTAGAGGGAGTATATCTGTAGTGTGTGTTTGGAAATACGGTGCAGAAAATGAATTTTCTGGTATTCAGAGGGGGTGTTTTTTTCTCCATGTGGGTGCTGATGGATTTACCAGTGAAATGTAAAATTAGATGCAACAAGAAGGAACAAATATTTGAATATATTTATTTATATAGAATGGGCAAAATTATATATAGGCCTATATATATATACATACACATACATACATATATATATATATATATATATATATATATATATATATATACACACACACACACACACACACACACACACACACACACACACACACACACACACACACACACACACACACACACACACACATATATATATATATACACACACACTATTCTATATAAAAGTAGGTGCAACAAGAAGGACATTTTTATTTTATTTTATATATGCCTGCATGTATAAATGTTGTAAAATATATAATGTTATATAAAAGCAAAAGCTCCTCAGGATCATTCCTTACAGTGATTTTACCACATGTTTCCCACATGTTTTAAGCTTAAAGATCATATTACAGCTAAACATCCTATCAGGTGTGAATGTTGTTATGCATCTGTCAGTTCAGCGAGAGCATTACAGACAACATCCTATAAAACAAGCTTTAAAACCCCATCCAGCAGAGGCTTAACCACTGTCTGGACTTTCAATTAAATTCCACCTAATAAATATCATCAGCTCTGCAGAGGGATTATGAACCAGTTCTAGTTTCGGCCCAGAGTTATAGGAGGAGCAACCTAGATTTTACAGCGTTGCTTAAATCGCTCTTTGATTTTATGAAGCAGCTTTGACACGGTCCCATCTGGAGAAGGGCATGCGGAGAAGAACTGGCTGCTTCCTCTCTGAACCCCCTTATATATCTTATATTGGGAAGCCAACAGGAAGTAACATTCTACACAAATGCACATTAAACATAAACCCCCTCACCATATCATTCATGCAAAATTTCTTCGTTTTCCTTCTATCCTCCATGTTTCTTTCCTTAAGTCTCCCGGCTGCCCCCTGAGGTCACTATAATTGGACCCTCATTTCCTGAGCATGAATCGTCTGACTTCATATGATGGTCTCGGTTCTCCTTGTGGCCTCGTAATGTTCAAATAGGAACCAAATGCAAATAGCTAAAGAGCCATGACCATCAGATAAAAGTTCATGGCGACAGACAGAGACCTGGACAAGAAAGTTTAGGAGCCACTGCACGGTTGTTCAAGTGTGTTCTGAGATAACATCAACAAATCTGGACGTTTTACCCAGTTGACCTAGAACACTGAGAGCTGGCACTTATCCTATTATATTTTGCATACTGATAACCTAAAAATAGCTTTGAATCTCTTGCATAAACATTTGCTCCTATTGCTGGTATGTCTTCTGACACTCACAGCTAAGGTAGTCTACAGTTACTATATATAAAATAAGAATTAATTTGACGAGCCTCTGCATAATGCTAATATGTTAGTGTAAATGTTGTGGCCGGTGCCTTGAACTCTCCATTCAAATTCCAGATTTTGTTGATAACAAACCAGTTCATTTTATTTTGACTGCTTGCATTTGAACAGGCTCTAGTCTGGCAACAATAGATCTTTCCCTCCAGCCACTGTGTTTGCTTTTCCAAAATTAGCATATGACGAAAAGACTTTAACGAGCTTGCAAGACTGCCGCAGTTATCTCAGGAAATGGAATAATCACTTGATTCTGAAATCAGATAACTTTGGAGTTGAGCAAATAGGCCAGTTTAAAGGTCAGTTTGTTGTTTTGTTCAGACACTTTTAAGATCAATTGTTGTGCTTCAAACTGTCTTCCTGTTTTGGTATGACTACATTTTGCTAAAGGGTTAGTTCACCCAAAAATAAAATCGCTATCATCATTTACTCACAATCATGTTGCTCTAAACCGGTAGTATACTCAAAAGATGTTATTTTGAAGAACGTTGGGGTCCAAATAACATCGGACACAACTCATTTTAAATGTATGGATAAAAAGCATGGACATTTTTCAAAATATCTTTTTGGGTTTCAAAGAAGAAAGAAAGTCATGCAAGTTTAGAACGACATGAGAATGAGTAAATGATGATAAATTTGTCCTTTTTGGGTGAATAGCCCTTCAAGCTTTTCTTGTCAGCTGACCAAAATAATGGACCTGAATGATCTCACAGTCCATGCATTGCACTTCAATTGTATTTTCTTATAGATCTGTCAGAAGCTGGATGTAAGGAACATGAACTGACACAATTTTAGACTGTATTTGATAGTCATCACAATGATCATTTGCATAATGTTCATGCATCATTTCCCACACATCCAGTATAAAATAAACATTTTCTATCTACATTTGTCGAGCCTGAAATATTTACTTGGAATTTTTCATTTGAAATTAACACTTTTATTCAGCTAAGGCACATTAAATTGTTTCAGGATAATCAACATATTAGAATGATTTCTGAAGGATCATGTGACACTGAAGACTGGAGTAATTGACATCAAATTACACATGACGTTATTTGAAAATGTAATAACATTTCACAAAATGACTGTTTTTACTTTTTTTTTTTTTTTTTTAAATCAAATAAATTCAGCCTTGGAGAGCATAAGAGATTTCTGTCAAAAACATTAAAGCTACACTGTGTAATTTTTAAAGTTGATTCTTAGCAAAAAACACTTTGTTCTTTCAAAATGATATGTGCTCATTAATGTGTAATTACTTCTACCAACTAATCAAGTATTCTCGTAAGCGTAGAATCTGCCATTTAGAATACATACGAGCGAGTCGCTCGAATGGCGGCAGCCATGTTGCGCCTCCATCTTGAAAATACATTAGCCAAAGAGGGACATACCTGGAAATTCAAGCTTCGCCTTTTTTTTACACTCAGTGGCACCGTGACGAATGCGAGGGGGAGATTTGAAATAATACGGCCACCGTAGGAGTTAAAACGCCCTTGGAATGGGAGGGGCTAGAAAGTAATATTCAGTTGGTAGTCATAAACAATTTCACTGCTAGATGGGAGAAAATCCTACACAGTGTAGCTTTAAAAAAATCTCACCAACCCCAAACGTTTGAATGGTAGACCTAGTGTATATTTAATTACTCGTACTTTATAGTGAAGCTGTAGTTGTCCTGAACAGGTGGTCTATCTCACTTGCCTTCACCCTCATCCTGAAAGCCCTCATGTCTGTCCAGCTCAGGATCCGTCAGCACTTCCTCTGAGCTGATATCATGCCTGTCATCACCTGGATCTCCACTGAGACTCTTCCTGTAACAGACCTGCATATCGCCACACAAACACACAGAATGACTACCCAAAACAGTTCAAAAACTGTCATTTCACATCCCGTAAAACAGCACAGGCTGCTTTAAAAACTCAGCATGTTTGAACATCAACAGGCAACTGTAAAATAAGCATAAAAATACCCTTTAAAAGTCATAAGAGAGACATTACAGTCTGAGGGGCGGCGTGCCTTTGATGCCGGTGATTATTAGTGTGCAGTAAAGCCCCGAAGAAGGGGTTAGGTTAGGTTCATGTCTGGGATGCAGGTGATTTAGTTTCTCCCAGTAGGAAGCCTCTGGCTCTCTGACATGTTTTGTGTGACCTTCCATGGGCCAGAGTATCATTAATTACTTGCTGAACTTTTACAGGACGGATCAAAGGTTTAATGGAATTGAACTGACATGCGTTTTGGGTTTATTATAAGTGTGTTTGAACTAAAGAGGTTGGATTAGCTATAAAAAAAAAATCTCACCGCATGTGTTGATGCCAAATTTAGTTGTTTTTCAGTTTTAAGTGTCCATCCAACTGTTTTTGGGGAGGTTTTAGCTGTGAAGATATAACAGTCCTGTTGAGTGAGGGAAAGCGAGAGAGGCTTTGCAAAAATCCACACCTCAGGCCAGCCATCTGTTACAGAAAGCTGGGGAAAAAAGAAAAGAGGTTCGTTCTGACCAGTCACCCCTCTCTGTTTTCACACTCTGTCTATCAGAATGTATCTATACTATTAACAGCTGGCTGTTACCTCAGGCTAGGTTTCTGCTTCGTTAAACATCTGGATCTTGCTTCGGGGTTTAAGATTTAAGGTTTTGTTTTGTGGGCCTCATATTAGGTACTTGAACCTTCTCGGTGTGTAATCTCATTTATTGTATTTAATTTTGAGCCAATTAATAGGACTTGTTGTAGGTAAGTGTAACTGAACAAATCATATTAAAAAGGTTTGTGCAATGTTTATTGTGTTGTGTTCCTTTAAACCCACTAAAATGATCATTAATGCAGCATTATTTTAATAAAATAATAAATCTTTACATAAAATCCTTTTGTAATTTTTTTTTTAATTTTTAATTTTTTTTTTTACAGAAAGACTACAGAAAGAATATTATTAAAATTAATTTTTTCTGTATATTCTCTCTGCAGTACTCTGGAATTTTTTATATTTTTTATAAAAATGTCCAGTCTGGCACTTGTTAATTACCAGTCACTTGCATGTTGAGGCAAAAGTAGGCCAGAAGTTACATAACAATATGTCATGAGTTACTCCCATGAGCACTTCATATATTATTTAGAGTCAGAGAGGAATATCACCCATTAAATATAAGCCGGGGATTTGCATTTTCAATGTGTAAAACAGAATTTGGAATTTAAATACTTGCAAATGATCAGTTCATCCCATCCACCACAGCAGTCATATATTTGCCTTGTTTTACAGAAACGGACTCTGAAACCAATGGTGTACCCAAAACCTCATAAATAAACTGGCCCCGAGGAACAGTGCGAATGTGGATAATCAGTATTGTGCTTAAAAATGCTGACGACTGTCTTATAGTTGCCCATATTGAAGCACAATGTAGTAGAAAGAGCGGAGAACAGAAGGGTTGGGTGGGGGATTGAACCTTGGCTATCCTAGAAGCCTTCCGGGGTGCATTCATTTGCAAAACACTCAGGGAATGGCTCATCCATTTCGCTCTGGCCTCTTCCAGACCCCCCACTGGAGAGATGGTATCTCGTCACCTTAATAATGGCTGTGCATACAAAAAGTGGCTTGGGCTCCGCTGGTGCTTCAATTCAGTTCTGGAGGAGGGGGCATAGATAAACACCTAGAGAATGACTTGAATGATAGCACCAAAGGCCAAAGCTTTGCCTTGGGATTCACTTATCTGAATGGTAATAAGAAATGCAAACAGAACTGAGAGCGCAAATAAAAAAGGCACTGTCTTCATTGCTCATGTGGAAAAAGAAATAGGAGCAGGTGGATGGAAGGGTCTTAAACCTTTGGAAGTCTAGTCAAGTCAAGTCACATTTAGCGCTTATACAATCCAGATGGTTTCAAAGCATGCTTTACACTAATAAACAGGAAAATAACAGAATAATTGATGAAATTGCCATCAAATATGAAAAAATCTAATTCTGCTGTAAAGCAGCTCTTAAAAGACAATAGTGTCATTATTCAGTTTATCCAGTTCAGTTCAATGATTATGTAAAGTGCATCAATTATGAATCAAGTTAAATTCAGCTGGTATAAGCAGCTCTACACAAAACAAGTGTTGTTCGTAATTCAGCTTGAGTCAGTTCAACAATGATTCAATCCAGTTCAGTAACAGTGTCAATTCTGCAAAATGAATCAAATACGAAACAAATTCGATTCGGTTATAAAGCAGCTCTACAGAAGACATCATCCAACTCAATTCACTTCAAGTGTTGTTCTCATCCGATATGTGTCAGTGCAGTCAAATCAATAATATTGGTGAATATTAAGTGTCTTTTAATCCCCATCTAAGCATGACAGAAATGGGGGGGGGGGGACCTTGGGAAAAACCAGACTCAGTCAATGGCCAAATGAACAAACAGGCTCCGATTTATGATTCTCGGCTGCATCAGAAAGTCATCAATCGAACATTTTAAATCCAGCTCCTTCTGCTTTACCACTACTACGACTCTCACAGAAATGTGTATCAAAGCTCGTCTCCAGAAAGTTTTTGGAACACGAGCTTGCGTCCACATGAGGCCATTCTGATTCTGACTGGTTTGATTGGCCTCCTGCCTTCTTGAAAGCTCGCTGGATCAATTTGTAAGCAGACAGGAAACACCCCTGAGGAAATCAAGTTTGGACTAATGAAATCCACGGCTATCAAAGGCCTCTCCCGCTGGTCAGATACATGCATACACAATTGGGGAAAAGAGCAGCTGCAGGTGACAGATAAACCATATATGCATTCAGCATTTTCAAACCTGAGTTGTCAGTCCTTCATAGACACACACATATTCGCTTAATTACTGTGAGGTGGTGCATAAATATTTAATATCAATTCAGTGAGCATGCTTAGTCATATCTCGTGAAACAGGGGAGGGAACTCCACGCGTTTTGCCAAGCGAACAATCAATGTTGGCCCCGTGAGCTCAGTGTCCTGCAGAGGGGTCCTGGTGAGCACTATCCCAGCATGCACTCAGGCACACACCACACTGACTGAACTGTGTTAAACATATCCCTGAGCCATCCTACCAAAGCCTTTTAAATCTGTACAGAACAGAAGATGCGTGGTGTATGAAGAGCTCACAGTTTTTGAACATATATAGCCAATACGATTATTATAATTTCATTAAATGATATAAAGGAGTCAGTACACTTTTTTTTTGTTGTTGAAAGAAATTAATAATTTTATTCTGGAAGGATGCATTAAATTGGTCAAAAGTGACAGTAAAAACATTTATAATGTTACAAGTCAAGTCAAGTCACCTTTATTTATATAGTGCATTGTATAGATTGTTTCAAAGCAGCTTTACAAGGATAAACAGGAAAATAATGATTTAATGATGCAACCAGAGTTCACTTCTGCTGAAGAAGGAAAACAGAGTCATTGTTCAGCTGAGGTCAGTTCAGTGTTGATTTAGTTCTGTTCAATAACTGTGTAAAAATCATCAAAAATGTGTTCAATATTTCTATTTCTAGCAGAAAAGATTTATATTTCAAAAAATGCTGTTCTTTTGAAAAAATAAAATAAAATCCTGGAAAAATTCAAATATATTAAGTAGTACAACTGTTTTCAACATTGAGCACCAAAGAGAGTAAATAGAAAACCCTTTTTTAAAATGTAATATTTTTTTTATTGTAACAATATCTCATAATATTACTGTTTTACCTGTATTTTGATCATATAAATGCAGCCTTGGAGCATGAAAGACTTCCGACCCGAGTATGTCTGTCTAGCAAATATAATGCAATTGTAATTTCTAGCTGTAAACAACCAAACACATACTCATAACAGTAGACTTCACAGTTACTCCAGGTGGCTAAGCACTAACATGAACTCACAACCTGATCCTGACTGTGAATGAAATATTTTTGAGGCACTGTTTAATTTGATATAGCACATGAATATTTATAGCACTTTTTTTGAATATTTATGTTATAAATGTTTATACTTACTGAAAATATAGAACAATTTCTGATGACAAACTAATGGTATGCTTTACATTCAAGTAAAGTAAAGGTGTGTATATCAGCATATAACCTTGGAGTGTGAAAATAACCATCCAGAATAGTGAATAAGTGGCAAGTCGACAAATAACACCAAGAACACATCATGTTTTTCTTTACAAATGCATAAAATGAGTTTTGGATGAACAACATCACTGGCTGATCATCTTGTACATCATCTGAAGAAAAATTAGCATTAGGGAAACAGCCAATACCTGAACACATCAGAGCTCACGCTACGATAAGAGCATCACTCCTTCACAAGAGTTCTGCGCTCAGCTTTTTGATTTGATTCGGAAACGGTTCCTTATTGAAGATATGATCAAATGCGGATTTATTTTGTTTTCTCTCCCCGAGCCGTAGAGACAAATCCCACTGTACATCATGCAAATGGAACGCTCCAAATGCTTGCACAATTCTTTCTTAGCTTATCTGCAGTGAAACAGGCCAGGCCAGTCTTATCCACTACTATATGTTCAATATTTATGGAGAGAAACGGCCACGACCAATGTTTTTTTCTTTCCTGTAAAAAGAAACAATGTGACAGACCATGAGGCTCTCATCAAAGTCTGTTTTATCAAGAGAGACCACTGACCAATTGAGTGAGCTGACCCCTATTGCCCTGGATTTATAACCTTATGAATACAAATTCAGGATGCAGTTACGGTCTCTCAGCACACGACCTGAATTCCTCATGCCAGATTCCCTTTAAATAATCGAAACATGTTCACTATGGCTTTAGACCACCAGGTTCAGGTCTTTTCAGTTTCAAAACCTCAACCAAGAACAAGTGGTATAGTGAGAAATCTTCATGCATCTGGGATCAGGTGTTTCCATATGCATGTATGTGAACCATCTGCAAAGCCCCGCCTCCCTCACAGACCACAGACCTGCTTAAAAGAAACCTAATATGTTGAAAGAAAATACTGAACAATATCCCCCTTCTTGAACACAATCACAGTTCTGGGAGCCAGACCAGCTCCTCTCAATGACAACTACTGAAGTCCTGCCCAGGCAGATGCAGCATGTGTGTGAGAGTGGAAAACTGAAAAAGAAGAGAGAAAATGTGTGAGATAGAGGCTTAGTTTCTACAATCGTGTAAAACACTGCCATATAAATGCCACAAATCACATGCCAATGTCTCATGCTGGGGAAATACTGGGAATCAGACCATTATACAACCGAAGAATCCACTCAGATTAAATGTTTTTTACATTATGCTTTTGAAAAATAAAACGTATACCCTACATTTTGTGATGACCTGTGTGAATGAAACCATTTCTAAACAGTCATTGCGAATGATTCACTGCCCTTAATTCCCTGCCATTATTTCCATTTCAGCAAACACAGCGTGAGCCATGATGCCCGATTCACAAACAATTGACTCTGCGATTCTTTTTAGAGAACCAGGAGAACAAGGGTATAAAAAATCCATATTCACAACAGAATTTTGTTGCATAAATTAATGACTATAAATGACAATAAAATATTTTCTTTAAAAAAATAAACAAATCAGTGGATATTGTTTAGTAGACTTGCTGCAGTAGTCGGTGTTAAGGCTCCCATATACTCATGGCGAAGTTCTTTTCATTCTTTGTTAAGGGGTAAAACGAAGTTCGATATGTGTGACCAGCGATCTCCTGTTAGCAAACATCCGAAGCCGCCCACACCGCTGAGATCAGCATTTAGATGAATATGTAAATATGTGCTGCACGCTTTCCTCTCAATAACAGAATAAAAACACAACAAAATTGAGAAAACAGCAAGCATTTTTTAAATAAAGCATAATAAAAGCATCTGATCATAGCAACGTGAATATGTTTGCACAAGCTCTGCAATTCGGCACTCTAGTAAAGTCATGTTACGTTTATTTATATATCATTTTATACCATATATTGCTTAAAATCAAGCAGCTTTACGTATGTAAGATTGTGGCCAAAACTGGTACTGCAATCACTTTCAAATGACTGTAGAGCGGTGTATCCCCTCCCCCCCCCCCCCCCCCTGACTCGAGGTTGCCAGTTAGGCTGCAGGATCCAGCAGGAACGTAGCTGCTACAAGGAGCCCTACACAGCAAGTTTTTTTTTCTGTTAATTATGTTTATGCTTCATGAGATATGTTTTGCATATTTCGGATTCATAATGAGGTCTTTTAGGTTTCGTAACGTTAGACATTTTTTATCCGACACGTTTGTAACTGCAGCTGTGGTAACTAGAGCAGAGCTGGCAACCCGGATGCAGAAACACTACTGACTTTGTGATTGGTAGATAGGTGGAGGGTGGGGCATCAGGCCAAAACACAACATGACAACATCAACATCAGTTGAGGGCTGCAACTTCACTTTTAAATGACAATATCCTGGCCGGACTACTGTTGTCAGTGATATAAGTATTTGAAATGAACATGATTTCTTAATGTCTAGTGACATATCAGGGCCATTTTATGATTAATTGAAATACATTTCTTACATACGGTTCCTTTAAACATGAAAAACAGTATCAGTGTCTCGTTTCATCAGAAGTACAACTTCATTTTCTACTATAAAAAAACAACCACGGATCAATGTACGCAGAGTCGCAGAGTCAGATTTCACTTATTACGTGAAGAGAGTAAGAAAAGATGACTGACAAGACGATGGCAGAGGATTTTGTGCGCAACAGATCTGAGCGCCATTATGTGCGGTCAGTACCATCGCTCCCTATACAAACAGTACACGTGATTGCAAATTCGAAAGTGAAAGTGAGCGCCACATTCAAAAGAGATTTCAGTACCCTGCATTATTGATAGCGGCTCTCTGATGCGTGCAAATTATATAGGCCAACAATATCTAACCCCACACAGTGTTATAGGCTAATACCATTGTTGTCACAAGTTTATATACCGGTGTGAAAATTTCCTCACAGGAAATCCCTTTTGTTTAGTATATTAGGCCCAATTCCAAAATTTTATCTATAAGGGAAAGTTTGTTTGTATGACAATCAACAGAGTTTATGTCTTTATAGAGTTTATGATATTGTTATATATAGGAGTGACATGATCCAATTGGAAAATAATATTAAAACTAAATAGGCTACAACAAGATTAACCTAACTGGGTTTTATAGGGATCTATAAACAAGTTTATTATATATATATATATTTTATTATATTTTATATCATAATTTGAATCAGAGTTTCCCAAACTGGTGGATCGTAAGGGAATTGCAGGGGGTTTGTGAGTTGATGAAAATCTAATAATTAAGTCATAAAAATGCCAAATTAAAACAAACTATCTAAAAATAAAACAACCAAAATAAAAATAAAAATCTTAAAAAGTAGAAATATTTTATTGTTTATAAGTCATATCAACCAACATCAGAGAACCTTGATGTGAACGTGTTGTTAAATTATTCAAATATTAACCTAAAATCTCAGGGCACTTCAAGGAAACATTTTATGTCAAAGGGGTTCGGCTGACAAAATATTTTGGGAATCCCTAATTTAAATCATCATAGTAATGTACATAATACTAAAATATTTACAAAATGTACTAAAATATTCCTATATGACAGCACAGAGCAGTGACTGAAGCAAGAAGCTGTACAAACGAAGCACACTTATAAACAACCATCTTAATCAAGCAAGTTATCACCTATAATAAAATTAAATTTGTCACATAAATGTTATTTGCCTCTTAAATGTTTCATTTTAGGACCCAATGGTTCCCTGTTTTGTTCCTGCATGTACTACTGACTGCAGGTCTGAGACAAATTTGCAGAAAGAACTGAAAAGTGAGAAGTCATGATAGGACTGCATCCAGAATCACCCATTGCATGTTTGTTCATTAAATCATTTGGCTAATTATATTTTATTACTACAGTCAGCAAGTCTGTAGAACTCTCAGCTCTGTTTAACACATTTTACCATATTAATATCAGCAATTGTGCACATTTGCTCCAAAATCAGTGCAGAAAATGTGAAAAACAGTCCGCTCGGGCCTAGTCATGGCCCAGGGAGCTCTTTCTCTCCGTCTCTGCAGGGGGCCCGTGGCTGACTTACGGAGCATTGATTTCCATCATCCCCCACGGCAGAAGGCTCTGGTCGCATCCCAGCCTGCCCGAGCAAGATAACGGCAAATAAAGTGAGAGCAAGTCGCCTGGAAAAAAAAACAAAAAAAACAACAACACTGATATTGCCTCAAATTGACCAGTTCCAAAGCTGTGTGTGTTTGTGGATGGACAGTGTCTGCGGAGAACACTGCGTAGTCTTTTTTTCCTCCTACTTATGTAGAGCTATGTTGTTTGTCTACATATTCCCAAACATATGAGCTCTCTCTCTCTCTCTCTCTCTCTCTGAGGCATTCCATCTGATTATGAGTACTTTGCAATCTGCGACAGTTTGATTGATGCTCTACCTCCATGAGTGGAATTTTGAGCAGCGCCTCCTTGGAGCAGCCCGTTATGTGTCTGCAAGCCGGTAACCTTGAATTTATGTTTCCACGGCAACAGAGCTGGTCATGCATTATGGATTATCATTGAAATTCTACACCACCTACCTAACATAATAATGGGGGCTTGAGACTTAATCAGATCAGCTATTCTGTGTGAGTGCATGTGACTTTGAGTGATTGTATATCATATGATTGGTATATGAATCTATTTTTACTTATGTTTGTCTTAGCAACACATTTTTGTGTCTGTTTAAATGTATATATGCTGATGGTCTTTCCATATGATACACAGATGAAGTGTGGAGTGTGAAACCTGTTTATACTTTGGACCAAAGAGTCTAATACTATGACCTACCCTATAAAGAGGACCAGTTGAAAGAGTACATTTGGATTTTTTAGCAGTCGCTTGTGATCCATGTAAAAAAAAAAAAAAAAAACATATGAGTGCAACACACAGCCCTTGCTATCCCCAGATTTGTGATTACAATACAATGAATTACATTTATTCACAGTAACGTTCTCATGGTAGCACCATAAGGGCCTCTTTAACACTCTATGATCTTAGAAACATAAAGGGGTGTAACTTTGGAAACTTTAATTTCCCAGGGATTAAAACAAACAATTTTTTTATGTTGCATGAGGGTCATAGGAAAACTGGCTTGGAAACTATTTACTGTGTCCTCATCATTTATATTTGCTCAAATGCCCAATATGTACAGATTTTATTATTCTACCCATGTCCCAGACACAGACTTTCAATCCTCAAATAAGGAAATTACTCATAAAATATGTGACCCGTGCTGGCAAAAGGAGTCGGAATGCGCTTGGGATAATTTCGAGCAACAGTTCAGGCAAAGCAAGTGAAAAATGCCGATTTTAAGGGTTTCACAAAAATGAGTTCATTAAGCCCTCATCTGGCGACCCCAATGATCCAAATAGCAATTAAACATCTAAAACTACATTTTATGGGAGGAGTACCTTTCCTTTGTCCATGAAAAACTTCTGATGTGTAACAATATTTTAGATCTGTGCGGTACATTAGGTCTTAATATAGGCTGTCTGTTTCATTAATGTTAATCAAATAAGTGTGGTATCGTGGGATAGTTGAATAGATATTTTTCCTATAGATATATAGGAAATATTTGGTTTGACTTGGTGTGTGCCAAATTTGGTGTTATTACCAGGGATTTTAAGGTATGGTTGCTGGGTGATCTTGTCTTGGAACCTTTAGAAAACTTTAACTCGATTTTTCTCAAAATTGACTTTGCTGACTCTACCGACTTCAACAGGTGCAGCTCAGTCATTTTTTGTCTGATTCCAACAAGTCATACATACTTGCTCATTTCGACCTATTTTGCCAGCACGGGTCACATATTATTCTAAAATGTAAAAAAAAATCATAAAATATTACTATTTAATAATAACCCATCAACAAACATAGCAAAAAAAAAAAAAAAAAAAAAAAAAAAAAAAAACGCATTACACAGTTGTAGCATTATTTCGAGCACTAATAAAGTGTTTTCAAATTCAATAATTTAACTGTGTGTATTTAGGATGGTGGTAAATTAAACTTTACCACCAAAGAATGCTAGTAAACAATACATCATTTGAAATGTGCTGGTGATGACACTGAGGGAATTTATCACTTTCTGGAAAAAACAAATAAATTCTCCGGTGATTTATGTTCACTGTTACACATTGTTACATGAATCACAGGAAAGTGTGAAAATAGTTTATTTTCTAAATGTCCACAGGGCCAAATGTGGTCATAGGTAAAGAAACATCCAAATGACAGTGATTTTCACCTCTTTCCTGAAGAAAATAATAGTGTACATTCTCAGTAAAATAACGGAGACGCTGAGTCACTGAATTTACACGAGGGTCAATATGGCCATTATATAAATGCAGATTCATACATCCTGAATTGTTCGCTCCATCCTCGCTTAAAGGCTGTAATTACTTTAATGTATCGTATTGAGTAACGTACAGCAGGCTTAATCGTCCTCTGCCAGGCCTAAATTAACACTGTGAATCAATGTAAGAAGAACACTGGGTCTTTGCTGTCTCTCTGTGAAGGCTCCTCTATTGTTCTGTCACACTATTGACAATGAATCACGCAGCGAGGTTCATTACGGAGGCACGGAGACAAAAGACGGAGGTGTTATAACTTCATAATTAAGAACTGGAAGCCATCTGACAGCATGGGATGACGTAACCCCACGAAACCAAAGCTGTGCAGTCTATGATTTATAGCACATGTACCAAAGTGCAACTCAGAATTTACATAAGACATGTATAGAGTCGCAGGGACACCGTTCATTTACACCTTTAATTAATCGCCGTATATTTAAAGTAGCTTGTGTTCTTGTCTGATGGAAGTGTACCACCCTTTATAGCATTTGTCAATACAGTAACTGGTTAATGACAAATTCAATATTAATGTGCAAAGACAATGTGAAAGATAATGACTACAATATGACAGCTGAGGTTTGGGAGGGAGTGCGTGGGACTTTGATGCCTGATTAAGCAACTATATCAGTCCCTGTCTCTCGGCTGTCATGAGACGCTCTCTTAGATTCCATTATAAACACAGTGTGGGTAGATAAGGCCAGCTCTGCCGTGAGAGCCATTCTGTGTAAAAACACACCAGGCTTTGGTCAAAGAACAGACAAACAAACTTGTTTATCCTATATAATTAAAATATGATAATGTGTCATTTCAAACTATGAATATATTTATGATTAAAGACAAATATAGCTGTTGTCAAATAGACATTTTATATATTAAAAGCAGAAAACTGTAAGGACTTGGACTGTTATTTTGATATTTTGTTGATGTATAATTATCACCTGTCAGTCATTTGGTTCGTCTTCCTGTTTTGTTCAGTCCCTTGTCAGTTATTGTCTTATGTAAAGTGTTGTGTTTATCATTAAAGTTCCTAAAAATTCCTATCCGTGTGTGTTGCTTGGCCAGAAACGTTACAATAACAAAGGACTGGATTACACTAACATAACATTTTGCTGTGATGCTATGCTATAGATGATGATGCTAATGCTTTCATTAACTTGGCTATTGAAAGAGCAGTAATTGATTTTCAATATTACATTTAAAATATTAAAAGGGGAAGATTCTATATTTTTATTCAATAAATAAATAAATAAATAAATAAATAATAACCAGCGAAAAATAATGTGAGAAACCAGCTAAAGTCAGACCCCTTTAAAACCATCAAAACATGCCAGTCTAACTGGCCTGGAAAGAAACTTTAACTTTACACTCTTAAAAATAAAGGTTACAAATAGGGGGTTTCGCAGTGATGCCATAGAAGAATCATTATGGCTTACCCAAAGAACCTTTCAATTAACAGTTATTAAAGGAACCTTTTTTCTCCTTGGTGTTTCTATTATACACTTGTATAAAGGTTCTTTATTGGCATCTGGTTCCATGAAGGACCTGTAACATCCATGGAACATTTCCACTAGACATATGGTTCTCTTAGTGGAAAAAAAGGTTTTTTAGATTTAAATATTCTTCAGACTAAGAAAAGAAGTATATATATTTTAAGAACATATGTATACATACATACAGCATGCATGCATATATAACAAATATCACTGACAAATCTGTATCTGCATAGCTGACATCTGTACACATGACAAATAAACTTGAAACTAATGGTTCACTGAAAGGTTTGTTGGGGAACCCATAATAGTTTTTCTATGGCATCACAGTGCAAACATTCTTCTGAAACCTTTATTTTAAAGAGTATAAAGAACCTTTTGCCCATTGGAAAGGTTCCATGGATGTTAAACGTTCTTCATGGAGCCATGGATGCCAATAAATGACCTTTATTTTTAGGCGTTTAGGCTGATTTATGCTGTTTTTATCAGCAGGGATGGCTTGTTCTGGTAGGCTAATTTCAGTATTATAGTTATAAGTCTAAAGCAAGATTGTATGAGAGATTTTAGAGACCATTTAAGTTGAATGGGATAAATACCGTCAATACACAAGCTCATACTTCAGTCCTGAGAGAGCTGTGTGTAGTTTCAGTGAAACTTGCAATTTACTTCCACACAAATGAGCGAGACATTACCATTCAGAAGATATCTGCAAGCATCTGTGTGTAGTAGTGTTTTATTTTGAATCTCCATTTTGAACCAGACGTACTCTTCTGAGTTTCCATCTAATTGTCAGAGAAAAACAGCGAGACAGAACGACAAAAAAGCAGTGATTCGCATATTCTGTCAAACACTGGGTGCTGTGCAAATTAAAAATTGCTTGGTCAAATGAGCTGCTCTGTCTGACTGAGGGCTACACAATTGGTGGTGACAGGTCCCGAGCAGAACATGTCAGAGCAGTAATGGCGCTAAGGTAACCAGATGGCTGGTGATGGATTTGGCTGTCTGAATCTATTCCTACAGCCCAACCGCGCTAACTACACGTTGGACTGCTGCATATTCCCCCATAATTAGCTGCACATTTCGTCTTGGCTCCTACATGACATTCAGAAAAACACTGTGCCACGGTGCTGATAGAATATTTTGGAGGTGCAAATTAAGGTTCTGACATGTCATCTCCGATACGGGGAGAAAGATGCTGCGGTTCAGCGAAATGGTTTTAAACAGAAAGGTTCTTATTTACATACTGTGCGTGCACAGCGATATAAAAAATAAAGTCAATTCCAGGTTTGTCAGAGTAAAATTGGAAATTCCATCTGCATCATTTAAGACTTGTACTGATGAGTTTGAACAGATGAGAGCAGAATGCACAAGATTAAAGAACATTTCGAATGAAAGTTCAAGTGAAAACATGCATTTCTCAACATTATTTGGGTTGTGCTTTTATACAGTTTAACCACACATATTTATCTGGAATGAACCTCCCACATAATATTACACTATATTAGTTCTATCTATCTAAATAATTAAGTCACACTGACATAATAACAGTGTGAGATGCAGCTAAAAAATATCCAAAATGTCAGAATCTTGGTTATTTGGATGGTTCCCTTTCAATATTCTGTTGACTATACATTGCGCCTACATGTCAACTAACTCTCATTGAATGTCAACTAACTGTCATTAGAGTATTAGTAGACTGGTAGGGTTAGGGTTAGTAGAATAAGTAGACATGTAGGCCTACTTGCAAGTCCTGGGGGACCATCAAAATAAAGATATTGTCAGACAGTCTATTAATAATGACTGGTTGATATGTAGGTGCAACATTACTTATAGTGAACAGAATGTGTTAAGGGGACCATCAAAATAAAGTGTTACCAGAATCTTAATTGGCACCAATATTCTATTAGCACAACAGAATCATGTTTTTCTAACTTTTTAACCAGAGCAATTTACTGATACCAAGAAGAGTGTCAATAACACCAACTGTTCTGTTATTCTACTCTGTTACTTTACCAACCTTATCCCATTCCCATATCACTTTTCATTTTTATCTTAGCTTTTTTACAGCACATGTTCTAAATAAAGAAAGAAAATGGCATTCATGTATTGTACAAGGTATATATAGTGATACATCTATCTTATATAATACATAAATTAATGATACATATATATGTACTTATTTATCGTATTGTATGTGGAACCTTGTAATATGTACTTGTTTATCGTATGTATATTTGTGCTGTCAATCGATTAAAAAATAATTAATTAATCACACATTTTTCTGTGATCATATTTTTCAAGTTAAAAATAAGGTCTTAATATATAATTATATTGTAATAATTTCACATTTAATCTCCAAATTCATGTAGAAACAACATAAAGACAGTAGCCTATATTTTAAATATTTGTTTAGTATTTCTTTATGAAAGAAGGACAGTATCACTGATATCAATACTGCTTCTAATGTCTTTATGTAATAGATTTTTTTTTCACAATTTTAGCCATTAATTATAGCCATTCAGCATTACAGTATAATTGAAAGCTAAACATTTTTAACATTTATTAGGCTTTAAAAAAAATACAACAACTCATAACATACCTGTGCCCTGCAATATATCAAGGCTAATTTTTTTTCTATTGGCCCAGTCAGAACGGTTAGAATTTTTACTTGCCCAGTCAAAATGCACAAAAAGTTATTGTTTTTGTTGTTTTTAACCCATGTAACCTTGTAAACGGTGCTTTAATATTTTCAGGTAGGTCTAACAGGTAGGATATATACAGAAATTGAATAAAGTTATCAAACACTTCACTGCATAAATCATAAATGAAATACAGATGAATCCTTATTAATGCTACAAAAGTTATTCAGTCAAGAGCACTGAGTAATTTTCTCTATTTCTTTTGTCAGAAGGTTTATTAAAAGTCCCATTCCATGGATTATTTTATTATTTTAGAATGTTTCCTGGGGTGCCCTTATAATGTTAGTATGTTTTTTTAGATCAAAATCTATTATAATTTAGAAATAAAAGACATATTTCCTAGCCTGATTTTAGCCTCTGATTTGAACGCTCTGTTTGAAGGGGCGTGTCTGCTGTGAGACTTCAGTGTAAACGCCCACTGCTGTGATTGGCTGACATGCTTGCATATGAAATATCTAGTATTACATGTGGAACTCTCTCGAAAACTTTTACTATTACAGCTTTTATACGTTTTTACTATTACAGCTATCGAGATTAACGAATCGTGAGAAGTTTTTTAAGTATTTAGATCTATTCCCATCACATAAAAGGTTGCAGTGATGAGCACTGAGCAGATGACAGCCTGTTGATCGCGTGAATGAAGATCTTATCGCAGTTTCTGCACTCTCACTAATGATTTCACCAATGCAAACATGAGGTAAGTACAGTAAGAGCTTCGTTGTGCAGTGTAACAGCGTCATTGATTTTATAACGAGTTTTGGCAAGTGTCCAGATAAACTCGCGCTGTGTGATTGACAGCTTGGGCGATTGGAAAGGGATTGTTCTTTGATCGCTTTCTGTATATATTAATCACAGTTTAAGTAAGATTATTTTCATCCTACTAAGAGAAACGACGTGAAGTTGATCGTTTAGTCACTGGCTTGATTTACTGATGCATAAACAGTATTGAATGACTTTGAGAGAAAGATTATCTGTCTGAACTTGAACAATTACACATCAGAAATTCACATAACCCACTGGTTCTTCAGAGGCTCGGATGAAGGAACTAAAAAAATACTTTTGTGTTCATTTGAACATCCAAACACTGAGCAACTGCCATGCTTCGCTCATTTGCAAGCCATGATGTCTCTCGAGGAAAAACCAATATCGTGCTCGCGCAGCTCATTTTCTCATGGGTGGGCCAAATTCTTTTTGCGGGCAAAGAAGAGAAAGGGGAGGTAACCTTCCCCCTTATGACGACATAAGGGGAAGATTTCTAGATTCGCCCGTCTGAGCTTTCATTTTCTCAAAAATACCCAGGGCTTGGTTTACACCCATCAAAACGTCTAGCCACTGGGGGACCATAGGCAGGCTAGGGACTCTCATATTAAGGTTAAAAAAACTCATAAAGTGACATTTTCATGCAATGGGACCTTTAAGCTGCTGTCACTTTAAGACCTGCCACACATGACGCGGACCTGACTTGTCCATCCCGACTCTTTACGTTAATTTAAGACTTTTTGCGCGAGAATACTCAACAAAACGGGCAATTTGGCATAATTTTGTGTGTTTTTGTCCGTACAAGCGCTGTCTGAAGAGGCTTTCTGTGCACACGAGTCATGTGTGTCACACAGACAGGATATTCACAGATGTGCGCCTGTACCGCATTGCGTTCTCTTCTCGTCTTATCGCACTTGAATGGTTTAAAAGCATTTGTATGAATAAAAGTGTGGTCATATAATGTAATGTTAGCCAAAGGATGACGGAAAAAAAACGAATGCTGCGTTAAATATTTTTAACGCGTTAAACTGAAAAAAAGTAATGACAATAAATATTTGCATATATTGTTTAAGTTTTGTAATACGATTTACAGAATTTGATAGCTGAGACTTGTTTCATATCAAAACAAAGCACAAAGCTTATTAGTATTTATTGAATGGGAGGCACGGCACACATTTTTTCCATGCATCAACTGAAAACAGCATAGAAGACTAAAAGGCTGATTCTTCATCAAAATGAGAATCGATTAAAATTGAGAAATCAATATTTTTAACCCAGCTTCCATACAGATACATACATATACATATAAATTTATCTCAAGGGCTTGTTGGACTGAGAACCTGCACATTTAAGTACAGTAAATGTTTTTTGCTTCTGATTAATAGCTGGTGTAGAGATCTACTGTTTTACTTGCCCTTCAAAAACTCCACTGCTCATTTCGAATCCAGAGAGTGGACACCATGCAGACTGACTCTCATATCCTTGCAAACCCCTCTCTTATCATGGGGCTCATGGGGTCCAGCTACTAAGCCAGAGAAAGCTCAGAACAGAGACCCACACAGGGATGTTTATCTGTTCCACAGGGACTGTTAGAGACATTTGGTGATCTCCATTTCTCCCTGCATCACCCTGCTGGCAGTGAGAAGGGGGTCAGGGGTGAGAGGAGAGGAGAGGGGGCTGGTCACACATTCATGCTCTGATATTCTTCTTGTCTGGCTGTGGGGTGATTGATGACCGCAGGTTCGAAGTGGTCTGAGATTTTCTCCAGCGTAGCCAAAGACCCTTGAGAACGTGGGGAAAAGGTCTGTATAGGAATGAGATTAAGGTCTACCGCGAAAAGCCAAGACTTGACATAATGGTCTGGTTGATGTTCAAAATCTGAGTGACAAGGCAAAACACAGCTTAAACCAACCTGGTTAGTTGGTCTATTTTGCTGGTTTTAGCTAGGCCCTTGTCAGCTGTCAACCAGGCAGATAGGCCATCTACAATACCTGAAGACCAGCTTATCTTAAACCAACAAACAACCTTAGGCTGTTTTAATCACTTTTCCCCCCAGCATATAGCAAGAAGTGAGCATGAACTGAAAAACCCATGCAGAAATTGCCATGATCTAATAGGCTGTCATGCATGATTGATCTAGCTAATGGTGTTAGTATACTCATTCAATGACGTAAGCGTGTAGCAGTGGTCCTTTGACCCCACCTCTTCCATCTGCAGGGTCTCCTGGGGAAACATGGGCACTTGTAAAGAGCTTCAGCCTGTGGGAACCGACAGTCTCTGTCCCCGCTGGGTCCCTGAATTCTCTTGTGTAAAAACACATTGGACTGTTTGGATGTTTGGTGCTGCTTGCATGCTTGGGTGCCACAAGTGAGTATGCAGGCACAATTTATAATTCATTCATGTACAACATAAAACCTGCAGGAAAAGGTTCTTAAAAAAAAAAAAAAAGTATTATGTTTGTATACCTTGTATCAGTATTATACATGACTCAAATTGAATCTGCAATGTTTTATCATATTTTTGGATCATTTACAAAAGATTGTGTTTAAAACAATCCAAACACACAGATGCTCCACTGACTTTTCAGAATTTTTTTAATCATTTTTTTTTTTTTTTTTTTTTTTAAAGCAAATGGCAACAGTTGCTAAGAAATAACTGATTCGTAAAGTTTTTTAAGGCAGGGCTCAGTGAAGTAACGAGGAAATCAAGGGTCCGTTTACGCGACACCGTTTTCAACTAAAACTTTCAACTTAACGGTTCTTTACTGGCATTTAAGATTCAATGAAGAACCAATGCACAAAAAGTTATATAAAGGAAAAAGTTTCTTCAGATTATTTAAATGTACTTCACATATGGTTCTTTTAAGAATTGTTCACTCGAATGGCTGCAAAAACACAGTTTTGGAACCTTTAAAGTGTACATGTTACAAACACATTATCATCCCGATGTATCCTGTCGGATGATGCATGATCTGCCTCACTAGTCTGAAACAATCCAACAGCTATGCAATTAGCATGGGAATTCTTTTTAGAGAGTGAAGCACAAATGTGGAAGTAATGCTGTTTCACTACTGTGATTTCAAGGGCCCTGGTATGGTGAAGTTTAGAGCTGTCTGTATTTCAGGATAATTTACTATGTATGAGTGTATTTTGGCACCAGGCTATTTGTTGAACACGATGTTCCCATTATTTATGCAGGCGTTCCAAACAGAGTGCACTGGCAGAGTGTTGAAAATGCCCTGGCATCACAGGCCTTCATTAATCGGTCACATCAAACCCACAGAGTACTAAAAATACATCCTCAGCATGTCACGGCAGATGAGAAGCCAAATGGAAGCGCTTAATCATAGAAAAGTTTCTTGGCCATTTTCATGACTGTGAATACAGTCGCACTTGCTTTTTCAGTTCATAAAACCGCAGTGGTCAGAAAACATTTGTTTGAATTTAGCAGTCATTTTTGACGCAGTCATGAGATTAATGCCATTTTGTCCCAGATTTGTCATGAAAACTCTGCAAACTTTACAGAACATCCAATAGGGATTAACTGGAAAAGAATGGAATCAATTGTAAAACTGCAAGTTTATCATGTTATCAGCCATTTATATTTAAAGTTTAATCCACCCCTTGTGAAAAATAAGGACACTTTAGCATATACAATAAATTATGTTTTGAACACTTAATTGCATATTATTTGCAATTAAATGAAAATGTATGTGTAAAAGTGTACTAAAATGTGTTAGTCATAAAAGTGTACACTTTTAAGTACACTTAAGCAGCCTTTTATTTCATTAATATTTTATTATCTGCAAGTATTTAAGTATTAAGCACACTTCTTTTTGACAAGGGACAGCATGAACTTTTGTATTATGTATTATGTCGGGATGAGTAATATACATGACTCAAATTGAATCTGCAACATTTATCATATACTTTTGGATAGTTTTAAACACATTTGTTTTTGAAAATTATCCTAACACACAGATGCTACACAGATTTTTCTTATTTAAAAATGGTGGATGGCAACAGTTTCTCAGAAAGAATTGATCAGTAACCTTTTTAAGACCGGGCTCAGTGAAGTATCGAGTAAATTTAGATATGTGACCACCATGATAAAATGAGATATGTGCTGATAATATAAGGTGAGTGAAGCATATCTAAATGTACTGTTATTACCTGCAATATATTATCATCCCACATTCTAAAGGACTAGTTGTAGCATAAAACTAGCAGCTGTTTTGTATTTAGGTACAAATTACATCATACGCGTATGAATGCAAATCACAAAGCCCACTTAAAAGCTTATGTTTCTCAGATTTTCCTAGTTTTCGCACACAATTCTATCTACGTGAGGCAGCTGGGAGACCCTGCCGTCAATTAGCCCTGGCAATGTTGGCCTCTGGCCTGCCTGTGAGGAACGAGGCTGTGCAGGTCGTACGTATCTGCTGTGTGACAGGAGCCTGGCAGTGAGAAGGATCAGTTGGCAGAGACGGTTGGCATGGCAGTGGCACAATCCCCTCTTGGCTGTCTGGTGTTGTCTGTGTGCCAACTCTGAGCTCTGCCTCACAGACACCCAGAGGAGACAAACGTCCCAGAGCTTGCTATACAGCTAATGGAGAAACATAACCAATAGCCATCTTTCTGAAGGGAATCAGTTCTTTCATTCAGAGATCAGGGAGGCGGGGTAATTTGATCCATAGTGATCTGCAACAGCCATGGCAAAACGAACATTACTCAAACGTGTACTGTATGTTGAGCCTGGCTCGTACTGGCTCAAGAAAATTGGCTTAATTTCAAACATGATCAAGTTGGCTGTTGGATTGAGAATGACAGGAAACTGGCATGTTCACACTGCCCAAACAATCCAAAGGGTTTAACACATGGATCCAAGAAAACCTGGTGTTAAGCCGGGTGCACACTGTACGCTTTATAAGTCCTTTACGACTGTTGCTTGTCAGACTTTGCGAACACGATCCCCGCTATAAGCCATGTCACACCGTAGGATCTCAATTGTCATTAATGTCAGACTACGGCAGTCAAGACGCAAGAAGACTCTTCTGGAGTATTACATCATCAATCTTTGACATGTCAGTGGTGTGTACAGTGATTTACATGTATTATGGTGGATAGCAAACAAACACAATCTCTAGCGTTGATTTTGATAATGGCTTCTCTTGAAAAGAAAACTGGAAAAAACGAAGATGATGTGTGTGGAGAAAGCGGTTTCTCATTAATTGCGCCATCAGGTTCGGCACTCCTATTGGTTTTTGATTTGACGGTTGTCGTAGGAAAAGTCACACTACAGGACTGTGTGTCAAATCTTCTGACACTGACAGAATTTCGTCTGAGGTAAAATTTGATCATAATGATCATTAATCAACTTTCGGCTAAACTAGCGATCAAAGACTTCAGATTTTGGCCTGTGATCAGAGGAATCTTTTAGGATTCACAAAATTTGGCCAAATTATGTCCAAAACCGTACAGTATAAAGCTGCTTTAGTTAGAAATGCACGCTATGTAATGGAAGTAGCAACAGATCTTTTCTTCTATATTGTGACGTATATCCGAAACGGATTTTCAAAAAAGAAAACGAGTGCTGATGCATCAGTTTTTGACAAAATGGATAAAGATCTGAATGCTAGCTTGCAGTTAATTGTAAGAAAGGGGTGGGTTTAAGTGAATAATTGGAGAAGTCTGGCATACGTCACCAGAGAGAAGTCTGTCGTTTCACCGGAAGATCGAGTTGTGATATTCTGATAAAAAAATTTCTTCAGAAATAAAACTTATGAGATTAATATTTGATATTCAGAAGAGAATGGCATCAAAAACTAATATAAAAACTCTAATATCAAAACATGCAAGTAGAGCATGGCAGAATGATCAAGACGAGTAAGCACTAAAAACACATTTGTACGCACGTACAGGGTGACCCACCCCTTGCTTTGCGACACACGACACTTTTCTTTTGCTTTTTAAGAAGAAAAGAGGGTGGATGCAGAGCAGCAGCAACCGAGGGAGAGCGAGAGAAAGAGAAAACCACAAAGCGTCCTTTATCTGTCTCTGGATTGTACAAACACTGCTTGCCCCCACCGAGGCTCCACTCCTCTGGGGTGTGGTTAACCTCTCCGGGTTACCCACCGACCGACTCTCTAATAAGCATCTCACAAAAGCCTGGACTGTCCAAAGGGGAGGAGAAGAAAGAGAGAGAGAGGGAGAACAGGGAAAAGAGCTTAAGGGAGGGGTAGAGGGGCAGATGCCAGACACAGAGAGAGGAGCAGATGGGGCTTGATGAATCCTGAAAGGAAGGAATTGAAACCCGCTGAAGTTGCCAAAGCGGCCAGCCACAATTATCGCTGTGCCTTTGGGTTCATTGTCAATTAGAGTGGCGGTTGCGCCGAGCAGCAGCTGTGGCAGATGGCGGGCTTCCAGGAGGAGGAGGAGGAGGAGGAGGAGAAGGAGGCAGGGAGAGGAGATGGGACCCGGGCCATCCCCCTCGAGGCACTCGCTCTCTCGCACTCTTTCTCTCTGATAACACAGTGCTGATTTTAAAGGCCTGTAGTCCTCATATCACAGTTACAACTTCTCTCGGCCTCCCCTCGAGACCGAAAACTCACTCCCTTTGCCTGGCACCTGCTGGGCAGCATTGCTGGGTCATAGAAAGATCCATATTTAAAATCTGCAAGCTACAGTTTGCGTTTTCACCACTGCAGCGTTTTGCAGTTGCTTATGTCGTGGCATTCATGTTCTACACAGTGCAAACACACAATGTGATAAAACCAGCTACTGGATTAAAGGGACATTTCACTCTAAACATGTAAAAATGTCACTCTTAATCTGTATGCTGTTATTTTTGCCATGGAAGACAGAAGGATAACTTTGAAGAGTCTTCACAAGGCACTTTGAATAAAGATGAAATGACATATTGCATGTAATTTGAAATAAATACATCAGTAATTGTTGTGAATGAACAAATCGCTGAGTCAGTGAGATAAACTAGATTGGATCAGGATTAACTGGTTTAGTGATCAAATGGTTCACTGAATTGATTCAGAATGAATAATTTGGTTCATTAAATTGAATTAAACTGGATCAAGTGGTTTCCTGAAGACAACTGTATATAGTTTTTTTTTTAAAAGTTTCATTCCTGAATCAGACAAATCCATTTCAAGAGTTTGACAGCTTCAAATTTTGGTCTGTTCCACGTAAAAAGCTATTGTTTGGCTCTAGAAGAGTTACTATTAAGAGTTAATATAACACACAAGTCATATTTGACCACTTTTATGT
Organism: Squalius cephalus; assembly: GCF_949319135.1. NCBI lineage: Eukaryota > Metazoa > Chordata > Actinopteri > Cypriniformes > Leuciscidae > Squalius > Squalius cephalus. The sequence goes on along the minus strand of NC_137133.1, from coordinate 5,870,208 downwards.
CTATTTACAAGCTTGGAGTTGTGGCCACAATAAATTGTGAAAGAGGAAGAAAAAGATGGGAAATTTTCCCTTTTGTGTTCAACATAAAAAAATAACAGCATGCTGTTACTAAATAAACATAGGATGAGTACAGAAGAGAGGAAGATTCATTTTGGGTGAACTATTCCTTAAATAAAGGCCAGGCAGGCACGTATCCTTGTGCTCATGGGTTAAACAAGCTCAATTTGTACTTATATACTGTAACAACTGGAATACAAAATCTATATTTGCAAAATTGCTGAAGATGCTACATTTTTGCTTGATTACCTCCCATGTGTTTTTCAGGAACACCACAATATTGTTATTATTCGTGAAGCGGGTGTTGTCTTGGACACAGAGAATTTGCTGAGACACTTTTCACAGCCAGGCACAAAACTTCCAATTCCGTTATCTATAAATATACCCTTCTTAACCACAGATACAGCCATTAAACATTTTCCAGCAAAACGTCTCGGTCCCGCAGCACAAGCACAGATTGTGCTTTCCTGCAGAATGGTGAGGTGGAAGGCGGTGGACTAAGGAGCTTGTATTGTGTTGGGGTGAAATAAGGTTGAATCAGCTGAATTGGTAATGCATTGAATCAGCTTTGCTCTGCAGTGAGTCCTACTGTGGGGATTTGAGTCTTGACTCCCACAGAGTGAATGCTGAAGCACTGCTGCTCTCCCCTATAACCCCGCCACCTCTACGCTCTATAGCTGTTATTCATCACACACTCTGCATGTGTGTGTGTGTGTGGGAGAGAGAAAGCACAAGAGTGCAGATTCGTTGATATACCATGTTAATGCTAGGGCTGTGAATCAATTAAAAATGTGAATTAATTGCATGACATGCCAATTAATTGATAAAATAAATCACATTATCGTTTAAAAGTTTGGGGTCAGTACGCAGTTTTTAAAAAAAAAGAAATTCATACTTTTATACAGCAAGGATGCATTAAATATTTATAATGTTATAATGTTACAACATATGTCTATTGTAAATAAATTCTGTTCTTTTGAACTTTCTATTCATCAAAGAATACTGAATAAATGTACAACGGTTTTCAACATTAATAATAATAAGAAATGTTTCTTATTATTATTAACACCAAATCAGAATAGAATGATTTCTGAAGGATCATGTGACACTGAAGACTTGAGTAATGATGCTGAAAATTCAGCTTTCCCATTACAAGAATACATTTTAAAATATATTCAAATATAAGATAAAATATAAAAATATATATTCACAATATTATATGTTTTTACTGTATTTTTGATCAAATAAATGCAGCCTTGGTGAGTATAAGAATTAAACATTTTTTTTTAAATTCTCACCAACCTCAACCTATTAAATGGTAGTTGAACAGCATATCAATACTGGCTAATAAAGATTATTCAAAGGCTACAGTATTGTGGTGGTCAAAAGCATTGAATGGAATGTCTACATGTTCACAAGCAGTCCATATATTGTTTGTTTTATTTCAGGCCTACAGCTATCCAAGTTTTTCAATCTGATCCAGGTACAAAGAGCACTCTGAGATATTTTTGAATTACCTGACCACGTATAAGAGACAAGTTTAAAACTTTGAAATGTTTGAAATCTCCAGACTTTTTAATTCTGCTGAACAGAAACATGTTTATTTGAAGCTGAACTTATTTTAACTTTACACAGTGTTTTAAAATGCATAAGACAAGATCACAATCATCAAATACATTTTTATAGTGCATATTTACTGTAGAATTATTGTAGAACGCAAAAACACGCTTTGTATGATCCAGCCCTTAGGAGGCATCATTTACTGCACTCATTTTAAAATATGCTTCATAGTACAAGTTAGCTGTTTGTATCTAAACACAGTATGTTTAGATGTCTTTGAATCCGTATGCAGTTTAAAGCACAGGCTCCCACTCAGCTGGCATTAAGCCCCTCACTCTGTCCGTGGGCCCTCGGCCCCTGCCTGCAGATGGGAGTGTGCCCTGCTGCTGCTCGAGCCTGCAGGGGCCCATACAAACACATGCACACCCTCCACTCCAAGTTTCCACAGTGACGCCTGCACGGCGCTCCCCCCCTCACCTCTCTCCCCATCCCCTGCTTTGTCATGCTGTTTCTTTGGGAGCAGGGCAGCTGATAGAGGGGAGGGTGTGGGTGACGGAGCAGCACTAAGGCTGGGTGGGGGTCAAACCCTCCATCTGCTCAAGAGAAGCTCACAGGTCATGGCTCACAACAATGGCCATTAGCAATGCTGACAGGAGGGTCAGGAGGCCTCATCGCCATGGAGACCGGGGCAATGTGGGCCGAGGGGTCTCGCTTTAGCCACTGCTATGACTGGACTCTTTTCATTAGCACAAGAAAGTGAGGTGTAAACTTTTCTAGGGACTTATGTCTGAACGTCCGCTTCTACAACCAGATGGTCAAAACAAGTTTAGTTTAGGATCCAAGTTTAAAGTCCGTGTGTGCTGATGAAGAGAAATTATACGGACGGTTTGATAGCTGATTATTATTGATGGTGCGAATGTTTGTCTGTTATATATGTGACGATTGAGGCTTTGGTTTTGAATAAAGCCAGAAACAAAAACAAATGGCTTTGCTTCAGGACAGATTTTAGTTTTGGACAGTGAGTGACATGAAATAGGACAAAGAGGAATATTGGCAATTTTGGTATTTAAATGTCTCTTGAAAATAACATGTAACAAGTGAAAAAAAGAGAAACATTTACAACCTGTCTGCATTCAAAACACAGGCCTAAAAGAAGCAGAAACAAGCGATAAAAGCATATGCACTTTGTACTCTTTGGGGGGAAAAACATGATTTTCTCAGGTTTTTGTCCAAAATGTTGCTTTTTTTATGAAGCTTACCCACATTCTAGAGTTGATAAAAAAGAAAACATTAGAATAAGAATAAACCTGCTAGAATTTTTGTTTTTTAAAAGCAAAGGCACTGTTCCTGTTCTTTCTTTTGACATAGGCCTATTGCATGTTCAGATATTCATACAACAAGATATTCTGTGGGACATGACATTTTTGTGAAAATTCTCAAAAACGCTGGCGGTGGCTGGCAACTTTATATAAAAAAAGAAAGAGAGAAAAAAAAGGGTTAAACAAAAAAAAAATCACATTAGATAGAAAAAAAACATACTAATAATTCTATTTAATCTAATACTAAAACTAAAACTTAAATAAATTCAAATGAAATGAAATTATGTTAAGTATGGACAACTCACACTTGCAATGTGTGCAATTTCATACTTGCATAAAGAAGTACTGATAGGGCCGGTTGTAGACCACAGAGAGAGAGAGAGAGAGAGAGAGAGAGAGAGAGAGAGAGAGAGAGAGAGAGAGAGAGAGAGAGAGAGAGAGAGAGAGCAATGCTAAATCCAAATAATAATATTGAAAACCCTAACTTTTTAAATGTTTTAAAAAAAACGTTTTTTCTTGGTTATGCAAACGTTAAGTGAACATTCTATCCCATGTTGTCATTTTACAAACATAATGTGAACATTACTTTTTCTCTAAACATTCTGAAACAAGAAGTAACATTTAAAAAACTTTTAAATTACACAACTAAATGTTAAAGGAAAAATGTTCCATGAATGATGTTCTATTAACGTTACTTGAAGTATGTTTGTTCATAGCTTTGAGAGAACCTTGCCACAATGTTTGCTAAAATTCTGGGAATGTTCCCTGATAGCTGCGATGACAGTGGTTGAACTGAAACTAACTGTAGAAGAAGACCATTTGTGATAATGCCTGTTATAGCGCCCCTTGTGTCAAGGCAGACAATGCCATGCTTGTCAGTGTTCAGTGTTCAGTCAGTGTTCACAAACTTAATATAGTACTACTTATGAAGAGTATATACAAATATATATATAAATATATATATATACGTGTGTGTGTGTGTGTGTGTGTGTGTGTGTGTGTGTGTGTGTGTTACATACAGATTGAATAAAAGTGTAAAATAAAGCATTTGATACAGGAGCAAAGTACTACTAGTGCTTGGGTCACAGTGTTGGTAGCACAGCGTGATCACATGACCCTGACTGTACCAAAACATTCAAACACAGGATGGGAACCACAATCTGTGCACGGAGGAAACATGACAACATCAAATTATGAGGATTTGATCTACCTCCCATTGTCCAGATCTAGGCTGACAGATGTTTCAATATACCCGGGGCGGTTTTACAGGATTCGAATCACCAGGACCACATGCTGCTTTATCCCACAGGATCCGAAAACAGCGATGAAGCCTAGAAATCCAGATCACAGAGCAAACAACATCAACAACTAAGAACACTGATTGCCTCTTCCATCTTTCTGCAGCAGACTTGTACATCTATACGCCAGCCCACCCTGCATGCTGTGTGTCTGTGAGCTATCATTCCAAATAAGTCAAAGTCAATCTCATCAGACATCATTTATTTTTGCATTCAGCTTCCCTGCAGTAATTAGGTTCATGAGGAGTTCATTAAACAAAAGAGGCATTAATTTTGCACGCTGTAATCCCTGTGTTTGTTTGTTTGTCCCTCCAGACGGTTTGTCTAGCTACAGACAGTTTGTTTACTGGGACACTCCGAGGAGCTCGTCCACACTGTTTTGATGTCAGCGTGAAAACATTTCCTTCGTCTTCTCGCACATAAATATGAATTTGTCTGGCTGATGGCTCTGACAATGAGTACAGAGTTCAGTCTATCACTTTGTCAGAAAGTAAACTCTCCTACTGCTCTCTCTCTCTCTTTATCACCTTGTAAAAGTGTGTAAAAACCCATTCCCTCTCTCTCTCTCTCTCTCTCCTGATGCCTCCCAGGTTTCTCTCCCCGATGTGAGAACTTATCTGCCCACTGGAGTTGAATGGCTGGCAGCTTGCAGTGAGATAGAGCCGGATTCCTGTTCCTGCAGGACTTAATCGCTCAGACATAGAGAGAGTGAGTTGCTGTGGAGGTATCGATTTGCAGAGGAAAGCAGAAATCCCCGTTTCCAGCTACTCCAGATAGCACGGAGCTCAGGGAGAACTCGCTGTTGCACAAGACAACAGGCTACTGACCTATTTTAAAAGCTACTTGCTGGGAGCACTTAAAACTATGGGGCAGAAAACAGCTTTATGGCCTGCGCTTTTGTGCCAAAGTCGATCGCTGCAAGTGTGCTCTATGTTTTCCAGAGATGTTTAGTTTACCTTCTACATCTCATACAATGGAATAAACAAGGTAACACTTTACAAAAAGGTTTCAGTCATTAAAATGAGTTAACTAGATTAGTTAACATGAACTAAGAATGAAAATAATTCTATTAATCTAATATAATGTTAATGTTAAAGTTCTATCTGTTAACATCATTTAATGGACCTGAGCTGACATGAACTAAGAATGAATGGTTGAATTATTATTAACTAACTGTGACAAAGATGAATAAATACTGTAACACATGAATTGCTCATTGCTAGTTCATTTTAGTTAATGCATTAACATTAATGGGACCTTATTGTATGTTACCAATATAATATAATATTTAAAATACTATATTTTTTAAATTTGATATACTTTATAATATTTTAAAAACCGAATGAATATGCCGTTTCTGTCTACTTTATCTGTAATTCTCACATTTGAGCCTCAGCGAGAATGTGTTAATGATTTGTGTTGTGCCCTTCACAGAAACCATTGTGCAGATTATCTGCTTTTTTGGGGGGGGGGGGGGGGGGGTTGTCTCCTCTTGCATGCGCCATAGTCTGACATTACCCAGTGACTCCAAGCCTTTGCTCACTGCAGATTGGAAGATATAAACTAATTGCAAAATAACAAAAGGTACACGGCAGGGCAATTCATTCACCAATAATTCACTCCAAACATTCAAATAGCGTGGCCTTGCCGAAGGATAGTTGCTTCTTTGTTTTTTTAACTTGCATGGTCTGTTTGATTTTGCATTGCTTATTTCCCAGAACTGACTATCGCATTTAATTATCCAGTTAGCTGCAGAAAGCATGAAGATACTCAAAAGATACCAAAACAAAACCCAAGGCGCAGCTGTTCTCCGACTTCAACAAAGCTTTTCAACCTTTTTTTTTTGTTTTTTGTTGTTGTTGCTCTCTCTTGGCCATTGCCCAGCTTTGCCAACTCTTCTGCAGTAGGATGGAACCTGGTTTGGTTTGGTAATGATGAAGCTTCAGAAGCCCTGCTAAGTGCTATAGGCTTCTTAACCTGATTACTGAGCTCATGCACACTGCCAGTGAGAAGAATATTCATTAGGGACCCACTGAGAGAGCTGATAAAACAGCAGACAGCTGCACCGCCGCGTCTGCACCCTCGCTACGTGCGTGAAATGCAGACATTAGCATGTGAAAGAGACAGCCTTCCTGGGCCCCTTAGCAATAACGCTAGGCTTTAGACTGCCGCTTATTCGCCCATTGCTCCGTTACAACATCTTTTCGCCAGTCCTCCAGTCAGAGTAAATGATCTACTTTTTAAGCTACGCCCTGAAATTGAAGAGGTCAGGGTAAGTGTGCAGTCTTTAAGACACATAAATCTGTCCTAAGATTGTTTTCGGTTTGATGTAACAGGATCATGCTTCCTTTCACTTTTCATGTGAACTGTATCAGCAACTGCATAAAGGGTACTTTCCTGTTTCATTTTTTACTTTTGCAATAATTATAGGTTTCAAAGTTAAATAATTCAATTTAAATACCATTTGATTTTATATAAAGATCAAAATTGAATGGTATTTAAACTATATATATATATATATATATTAAAAAAAAGAGCTCCTCCATGAAAACCAAATACAAAAAAGCAAATTAACCATTTAGATAAATTAAATTTTATTACTTTTAAATATTATAAAAAATATATTTATCAACTATACTGGTAATATCCCATGATTCCATTGCTCACTACACTTCTCCCAGTTTAGTTTTGGGTCTGGCTTAACACTGTTAACATTTCCTCTGTAGTCACATGTATATTATATAGATCTCAGTTACCACAAAGTGGATGTAGAAAAGGCTTTTTGCGGTAGGCTGGGCCTCTATGGGCTGTTGATATTGCATTAATCATGCTGTTCTCTCATGCCAGTTTGTGTGGCATGTCAACTATCATACATTTAAAGCAGCACCATGCTTGAGTTCTCTGCCTAACGCATCTGTAAATGTCATAAAACATCAATTATATCTGCCTGCTGCAAGAGGGTTCTTGACATTTCACGCTATTTTGAGTTCCAGACGGAATCCATGACACCAGCTCCATTTTCTGTTCGTCTGCCATATTGCAGCAGCCCTGTGGCTTAGTCTGGGTCTTTTTTCTGCTTGTATCAATAAAAGATATAAAGAGACAGAAACCTTATCGAATTGATACATAAAATGTGCTCTTAGCCATGCAGATGTGTGGAGCTAGATCGTGGTCTGATGAGTATGAATCCGATTATCTGTCATGATTGTGGTTCTGTTCTGATAGGATTTTTTTTTTTTTTGCACCAATGTTGTTGCCTTAAAATCAATAACACAGGCTCAGTTAATTTAATTGATGGTACACAGAAAATATTTTAATTTGGCCCTGTCACTCAAAAAGTCAATGACATATATTAGTATTCAATGGGAGGAGACCACACACACACAAAAAGAAATCCCAATTTATAACAGTTATATTTTACTTACCGAATCTGTCTGTTAACTAAGATAATCTTGAAATATCTATAGATTGTATGTGGCCACGCCCCTTTTCAGCGCTGCGCTTTTGTATTCTGTCTTCAGATTTGTATTTCCACAGCATGAAGGTAAGATCTTACGTGTTTATGAATGAACCGCTCGTTTTAACATTCGCTTTAAACATTACAATACTTATGATAACTTTCGTTAACTCTACAATAAGTAAATCCACTTCACAGGCTCATTACTCTTGACAGCGATGCCATAGAAATATAATATTTTATATTATATATGACAAAATTCTAAAGATGGCTGTGCGCTTGTTTCTCTGGCGCTTAAGGTCTATAAGAAAAATTTGACCATATTTAATTAGTGTTACCTCCTCGCGTGAGAGAATAGCATTAAGGAATATGGTATTATAGATGACGCCATGTTTTCACCTACAGAGTAAGATTGCCTTTTAATTGCCTGATAAGTTTTTCTATTTCAGACAGTTGTTGTTGAAACCTTTGTCCACCTTTTGTTCAAAGATCTGTACAAACTTCACATTGACATCTGGGTTTATAAAAAGATTCAGGTCCTTGAAAAACTTGTTTATTGAAACAGTGTTAAAAATAAATGAATTTGTCCCTTCACTCACAGCTTCGCTCACAGTTACCACAGTGATTCTTACTTATACAGTATATTCAACCTTTTTGTCATTAATAAGTCGTTCCAGTGTTGGAGACACCAGTACACCATTAATTACTTTATGCCAATAGCTTGCAAACCAACAGAAACAGACTCTTGGAAGTCTGTCAGGTCACCAAAGGGCCATTATGTGCAGTTTCTATTGTGACGCTTTATTCTTTACAGCAAACGGCAGTAGGCCATTTACACAGACAGCTAATCCAGCATTTGAGGAATTCATGAATGAGCTAACCAGAAATCCAGTAGGGTTTTGAAGATGCTTTCAGCCTAGAGCAATTCCTTTCCATCTTTAGATATCTAAAAATAGCTCAGAATCTCAGTGTGTTAATTTTTTTTTTTAACACTCTAAAGTTGCACAGATATTAAGTCATGTCTGCCATATCATGCATAAAAGCAACCCTCGCAAAGCACTCAAAACAATAAAGCAGAACATTCTTAAGGCACATCAATTAAAAAAAATGTTTTACCGGAGAATGTTTGTGGTTACCTTTACTGGATGTACTGAATACAGACAGAATTGAGATCTATGCAATTATTATGTTGACTGCATTAAGAAACCCTACATTATCCCCCACAAAAGTCTAGGGCCTGTAAGATTCTTTAATGTCTTGAATAAAGTATTATATCCCCAAGGCTGCATTTATTTGATCAAAAATACAGCAAAACAGTTATATTTAAAATATTTGTAAAATTTAAACTCTTTTAAATTTGTATATACTTTTAGATGTAATTTATTCCTGTGATGATTTTCAGCAAATCATAATTTTATTACTCTAGTCTTCAGTGTCACATAATCCTTCAGAAATCATTTTAATATGCCAATTTGCTGCTCAAAAACATTTCTTATTATTATCAATGTTGAAAACTGTTTCATATTTTTGTGGAAACTTTGATACTTTTTTTAGTGATGAATAGAAACTTTTGTGACGTTATATTTGTCTTTACTGTCAAGTTTGATCAATTTAAAGTGTCCATACTGAATGAAAATATTCATTTCTTTCTTACTGACCACAAACTTTAGAACACTAGTGTATATAATTAAAGGAAGAAATGAATTCAGCCAATCACACGTGGAGCTGTTTCTAGAGTTCTGTGAAGTCGTTCATACACTCATTAATGAAATAATTGGGAAACTAGCAGTACTTGAATCATCAACTGTTATAGAAAGTTGGCAAAAAAGGTGTAAATCCATAATGAAGGTGCCCCAGTCAGCGCTTTGAGATTTAGCATTGGTTAATATTCCACAGGTCAAAATACATGAAAAATAGTGAAAAATAATATACCACAGTCACAGACATTCCCATCTGAACAAGGTAAGACTTCTCAAAAGATCCCTGATTTAACCAGAAAACGGCAGGTAATCTGCTCCCTACATTTTTGTGAGAACAGGATTAAAATTACAAAGCACATCTAGACAGTGTGTAGTTACTAATTACATGTAATCCAGATTACATAATCAGATTCCAAAAATGAAGTACTTGTAATTAGATTATATTACGTTTTAAAATACTCATAAACAGAGTTACTTTTTTAATTGAAAACATGATTATATTTTCACAATGGCAGGAAATTATTCATAATTCATTGAATATCTCTACAATTAATTTTTGTATCTTTAATTTTTTTCCCTTCAAAGCCTGCTTATAAACGTTAAGGTTTGTGTGATTGCACAGACAGCCTCTAGTCATTCTATCACTGAAAACTGACACCGACACACAGCATTTGTTTTGTTTATTTTGGTTTGAAATTTTTATGATTTAATTACTTAATAGCTTTTCATCAAACTGACTAACAGCTCCATCACAAACCCCAGTCTGTGAAACCCTGACGTAATGTAATATTTAATGCACTTCATGTTGTTGATAACAAAGAACGACATATATTTTCTTTCTCTTTGTATTTTCATATTAATATGGTACAATATTGATTTAAGTTAGGTCAAAAATAATCAAAAAGTAGTCTGATTATATTACCTTAAATGTGTAATAGTGGATTACTTTGTCATGGAACCATAATCTAGATGACCTGAATAACAAGAAAAGAAGTTCTTATATGTACATCTTGAATGTTTATTTTACTCTTTAAAGCATGTGTACTCATCTTAATCATTAGTTTTAAAAAGGATATATTAATATAAAGTATATATTCTGTAGCTCAAACATTAACACACAAACAAAGAACTGTTGGCAGGCTTTGAAGGGTTCAGAGTGTGTTTATAATTAAAGCCCAGTACATTACTGTTTCTGTTCTTCCTGCTCTATTGACCAGGGCAGGAAACTGACCTCTGACCGAATACCCTAACCGAATGAAAGAAGAAGAAAGACACAGGGGGACATGAGACAGTGGCGTAGGAAGAGTGATGGAGATGAAGAGAGAAAGCTAGGAAATGAGAAAGGGAAGAGAGAATGTGAGCTAGAAAAGAAAAGAGTGGGTCCTGGTCGTAAGGTTTAAGTGGGCCAGAGCGAGGGGCGGTAGGGGAGGTTGAGTGACAACTCAGTGATGGATTGTGGTCTGAATCACTGCTTATGCCCTCTTCACACTCACTCTAGCTCACAGCGCCCTGACAGCCGTCCATCGCTCTCTTTGTAAACATACAGTCAGCCTTATATTCAGAGGTCAGGACCAAGACCTGAGAGAACCGCAATCATTTTGCCCCTTTATTTCACTCTTACTCTCTCTGTTTCCTTGTTCGCCATTCATAATCTCTTAAATCATTTACGACATGCTAATATTGGAACACTAGCAGCACTGCAGTTGGTTTGAGACAGTTAATAGAATTAAGGGTCAATGACAAATAATAGTAAAAGAAAAGGGGAAACGTGCATCTTAAATGGATATTTTCCAGACCAAAAAATGCACTGTGAAAAATATTTTTCGAAGATTTAAATAAAAGAAAGATTGAGAAATACTCACGTTTTTTATGTAAACATCTTACATTTAATTCCATCTGTTACTTGCCTTTTCTTCGTAATTGTTTGTGAAATTTACTATCAATTTTTTTGTTGTTTATTTTAAGGTGACGTAGTTACACGCTATATGTACTTACTTTAGTAATAACAGTAAATTATGCATAATTACAAGTAACTAACCCTAAACCAAACCCGGTAACACTTTATTTTACAGTGTCCTTGTTACATACAGTATGCTACATGTACTTACCATAGTAATAACAGTAAATTATGCATAATTACATGCAACTAACCCTCAACCAAATCCTAACCCTAACCCTAACCCTATAGTAAGTACATGTAGTTGCTTAATATTACTCAGTACTTAAATATATAATTACACTGTAACAATGCCACCTTAAAATAAAGTGTAACCCCAAACCCTAACCGTAACTCTATAACTGCATGTAGTTAATATTACTCAGTACTAATTTAAGTAACTACATCATCTTAAAATAAAGTGTACACCAATTATTTTTCAGTGCATCTTTATGTCACTGACCTATAATTTGGTCACACTGTAGAACAATAGCTTTATACACGTACTGAAACAGTTGCCCCTAAACCAGATTCTCTTCAAACAAACTCTTTCTCTCTCCCTCTCTTTTAAACACCTTTGTTGTTCTACCCAACATAAAGATCTACTGTATAATGTATTCTTTTTGTGTGTGTGACTTATCTGCATTTTCAATTGCTTTTCAAACATAATTAAAGCCAGCACTCATTCTAATTATTTAGGACGGGCATGTCTTTACAATTTTATCATTTCTTCCACCGCGGATTCTTCCCTATTAGCATATTTTCATTAACCTTGGAGAATGAATAATTTACAAGTCTCCGAAAGATGAGTTGCGCTGCTTTTGGGAGCGGATTTGCGAAGCCAAGCTTTTCTTATTTTGTCTGGTACAGTAAGACAGGCCTCGGAGATGACAGGAATAATTATCCGCACCTGAAGCGACTCTACCCACACACGCAGAGGAGGTGGCTGGAGGTGATGTGAGGTGCTGCAACCTGAAACCTGAGCTGATGGGAGACTCCCCGAACCCTCCCGCCCCTTGCTTCCCTCGGCTCTCTGAGGAGGCGGAAGGTGGGGCGAACCGAGTCGGGGAGGTGTGGGGGGGGGGGGGTCCTCATTAGTACAGTACTGCTGCTAGTACAGTGGGGATGTCAGGGCGCTCACGTTACCTCATCAGACCCCAGGGCACTCAAACTGGAAACAAAGGCTTGAGACTGGGAGGGGCTGCACAAAATCTCATAAGCAGAAGTGTATCTTGGGTAAAAAAAAGATGCTGTGCTTTTCTTACAATGACCAAATGGACATTTACAGTCAGAGGAACTGTTTTTTATAGCAAGATTGAGTGCACTTTTACTGAGCCTAGGGTTAAAAGCAGGGTGTGAAAACACACAAGTTGTTTATTCACTCAGCACGCTCCTTTGGGGTTCTCCCTGTGAATAGGTGGAAAGAGAGAGAGAGAGAGAGATGGTTACCGTACCCCTTAAGATGCAAAATTTCATGGCTTTAAAATCATTTAATGTTGCAGCTGTCACATCAGATTATTGATATACGCACGGATTCGCTTTTATCCTCCTCCTCCTTCGGAGTCTGCGCCATACAATGTCAATATATTTCTGTGGGGCAATTTATTACTTTTATTCTAGCTCTGTGTACATTTCAGCTGCTAAAAGAGAGAAAATAGCACGCCATACATTAGTGTCATCCTTAATCAATCTTAAACGGAATCTATTTGAAGATAAACCAGAAAACAGGAGCCATACAAAAGTAATGAACCTCCATGTGGCTTCCTGGGGAATACATCCAATCTTGTATTTTCTGAGATCCCCCATCTCCCTCCCACACCTTTATTAGCATGCATGGAGCACAGCAAGAGCTTCAACTCTAGGGAGGAGCTCCAAAATTCATTTTCCTTTTTCTTTCTTTTCGTTTTTTTGTTTGATGAAGCTCATGGTGGAATAAAAACAACTAAAAGTCTCTTTCAATCTGACCGCCGGCACTTGAAGAAGCACAGTTGAATATTAAAGTTTCGAAAGGAGCAAGCATCCTCTCTTAGGTTTTTACAGCACTTTTTTTTTTTTTATATATATATAGACTTTACAACAAATGAAAAGTAGTTTTGACTTTGCTTTGATTTATTGCATAATTTCACCTGGAATTATTAAATTATGCAATGAAATTCATCTTTATACAGAACACAATTCTGTTTTCCAAATTTGCACGTCCTGCTACAAAATACTATTTTCTAAATGGTTTCATTTTGTATATGCAAATGAGGCTGGTAATTAACAGTGCAAGTGTCAGAGACTTGGCAGTGTGGTGTGATGTGATCTATTATGCTCTCCACACAGAAAAAGATTATGAATTCATAAATAACATCACACACAAGGTAATTAGTCTATAGTGGAGAAACCAGCAAAAAAAAAAAAAAAAAAAAAAAAACCCAGATAAACATCATCACTGCAGTAATTGCATTTTGAGTCCCATTTTCTATTAGAGGATCTCTCCAGTGTGCCTTTAAGCTTTCCAGAATTACAGTGTGCCCGAATAAATATTGTATAACAGTTCTAGCTGTTTAATGTGGTCGTCTGTGGTGAGATTGCATCATCCACACAGGTGTACAATGTGATTACGTGACTGTTTATTTAGATGCTAATATACACTGACAAAACTGCACTGAAATATAGTTTCTAAACTGCAACACTGTTTCAGCATTACAATATAACAAAGCATGGAGAAGCAATTCAGATTCAAGGGATTTGAGGAAATAGAGGCAGTGTGCTTCTTAAACCTCGACCGGACAGGTTTAAGCGGGATGTTAATAGGGTTAATGATGTAAGTCTGCATCATGATGTACACAGATAATAGAAGAATGAGTCATCCACACCTCAGACTCCAGCCTCTGTCTGTGGCTTCATATTCCATCAGGCTGTGATCCCTGAGGACTTTACAAGATGCTTTTAGCCTCATCTACAGCTGAAGATGGCATATGCTGCCTTTCAAGCACGCACAGGAAGCTCCTACGTCCGCGTTGGGCAGATATTATGACACTCAAGTCTAAAATATGAAAGTGGCCAAAACAAATTCACAATGAACGAACAACTGCACAAACATATTTTGTTCTGTTGTACCTGTGGATAAGCACTTTAGGACAACTAATTTATGCATTGTATCATACAAATAATTCATTCATTGGCAACATTTTACAATAACGTTCCATTTGTTAACATTATTATCTAGTTCTGGCATGAAACTCGATGGCGCAGGAACTCATTTAGTAGCGATCACATTATTGTCTACATAGTACAGCTAATTGGTTGCTGTTGCATCAGCGGCCAATGAGCTGCGGCTTAACATTCAAACAAATACCGGTGTGATGCTGTTAGCAGAATGCAGCGTGCTTTCAGAAACCCTCATCCTTCCCCAGCTCCACCTGTATAGATCTGCTACGGGGGTTATTCATGTCTGTTACATGTGCAGCAGATCTATTCCAGCGTTATCTCACGACCAATTCGTACGAATTCGTACGAGTGATTAAAAGGTGGCTAATTCGTACGAATTTGTACGATTTGTCTAAACCCACGTGATGGGTAGGTTTAGGGGCGGGGTCAGGGGTAGGTCATTCGTATGAATTCATACGAATTGGGCAATTCGTATAATATGTACGATTTAGCAAAAATCGTACTAATTCGTACGAGTGAGGTCGTATGAATTCGTACGAATTAGCCACCTCGTATAATTCGTACGAATTGCCGTGAGATCAGGCTGTCTATTCCGCTAAGACAAAATACATTGACAATGCCATATCCATTACTATGCCAATCTCCCGAGAGTTGTAATGATATAACTTACATGACATGGATCATAACATATCTGTAATCAACTATTATTTATTAATGTTAATTTATAAAAAATACTATTTTTCATTGTTAATTAATATGTTAGCATATAAAGTAATATCAACCAAAATTAATAAAGGCTGTAGGCCTAAATGTATTTTTAATTGTTATTCAATTTTAGCTTATTACTTTTTTTTTAATTGAGCTTTGCCTTCATAAGAATAACTTACATTTTAAAATATATTCAAATAGAAAACAGTTCTTTTAAATGGCCATATTTCACAATATTGCTGTTTTTAAAAATAAATCAAAATAAATGATGTCTTGGTGAGCATAATGCCGGGTTTCGACTACACAATATTAGCCTGATTTTGGCGCGATCCATTTGACGTAGGGCGTTCCCGTCTCACGTTTCTTGTCTACGACACGACAAGACTAGAATTTAGAACTCAAAATCGCATTAACTGATACAGTGAATATCAGACAAAAAATATTGTGCAGTCTGAACCCAGCATAAGAGACAGCATAAGAGAAATCTTAGCGATCACAAATTTTGCATGCATTAACTTGATAATAATTATTGGTTACAATCATTTTGATGGTCCACTTTAGACATTCTGCTAACTAACTTTGCAACTACATGTCAACTACCAGTCATATTATTAGACTGTAGTAGACTGTTTTATGGTTTGATGTAAGGGTTCGGGTTAGTAGACTAATTTGACATAGTAGTTGCAAAGTTATTTTAGTACTAGTAATGTCTAAAGTGGGTTATCGAAATAAAGTGTTACCAATTATTTAAAATGTGTAAAACCTTATTATACAGTCTAACCAATTAAATTAAGATATGGGCAAGTAATTAGCATTCTATTAGCTGACTAAACAAATATATTTATCATATAACAAATTGTCATAGGTATCCATACGACCCCTTTAGGATCATTGATTTTTACCCTATAGATCAGGGTTGCCCAATCCTGGAGATCGACCTACCTGCATAGTTCAGATCCAACACACCTGTCTATAATTATCAGTAATTATCCTGAAGATCTTAATTAGCTGGTTGAGTTTGATCAGGGGTTGGAGCTGAACTTTGCAGAAAGTAGATATCTGGAAACATGGGCATCCCTGCTATAGACGGACTGATTCAGGAAGCCTTAATATGTGCAAGTAGAGTAGGTTATCATTTGATGAAAAGTTTAAACAAGTTCCCTTACTGACAGCTAAAATCCAGTCAGGAGATTGACTGCAACTGAACAAAGTAGGACTTTTCTAGTTGTTACGCCTTTCTACTGAATTAAACATCAGAGCTAATTAAGGCTTTTAGATCTTACCAATATTTGCATTTCAGACCGAATAATTAAAATAGAAATAAATTACTTAGCACAAACCTATCCTGACCTTCCTAACACACCTTCCAGTCACAATTAACTGATTCTCAGATATGAGTGTCTTTATGAAAGATATCAAAGGCACTGTGCAGTCTCAATCAAAATAATTATCAAGCTTTTCATGTTGAACGTTTCTCCTCTGAGTGATGCTTCTAAGGCATCGAGATAAATTGCGGGGTTAATAGCAAGTTAAGACTGGGAAATTTTATTAAAATGTCCGAAGTTGTTCAAAGCCTTATTTTATTCCAGGCCGGAAATAAATGACTTATTTATTCTACCATAGAGATTCCTGCTCCCATACAAAATTATTAATCGCACATCAGGCACTAAATCAAACCTGCATGAATAAACTCTCATGGGTCAACTGCATGTAAATAAAATTCTCTCAGTTTGTCGTGTAGATCATCTCAACGATAGGAGCAGAGAGTTAGTTGAAGATTTCCATTGAGAGAAGGATGTGCAGCTGTCGTCTTTTCAGATTGACCCCATAAGGCCGCTGCTAATTGGTGATCTAAGAGGCAAAGCCACAAGCAAAGCTTAACAAACGCAGGGATTATGAATGATATACACCGGCTCATTGGATAGAGGCTTGTCGTTGAGATAATAAATCTGAAAGTGATTCTGAATGCATTATTCACCCTCAGAGATATAACAGAAGCTCACAAGTCTCCCTAACTCACCCATATTGCATCTGAAAATTATTTTTCTGCCTGAAACTCATTCCCCCGCACGCTCTGAGTTACGGATTGCATTATATTTGTTATTCTAGAGGAGCTGTGATGGTGGGTTTGGGGGCTGTTTGTCAGTGTGCTGGTACAGTGTGATACTGAACTTGTTTGATTATACTGTAGGTTTAAGGGGCAAATACCGGCTGCGGTGTAGATATATGAGGAGAGTGAGTTATAATGCAATAAATTGTGGGTCCAAAGAAACATAGATGCCTGCAACAAACGTTTCTAAATGCTGATTTGATGCTCAAGAAACATTTCTTATTATTATCATCCCCTAGTGAAAAATAAATATACTAAAATGTATTTGAAATGCATTTATTTTATGCTAAGCGTAGGCCTAATACAAATACATTTACAGACAGTATGTACTATAAATACATTTACATATTTATGTACTTCATATAAATACCCGACAATTGTACTTTTGCATACTAAATTGGAACTACTAATTTTGTACTTAATGTACTTTAGCTATCCGGAAATAGTGCTAAAGTTCAACTAAAGATAAGTATATTTGATTGTGCTAAAGTGGAATATTGCAAGTGTACACTTTAAATATCTTGCATTTAAAGACTGATATTATACAAAGATTATAATAGTGATATTAAAACACTTTCTAAGGTTTAATATTAAGAAATGTGCATTATGCAGTAAAGAAGTACTCCAAATAAAGTTTAATTATACTTAGCAGTATGTCTCAAGTGATATGTCAGTAAACATGTTAATGGATTTGTAGTACTTAGTATGAAATAAATGTATTTTAAATACATTTTGGTATAGGTTTGTGTGCGTGTGTGCGTGCATGCGTGCATGCGTGTGTGTGCGTGTGTGTGTAATATCTTTTAGAGTATAATATATCATATTGTTTTTTTATTTTAGCAAAATACAAATATTTATATAAACTAATAATTATGAAAATAATAATTAATAATATATGAAATAAAAATAAAAATAAAAATATACCCTTTTGTTATCCAACTCAATTTTAAAAATGTCTTTTTATTTTACTTTTTTAATGCATCTTGTTTTAAAGATTCTTCCTGTAAGTTTACATTACAAAAGTAAACAAAAAAAAAAAAAAATAAACCTTTGTATTACTATGGTACATGTCTAAAAAACATACCATGATACCATGGTACTTTTTTGTAGGTGAACCATGCAACCAAACGTCCAGAAACTTCCAGAAAGTTCTTATTCCTAGCACACAAGAACACACTGAACACCCTCACAGCTTAAAAACTGCCTGTATTTCTTATTCAGCTGGTTTGGATGTGCTGTAAAGGTCAGTCCTCCTCTCCACTCTGTGGGTTCTGAGAGTGAGAAGAACATGTTCCACGGCATGACATTTAGCGCATCTTCCTACATGCACCATCTCCCACAACCTATCCATCAGCACGCTACATTAATGAAGGTGGCCTTCGTGTCCCCATCACAGGCATAAAACATCGCCTCAGAGTCTGCATTTGAATATGGAAAATAAATATTGGTTTTATTATCAGTATAATTGTTATTTATGAACTGGCGAGCATCCCTGCATGAGAAGATGTAGAGATGAAGGAAGAGCCGTTACGCTGTGGTGATAATGCGGTTCAGGGTGTACAATGACAGCAGTAGATCAATAGGCCATGCGGGTCTTACGGCTCTTGGGATGGATAAGAGGGCTAGCAGTCATAACTCCTTTTGTAATGATGCTAGATCCTTTTTTCCAGATGTGTTGTCCTGTTTATGCTTCCTTTAAAGGCAAGGTCAAAACAAAACTTTGGGCTGTAAATAATGCAATGTTTGATGCTAACTGTTAAATACTGTGGTTTGAAACCTTTCCTTAAAGAGAACCAAAAAAAAAAAGTACATTAAAAAACATGATAATTTAAATACAGTATTTACTCATCCTCATTTCATTATGTCACCCAAAGCATTGTTGTTGTTGTTGTTTATTTCTTGGTTGATATTCAGACATTTGTGGCAAGTGGCTCTAAAATGAACACATAAAAAATTCCCATAAAAGTAATAATAAAAAGTCACCCGAAGCAAAAAATAATAATAATTTGCATCTAGAAATATATACTCTACAGTCCAAAAGTTGTAAGTTTATACTTTTGTCAGACAGTAAAGTACAAAAATGACAGTGAAAACATTTATGAAGTTACAAAATAATTAAATTTCTAATAATTGAAAATGCATCACTGTTTCCACCAAAATGTTAAGCAACCAAACTGTTTTTAACATTGATAATAATAATAAGAAATGTTTCTTGAGCAGCAAATAATCATATTAGAATGATTTCTGATGACTTGAGTAATGGCTGCTGAAAATTCAGCTTTGCCATCAATGGAATAAATTACATTTTAAAATAGACTCAAATAGAAAACAGTTCTTTTAATTTGTAATAATATTTCACAGTATTCATGTTTTCACTGTATTTTTGATCAAATAAATGTAGGCTTAGTGAGCAGAAAACTTCTTAAAAAAAAAAAAAAACTTTAAAAAATCGTACCAACCCAAAACTTTTAGTGTATACATTTGCATTCCGCTGAAAAAAAGTAACATATGAGCATTCAGGTTTGGAACAACACAAATAATTAGTAGTCTAAATAATATATATATTTGTTTTGCTGAACTAGTTCTTTAATCCTGATGAGTACATGTAAAAAGACTTGAATCACTGGCCCGGGTTACACCTGGTATTAAAGGGGTGGTTGATTATGATTTCACTTGTCTAACTTTAGTTGGTGTGTAATGTTGCTGTTTGAGCATAAACAACATCTGCAAAGTTTCAATGCTCAAAGTTCAAAGCAAAGGGAGATATTTTATTTTAAAGAAATTGCTTTTTAAGGACTACAACAAAAGGCTGGTAGGGATAGCCTGGTTTACACCAGACCCTTCTCAGTCGTAACTGAGAGTGGGTCTGGGGAAGCTTCATTCACATCCCATTTCCAAAGGGGCGTCACCAACGGACGTCGCTCAAATGCCTCTCGGCGCAATTGGATAGACCTAAAACCAATCAGAGCGATCGTCATCGTGTAAAGCCCACCTCAATGTTTGTGATTGGTGCCAAGATTTGGAAAGATTGGAAATGGGCTGGGCTCTTGGCCAGACTGACTTGCAGAGCAAATCTAAATTTGCTGGAAGTTCGTCTGGGTTTTCCCAGGCTATGGTAGGGACTAAAATTTACATAAACCCCACCCCCAGGAACGTGATTTATAGATTATCAAGACAGAATATGCTAATCAATGACTAGAAGATAACTACACATAAGCTACATAAATTCATCAACTAACCATTCAGAAACGTCCTGTAGCATTCTTCATGTCAGTTCTTCTTGAGTATCTCCATCATTGTCTGACTGTGTGAGGAGGTAATCAAAGCTCCGCCCTCGGTGCTGGGAGTAGCAGCTCATTTGCATTTAAAGGGACAGACACAAAAACGGTTTTTGCTCTCCCTCAAAAAGTGACAATTTTAACATGCTATATAAAAATATCTGTGGGGTATTTTGAGCTAAAACTTCACATACACACTCCGGGGACATCAGAGATTTATTTTACATCTTGTGAAAAGGGCATTCTACCACCCCTTTAAGAAGCGTTTTCGTTGATCGTATCTAAGCAGACGAGGGAGACATTCCCGCTTACACCTGGTGTTTTAATCTGTCTCTTTTGTCCACTTTCAACCACTTTTGTTCTGATTTCTTCGAGGGGAGGGTCTATGGGCGGGTAAATGTATGGGCTTTTTCAGATCTTTTTATTTAATGGAAGAAATATGTGACACAATTTACATATGAACATGACCGGAGACAACGCAAAAACAGAGATCAGCTTTCGTTTCTGCTCTGATAGCCACAAGACCACACCGAACATGGTGAGTGTGTGTTAGGAATAAGGAATGGCGAGAGAGAACATTGTGCTTGGTAAGTTTTTCGTCTTCAAACCAAACTTGGGTATTCAGCTGACACAGTTTAAATCCCATCTGGCTAGCGCACTTCCCATAAAGTTTACGCATTAGGTCAGAAGGTGGAGAGTAGTGAATAAAAATATATGAATAATAAAAAGTGAACCCACCGTGCCGCCATATTGGTATTCCCTAAGCTTGTGCGTTCTGTTGAATTAATAGGAAATTGTATGATTTTACTGAGAAAACATTCATATTTATTGTATGGGCTATTCGAATCAATTTCTGCAACATAGATACAGTATATGTTCATGTTTAATAGTTCCTCCATAATTACATACATAAATAAATATATTTTTGTGTTAGATCAGTTAACTGTGTCGGAAGTGTGCAGTAGAAGACACACCCACATTAACGATTTCAATATATGACTTCATAAACATTAAGGATAACATCTGAAGTTAATTTTACATACACATATATATATCGTAAAACTAATCCTGTGAGACTGAGACGCTGCAAATCAGGTGATTTTAGGTCAATGTTTTGGCTGTAAATCAATGATGCCCTCTGTCAGGGAATAGTAAGATGGCCGCTCAAACACGTCCGGTGGCTTCACCGCCTGATGAACGCAATGATCAATCAGTCATTATACAGATCAGTGGTTCGAACACATTTGACCACAAGAACGTTTCGACTACCTCTGGAAGTGGTCAAAAGTGGACAAGCTCAAAATGTTTTAGACCCCGTTTACACCTGTATTGTTACCCGAACAACCAAAACGCATCTTAATGGTGTAAACAGGGCCACTGAATCTTACTGAACTAAACAATTAAACTGAACTGATGCAAAAAGCTACAACAAGAGTGTCTTTTCCCTAGTTGCTGTAAAGGAGAAAGGGTGATAGCCACTTTGATTCTGGGCAGGGAAATTCAGCTCCTGATGAGGCGTTAAGCTCCTCTGTTCAGGAGTGATTTATTTTAATGGGCAGCAGGGGACGTGATTGCACACAGCTAAGGTGTGGGTCAGTGCTTCTGCAAATGAGAGCTGAAATCGGGCATATTCACGCCGCTTGAGCTCACGAACAGCACCAATCCTCATTGAAGTGAATGAACACTGATCTATAAACAGCTTTTTGGTAAAACTATCGGCAGAGACTGCGATCACTGTGTCAGACGCAATTTCCGACATTAAACAGGACAAGGGATCAAGTCTAGTGGTGCTTAACAGCAGTTTCTTCAGAGACCTGACGGAGAGCCTGGGGGTGATGTCACAATAGGTAACTCAATCGCATAGTCAGCTCCATGTGAGTATTAGTCATTCCCAGTCAACGAGATACTCTAGTGGTGAAGTTGATGGCAGAAGAAGCAGGTGTGATCCTTTAGATAATGACTTCAGTGTATAACAATATGATAACAGTTAAATCCAATTTCTGGCTCAAATATACTGTATAACATATAAACACAACACTTCAATCCAATAGGCAAAGATAAAAGAACATAATAATCACATTCCCCCCACGAGGTGAAAGTTTATATGAAAGACGCCGCAGTCTGGGACAGGCACTTCGGCATTCTACACCATGCCATCGATCTGTCATTGCCATCATTTCCTGCCTTAACAAGCAGAGGCAGTGTTCCAGGTTATTTATGTAACCCCCATTGGGAGAAGACCTATTGATTTATTTACTCAGCTCAAACCAAGGATGCATTCCGTGCTCCGCTCCTGCCGGAGAACACAGGTAGGTGGTGGAACACGATTTATGGAATGCCCTTTGAAATGAGCTTTGAATAATTTTTAATCTCATTTGTAGACGCAGGCAATATCTCTCACGTAGAGCATGAGACAGGATCTGATGACTGTCTATCTGCGCTCTTCTTTAGGAATTTCAGCAGACGGAAGTGACCCTGAGTGACCTGATGGGGAATGATTTAGCTACTGATTTGAAAATTAACTTTAGACAGAGAGAGATAGAAAGGGAGTGTGCAAGAAGGGAAGATAAAGAGTGAATTATAAAGAGCAGAGGAAGGAAAATGAGAGTAAATGTACAGTTATAGTTTGAAAATAGGCTGTGACATAAAACACTGAATGAATAGACAGAGAGAGAGAGAGTCCTGACCCTATTCTTTCAGAGACAACATATAAAAAGTGTGTAGACAATGGCCTTGTTTTAGAAACAAGGAGCAGCAACAGGAATTTAAAAAATGCACTAAACATGTTTAAACATACATACACACACACACACACACACACATAAATGAATGAATAAAATATGAACAAAAACTGATATTGTCAAAAACAATAACAGAAATATAGAGAATATATAGAGAGTTTCCATAATTTTTGGTTAACCCACTTCACACCAATTATTAGCCTTAAAATAATAGTGAGTCATTTTAAATGACATGATGAAGAAAGGTTAAAAAACTTTACTCTCATTTAACATGCACAAATTATGTGGTTTTTTAAAAGATTTTGTGAGAGCTGTACTGTATGTTTAATCATTAAAAGATTGCGTTCTCCATTCAAACACCCACTCAATCTCATTGTTAAGTGAAAACGATTCGCCTTTGTCTATTAAACTCTCTAAAAAAAACTTTCAAAATCACACCAGAACATTTAAATCTGAGTTGGACCAGCCACTAACCCAGAGAGAGAGCAGTAGTCATGTATAAAACAGCTAAACACCAGTATTTTCAACCACACAGTATCGTTATATCTGTGTTACAAATAATCATATTCTCACAGAAGTATGGGATAAAAGATAATAGTTTGGATAAAAACACTGCTGGCTACAGAAGCGATCATAATAGATCAAATCACCTTTTGAAAGTAACTTGGCGCTTCAAATAACAATTAGCAATTGCATTGTTACACCACCAGCTGATGACAAGTGACTGTTAAAAATGTCTTTGTCATTGAATCATTCACTAAAGAGAATAGTTCAAAAACGATGATTCATCTAGTAATGAAAGTCGTTATGAGTGAGTCATTGAATCATTCATTCACACCGAGTTTTTTTCATTTATTTGACCAGGTGGATACCTAAATTGCATATTTAGCCTACAGAAATGTATTATTACTGGAAGACATTCTGACCATTTTTCTGACAGAAAGTTTCAAATCTTTATTTTAAACCACCTTCACAAAATGGAAAAGGCACCCGTTTTATAGAATGACTCTGTATTTAAGCCTGCTAAGATGAACGGCCACAGTGACAATCTTTGATGGATCAGGGGCAGAAGAGGAGCAGAGAGACGACTGCGAAGAAGCTGTAATTCAATAAGCCAATTTTCAGGGCCCGGCCCCTGCAGAGGTGTCAGGCTGTGAGGAGAGAGAGAGAGAGAGAGAGAGAGAGAGAGAGAGAGAGAGAGAGAGAGAGTGCACATGTCTGCCCATTCCATTTGCTCTATGTAAGATGGCACATCTAGGCCTTAGGGACAGACAGTGTGTCAGAACAGGTGCGTCCACATCTGGATACTTAATGCACATGAGTAGAAATGTGCCCATGGGCAATTCCAATGTGCCAATGACAAGATTTCAGGTAAAAAATGTATATGCACACATATAAGGTAAAGTGTTGATCTTGGAAACAGGTTCCTCTCACACAATTTCCAAATAACAGAAACTGTGGGCCAGACATAAAGAAAGAATTAATAACAGAGGTCAGCAATGTCTCTGTCTGAAACTATGAGTCATGACCTGGTTAAATGCTTATCCAAATCCAGACTCCGTCCTAAATCTCTCTTAAAACTATGCAAAGAAATTAAACATTCATTATAAACTCCCTGCCAAGCCATGAAGCCAACCAAGTCTTATTGGTTAGCATATTTTGGCATGTAATTTTTTTCTTTCTTCCTCTCAGCACCACAGTGAGTGAAGTAATAGTCGTTTTTTCCCCCACACATGTCATTGAGGATCAGTCCCATTCCTTGGCATCCATAGATTCACCACAAGACAGTGGGAAACGTGGCCATCCCAGATGACACAAGCAACCTAAGCACAGAGTGTAGCAGCAACCGAAAAATGCAACCATGATGAATCACTAAGGTGACACCACCTGACAGAAATATGACATCATAGAGTCATAAACTGCTTTAACATCCTCCAGAAAATCCTGCAACCAAACCAGCATGTGACTGTCTGTCCTTCCAGTTATGCACGTAGTATGTACTGCTCAACTAATGAGGACACAAGAGTGATTTGTCTGAGAGGGGCCTAAACACACTTTACAGCAAGTTCCTGTCCATTTAAAACAAAAATGAATTACTGAGAGTAATGACAGTCTGTACATAAAGCAACTGTCCAGACTGTTTACAATGCAATAATATACAGTGTGCTCCCAAATCTGGACATGCCCTGGGTTCTGGACAGTATCAGCATGAATTCTTACCTTTTTTGTGACATTAATAATGGAAAATACCAACTATAAAAACATATTGTTTAAAAAATAATAATAATACAGATATTTATAAATCAAACTATGTTCTAATTGGTTTGTTGAGTATTAACATTAAGCCATAAAGATTTGCTGACCCAATAATCTTTAAAAAAGAAACCAAGTTTAATCAAGTAATTGGGCATCACAGCTGCCAATGTGCCATGTCTGACTGTAACATGGATATATTGCCATTATTATGTAAGCAAAAAGTAAATTATTATTGCTGTAACGGATTTAAGTTACATTTAAAAATGGATTTATTCCAAGAATAATGATAAAGGAGTAATGCTTATTATCTAAAACCCCACTTGCTGTTTCCAAACTTTTTAAAAGGGTGGTATAATGCCCTTTTCACAAGATGTAAAATAAATCTCTGATGTCCCCAGAGTGTGTATGTGAAGTTTTAGCTCAAAATACCCCATAGATATTTTTATATAGCATGTTAAAGTTGTCACTTTTTGAGGGTGAGCAAAAACACACCATTTTTGTTATGTCCCTTTAAATGCAAATGAGCTGCTGCTTCCGGCACAGAAGGCGGAGCTACAACAACTTGTGTCTTTAGCAGATTTGATTACCTCATACAGACATGCACTGAAAATTTCAAAAATGTTTAGTCTTTTATGGTTAAACCGGAGTTAGAAAGATGGAGAGACTCAAGAAGAAGTGACAACATGTAGACAGCATTTCTGAATGGTTAGTTGATGAATTTATGAAGCTTATGTGTAGTTATCTTCTAGTCATTGATTAGCATATTCTGTCTTGATAAATCGTGTACTGGGGGCAGGTTTATGTGTGTGATGTCACTAACCCGGAAGGAATGTCGAGTAGTCTCTATCAGCCGTTTGTTGTAGTCCCTAAAAAGCAATTCCTTTAAAAGAATATATCTCCCTTTGCTTTGAACGTTGAGCGTCGTAACTTTGCAGATGTTGTTTATGCTCAAACAGCAACATCACGCCCTAACTAAAGTTAGAAAAGTGAAATCATAATCAACCACCCCTTTAAAGGAACTGTATATTATACTGTATATATTTATTCGGTACTGTATATAATACCATTCACTTTTATTCAGCAAGGATGCATTCAAATGTTCAAAAGTGACAGTAAACACATTTAGAATGTTACGAAAGATTTCTATTTCACATAAATGTTGTTGTTTTGAACTCTCTATTCATTAAATAATCTTGAAAAATTGTATCACGGTTTCCTCAAAATATTAAGCAGCACAACTGTTTTGAACATTGATAATAAGAAATGTTTCTTGAGCACCAAATCAGCATATAATGATTTCATGTGTCACTGAAGAGTCAAGACTGAAGTAATCTTGACATTTTAAAATATCAAAATAGTATATTGTAATAATATTTCACAATATTGATGTTTGTACTGTATTTTTGATCAGATGGATAAGAGACTTCTTTCAAAAAGAAATAAATATCTCTGGCCCCAAACTTTTGAACGGTAGTGTACATCTCTTTATTTCAGCTGATTTGTTTTTCACGAGGCCTCCTCCGAAAAACACCCATGTAAGTGCAAATTACTGAAGCAGCAAATTACATATGAACAAGCACTTAAGTTCAAGTATCCCAAAAGGAATAGACAATTGCATTTTGACTGATTCATTAAGGCATCTGCATGAGCTTCTGCAGGACATGCAAGATCAGAAAATCAACATGAATTAACAGGGATGCTTCAGAGACCCGAGGCTCGAAATCTCCGTCTCATCTTTTGACAGAGAAGAACCTTGCCTATATCATTTAGCATTAACTATAGGATCCCATCTACACAGAGATGCAGTTCATGTTCTTTTTAGGTGATTCTTAAAAGACGACCACACTGTCACGAAAGGGTTTCCTCATACAGCAAGTGTCAAAAACGGTTTGCCACAAAAGCGTGAACTTTCAGCACGCATCGGGCATGGCTTCAACATCACAGGATGATCAGGAGTGAGAGCTGTCATAACCTGTTCTCCAGTCATCTCTCCAGTGACTGTCAACTACCGCATCTCTGCTAGTGAACCACCTGAAGGCCATTCAGTTCACACAAACACAACATTCCTAACATACAAAGCCCTCAGGTCTAAAACAGACCTGAAGTTAACGTAAAGCATAGCGAAAATATATAAGCATGCAAAACATGACATGCTGTTATTAAAGTGTACATCACTCCCATCATAGAATAGAAATTGTCACTAAGAAAGAAACTATGCTTTTGTCAAACAGAACCATTGCACATTATAATTTCACTATCAGCAATGACACATGGACATTCTGCTGAAGGTTTAATGGTCACCTTTCGTTCGCCGGAAGCCGCACAAACCATTGGTACGGGGCGTGCAGACCAGCGACAGAAACTAATAAAAAGTGCTCTCGGCTCACTCAACATGATGCATGTCAGACAAGCACAAATGCCAGTTACTGTTGCTCCCCACCACCTTTGTCACTAATAAAACGTGTCTCCTCATATTTCTTCAAATAAATAAATTTCCTGCTGACCTTTTTCAAATTAATGAGGCTGTATAAAATACCACTTAATCTGCCATTTTCAAGTTTTATTACAGGCTATAATATATCTTTGATTGCAGCAGCTGTTGGTATTGTGTGGTTCTGAATGCTGATGAGCAAGCGTGTATATATATAAAAAAAGATATAAAACTTTATGGGTTTAAGCATTGAGGAGGTTGTTCTGGATTTGAGGCACAGTTTCATGCCAGGAGGGCTCTGAAATTATGCAATTCTTTGACAAGAATTAATCTTTACATAAAAAAAACAATCTAGAGATGATGACCCTTAAACAAGGACAACTATTTTATATCAACTTGCTTGACAGTCCATGCATGAAAAAGACAAAGGGTTAATTGATGGTTATAATATCCCATTATCTCATGCTATTATTTGTTATTACTATAAATCCTATATGCATGTCCTCACATAAAATAGAGATTTCAATGATCTGAAACAAAACACTATTAAATGTTAGTGTGCCGTCCCGTTTAAGAAACGGTTGCAAAATTAGTCAGTTGGGGAAAAGCAAAAACAGCCATAGTTCTATCGGCTGCAAACTTGAGCAATGTAATTTGCGGTAAGTAAGATAAATGAGTCGGCACACAACACTTCACTAAGTAAAACAATTAATTACAATTAATCACACTGGACGGATCTCAAGTGTAGCCTGTGATAGGCTTGTCTGTTTGATGCATTGCCTTTATGAGGGCCAGTGGCTACATTTCAATCCACTGCTAAATAGCTGAGTTATTAAAATCAATCCATCTATGTATCCAGTCATAATGGCATCCTGCATAATGACTGGTACAAAGGCAGAAACCAAAAGGAAAGTTGCTCGATATTTCAAAGTGATTGCGCTCTCTCTGATTGCCTCTGCGTGCATGCACATATCCTCTGAAGATCTAACAAGAGAGCCGTAACTAGAGAAACAAACAGACAGAAATTCACACACGGTAAATCATATCATATTATTGATAAAGACAATGGCTGTTATTTACTTTCATGCCAAATAAAAATGTTGGGGATTAAATTGTAAAACTATCACAGTTGTTGAAATATTGAGTGACTCATATACGGATTCTTGTCTTTTCTTTGTGCAAGTCACTTGAGATGTTCATAGATGTATTTTACATTGCAATCACACATGGGATTCTGTCGCACCTGTTGGGGCTGTCATTCCCTTTCTTAGCATGGCTGACTGAGGATTCACTCAATAGCTAAAGCTCATTGATATGGCAAAAACCATCTCATCCCTGCCACTCTCAGACAAGACGGCCGCCTCTGGATCTCTCGGCTCAGTCGCCAGTCAGTGATGAGCCTGAGGATGGAGAGACGAATACAGATTCTCTCTCAACTAGGATTAAACCTTACATCTGTGACAAGCCTAAGGCCCTAAACTGGACTGTCACTCTGTGATTAACAATGATCTGCATTTAAGTGACAGTATAAAGTATTTATTGTTCATCTAGTATTGTCAATGATGAGTGTCACATAATTTGAGAAAAACCCTACAGTGAGGTCCAAAAATCAGAAGCCTGTTCCCGCCTATAAATAAATAAAGTAGCTTTTGTAATTGTGACTATATATTGTATATATACACTTCCATTCAAAGGTTTTGGGTCAGTGAGTCTTTTATTCTGCCAAGCCTGCATTTATTTGATCAAAAATACAGTAAAAACAGTAATATTGTAGGCCTAATATATTGTTACAATTTGAAATTAAGATAATCAATTTGATAATCTTCAGAAATTATATTCAGAATAATTTGCTGATTTGGCGATTAAGAAATGTTTCTTATTAGTTATTATTAATGTTAAAAACTGTTGTGATGGTTTACATTTTTGTGAAAATTTTCCAGATGAACAGGAAGTTCAAAAGAAGGGCAGGTTTTTTTAAAAACAATTATCAATATAATGCACCTTTATTGAATTAAAGATTATGTCTATGACTGCTTGAGTAATTTTTAACAACTTACAGTAATGTCATATATTGTAGCCTGTCTTATTTTAACTATCTCACAATTACCTTTGTTTTTTGCTCTGAGGTGCAGGAAACAGGCTTCACACTGAAAATCTGGGAGTCGAATAATTTAAACCTGAAAATAGGTTTATTTTTACTTACAAATCAAATGCTACGACATTCTGAAATCCAACTTTTCACCTGATGATAATATAATTTGAAATGGAAAAAGAACCATTCAGTTACGTTCTTCACATGGCAAATACTCGGAAAAGTAGCTGTCATGAATAACTCAGATACAATGCTGTGAAACATCCCTATTAACCTTTAAAAACGGTCTTTAAGAACTCAAGATTACAATTGAGCTCAATCTTTCCACGCTTGCATGAATCATTGATGACACTGTATCAGCACTTTATCGCTCAGCAGAATTATCCTCAACTGTGACTGTGAATTTAGGTCACCCAGTTGAGGTGATGTCATTCAATTGAGTTCGGAATACCATGATGTCATTACCGACTTCCAGGAAGCATTTTAGCACCAGCATATCTAAAACGAATTTTGGTGCTCCCAGAGGGCACTACAGGTGAATAGGCAAAATTAAGAGGGCGGAAACTAATTTACTTTCTCCTTCTGGTAAACCTGGTGATCTCACATTTAAAGAGCTTTTGTGAGACTTGCAGTCTACAGATTATAGTTTGTGCACGTTCCTCTGGCCAGCCTGCCAATGTGTCATGTTTACTTAAAGAGCTTTTCTCAAACCAACAAGTAGATTACTGCCCTAAATGATGGAGAGTGTCATCATTACAGAAAGTGTAATAATCCTAAGTAGTCTCTTATCTATTAACTCTATCAGCATTTATCTAACCATTTTGTCATTGGAATGAGACCAATATAGAAGACTTCAATGTAGATGACACAAACTTGGTTAGTCATGCTCCTTCGAGAGCTGGTGATCACATACTGACTTAATTTCATCCCATGCCATGTAACTGGTGATGTCACCTTATCTAATACTTTTGAAAATGTGTTGGGATTTGAAAGAATGGCAGCATTTCTACAAATTCTCAAGTCTCAAGTAGCCTAAATTTAAGCACTTCCTAATCTTTTTTTATACCCCACAAACCCATAACCTCTTGACTGACACCAAAACAGATGTTCCTTTTAACTCATATTATACTGGATTTAGTATTTTCATTAATATTTTATTGATATTAGACCTTGGGGTTAGAAAGAATTTTACAACTTTTATTCAGCAAGGACACATTAAATTGACCAAAAGTGACAGTAGAGACTTTTATAATATTATTAGATTTCTATTTCAAATAAATGTTGTTCTTTTGTGTGTTCTATTCATTACCAGTAATGAAGACTATTATGTTTTACCAGAAAAAAATGAAGCAGCAACTGTTTTCAACATTGATAACAAGAAGGATTTTTTTACTAACCTTTAAGTGTCACCGGCCCACCGGTGGGCCCAAAGCCATTACATATTTAAAGGGATAGTTCACTTTGAAATTAAATTTTGGTATGTTTTAGCTTACCTCAAGGGCATCCAAGATGTATGTGTCTTTTTTTCCGCAGTAGTTTCAATTTTGATATTTTTAGGTCAAACCGTTCTTGTCTGTCAGTCGTATAATGCAGGTCTATGGTCACTATCTCAAAGAGCATGCACAGAGAAGTCCAAATTAAACAATTCCCCATCATCCAAATTAAACAATTCCCCATCGTAAGTACACATTGATGGCCTAAGACACGAAACGAGCGGTTTGTGTGAGAAAACGAACAGTATTTATATCGTTTTTACCTCTTGTACACTTTCCGGTGCTTGCGCAGACTAAGCCAGAACGCACGCACATGTCACACACCAGGAAGCGCAAAAACTGCCAAACTTCCCATACTACTTCTGAATAGAATGTCTACTTCATAAATTGTATGAAAATTGTGGAAATAATGGTTCAGATCACTCAAACCACATATGGAAATGGGGGCGCCCTTATATGGGCAGTAATGGAGTCTGGTTGTCACCTAGTGAAAATGTTTGGTACTGCGCCCAAACAAAATCTTACTGAAAGCTCATTTTTTGAGATATCAACCTACAATTTGAAACACAACTTGTTCAGATTTTTGGCTTTGATTTTTTTTGCAGTTTTAGAGTCGCCCAGGTTTTAAAAATATATATTTTATATAAAATATTAATAATACAATTTTTACATTGTACATTTACTCAAACTTTTATACCTTTTTTTCTGTTTCACTTTCTTAATTTACTTAATTTCACTTCTACTAAAATCTGCCAAATGTCTTCTTTAAAACAAGACCAATTTTATGTCCATACGCCAAAGCATTCTTTAATTACAACCATTTAAGTTTGAAATGTGCATTTTCATGTCTATTCAAAAAAAGGGGGGTGACACTTAACAACAAATCAGCATATTACAGTGATATCTAAAGGATCATGTGACAAGAAAGATTGGAAGTTGCTGAAAATTCAGCTTTGCCAAAGGAATAAATGACATTTGAAAATATATTAAAAGAGAAAACAGCTATCGTATAATATTTCA
The DNA here is from genome assembly GCF_949319135.1 of Squalius cephalus. Lineage (NCBI taxonomy): Eukaryota > Metazoa > Chordata > Actinopteri > Cypriniformes > Leuciscidae > Squalius > Squalius cephalus. Next base: position 5,837,596 of record NC_137133.1, on the reverse strand, counting down.
CAATTTTACTGTTTACTGTATTTTTTATCGAATAAATGCAGTCTTGGTGAGCATAGACTTCTTTCAAAAACATTCACAAAATCTACAGACCACAAACTTTTGGAACAGTAGTGTATTAAAATTCCCTTTTAAGTTTTCTTAAAGGGATAGTTCACCCAAAAATGAAAATGTTGTCATCATTTACTCAATCTCATGTTGTTCTAAACCTGTATCAGTTTCTTTCTTCTGTTGAACACAAAAGAAGATATTTTAAAGAATGTTGGTTACCAGACTGTTTACGACACCCATTGACATCCATAGGAAAAAAAAAAAAATACTATGGAAGTCAATGGGTGCTGTCAACTGTTATCACCATTCTTTAATATATCTTCTTTTGTGTTCAATAAAAGAAAGAAACTCATACAGGTTAGGAACAACATGATTTTGAGTAAATGACGACAAAACTTTCATTTTAGGGTGAACTATCCCTTTAAAAAAGTAACTGAATATTTAAAGCTATTAGTTACAAAAACTATTAACTTTTTTTTTTTTTTTAAATAAAGGCTTAACAAAGTATCCCCGGAAATTAATTATTCCATAAGAGTTGGATAAGAAGTTCTGATACCTTAAAGACTGGTTGGTTTAGTTTGGTTTAGGTTAGAAACCTTTAGTTTATGGGACTCCATCTGCTCATCTCTCTGACAGACTCCTTTGTACTCATACATGCAATATGTCTTTGAATGCAGAATTAGACACTCTCCCTTTAGGAATGAACAATGCTGAAGTTGGGTGAAAGATATAAAAAACACTACACCAAATCAAACACCATTACACATCTTTACATGGCCAAAACATAACTGACATACAGCCAAAGTCTGAAAAATTCAAGTTGAAAGCCCTGATGCTATAGGAAAGTAGACTGTGATAGGTTATCAAATCAAGATGAATAGGAACATGTCTCAGTCTGATCCCTAGACAGCCGTAATGTTCTAAAAGACCTATCGGTATTGATTCCCTCAGGCCTTTGTGGAACAGAAGCTGTGTACCTCTTGGCCAGATCAAAAGAGGTCAGGTGGAGCTGAACCTCATGAAGACATTTCACCCTTCAGATGGACACATAATCCAACAAGATCAATTTATGAGCAGCGACAAGAAATGATCCATTTACAGAACCCGATGTTGACACTGAACAGACATCAAATAAGAAATATGGGAAGACACAGCAGATCTTAAACACTTAAAAGGTACACTACAGAAGATTGCTTGCTAAATTGTTTAAAAAAGCATTATTGAACAAGTACATTTGTGCAAATCGTACAGAGCCTCTTTTATGCCACTACGGTCAAGTCAAGTCACATTTATTTCTACATCGCTTTTTACAACACGGATTGTTTCAAAGCAGCTTTACAGAGATAACAGGAAAATAATGCAAAAAAGTTTGTTTCCAGAAGATTTGCATCACAGTTCAGCTTAATTAAGTTTAGTAATATTTCATTTCAAAAGTTATTAATTTAGTTCATTTATATATATGGGTCAATGACGTGACGGGTCATTTTTTTTTGTCCAAAGGCCTTAATAATAATAAAAAAACAAATATATAACATCCAAAAGGTAGTACAACTTGATCTCTTTTACTGAATCCAAAAGGATTTAATTATATTTTACTACATATAAAGGTATTTTAAAGATTTTGAAGCGTCAAAATGTCATTCGGTAAAACCGATATAGTAAATATTTAAATGGAATAATATTGTTTTTAATAACTAAAGGAACTACAATAATACAAATATAAAGCAGATAAGGCTCTTTTTTTACATTTCCCCTTTTCTCCTTTCCCTGGAGCGTTTAGAGTAATCCAATAAATGATTACATTTATGAGATCAGTGATCATTTGTTTTAATATTTCTTCTGTGGTACACACTATATACTATCTCAACATCAATGTCAAATCAGTTTTTAACTTTCAAATCAGTGGTTAAAACGAATGACTTTTTTGGTGACATTTTTTCCATCTTGTAAAAATTCATTTTTACATGAATTAAGAGTCATTAAGCCGGTATGGAGACGGGTTTGTTGAGGATCAGTGCCGATGGCTGTCGTGTCGATGAGGCCTTCACAGGGGAGAGTCTAGTTGACACAATCTCTGCTGACACTTCAGGGTTGCATTGTGGTCGTGTCTAGGTGCAGGTCCTCCATCTGATCTGGATATGGCCCAGATCTGGCTGATTACAGTAAACCAGAAAGACTAATATTAGTGTAGATGCCATTCTTCTTATGATGTAACGAGTACATCAGGTGTTATAGGAAGTGTTCCCGGTTCCGGCTGTCCAAATGTATGCAGCCTAATAATCATTTAACTGATCTGAATAATAGAAATGTATAATTTTCTATGTGTATGCCAGGTTAAAGAGATGTGTTTTTAGTCTAGATTTAAACTGACAGAGTGTGTCTGCTTCCCGGACAATGTTAGGAAGACTGTTCCAGAGTTTAGGTGCTAAATAGGAAAAGGATCTACCGCCAGCAGTCGATTTTGATATTCTAGGTATTATCAACTGGCCAGAGTTTTGAGCGCAATAGACATGAAGGACTATAATGCGTTAAGAGCTCACTCAAGTACTTGGGAGCTAAACCATTTAGTACTTTGTAAGTAATCAGCAATATTTTAAAGTTTATATTATGTTTAATAGGGAGCCAATGCAGTGTTGACAGAACCGGGCTAATATGGTCATACTTTCTGGTTCTGGTGAGAACTCGAGCTGCTGCGTTTTGGACCAGATGTAGTTTGTTTATTATGCGTGCAGGGCAACCACCCAGTAGAGCATTACAATAATCTAGCCTTGAGGTCATGAACACATGAGCTAACTGTTCTGCATTTTTCACTGAAAGCATTTGTCGTAATTTAGATACATTTTTAAGATGGAAGAATGGGGGTTTACAGATGCTAGAAACGTGGCTTTCAAATGAAAGATTGGTATCAAAGAGCACACCCAGGTTCCTAACCGATGACGAAGACTTGACAGAGTAGCCATCAATTGTTAGACAGTATCCTAGGTTAGTATGTGCAGAGGTTTTTGGTCCAATCATTAAAAACTCTATTTTTCAGAATTAAGTAATAGGAAATTACTAGTCATCCAAATTTTTATATCAGCTATGCATTCCGTTAATTTCTTGAATTGGCAAGTTTCGTCGGGGCGCAAAGAGATATAGAACTGAGTATCATCGGAATAACAGTGAAAACTAATCCCATGCTTCCTAATGATATCTCCCAAGGGTAGCATGTACAGAGTGAACAGCAACGGTCCTAGTACTGAGCCTTGTGGTACTCCATACTGAACTTTTGATCGATAAGACATTTCTTCATTTACTGCTACAAACTGATAACGGTCAGATAAATATGATTTAAACCAATGCAGTTCCACTAATGCCAACATAATTTTCGAGTCTATTTAAAAGAATGTTGTGGTCTATGGTATCAAATGCAGCACTAAGATCAAGTAACACTAATAGAGAGATACAACCACAATCGGATGATAAGAGCAAATCATTTGTAACTCTGATGAGAGCTGTCTCGGTACTATGGTATGGTCTAAATGACTGGAAATCCTCACAGATACCATTTCTTTCTAAAAAGGAACATAGTTGTGAGGATCCTGCTTTTTCTAGTATCTTTGACAAAGGCCTGTAATTGACTAATTCTCTAGGATCAAGTTGCGTTTTTTAAATATGAGGTTTAATAATAGCCAGCTTAAAAGTTTTCGGTACATATTCTAGTGACAAAGATTAATTAATGATATTAAGAAGAGGATCTATGACCTCTGGAAGCATTTCTTTCAGTAGCTTAGTTGGTATAGGGTCTAACATACACAATGTTGATTTAGATGATTTAACAAGTTAAGACAATTCTTCCTCTCCTATTGCAACGAATGAAAGGAATTTTTCCTCAGGGACACTACAATGCACTGCCTAATGCAATACTGTAGTAGATGGTTGCATAGTTATAATTTTCTCTCTTATATTATCAATCTTGTAAGTAAAGAAGTTCATAAAGTCATTACTGCTATGCTCTTTGGAAACTTCAGAAGTAGAAGCTTTATTTCTTGTTAATTTAGCCACTGTGTCAAAGAAATACCTAGGGTTGTGTTTGTTTTCTTCTAAGAGAGTCGAAAAATAAGCAGATCTAGCAGTTTTTAAGGCTTTTCTGTAAGCAATCGTGCTCTCTCTCCACGAAATTCGATAAACGGCTAGTTTTGTTTTCTTCCAGTTGCGCTCCATTTTTCTGGCTGCTCTCTTAAGGGCCAGAGTGTGCTCGTTGTACCACTGCGTTGGACTATCTTCTTTAAGCGCAAAGGAGCAAGTGTGTCTAAAGTGCTGGCAAAGAGAGAGTCAAATGTTTCTGTCGCAATATCGAGTTCTTCTAAGCTATCTGGGATGTTGAGGAGATGAAACTGATCAGGAATATTATTAATAAAGCAATCTTTAGTGGCAGAAGTGATAGTTCTAACATATTTGTAACACGGAGTCGGCTTTGCAGCCTTGGCTAAATGGAGTATACACAAAACTAGATAATGATCTGAGATGTCATCGCTCTGCTGCAGAATTTCAACAGCATTAACATTGATTCCATGTGACAATATTAGATCTAAAGTATGATTATGACAATGAGTGGGTCCTGACACGTGTTGTCTAACTCCAATAGAGTTCAGAATATCTCTAAATGCCAATCCCAATGCGTCTTTTTCGTTATCTATATAAAGTGCTGCTGGAGCTCATCGGGTTGGTTGCGACATGGTTCAAAGGGCAGGGTGGGGTCATCTGCCAGAAGAATTTGTCAATGAGATGACTTGGTGTCTGCTGCTTATATGCTCGTAATGATGATTGACAGGACTGAATGTTTAGGCTCCTCCCGAACCTACGTTTTGAACTTCATTTAATAAAGAAAAATGCATGTTGTTGGTTACATGTTTACACAGTAAAATCCCCAGTGTTAAACAAACTCAGTTTTAATAAGGTACCAATCTATAGAGAGTAAAAGTAACACTGAAGCAATGTTGCAGTTAGTGAAATGAAGTATGTACTCTACAAGTGATCATTGAGCATTAGTGATGACACCTGTGGTTAACAAACATAATAATTTAAAAGAAACAACAAGAACAGAAAAAGAGAATAGATTTGCAGAAACACAACAACTACAACTGACTTACAGCCACACAGCCTTAGATAAAATCAACTGCAAATGAAAAGAAATATCTCACCAGAGGATGTTTAAACAACTCTAAAAACAGCATTACCATATTAACTTATTACAAACGAGTTTGGCTTTATTTATTTCATATGTTACATATACCAAAGGTTGTTGAAGTCTGTTTGAAATCACCATTATGGTGATTAGTGTTCCCTTTAGTTGGGAACTTGGCCATTGACTTTGATTGAATTAATTCTCTTTTAGCAATTGTTGAAAGTGCATGCTATCACTATATTCAACATTCAATATGTCCTGCTCCTGCTGCAATGGAAGCAAAATAAATGACAAGGTTATAATCATATAATTAGTTAATGTTAAAACCTTATATTAGTAACGAAGTCAGTAGTTCAGGGTAGGAGGAGGCAGGAACCGGTTAATGTTTTACAAACTTTAATTCCAAAATAAATAAACTCACACTCAACCCTGCAAGACCATGCTGGTGAACCAGCTTCACCAACCTGATCTCACGGCAATTCAACGAGGTGGCTAATTCGTACGAATTCATACGACCTCACTCGTACGAATTAGTACGATATTTGCTAAATTGTACATATTTTACGAATTGCCCAATTCGTATGAATTCATACGAATGACCTACCCCTGACCCCGCCCCTAAACCTACCCATCACGTGGGTTTGGACAAATCGTACAAATTCGTACGAGTGAGGTCGTACAAATTCATACGAATTAGCCACCTTTTTATCACTCGTACGAATTCGTACGAATTGGTCGTGAGATAGTGTTGGCTTCACCAGCTCCGTTTTGCTTGAGAACAGCATGAATATGCTGGTCCACCAGCTAGACCAGCACTATACTAGCATAAAACAGCATGAACCAGCACTAACCAGCATAAACCAGCCTGGACCAGCATGGAATCCATGATGGTTTAAGCTGGATTTTTCAGCAGGCATACAACAGTGAGTGACTGAAGGATTCGATTTGGCAGGAAATGTCAGGCTTATCTCTGTAAACAAAGAATATAAGGTCCGGCTACTATATGATATTTACTTGCTCAGATGAAATTTTCACCTTGACTTCTTACTATCAGTTATCTTGATGTAGTTAGTCATATCCGCTAAAAAAAACTCACAAAAGAGCTGTGCCGAAGTGCAACCAATGTAAAAAATATTACTCCACTAGTAACTTGTAATGTTATATTTCAACCACAGATGTCTATGGCGAGTAGTGTACCTTTAAATACAACAGAAAAAAAAAAAAAAAAAATTTTAAAAAAGTGAGCCAGCGTGTAAAGAGTATTGGTTTACATTTCTTATGCAAGTAAATTCCAAATATATTTATAATTATACTGTGAGCGCCAAATTAGTGAAACTCAGAAATGAGCAAAGTAAATAAAACAAACACCCTGAAAAGTCTTTTGAGAGGCTAAAACATTTTGTTACTTCTGTTTGTGCCACAGCTAAATGAATAAGTAATATTTCAAAGAAGCCATGAGATATTTTTGACCTGTGACTGCATTGTTTTTTTACCCATGCTGACTGTCTCTTTTCCTTGTCCTTGAGATCTTGCAATTATAATCACAGTGAGTGATCATTGTTAATAGATTCAAGTGTTTCATCTCATAAATGGAAACATTTGAATATTAGCATGTTATTTCAGTGTACTGGGCAAGATTTCACAGAGGAACAGAGTGAGACGAAAGGAGAATGTGAGGCATTGGTTGATGGGGTCGGGGTATGGCGAGATAAAGCTAATACTATATTCAGACTTGCTGATGTGAGTTGTAATTGCTCCAGGGCCGAGCTAACATGGGGTCTGGACCAGCTATATAATAGTGGCTATTAGCAGATGATTAGGCACATGATGATGAAGTGTTTCTTGTTGATTTGGTACTACTCATTTATTCATGTCAGTGTGTATGCGTGTATTCCAAGAGCTTATATATTATATATGCCTGCTGAAAAGACCAGCTTAGACTAGCATAAATTTCCAAGCTGGTCCAGGCTGGTTTGATGTTGGACAAAATGCCCCCACAAGCAGAGACATAACAAACATTATATCGCCTTTTGGACATTTCTAAGTTTGCACCACAAATTTTTTGGTAAATAATAGCAGACATTAGAGACTAAAGACTTTACAGATACAAAGACGGTGCACTTCTATTATCACGATTGGGAGATAGTGCATTGTGCAACATGGCAGAATAAGTCACGCCTTCTAAATAAAAGTCATTCACTGAATTCGACTAGTATACTACTCGTACTATGATTACCATATCTAAGGCTGAAATAGTAAGAGCAGTATGAGGTTTTCAATTGAGACACTGCAGCTATTTAGCTATTTTATTTATCACATGCGCAATGGCTGGTTCAGCTTGAAAAATTCTTTTTTTTTTTTGTCATGATTTGAACATTTATAAACAAAATTCAGACAGTTGTTGTCAGATTGCATTAGTGATTTCAAATATAAAATTAAATTGTAAGCTTGGTGAACAAAGAGATAGGATTCAAAGAGATAGGAGTTGTACTTGCATGACTGAAATATCAGCTCGAGAGGCGTTTCAAAGATGGCCGCCAAGTGAAATGAAAGGAACTTTGATAATAATGTGTTATTTTGCTTGCCATTAACATGAACAACAATTTTAAGACCAAACAGAAGCTTTTGACAAACAGTTTAGTTCAAGCGCCTATTTCTTTACTAAAACGTCGCAAATTAGTTAGGACTACTGGGCCAATTGAATATTAATTACATGAAGCCACCTAATTAATATTTATGAGTAAAGCTGAAATGATCTATCATCATTGTGCAATCACCGACAATGTGGGGACAAGACAACTGTCCCAAGGAGGACAAAAGCCTTATAAATATAGTAAATAGTCTGAAGGATAGTTCACCCAAAATCCTCATTTATTCACCCTCATGTCACTGCAAACCTGTATGACATTAATTCTTCTGGAACATAAAAGAAGATATATTAAAGAACACTGAGGCTCAAAAAAATAAAAAATAAAAAATAGGACCACTAACTTTTATTGTATGAACACTAAAGTACACTGTGATGATCTTCAAAATATCTTCTGCTCCAAAAGATGAAGGTGAGTAAATGGCAGCATTTTATTTTGGCCGAACTATCCGATTCTAAAAAGAATCTAAAAAGTTGAGATTTGTAATCTTACCCACATTACTTAATGTTTCTCAGCATCTCTTGATTAAAATTAAACATACACACACTTTACCTTCATCTGTCTTCTTCTCAATAATAGGGCACAAAGATGCATCCCAATACATCCATTCAATCTACCCCTGGACTCAGATCAATACAGAGGCCTCACTGCACTATTAGCCGATTTCTCTTCATTCATTACATCTATTCATCAGCAAAGCACATGCTCCTGATGCTCCAGTTATCAGAGGAGAGCCCCGGAGGAGAGAGGAGAAACACTGCTTATGCTCACATTGCAAACACTGGAAAAACAATTCAAGTTCTTTATTTGTTACATTTTTAAGAGATTTCTTTTCTCTTTTTCTGGTTGGAGATGATTATTGAAATCATTTTGAAAGCATAAATTGCAAATGTAGGACAGAAAAACATGTATTGGATCATCAACAACATTACAAACATCTCTGGCTACCTAATGGTTAGGCCAGCATTTAGATATCGATTTCCCTATTGATCACAGATGTCTGCAGCCTGCTTGACATTAACACAAATGCAACGTGCAAGGCGCATATATTGATATGTGCTGTCTGAAGGTTGACGGGATTGTGCATTTTAGCATACCAAATAATGTGATACCAGCACTGATGATGATGTTCATCACATGCACATAATATTCAACAAGGAAAACATAGATGCAATTTGCAATTTTGCATAGATGCAAAAGAGACCGGGGCCAGTTGTCACATGGTGAAGTTGCCTCAAGCCCTATTTGGGTGAAAAGTCCAATTGCATATAGTATATATACTATATATATATATATATATATATATATATATATATATATATATATAGCTGTTGGGTGAACAGTTTAATAATAATTAAAAAAAAAATTAAAAAAAAACAATACTAAGATATTTTAAGGCAAGGGTCAACAATATAATGAAGACATTATAAACAAATAGATACTACTTTTTTTTGTTTTTTTTTTTGTAATTTTATACAATTGGCTAATTATAAAAGAAGGCCAGCATGTGTTAAATTAACTGTATCTTTTTTTTCCTGGACAATAACAGTGAAAACAGTATTTAACAAGCTTTTTTGTTGCCAAGACTTTAAGGTATCGTTACACTGAAACCGACATTCAAAAATAAACCTACCCAGAGAAATATTCACTTGAGTAAAAGAGTGTGACAACTAGCCCCAGTCTCCACTCTATTTATGTTTGTTTATATGAGAGAGTCTGCGAATGAGAAATGTATGTGGGGAGGCATTTCCTGCATATGTTTTTGGACATTTCAGTGGTGGGTAAATGTCACTGTAATGCAAATGATGAGATTGGCTTGTGACAAGCTGTAATTGATAGAAATCCCTCATGCTTGCATGTGTGTGGTAGACCGCTCAGTCTTGCTTTTCAGTCCCTGCATGCAGAGAGCTCATATTTCCTGCTGTGACGGCTCTTTTTCATCAGCTCTAGCATGGCTCTCTGCCAGCGCCCCGGCACACCTGGGTAATCCTGCATGGCACCGGAGCCCTGTTGGGACTACAGAAGAACATATTATCCAACCCGGACTAAGGCAGATAAGTGCCTGTGAGTGGCAACTGCGGACGTGGGGGGAAATGAATGGCAGAGCAGTGGGGAGGAAACTGGCGGGAATACTGATGATGTTTGAGGGAAATTCAAGAGCCCTGCAAAAGATGTAATGCGTAGACTTTACAGTATTACGGAGAGAAGATTGTGTTTGTATAGATCACGGGTTGTCTATAATGCTTTGAGCCGGAGTGCTGGAGGTCTTTAGCGTCAAATTCAGGTATTTGGGATTGGGAGGTAATCTCAGACATAGTGATGTTGTTAGTTCTGTCTCAGAGGTCTAGTCTCTTGATCTCTTAAACCCTTAAAAGAGCTGATAAGAACTCCTGATTGGATTTCTTGGAAATGCAAGATCTTCATAGAAGCTTTTCCTAAACTACCTTTCCAATTTAGAAGTCCTGGTATTGTCTTGCACTGACAGTTCCTCTGTAACTCTTTCACACCTTTTGAACATTCTTTAACAGCTCAGTAAGGTCGCCAGAAGAAACAAACCCTGCGGCTCGCATTAAGAGGCAGAAAAGGCTGCAATAGGCTTTTCGTTTGCATTCACAGACGGATGACTTGCAGCACTTGATACAGTAGCACATCACACAAAGATTCTGCAAGGCACCCAGCTTATGAATCCATTTTTAATTACCAAAAACGGAGCCCCTGCTGGGGCACTGGAGTTCATGGAAGTTCACTTCGTTTGATGTTTCCATTACAGACTCACTTTCCTGTGTGATTTTCAAGTAACGCTCATTGAGATGTCAGATAACTCGCTTTCACATTAGACACATTTTTTTTCATCATTCCTAGTTCTCGCGGATATGCAATAGTTTCCCCTTAAGTTGAGACTGTTATGGGATGTTTCATGATACATATATAATATAGTTTGGGGTAATTATACAACTTTTTCTTTTTTTTTAAAAAAGAATTCACTACTTTTATTTAGCAAGGATTCATTAAATTGATCAAAAGTGACAGACATTTTTTGTTCCAAAACATGTCTATTTTAAATAAATGTTGCTCGGTTGAACTTTAGAGTTAAGGAATCCTAAAAGAAAATTAATCACGTTTCCATTGATAATAATACGAAATTATTCTTTAGCAGCAAATTAGCATATTAGAATAATTTCCAAAGGATCATGTGACTGTTCCTGAGCGCTGCACATTTTACGGAGAACAGCTTCCAGAACCACAATGCAGGCTACACGTAAAAGCATCTCCTGAAATGGAGCAGTTTCCACTTTATCGGGACAATCTGTTGCTGGATTACAACTTGTAAGTAGCCTATGTCTTATTATTTGTAGTTGCGTTTTCTATTAACAGTTCTACATTAATTATAAGTTGTATGTTGTTGCTACACTCGCCTGCTAGCCAACATTAGTGTTGGCATAGTGTTGTTTATAGCTTTTGTAAGCTCTCACTTTTGTAAGGCTGTTCACCGCCCCTTAGAGAAATTAAACTTGTCTTTGTGATCGATTTCTGTTTGTATGACCATAGTTATCCATAAACATCATGATTAAATGGTGGATAACATCGTGTCTATAATGTAAAGAAAACCATACCACTCTGAATCGTCCTGTGAAATCCGTGCATGAAATCCGTTCTAGATCTTCTTGTTAGTGGTTGAATTGAAATTGCCGCCATCCTTTATATTTACACTAGAAGAACGCTGTTATGGAGGGGCGGGACATTTCCCGAACTGACACATCCGCTGTCACAACACACTGGGCCAAGCTAACCAATCACAGCACATTTCGTATTTTGGAAGGAGGGGCTTCATCGAAAAAGACGTTCGGACCATAGAAAAAAAAAATCGGACACACTGGGAAGGGAGGAGCTGTAATGTCAAAGCATATTCTAGTACACCACACATTGTAAAAGGGCATAATAGGAGGAGGACCCCTTTAAAATATATTAAAACAGAAAACAGTTATTTTGAATTGTAATAATATTTCACAATAGTACAATACTGTTTTAATAAATGCAGCCTTGGTGAACTTTTTTTTAAAAACGTAATGTTACCAACCCCAATCTTTTGAACGGTAGACACATATTTAGTTTGAAGCTTTCATCTATTTTGCAAAAATGCAGTGATTTGCTCAACATGAACCAGTTTGGCTTCTAAAATTTGAAATATTTCTTTGTGAAAGAAAAATTTCCAATGAAAAGCATTAAGGTGGGACCATATGTGGCTTTTCCATACCAAAATGTATACTGATTTTGATAATAAATACTTAAAACGCTAACATTTTCCATTAGCCATGTGTGACTTTGTCCTAAATTGCACCCTAAACACTCGCAGTCTTCCTACAAGTACGCACTTTCGTGATTTAACGCTTTGACTGTTGGGTTGATGAGCCACAGCAGGTGCACATGTGCAGGCTCTGCAAAGTGCGCATATCGACTGCAAAGGGGTATCTGTGTCTCAAAGGGTGCTGTCTGGTTATACATCTCGTTTGAAGCAGCTTCTGACAGCAAAAGGCTGTTCTGCTAAGTACTAAAGATGCTTGCCATGAAGGGGGGTGAATAATTTTGAAACTGCAGAAGTCATTAAAAGTTGCATTTTCAGTTAGATTTGTGGAAACCACTTGAAACATTTTTTGTGTTGAGCTATTTCAATTACCTTTGTTTGATTTGTTCATTGCAAACAGCTGAAAGTCTGTACATTTAGCCAATAAACCTGATTTGCAATGGGGGTTGAATAATTTCGATTGCAAATGTATTTTTTTTTTTTTTTTACAGATTTTTTTAAATGGAGCAACAAAACAGCAATCAGTGTTTTAAAGTTCAGTCAGAGTACATGATATTGGTATATTAAGTCTGAAATCAGGCCGCTTCCATTTCAAATTTCCTCCATTTCTCAAATATCATTATGCAAGGACATCTGTGAGTGAGGAGAAACATTTAATATGTGGCTGTCTTCCCCATTTGCCGTGTAAAGTTTAATGAGAGGCTCTAGGGTTGGCACTGCATGAATTATGTATACATTATTCTATTTTAAAGCCCACACCAGGCATCTATCTTTCGGATGGACCGGAACCAATGTGATGGACTGGTTGAAAATGAAGGGCCCGGGGCAGATGTGCGAGAGACATCACACAGAAACACATTACAAGGAGTGTGTGTGTGTGTGTGTGTGTGTGTGTGTGTGTGTGTGTGTGTGTGTGTGTGTGTGTGTGTGTGTGTGTGTGTGTGTGTGTGTGTGTGTGTGTGTGTGTGTGCGTGTGTGTGTGTGTGTGTGTGTGTTTATGTTGTTTGGTCCCTAGAGAACTTAATATATAAAAAAAAAAAAAAAAACATAGGTACAAGGGTTTATCCCCTCAGGACCTACCAGAGGAAATACAAAGATGAGAGAGGAGGAAAAACAGAGGGAAACTTAGAAAGTAGGGGTGTAACGGTACGCAAAAATCACGGTTCGGTACGTACCTCGGTTTTAAAGTCACGGTTCGGTTTATTTTCGGTACAGTAAGGAAAAGAAATGCAAACATTAAACTGCAGGTTGTTTATTACTATAAACTTGTTATAGTAATATAATTTGTTTACACTTTTTTAAACACTTTTTAATATAATAAAATATATATAAAATAAAAAAAAGAATAAGAAATAAAATACTGCTGCAAAGTTCTCCACTAAATAAAATACTCTGTCTCAAACCAATATCACATAATAAATTTAATGAAAAATATAAATAAATAACTATGATTACAGTTTAGCATTACCAATCCCAGCTTGTAGGCCTGCTCATATTTAAAAATTAAGACTGGGAAAAAAAATGAACTTTAATTGCACAATTTGCTGTAATTAATTGCAATTCCTCCAAGCTTGTAATCATCAATAATTAAACTTATAATCACCTAATTAAATGAAACACCGGGGAAAAAAAGGAACAGAAAATAGCCCTATATTAAAATAATATTAAACATATATATCAATGTATTATTATTTTTCAATAATCAATCAACAATCAATTTAAGATTTTTTTTTTCTTTTTCTTTTTTTTTTTTTACTAATTATCAAAATAAAATATATTCCTACAAAGCTATTATTACCAGAGCATGTGATCAGAGCAGGTCATTTTACCATTGTTGCCAGCATGACTATACCAGCTCAGCAAACAAGTCCACTAGTACTGAGAAATTTCACCTTATTTGAGCGGACTTTGCTTTTCCAGTGCGTGATCGGTACATGATTGGAGTGTTTGGGCCGTTAACGACAGAGCAGAACGCGCAGCGCAAACACGGAGTCGAACATTGAACATTGAGCAGAGAGCGCAGCGCGCAGACCATGGCGCAGACACACACACACACACACACACACACACACGCGCGCGCGCGCGCGGAACGGAGAGTGCGGCGGCGCACACGGAGCGGAAAAACTTTTTTTTCGCCCTGCAGTCGATTTCATTGGTTTAGGTTAGAGTGACGACGGGTAAAACTGGTAAACCTTTAGAATCAGCTGCAGGGCGGGATTTGCGCTGAACGCGGAGACTTCCGCCACTTAATATGTTCGTGTGGAAACACGAAAATGTACCTATGTTCCGCACACAAAATATTGCATTTGGTCATTCGGTACACACGTGCACCGAACCGAAAGCCCTGTACCGAAACGGTTCGGTACGAATACACGTACCGTTACACCCCTATTAGAAAGTTATAAAAAGAGGGGAAAAACATGAGATGCACAAGAAAGCACGGAAGAGAACATGAAGTAATCTAGATGCAGCAGGAATGGATGGATCAATCTTGAAGCATCAATACTTCAGACACTGCTGAATCTAATTTTCAGTGCTTAGGCAAAAGAAATGATATTATCCCCAAGTTATGAATGTGAGTTTGCAGTCTATATTGAATGTGAAACAATAAAATATATAATAATACAAACATAGAGCGTGACAATGAACAAATTACTCTTATGAACTGGTTCATTTCAGTGAATCAAAAACATACATTACGACTAGTGTAGTCCAATTGCCGAAACTAACGACTCCCATCCGTTCTTTTAATGAATAGTTCTATAAGACGAGAGAAAATTTCTTTCAAATGTAATTGGATTATGGATGGATTTGGATTAGAATCAAAAACAGAATCGAACCAAATCAAATGAATAGCTTGTGAATTGAATTGAATCAGAATCTGTATCGATACCCAGCCCTAAATATAAATGCATAAGTGTTCAATAGAACTGTAAAAAATATATGTTTAGGCCTTTTAAAGTTAATATTAATAGCTTTTTAATGTCAAATGGATATAACTACAATGGTATCAGCCTTGATAGTACTTGATATCTGATTGAAAAAAAAAGTAAGCCACAGAGGGAAGGAAAAAGCAGTAATGAAGCGTTCTGAGCGACCGTGATAACGCGTCTCTCTCTGCACAGATGGGTTCAGCTGGAGTCTGCTTCGCCTGGGGGAACCTCGGTGGGCACAAATCCTAAATCACATATGTCCCCTCAGGCTCATATCTGCTGTTTGCCTCCAGACACCACAGCATTAAGAAATTTTGAATAAGAACTTGAATAATACTCTCTCTCACGGACACATACGAATGCCACATCATGACTATTTCTTCATGCCGGAACAGAGATAAAAATCCTTAAACGGTTTGTTCAACTCTGTATGTGACCAATACTATCAAGGCATAAATGCCAAGGTCAATGGCAAGGGGACACAGGGTCCTCCTGGTTGTCATAGAGACCTTCCTCGGTCTCCATAGTGACCTGGCCCTGTCTTAACTGACCTCATGTGGCTCATCAATTTAGTGACCCAAAGACATGACTCAGATTGTATATTAGTCGATCTGTTCTGTGCGATCAATAACAATGCCACGGCTGAACTCCTCTTCATTTAATCAAAGACCAAGACTGTTCTACCACTGCCATTTGTGAATGATACTGCTCATTACATTTGTCTCTGCACCAAGGATGGGCTGGCCATAGGGAGCGCTGGGGCTTTTCCCAATGGGATGGCCTACTTCTGGGACAGCTGCCGAAACCAAATTCAGATGTAAAATAAATAAACAAACACACAAAGATTTTACAGGCAGATAAGGTTTTAGAAATCATAAGGCTGCCCTATTAAAATAGTGAAATATGCAATTAAATGTGCCCCATTCTTACAAGTAAAAAAACTGCACATTTAATATTTCTCTAATTTACAGAAAGTCTCTATCTTTTATCACTTTTAAGATATAGCCTTTTGAATTTAAGATGTCAAAATCGAACGTTTTAGGAAAAAACCTCTGGCGCCTAAAGGGTTAACAATGTTTTATTTGAACATGTATCTATATTTATTGTTTCTTTGCGATATAAAAACCTCTATTTCAAACATCTAAAAATATTATGAAATTCAATATACACTATGTTCAAAAGTTTGAAGTCATTAAGAATTTATATATATATATATATATATATATATATATTTTTTTTTTTTTTTTTTTTTTTTATTCCTGTGATGGCAAAACCAATTTTTTAGCATTTCTTTTCTTCACAATGGCAACTGCCCAACTGGAGCGTGACCCTGCCAATATTTTGGGCACTTTATTTATAGCCAATCACCTGATCTGTAAATGTCATGTGACACAAACTCTGAAGCCACAGGAAAATTACATCCTGAGTCTGACCACGTGATACAAGAACACACACAAGCCCAAGTCCTTCACTAAAGCAGTTCAGTTTAAAATAATACAAATTTGGGACTAGTAAAAAAACTACAATAATACATCTTTGTGCACAATTTTATGATAGCCTATTTATTCATAATACACAACTTCTGAAAGGCTATGAATGGAGAAACATTTTAACTATCTGAACCAGACAAAATTTGACCCTCTGTCTGTGCCAGTGTATCACATGACCATTTCTCCCTGTGTGGCTGTGTCTGGATCTGAGGTCAAAGGTCACGTGAGAGGGAAATCTGAATAATAGCCATGAGGGAGTCCGAGATAGCTTGAGGAGAAAGAGGGAGGTATTTCTCACAAAGGCCCGGTTTGTTAGTCTTTCATGATGGAAAGAAAGAAAGAAAGAAAGAAAGAAAGAAAGAAAGAAAGAAAGAAAGAAAGAAAGAAAGAAAGAAAGATTTTGTCCATAATTTGCTCTGCGAACACACAACTGCAATAACAACGGATCCAGCAGGATGACAAATGTTATCTTACAAAATGTAACATAACCAGAAAGAACTACAACACATGCGCTGTAATTTTACCAAACGAAGATGTAAAAGGTTACATGTGCACACATGAAATAATGACAGAGAAACTCTATTCTGCAACATCAGAGCTTAAATGAAATCAGATCAGGCTAAGCCGAGCTGGAGGAAAAGCCCAAAACCAAATCATCTCAACTCTCCAATCCAAGTCATTCAGCTCAATGCCGAATGCAGATCGCCAACAGCGCTTCTGGCCAGCAATCTCTCTGAAAAAGCCCATTGCTTCTAGCAAAGGGAGTAAAAAAAAGGGAGTGGGAGGACAAAAGATTACAGCCTTTTCAAATGACTATTTTCTCTGATTATAGCGTTACAGGCAAAACTCTCAAAAATGTTTCTTTAATCTAAAATTAAATTAAAATACAATAAATAAATATAAATTCAAATATAAAAAATAAATATAAGTAACAGAATAAAGAAATAAAAATATACTCTATATTTCATGTCCAATTATTTATTTATTTGGTAAGTAGATGTACACTAAACGGGATTACAGACAGTCAGACGATCATTATTGCAAAATAAACCCTATTTGTCCCTATGACCTTGGGAATTATTTATCAATAATGACGATTGACTGTACATTATCCATTGATTATTTCCGCAATTAAGTTTCTATTTAGCTCTGTAAAAATTACAGCTTTTAAAATGAGCTTTGTATGATTCAATGTGTATATTTTAAATATCCCGAGCCTCTAGTCTATAATAATCCTTGGATTCTCCCTACTTTTACCCACCCAGAACCGACTATTCTATTATTACCTCAAGCGGTATCATATGTTGCTCCCCACCTCAAGCATACGTACTTGCATTTCAAACACACAGTAAGGCAACACACCCAGTGAGCACTGGGAGCCTTAGATCGCTTTATGAGAGATGGTTAACCTTCCTCAGCCTATGCCTGTGACAGCTGTCAGCTTTGAAAAGACACCAACCTTTCATTTCACACAAGGGAGAGCCAGTGAGCCTCTCTCTCCAGGTTTTCAGGTGGAGGCACTCCAGCAGCCCCTGCATTATATAAGAACAGAGTGGTTTCACATTAGCCCATTGACTTTGAGGGCATGAACTGATGGAATATTAAACAAATGAAAGAGAGACGGGGCGGGATGCATGTGTAGTTCGTTTCTATAGCCCTGCAGGTTTGAATTTGTACCCTCAACACGTGATGAGCCTTTTACTCTGCTTCAATAAAAACACTGTAGTACTTGATAAAAGATAACAAGATCAAAAAGCATTTTCATTTTGAAAAGAAACTGAAATTGCAACCAACTTTTTTCCCCATTGTGATATATATACAAGAGAGATGGCGTATTAAATTAAAAAATAAATAAAAATATGGCAGGACTTGAAAAATAATGTGCAAGGATGATACTGTAAAATTCCATTAAGAAATAATTGTTCACGTTGAATTAAATTTTCCTATTTTAATTTTTAACATGTATAAAAATGTACAAAAATGTACACCAAATTGTGACATGTTGAAGGAACACAAACTAATATGATTTTCATCTTTAAGATCTGTTTAATATTTTATAAAGTATATATATTAAGTATATATATTGTTATATTTATTAAAGTATATTATCCATATTTTGACCTGTTCGTCCTCAAAGATTAATGATGCTTAAAGTTGCTTTAAAATCCAATATGACATGCACTGCAAAAACTTTTCCAGTAAAATGAGAGTGTAAGACAGTGTAAGATAAGATTTTGTTTTCAAAGAATATATCTTGAATTAAGCTTATTATTTAATTGACTAAATTCCAGATATATTTTCTTAAATTAAGAGTAAGACATAAAAAAGTGCAAATGTTTCTTGTTTTAATGATGTTTAGGTAGTTTTACTGGACAACAAGGCAAAATGCGAATTAAGAACATTATCTTTTTTCAGTGTGGAACTAAATTTAAGTATAATTAATACTATAAACAACATTACATCAGTATGGAGACAATTTTTATATTTATTTAATTGTGTGAGACTAAATGCCACAGATATGATAACTTATTAATAAGCATTCTAATCATAATATGTTTAGTAATTACTATTTATTTGGTGCTTTCCAAATTCCTTATTTCAAAAACATTCTTTGTGCGTTCTACAGCACCTCCCGTATACTCATGTAAAGTTAATGTCTCAAACGCTCGCAATGCAGCCACCAGAGACCTGTGCATTTGACAGAGAAATCTCTCCCTATCCTTCTTTTATTAAAGTCTGCATGCATAACATCTACACTCAGGATGCATCCTTCCCCCTCTCCATATCTGTGTTCCCCCAACTCCGCGTTGCCCCGTGCCTCCTCACATATTCTTTTAATCTCTGCTTGGTGCTGTTATAATTGTTCTCTGTTCCTTTCATGATTTGTAACCAGGACCCAGAACGATTGGAGCACAGATGAGTCCAGTGACAGCTCACACTGAGATCCAAACCTTGCATGTCTGGTGTGGTTGATGTGTCTGGGTACAACACTGATGATGAAAGACTTGAAACTTTAGAGTGATGTACAGTATGTCATCGTCTGCCATGATATGATTGGCATGAGATAACTGTTACTCGCTCCATTTACACTACTGTCCTTTTACTTAATTTGACTTATTTTGGTCTGTTTTCATTGTATGCAGCCACATTTAAGGTTGTATATGATAAAGTTACACTTAAATATATTCTTTGCGACAAGCACAGGCCGATGACATATGCAATTTCCCTTAAAATCCGTCCCAACAGCTCTTAAATATTAATCATTTTTGGGGCTGCACAATATATCTCGAATCTCGATATATCGAGTTATCGCAAGTTATTACCATATGCATATTGCAACGGCTTGCGATAACTGCATGACTTTAATACTCCAAAAGATTACAAAAAGTCCAGGTTTTAGGTCGCCGCAGAGACTGGACACATGACTGTTCAACGCTATCTCCCGAGTCCCGACCAATTTGTACGAATTCGTACGAGTGATAAAAAGGTGGGTAATTCGTATGAATTCGTACGACCTCACTCGTACGAATTTGTACGATTTGTCTAAACCCACGTGATGGGTAGGTTTAGGGGCGGTGTCAGGGGTAGGTCATTCGTATGAATTCATACGAATTGGGCAATTCGTAAAATATGTACGATTTAGCAAAAATCGTACTAATTCGTACGAGTGAGGTCGTATGAATTTGTACGAATTGCCGTGAGATCAGGCTGGACTGTTACATAGCCTAGGTGTGACATGCTTAATGTTATTAAAGGCAATAAGCAAAGTACTCACGCGCATAAAAATCCGCCTCTCGGACAGTGCGTGATCCTGAATTCAGTTCTCTTCAGCAACTTAAAGGCCAAATGCACACAAAATTATGTCAAAATTCCAGTCTTGGCGAGGATTCACGTAAACACAGTCAGTTATGTCTTAAGTGGAGTAAACAGTAGAGAAAGAAGAAAGCACACGTGTAACATGGATCCGTGTAGTTCTTAAAGGGACAGCAGCCTAATAAACCCACTTCCATCTGTGTGCTTAATGTTAATCAAACAACAAAAGACAGTAAATCACTCACTGCTCTACAAATAACTTTTGTTGCTTTAATAAGAATCAGTATATATTTAATTCATAAAGTAAAGACTAAGCAGTGTTTTATTTTTTACATTTGATTATTCAATTTCTGTTGTTAAATAAACCTAATGTAGGCCTACCTGAAACCCTACACTGACGTTTAAATGATAAATGATTAAATGATTTTATGTAATCCCAAAGTTTAACACTGCTGTTTACTTAAAGCATTATAGTATCGCATATCGAATATCGGATTATTTGATAATCGCATATTCAATATCGTGCAGCAGATTAATTATTTTTTAGTGTTTACTAAATACTAATGTTGTGAATCCTATACTAAAGGTTCATGAACAGCATTCATTAGTGTGTTGCAACTGTGTACAGGTCTGTGTTTGCTGTACAGTTGTCTTTCATTATGTCTGTGACGCCATTATGTGCTGATACACCTCTCTGATTCCTCACTTATTTAATGCTGCTTAAACACATGGATACTTGCGGGTGTCTGCTCAGATCCTCATGACAAAGCATGAATACTAAAGCCCTTCCGGTTATGTGATGTATTCTGTGAACATGCGCCCAAGCACACAATTTAAAGCACAAACATTCAGTATACTGTGTGTTGGGGAGTTTTACCATTCCCAACTAAAGTCAAGTTGCTGAGTCTGCCCCCTATTGGCTCTCACATTGAACTGCAACTCACACTTGGTTCTCAAGAAGGCTTTTGACAGACAGCTCCCAGGCAGGTAAGTACATCCGCTGAGACCACAACGCTGATGATAAGAGAAACATTCAGAGCTCCAGAACTTCAGCAGTGTGGGAACCGCTCTCTCACTCTCAAGCTAAAGAGGCTATCTTATCAAAACAATGTCACTTAGTCAGGACAGGATGATAAAGGCGGACTATGGGAAGGAGTGAAACATGTATATGACAGTCTGTTATGTGCAGGTCAAATTACTATGGACCCCCTTGACGTTTCCAGGGATCTCAGAAGCGGAAGTCATCATAGTTGGGTGAAAACTACAAAAAATATAATTCTGTTGTGTTCCCATTTGCTCTGAAAGCAAAATAAAAAAATCCATAATGGTGTTTCTATGAAAAAAGAGGGGAAAAATGTCAACTTTACTGTCACTCTCATTGTAATAGAAACACTCACGCAAAAAAAGTTAGCTTTGTAATTTAATGCCAAGGTTATAAATGTTATTTTTTTTAAAGTGAAAATATAAAAAGCATATCATCACGATCTCTGAAAGGGTCTTTATCGGTGTAGTTTATTCCCCTTGTTAGTTTTTGCCTCCTTATATTCCCAAAGGAAAAATTTGATTGTGGCAAAAATACTATGTCTTGTCTTCGGCACATAAACTAAAGCATTTATGCCAAAAAAAAAAAAAAAAAAAAAAAATCATGGTATCACCATGCTTATGCTTTTTTTTATTATTATTATTTTTTATACATGTGCAGTTGCATGTATTGCAATCATCAGAGTCATCAGACGAGCTGTGATTCGGAGGAGGGCCATTGGCAGGTGCGAGAAGTACAGAAACAAGCACACACACGTACAAGGTGAGGGAGGGGTGTTTAATGGGACCTCTACGGAGGCAGAAGGGAACATCTGTGGTCATTAGACTGCATACAAAAGGAGCCCCCCTTATTCAAACAGTCTCGGGGCCTCTTTGGACGCTCAGGCTCTGAAGCGTACCCTCCTAATTCAAGGCTTTCAGCAGCAATCATCATTAACATTTCAGGATGCGTGTGTTTTGTGTTCACCCCCAACCAGCACATAGAAAGTGAAATAGGTGGCACACTAAAGAGTCTTTTAGTGATTTGGTGGTTCGTCAAGTGCATTAATTGATCATAAATTATGCGAAGTCTGTGCCAGGATCTTTAATAACTGTGCTAAAATTCAGAATAAATGATCCTCATGATCTTAAAAACCTTGTTTTATCTATCTTACGCTTAAATGCTTGTAATTAGTTTTGTAAATGCTGCCAATGTAAACAAAAATTCCTAGAGTGATATATTTATTTATTATATCATTTTTATTACTCCAATGTCCAGAGTGTGTTGTAATAGGCTTGATTATATGATGAAGTGACTAGATTAAAGGGTATTTTATTATTTTTGGTTACTATATAATTTCCATACTTTATCATTATTATTATTATATGCATCATATATATCATTAAATATATTATATATATAAAGAATGGCTTTTTTAAAGATAAATATTTAAAAAGGCACTAGCTCATAAGTGTTTACCGTAACCAGTAGGTTGAACACTTGATATTTTTTTTTAACCACTGAATTTCTCCTGTTTTCCACATTAAGCTTTTGTGGGCTTAGGCTGTGGTACATTATAGATGGTGGATCAACCATATGGCTTATACGTTATGACATGAGCAAGACCATGACTGCACTCCCAGCCTTCTTTTAAATCAGACTAATGAAAAGAGATTAGCCTTATCAATATTTATCAGAGAAGCATTACCTCTCCAGCACAAAGATGGCCATGTCTGACCTGACAGATTTAAACATCAAATATAAGGTGTTTATTAAAGGTTGCATAAATATCACACAGCAGATGTCATAGTGGTGCATCTAAGGACACTATCACACAAACAGAGACTTTATGACTTTTTTAATCAGGGAGGTATTGAAGAGCTATATTGCAATGGATATTGGATATTACATGTCTCATAAAGGTTCTAATTTACACACTTTTGCATAACATTTACATGCCAGTAATGCTTTCCAGCAGTTAATGGCATTTTTTCCTGGAGCAGTTACATCCTTTCAGAGACAATCACTCTACAATTCGAGCAATGCCGAGCAGAGTCGCTCCGCGTGCTGGGACTGATGATTGTCGCTTTCAAATTCATGTGTGGCCTTTCTCAAATCAAATTACTGCTTTGTGCCTTAGAAAAGCTTAGCGACTTTCTGGGAACCGGTTGCAGGTCTGGTGCAAGAGAAATATGAACACGTCTCTTATTAAATTCTGATATTTGTGAGCGGAGACTATTACAGTGGACAGCAGCTATGATCGCTGACACATGGATATTAGCCCTGTACGGCATGCAAATGAGGCCACAGACATTAGCCCATGCTTGAGGAGGTACAATCAGTTATTATCAGCTCAATCAAGCACAGAGCTTTAGCTGTTATAATGACCCACACGCCACCAGTGTAATGCAAAATGGGGCATATTTTAGCTTGATGGAAGTAGAGGGAGGAATAACTGAAATGTCTTTGTTTCTGTCTCTGTTTGGTTTTGCATAACTTTTTCTATTGTGCAAAATCTAAGTCTGTTTATTCCTCGTGTTTTGTTTGGGGCCTGAGAGACTCCGAAAGATGCAAAAATCGACTTAATAAATGGATAGTTCATCCAAAATGGATAATCATATTCTAGAAAAAAAAATGCATCACGGGTTCCACAAAAATATTAAGCAGCACAACTGGTTTCGACATTGATAATAATAAGAAATGTTTCTTGATCAGCAAATCAGCATATTAGAATGATTTCTGAAGGATCATGTGACACTGAAGACGAATGGTGCAGAAAATTCAGCTTTGCCACAAAAATTTAGTAATTTATCACCGGAGTAATGACATTTTAAAATATATTGTATAATTTATTATTTCACAATATTACCATTTTACTGTGTATCAAAAAATACAGACTTGGTAAGCATAAGACACACACACACACACACACACACACACACACACACATACTCATACATACATACATACAGAGGAAAGTGTATTCTTAATGACTATTATTATTTTTATATACATCATCTCTGGGACCCCAAACATAAAGACAGTAGTCAACAAAACATGGGTTATGTTTGCTATTCGATTGCTAAGATTATCCTGCAGACCACCTTCATTGATAAACAAAAGTATGACAAAACGACAGCTTGAAAAACAAAAATGTAGATGTCCTTGCAGCCAGCTGTCTTTCTTCAATGAAGATTTAAAGTGAAACAGATAAAAAGAAGTTATATTATTAGACATCCTTCACATCTGTCAGTTTAGCCTCACACATGCTCCTATTATCTCTCAGAATGTTCTGACGCTGGCTTCTGCGTGTCTGGTGGCTTCTGAGAGCACCTCAATCATTCATATGAAAGTCATAGAGGGTGGACAATATAACTAAAATGACGCATGAAAAGCTTTTAACTTTGAACCAACAAACTATTATACAGCTGCAGAGTGAGTCATAGATTATTTGCTAATTAGCAGTATGTGTCAAAGATGCCTGACGAGACATGATTGTATAAGCATGTCATGGAGAGCAAATTGCAGGTGCACTGGAAAAAAAAGAGAAAGGGAACAACCTTAAAAAAAAAAAAGACAGCATATGGTTTATTATCATGGACAAACAATTTAGGTCTTTAAAAAAAACATCATCTATATTGGGAAAAGTACATATATATGTATGCGCCAGACTGGGGGTTGGGGCCTTAGGGCCCGGATTACAAATTAGACAGGGGGCTCTGTTTAGAATATCTGTACACTATCTGCACACTACTGTTCAAAAGTTTGAGGTTGGCAATATTTTTTGGCAAGAGAGAAATCTCTTATGCTCACCAAGGCTGCATTTACTTGATCAAAAATACAGTAAAACAGTCGTATTGTGTATTATTACAATTTAAAATAACTGTTCTCTGTTTTTTTGTTTCTTTATTATTATAAAAATTATATAATTTTTTCTCTGTACTTTATTCCTGTGATAGCAAATATGATTTTTCAGCAGCCTCTACACCAGTCTTCAGTGTCACACAATCCATCAGAAATCATATTCATATGCTGATTTGGTGCTCAAGAGACTTTCTTACTATTATCAGTTTTGAAAACAGATCTATTTATTTGAAATAAAAAAAATTAAAAATAATTTGCAACAATATACAAGTCTTTACTGTCACTTTTGATCAATTTAAAGGGATAGTTCGGCCAAAAATGATATTTAACCCATGATTTACTCACCCTCAAGTCGGCATATGACGTCCTACGTCATACGCCGGCATCCATCTGCCGTGAACGCGCGTCGACTGTTGCCGGAAGCAAGATATTTTAATTTATAAAGTTTTAAATATGTATATTTTTACGACAAAACCGCACGGATTACCCTCAGAAGGCCTTCGTTTATCCCCCTGGAGCCGGATGGATTACTTTTGTGAAGGATGCATGCACATTTTGGGACTTGAAGGAGGTGGACCCCATAACTTCACATTATAACCACTGAAAGATCTAAGACATTTTCTAAAATAACTGAAAATGTGTTCGTCTGAAAAAAGATTGGCATATGCATCTCGAACGGCTTGAGGGTGAGTAAATCATGGGTTAAATATCATTTTTGGCCGAACTATCCCTTTAATGTGTCCTTGCTGAATAAAAGTTAAGTATTTAGAGTATTTCTTTAAAAAAAAAAAAAAAAAATCTTACTGACCTCAAATTGTACTGGATATAACATGACATAGAAAATCATCTAAATCCATCCCAAGAGTTATATTTAAAATGCATGTTACTACCAGGTGTAAATGCAGATGTGTCTGACTACATCTGATCAAATCACACAAGAGCAACTTAATTCCATATAAACAGGACCTGTGTCATTCTCAACCACTTCCAGATTTCTGCACATTTTCAGGAGCCGTACCGGCGCACACACTGAGCCACTCAGTCTCTGTCGAAGTGTCACATGTAACTGTCTATTAACTATTAATGGGAGTAACAACTGTCACGGAAATAACTGAAATAAGAGCCACTCCTCTTCACTAATCGCATTCAAGATGTCAGTAGTCTGCGGCGAGGGTCAGAGGTTAGATATGCCATTCGGCCAAGCAGATACACAGCAATTATGAGCAGCCTGCTTTAACCTTGTGACCCATGTGGGCTCACTGGACAGCTGGGATATATTGGGAATAAGTCAAAGCCATCATTTCTGTAAGCAGAGGAGAGATGATGGGACATAATTGACACGGCACCACTCCAAATGCCTCCGGCATGGCCCCAGTGAGGGGTCTGCCTAGGTCCGTGGGTAATGGCGTGAGAGGACATGCTCAGGCCTAACCAGACGTCCACAGACACAGAGGGCCAGTCCAATCTATTTCAATCAGGAGGGAATGTTTCACTTTTTATTACTTTTTCAATTCTCTCATTCCGATCAGCCTTGCCCAGATAACAGTACTATTAGCCCCTTAGATCAATGTGTTTTTATTTTCCCTGCCCCTCTTCCCCCTAATGCAACCCCCTCCCTCGACCCGTATTGGGTATCGGAAAACCAAATTACTTTATCTCTTCTCCCTTGGGAAGGCTGCCAAGGAAAAGTTGATTTGCAGCAGCACAATGGCACTCCTTATCCTCTCATCTTCAACCCCCTCTCTCTCTCTCTCTCTCTCTCTCTTCATCTCTCTTTTTCTTTTTGGCTGGAAGAAGGAGCCAATCAAAGTGCAATGAAAGAGGAAGAGGAAAAAGATGAAGACAAAAAATAATTAGAGTTCTGGCTGATGAGCGCAAGAGGAAACCCACGTCTGAGTAGGGAATCGCGGATAGACATGGACTCGATGGCCCCCTCTACGCTGCAACCAGCACCGCTTCACTTTATCTTCCAGAATTACAGCCATTTATCAGTCTGTGCAGAAAACTGTCAGTCCATTACACGCTCTCGCATGCAGGCGGAGGGGGGCGTCCCGTCAGAAGCGCTCCTAATGGCTGCGGCAAGCGGCCCTGACCGAGGGTCACAGAGGACATTCATTAGAAAACTGTAACTTGGCTAATCGCAGCTCACTTAACACCACATCATGGATGAGTGCCTGCCAATGACACAAAAAGAGCTCCATTGTGTCGTCTGGTTTTGGTAAACAGTGCAAATGCACACCAAGGAGAATGAATGACAGTTCTGGGGGAGACACA
Organism: Squalius cephalus; assembly: GCF_949319135.1. Classification (NCBI taxonomy): domain Eukaryota; kingdom Metazoa; phylum Chordata; class Actinopteri; order Cypriniformes; family Leuciscidae; genus Squalius; species Squalius cephalus. The sequence goes on along the minus strand of NC_137133.1, from coordinate 5,810,035 downwards.
GGGCACTTTGGGAGACAATTGCGAGTCCTACTAATTCCTTATTTACTCCACCACAGCTATTATCCTACAAGTTCAATCAGGGTCCCTCATCATAATAGAAGAAAATCAGGTCTCTCTTGTAGCCCACGTTTACATGGTTATCTTTGCCTGTTGTTGTGAAACGAGTTTGTTGGCCTTGTACAGTAGCAGTGTGTTGGAGGTAAACATGATCAGGCAGGTTTAATGAGAGCTCTGGGAGGAGTGCGGAGTTTTCAGTTTAGCCTTAGTTTACACTGCAGGGGAAATAATATTTTTCTTAAATTACATTTTTTAATTTATTCAGTTATATGTTGACAGATCTGATTTGTTTCTGCGCAGATTGCCGTTGCTTTTGCTAACACATCCATGTTGGATATCAAATTGAAGATGCAATTTGTTTATAGATTCACCGTGTGCATGCAGTGGATGTTTGAGTTTTGGGGCAGCATCTAAATTTGACAACATTCATTGCATACAACATTGTAAAAAAAAAATTTGAAAAAAAGCAAGCAACAAAACAGTTATTTTTTAATGGAGAAGGCTATTGCTGAGCACCTCATCTGACGTGGTGCATAGGAATTATACACAGCTGCTACTGTAAACACACTCATAATGCTTGCCCCGCCCCTGGCTTCTTCTGATTGGTCCACTGCTGCTCAGGGTTGCCAAGTCTGCGGTTTTCCCGTGGAATTGGGCTACTTTTAAACTGTTGCTGTGGGCTCATTTTTATTCCCCTGTGGATTAAGGATTTGGCATATTGCATAAATATGTAATTATGTTTTATATTCTACCAATGATAAAACTGCTAGAAGTTTTGTGAAGGAGGGTCACAGGTTTGGAGCCTTTGAGCTGTGTTTATGGTCACGAAAAAGTGTTTTTCCATTTGCCTATGTGACTGTAAAATTTGTATTCTAGGTATATAGGAATTGCATATTTTTAGTTATAATATTTAGGATATGGTCATTGGGCTATTTTTGATTGGCCATACACTGACCTGGCAATCCTAAAGCTCCTACTACATGAAAAAAATATATATTTTAACTTGACATAGCATCTTAAAAATGCAGAGTTCATGCATGAAACATCGAAAAAGCAGCACGAGGCATCACAGATGGTAAAACATGTCTGTCTAGGGGGCCATTCACATCTTTTTGCATATAAAAATGTGAGACACAAAGCAATGGAATGGAAATTAACCTTTTTTTTTTAAAACATGAACCGCTTGAACAGTGTATTTTTACAATAGCGTGTCGTGCGAGTCGCTGCAATGCTCAAACATGTCAGTCTAGCGCAGGGGTCAGCAACCTATGGCACTCGGAAGGATAATCAACGAAGCTTGATGGATCTGTGTGCTAGCGCAGGTTAAAATCTCACAATTGAATAGCTTCTAACTTAATAAAACAGCCTGTGTGATTATGAGGCCTGATTACCTCAAAATGTACGCCTGTATGCAAGTTCGAGGGACTTTATTTAAAAGAAATACATACACCTCTTTAGCTACTGTCACGTGTCAGTGATTATCTCTCTACGTGCGAATGTTGGCACCCGTGCCATAGGTGGCCGACACCTGGTCTTGCGCATGTTTACAATGGAAAAACTGCACAGTGGAATGCAAAAACGAGTTCTGTGTGAACAGCCCTAGCACGTTTACGCCGGGAAAAAGAAAAAATATTGAAACGCAGTGCAGCAGAATGCAAAAATGAGTTCTCTGGTCAAGCTCAGAGTACAGCTGCTTATTAGGGAGCAATTGATAAATGAATAGGGACGATTGATTCATTGACAGTGCGAAGAGCTTGTCTGCTTATCTTCATCTGTGTTTGGATCAAAAACCATTTGGCTTGGCAACAGTAAATGGAGGTGTATGGATCCACCTGTTCCATTAAATTAGATCTTCCCTCCCTCCAGGTGACCTGTCATTGTCAATATTACCAATGCAGACCACTCACCTCAGTCTGACTAAATAGTGTTTGACTTCTCGACTTTAACCGCTATAATTGAGTTCATTTCACAGTTAACCTTTTTAGGAAGAACCATGGACCTCATTTGCAAGTATTGATTGCATCACATGCTAAACAGTCTCTAACATATCTGAACCTGGTCTTCCTTAAAGTCATCTCCATATCTCTAAGGGGTGTGAGGCCTTTTCCATAAACTCTATAATCTGCATTAGCAAACATTTGGATAATGCTATTCAAGCTGTACTCCATTGTTCTCACACTATAGGGGAAATTTAGGTTGATGCAATAATCATTCTACAGAGAGACACATTCTTATAAAAAAATATATTAGTTATGCTGCATTCCATTCAACTCTGAAAAGCTGGAATGCTTTGTGGAAAAGTGCAATTAAATTGCCCTTAGATATTCTTGCAGAAGTCCATAACTCCAATGTTGCAGAGATGCGGGTGTATGATTGGAGATCATGGCAGAACCTAAGGAGATGAACTAGTTTAATATAAAACAATCAATTTTAAATAACTAAAATACCTCAATAAGTCAAAGTTACAACATTACACAATAAAACCTAACCTAGCCACATTGGAAATATGTGCCTCTACCTACTTTTCTGCAAAACACAAATAACATTTATATCTTTTCACATATATAATAATTACATGGACAGATTAATTGATTATTCATTGATTTGATTGATTTCACTTTGAAAGTGTCGCAAAACGTAATATTATTTTGCAGAAATGTCGCCAAAGACCTGTTTAGCAAACCTGTATAGCGAACATATGTGTGTAAAACATGCAAATGATCTTCATGCACATGCTGAATAGATACATTTATTTATCCTCCACAATTTGGCTGTTGGGAGACTTTTGATTGAGCACCTCCAGAGCTAATTTTGTTGACATATGTGACCCTGGACCACAAAACCAGTCACATGGCTCAATTTTATGAAATTGAGATTTATACATCATTTGAAAGCTGGATAAATAAGCTTTCGATTGATGTATGGTTTGTTAGAATAGGACAATATCTTGAAAATCTGGAATCTGAGGATGCAAAAAATCGAAACATTGAGAAAATTGCCTTTAAAGTTGTCCATTTATGTTCACGATTATGTTGCATACACTCATAAAAATATACGTTTTATATATTTACGGTAGTAAATTTACAAAATATCTTCAAGGAACATGATCTTTACTTAATATCCTAATGATTTTTGGCATAAAAGAAAAATCGATAATTTTGACCCATACAATGTATTGTTGGCTATTGCCACAAACCCGTGCGACATGTGACTGGTTTTGTGATCCAGGGTCACATAAACTATGTGAACTAAACTAAACTAAACTAAACTAAACTAAACTAAACTAAACTAAACTAACACTACTTAATGATGTCACTTCCTGTTTGCAGTTAAGCTAATAAACCATTTAAAAGCCCATTTCCTGTGCTTAATTTATCTGCACACTGAAACTACATAAGTGTGTTCGTATAGCCTTTAGGCAAAAATTAAATAAATAAATAAAATAAGTTGAGTAACATTCCCAATGACTGGTAAAGGAATGTTCCTCGCACCAATCATGGTTACTGTCTTTAGCCTCTTACATGCTAATGACTTTAGCATATCCTAAAACACTCTGTAAATCTTCAGTTTGAGAATGGTGGGCAGCTTAAGGAAAGGCCATGTATGAACCACAAATGAAATGAGATCTCCACAAAGAGCCCCTTAACAAGGACTTCAATTAGAGAAGGACAATTTATCAGGGCTGGACTGATGAGCCAGAGGAACCAGCATGGCACAAAGCCCTGCTGAGACTGCAGTCTCATTATACCCCTGCAGCCCATGGTCTAAACCATCCGCTCCACATTCAACCCCTGCGCTCTTGCTAACAGACATATGCAGCGATCCGTTTCACAGGGCCTCTTCAGTTAGACTGGCTGATTATTCCAGAAGATTTAACAGGGCTCTGTAATGGTGGCAAACACACTTGACATTGGGCCTACATGTTTGGGTTGACGACCGTAGGCTTATTACGCTTATCACGCAGACAGACTTGTCTATTCTGGATCAATGCTGTCTGATTATTAACTCCAGTACATATTATTTAACATAGCTCAAAGTGAAAAGTACCACTGAAAGTGCTATAACTCCACTTTGAGCCAGAATATATCTGTAGGTTTTAAAACCTGTGCTCAATTTCCTCTCCCAGGCACTGATCCAGAACCATATGAATAATGGCAGATATGAATAACATGCACTCTATCAAATGAAACAATAGAAAGCATTGAAGGTTGAAAAACAATGAATGCTAATAAATACTGGCTGCTGCATCGATTTGTTCTTCTAAATTGTTTTGTTTGATTGCTTGGCTGTTTCTTTTCAGTGAAAGCAATGTAATAAGATGAGTTGTAATGTGTCCAGCATCAGGTTTGCTGACGAGGCCCATCTGCACCTTGTTCATGTATCAAATGCTTGACTACTCATCAGTTTGTGGATTTGTATTTCTATGAAAATCAATAACCTCAGACTAATGGGTTACTCTATCTACAGAACAAGTTGCCAATGTTACAGGTCTCATGTGATGGCCTCTTGCCATGGGACCACTAAGGTCATACACATTTATCTTTGCCTGCATCAAAAGTATTTAATACACTTCATGCTTATACACTTACCGCCACAAAAAAAAAAAAAAAAAAAAAAAAAAACAGAACAAGTCATGATTTTGATAGTTTTTTCACATGCTAGATGTGGCCTACATCTAACTGTGAGCAGCATTCAATAAATAAATAAAAATAACAGCTTAATGGTTCCATTGCATTGGAACATGATGTATAAAAAATGGCAATGTTACTGTTAACTTTGCAAGTGCTCAGTAAAAAGTCTCCAACTTGTGCGCCAAATTGTGGAATAATGCATTTAATAAGATCAAATTGAAAACATATCTTGCATAAGGTATTTACAAAGGATTTTTTTTTACAGCAATCAGATAACAGGCCTTGACTAGGTATTAAACAACAATACTAAGCATTTATTTAAATGTAGAGTATTGTTATAATTTTGTATTGTTTTAAAATTAATTCATTTATTTTACCACTGAAAAAAAGCAAGTTGTCATACAAACAACCAGACATTAACAATGAAGTCTTACGATAGTTGTAATCTGTTTGTGTTTGATTCGCTAAAAAACGCTGATTCATTAGAGTCATTCATTTGGGAACTGGACTACACTAGTTGTGCTGTATGTGTTTGATTCAATAAAAAGTTTTTAGTTCGGGAATCAGAATACGCTGGTAAGTTTCACACTGTTGCATAACACAGTCTCATTGCAATTTGTAACTATTTTATATATTGCCAAATTGGTTGGTAAATCATATGAATTCATACAATCTCATTCATACATTTAGTTAGGTTTATGCTGAGTTATGTTTAGGGGTGGACCGTCATGCTTAAGTTTTTCCTAAAAATTTGTGGCGTTTTCATACGAATGCATGGTAAAAATTCATACGCATGAATTTTCTCATGAGATCAGGTTGGAGTGTCCAACTATTTCTTCATCTGAAAAAGTTGTGACTCCATCGGCAGCATGAATGCATGCTCAAGAACTGCCATTAGGTTCTTGTATTAAAAACTGGTTCTGATATGAATCTGTAGTGCTGTAGGTACAAACAACAATCTCTCTTACTGTATCTTCATTCGTCAGAAAGGACACCGCCTGCTATCCTTGGCTAGAATGTCAGCTTCACTCGTTTTGAACCTGAAATGTACAAGCATGGCAGAGGATGTCAAATGAGCAGACAATAACAAACACTGAAAGTGTGTGTGTTGGCATGTGCGATACGTCCTGCAATCATACATGCTTTGCTCTGGCAGCCCATAAGACGCTCCACATATGGACTTGGCAGCTTAGCGCTGTCTCTCCCTTTGTTCAGCGGGTGACTGTTAGCTACCTGTCTGCTGGTGCTAATTAGCCATCTCTTCCTATCACCCAGATGCCTTCAGGAAGTATCACACATGTACACAGACATGTGGTGTACAACAGCCAAGGGAATATGGCAGTTGCGAAGTAAAGTATTCAATTCATGCCATTTGGTATTTTTGGGACGACATGGAAAAAAAGAATTCTCAGGGCTTTAAGAGCTTTACTTTACGATGTTTGGATTCCTGCATTACACATGTCATTAACTATAATTCTTGTTTCTAAAGTTGTACCTCAACTCTGCCTCCAAAATTACACTGTCTGGACTCAGAATTAAAGAATTTGTTTGGGTTCTACTTGGAATTCTTTATCACAGAACGGCTAAATTTATGGCCATGATCAATAATGCACAGACATAATATCTGAGAATAACAGCTTGTACTTGCTTCTGTTCCGTCTACAAGAACAGACTTGGCTGAATGCTGTCAGATAAAATGTTCAAAATTGATTCAACAGAAAAAGCTTTCAGAGAATGCTTCAGTGAGTATAGTCTGAAAAGTTTAGTCATGCTCTTTGGTTAGGAGTTAATAGAATGCCTTTTTTTTTCCGGGGTGAATGTACTCGATGACCCTGCGCTCAAACACAGAGCTGCCCGCTCTTCAAGAGATATGAAAGAAAAACAGAGAAACTTCAGAAACAGAGGATGATGCTCAGAAAAGGCTAAATTCATCCATGTCTTTTCTATTTTGTTCAGTAGTGCTGTGAACAGTTGTAACCTGTTGAATAAATCATGTGGCAAAAAAGTTAAGCACGTTTTCAGCGAATAACATTTCAGTATTTTCGTCACACAAAGCTATCATATTTACATTTATGCATCTGCCAGACACTTTTATCCAAAGCAATCCAAGGTACAAATTTTTTCAGCTCATGCATTCCCTGGGAATCGAAACCATGACTATGGGTTGCTAGCACCAAACTCTACTGTTGAACTAAAAGAAATGCTGAAGCATACAGCTTCAGAAGACTTGGAACATAGTGCAATTGTATAATACCTTTATAAGCTTTACAATAATTGTCCTGCCAACATTTTCACTGACCCCAAGTTTTTATTAGTATTTTTAGAAATGCATTTTAAATATTAAATATTTATATTTTCACTGAATTTGAATTTGAATTTGAAAATGTAAAACTTAAAAAAACATAAAAATATTTTTTTTTAATTGCAAAAAGCTGTAAATTATACCGCTAAAATGTAAACATTTATGAAAATTACAACACACCGTACAAAGCATTAGTGTTTGGTTTGTAATTTTTACAACACATCCCTACTGAGGGCCCTATCTTGCACCCAGCGCAATTGACTTTGTACACCGAAGCATGTATCATTCCTATTTTGCACCCGCGCACAGCGGACTTTTCCCTCCACAGACGCACGTCGGTAAACTAGGAAATGCATTTGTGCTCAGCAAAGGCAGTTTAGCGAAAAGAGGAGGCGTGTTCCGGCGCAAACGTTCCCTGGTGCTGTTTTGCAGGTTTAGAAAACAATTCCTCCACTGACCAGGAAAAACCTAGTCTAAAGTCAGTGGCGCGATGCGCATGTTATTCATATGCTATTTTAAGGGCGCATGCTTGGCCATAATCAATGTAGCGTGTGCACAACGCGCATACACTTTGCTTATCTCATCTACACACAGACGCAGCAGTTCTCATTTTTAGAAAACCATACATTATTACAAGGAAAAATATTAACACACGAGGGAAATCATTGCTGAAAAAATAGGCATAAATCTAGCTTACACATTTACCCAAATTATTATACGACTGTTTAACCGAAGCTAATTTGGGTGTGTTTCTCCATCCCCATACAATGTCACTTCTCTGTTTTACGGCCCTGACGAGAACGTCTGTCTCCTCGGCTGTGAACCGCTCCTGGCGTGCGCCTGCAAATCCGCCGTTATAATAGCAATCCGCCATTGAACAAGCGCGCCTGCTCTTAAAGGGAATGTGAGATGTCGCTCTGATTGGTTTATTTCACGTTACGCCCAAACCACACCTATGAGTAATGAAGCTACTTCAGACCAACCCATTTTAGGTTTGCGTCGGGCGCAAGAGTCATTTATCCCGCCGGTATAATAGCAACAGCGCCCAAGACCCGCCCACAAAGTTACTTGCGTTTCGCGCTTGATACTTGCGTTTCAGATCGTTAAAATAGGGCCCTGATACTTTCAAGATCATTACAAGTCGTTTTTGTTATCAGTAGAATTTGCAACAGCAGTGTTCAATAGATTACAGAAAACAAAACATTTCAGTTTGTAAGGCATACAGAATGGATGTATGAGATCGATGAATGTAAATTTTTAGTGGCAAAGCAGCAGTGTCCTGAAAGGAAGAATGACTGTTCTGTCAACTGGTCCAAAACTGACTGTTCATCCTTTCTGTTGACCCCTAGCTGAAACATAACCACTTGTTATTCGATACACCAACAAGAATCTATATATCCAGCAACCTACACAAGAAAAACTTTAAATCATCAAAGACAGTCAGATCATCATAAACTATAAATGATGTTGTGCCTTCGGCAACAATGTGTCCTAGTCTCATCATCCTTCCAACAGTAATTCTCCAATAACTCTTGTGCTGTTAGTTTATTGCTGAGTGTTTTATGTGCTATAACGGGTGGCAAATTTGATTTCAGATGCTGATAGTGATGATGTGATCATCATGCAATTTACTAATAGCACCAGCTAATAATTCATACCCCACATTGCATGTTGTGTGGAAGAAAAAAAACCTTCAGATGTTATAAATCCTAAATGTTGAGACCGTGTGTGTGTGTGTGTGTGTGTGTGTGTGTGTGTGTGTGTGTGTGTGTGTGTGTGTGTGTGTGTGTGTGTGCGTGTGCGTGTGCGTGTGTGTGTGTGTGTGTGTGTTTTGGAGAACAATTTATGAGATTAATATATAAACCACAGATATGCTGTGCACTGGCTGTACACACTAATACATTTGTGCATCTCTCTTCCCTATAAAAGCTGATCTAGTAAAACTCCATTGTTATTTTCTGTCGGAGAGGATGCAGGTTGATATTGGCTCTCTGCTGCTGTAGTTGACCCTGCGCCCTGCGTTTTGCTGAGAGAGGTGAAGATTTGACACTCAGCGGGTTATACTGTAACACCCCTGCTGCTCCTCTCTCCTTGGCCTGCCTCACAAACCTCTGCATCTGCTCTTTAAAGCAGCGGCTTTAGGACTCAAACATATGGTGCTGCAGTGGAATCAGTCTCCTTCACTTTCTGCAACTCAAAGTAAAAATAAAGCTAGCTGTTATTTGCTGGTGCGTTATATGTTATCACTGCAGCCTTAGTGGAAAACCTTCTCATGGAGCTTGAAGACTACACATATTTAAATGTGATGACATTTTTTCCATGTTCAAATTCTTTCTCCTATTCCATCTTAATGAGAGACATTTCAAGGTCAGTAAGATACTGTTACTCTTATTCAGCAAGGATTCATTACATTCATCAAAAGTGCAGTAAAGACATTTAAAATGTTACAAAAGATTTCTGTTTCAAATAAATTATGTTCTTTTGAACGTTCTATTAATCAAATAATCCTGAAAAAAAAAAGTGTATCAAGGTTTCCACAAAAATATTAACGCTGATAATAATAAATGCATATTAGAATGATTTATGAAGGCCAGTGAAGTAATGGTTGCTGGAAATTCAGCTTTGCCGTCACAGGAATAAATTGCATTTAAAATATATTAAAATAGAAGATTTTAAACTGTAAAAATATTTCACAATATTACGTTTTTACTGTATTTTTGTAGCCCTTTATTTTACAGGTCTGCTCCCCATATTCTTTCACATTAAAAATCATACAGACTTTCCGTTACATCAAAGCAAACTCATGAAGCACTGTACTATGAATTCTGCATAGTTTAGGATAATAACTTGCAATTGGACAGAATTGATTCAATTGATAAAAATCTGCGTACATAAACATAGTCGATGCACCTTTAATCAATAGGTTCAGTCTTGAGTGACTGGAGGCCGGTTTTGAGCATGCCACCCGATCTGATCCAGAGAAAGTCAAACCCCCATTTATGCTAACTCAGCCTCTGACCACAGCATTAGCCGACCCGATTCTTGACACGACGTGCTGTGGCCTTGTACTTAACATGTTAATTGCTATTACATTTTCCAATGGCTCAGTGAATTGTTCCCTGAGTGTGGTCACTGACATCTTGACCTATTGTAAATTTTACTGTGATTTATTGGGATCGTCCGGCGGTCGTTTCTATCGTCATAATGGTAAAGCTCTGTGGTGAGGCCTCATGAATATTTCAGAAGCCCAATTAAACTACTGCTGACCCCAAAGAGCTTCAGAGCTCCTATGGAGCCAGGTAACATCAGGACAGTGTGGGCCGTTTGTAGCTATCATCTTACTTCCACCAACACTAAGCCAGCTTTTCCTCAGCTTGAGCGTTTTCAGTGGTCATCAACTTATCAAATGAAGAAGCAATATCTTTGTTGAGGCTCACATACCCATTAGCTTATTCATATTGTTTGTGAGGGTAATGTGATGAAAATGCAAAACAGAAACTGTATAATATTTCCATTGTTCATGGAACATGACTTCTGCTATTCTCTGACGTCTGTTTTCATTGTTTAAAGATGAAAGGAATGATTTCCATTCTATAATGGAATTTAAATTCAAATGTCAACAGCAATTTTTCCTGCTGTACGCCCATATTTCTGCCGCTCGTAAAGTTTGGGTGCCCTTGCTTGCCTTTGCACCTCCAGCTGTGTTTTTTTTTGTGTGCATTTTCATCTCTTTAGTTTGCATCTTGTTCAGTTCTTCCATCACAGAGATCTACAAGCATTGAATTAAACAGCAGGCTGTCTCTGTTGAAGGGAACTTTGAATAAATGGGGACACCATGTTGGCTGAATTAAACTCTCAGTGATTTGGGGATAATTTCACTGTTTCACCTTAAAGGGTTAGTTCACCCAAAAATTCTGTAAGTAATTACTCACTCTTATGTTGTTCCATCCCCGTAAGACTTTCATTCATCTTCGGAACACAAATTAGACAACACAAATAACACAAAAGATATATTTGATGAAATCTGAGAGCTGTCTCACTCCTTCACAGGCTGCTAGGTTATTGATATCTGCCGGCCCAGAAAAGTTAGTAAAGACATCGTTAAAATAGTCCAAGCAACTACAGTGGCTCAACCTTAAAGGGGTCATATAATGCCATTTTTGTACAAACTAATATGATTCTTTACGGTCTAAATGAAAAGTTTGTAATGTACTTTAATTAAAAATTATCATTAGTATTGTAAGAAAACACTCATTTTACCTGGTCAAAACCAGCTCTGTTTTCAGCACGCCGTTTAAGTGCATGTGTCTTTAAATTATAATGAGCTTTGCTCACCCCACCCCTCTGTTCTGTGCATACACCGTTTGTAACACAATAACACAATAACCATAACGCGTTGTTCATTATAAACGTGGGATTATGAATTATATTGAGAACGTCGTACATACAAAACATGCCGTAATGTACCCTGAGTGTAAACAGCCGCATTCATCGTGAAGCGCGCTAGCGATTTGCAAAGATTAATATAAATATTAATATAAAGCTTAATAAAACGTTACACTAACTTCAGTTCTTCTGGAGGTGCAGCAGGAACACGAATAGTTGGTACCGATCTTTTTTTCAGGAGCAGCTTCTTAGCAAAACCAGCTTTATACTGACCCTCGTTTGTAAAGCAGTCTGGTGTGAAATGATTCGCGCAAACATGAAAGCATTGACGTTGATCGTGGGGAATATTCCCTTCGAAAACAAAACTCAGCCACTGCGTCTTCAGCGGTTCGGATTTAGGAACATTAAAATGACTGCTGTGTTCGTTATTACACCCAAGAACAGAACACCACAATCGCTTAGACGCCATTCTGCTCATAGACAGTGATCCAGCGTATCAACAATGACCGCGCCGGGTCTGCACGGACTATGATTGACAGCTCGCTCACGAGCGAGTGCGGGTCTGTGTTGAAACGCTGCTGTCAATCAACAATCGTGGGAGGGGCGTCGATTTTGTGGCGTCACAAAATCGAACGGCTTGATTTGAGACAGAGGAAAACATATAAGAAGATAAAAAAAAAAACACTGGATGGATTTTTATCATTTTATGATACACATTTCAGTACAATCAACTTGTAAAAGTGCATGTACCATTATATGACCCCTTTAAGTTTATCAAGCGACAAGAATACTTTTTGTGTGCAAAAAAAACCCCTAAAATAACGACTTTATTCAACTATTAATTTTCTTCTGTGTGGGCCTCTAAGTGAGTTCACGTAGTGTAACAGCGCAGCGCTTCTGGGTTGTACGTCAGAACGTAGGCTCGCTATTGGCCAGCATCACACGCATCACACGCATCACACACATGACCAGCGTCGGCCAATAGTGAGTCTACGCTCTGACGTACGACCCAGAAGCGCTGCGCTGTTACACTATACGTCAACTGCTTAGGAGAATGAAAGAATGAGAAGAGATGGTTGAATAAAGTCGTTATTTTTGTTTTGTTTTTTGCACACAAGGTTGAGCCACTGTAGTCACTTGGACTATTTTAATGATGTCTTTACTGACTTTTCAGGGCTGGCAGATATCAACCTTGCAGCCTATGAAGGAGTGAGCCAGCTCTCAGATTTCATCAAAATATCTTAATTTGTGTTCCGAAGATGAACGAAGGTCTTACGGGGTTGGAACAACATGAGGGTGAGTAATTACTGACAGAATTTTCATTTTTAGGGGGGAAATAACCCTTTAAGCTCCTTGTGGACTTCTTTCTCAAGTGAAATCACCTTCCTGCATACAGATGCCTGAAGTAGATATGAGTCTCCGAAAGGGGTCACATGGAAATGATGGACATTTGACACACCAGGTCAAAATAAGCTTTGCATGTGAGGGTGTTTCTTCAACTGCTAGCATTTTCATCTCCATATATCTCACATATTTCAACCTCTTCTTTTGTATTTTTTAGTATTAAACTTGAAATCTGTCTTCATACTTTTTCTCTTTTCCAAAGGTCTTGAAAAATTATATTTTTAATATATATAAAAAAAAAATCAATTATTAGCTATCATTAAAATTAAGGTTGAAATAAACATACAGTAAATAATTGTAATATTTCTTGTGTGAAGATATTTTTTACACAAATTACGACTGTCCCTCATTTTCTCATAATTTCCATCAAAACCACAATTTTACCCATAATCGTTTTTGTTCTCTCCAAAAGTTAGTGTACTTTGTTACAAAGGATACAAAAACAGAAAAAATGGAATAACAGAACTTTTGTATTGTGCTTAAATTTAGTCAAAATTATACAAAAGTGTAAATATTATTTACACTACCGTTCAAAAGATTTGGGTTAGTAAGATTTTATTTTTAAAGAAATTAATACTTTTTTCAGCAAGAAAGCATTAAATAATAAATATAAGTAAATATTTCAAATAAAAATGCTGTTCTTTTTAACGTTAATCAAAAACTAGAACAAATATGACTGTTACCAAAAGAAAAACTATAAATCATCAACACTGATAATAATAATAAATGTTTATTGAGCACTAAATCAGTATATTAGAATGATATCTAAAGGGTCATGTGACACTGACTGCTGAAAATTCAGCTTTGCCATTACAGGAATATATTACATTTTAAAATACATTAGAATGGAAAACAGTTGTTTTAAATTGTATAATATTTCACAATACTACTGTTTTTGCTCCATTTTGATCAAATCAATGCAGTCTTGGTGAGCATAAAAGACTTCATTCAAAAGCATCACAATCTTTGAACAGTAGTGTAATTGTGTGTATTTTGGATACATAAAATGCTAACAATGAAATAGGTGGGTTTATTTTCCAAAAGTGCTCATAGTTGAAGAAACCCCCAAACTGAAACATGACTGTTGGCCATCCTGTTCATCCAATATGATCTCACGACCAATTCGTACGAATTCGTACGAGTGATAAAAAGGTGGCTAATTCGTATGAATTCGTACGACCTCAATTTGTACGATTTTTCTAAACCCACGTGATGGGTAGGTTTAGGGGTGGGGTCAGGGGTAGGTCATTCGTATGAATTCATACGAATTCGTCAATTCGTAAAATATGTACGATTTAGCAAAAATCGTACTAATTCGTACGAGTGAGGTCGTATGAATTCGTACGAATTAGCCACCTCGTATAATTCATACGAATTGCCGTGAGATCAGGCTGGTTCATCAGATGCTCTTTTATTTCGAACTGATGACTGAAGTGTGGATGAAACAGGTTCACACACAATCTTGCTCTGCACTCATTTCTCTCCTTTTTCTTTATTCGCCTGATGTTATGCTGATGAGAGTTCGCTCCCTGTGATGGTCCATTTGACCAAATTTCTCCTGTGAGGGTCATCGGAAATTTGATTCAGCGTCCCCGAGGGAAATAAGAATGGCAGAAGGAGGCTGGCCAGGCCCAGGTTATGGAGCCACTTGGGAGGAGGAAAAGAAGGAAAGTGGGGTGGTTTCCCATCAGGCAAAGCAATAACCTCACCTCCGTTAGGCGAGCAATAATATCGCCACAGGACCAAATAAAACTGTGAGAAGCTTCACATCAGCACCACTTTGAAAGCCCACTGACTTAAACAGTCACAAAATACAAATGCTTTTGGCATTTATGAGCCGCTGTCATACAACGGGCATCAGTAATTCCACAGAAAATATTTCCCCCGGCCATGTTGCTAAACTCTCCAGTTGCCTCTTCCACCACACTGTACAGCAACAGCTGCTCCATTAACAAAAATGTAGTCCTAGACAGACTTCCTGCAAATAATGCAGTTGTAAATGACATAATGTCAGATATTGTACAAACAACACCAGCTTATTGTAAGTGCCTGCAGGTAGCAGTGTACACCCAGACTGACCCCAAAACACTGATGATATTTTATAGCCCATTATATCACCGTTCTAATGTGTCCCAGTCTTCACTACATTGTGATAAAATGCATCAATGTATTAAAAACAGACTTTACTGCCTCTCTGCCCACAAAATCTTATTTTGTAATTTATGCTGGCAATCAGTTTGTAACTCTGTGTTTTTCTTACATTAGGTGATATTAGAGATTGATGATGTGCTAAAATTTTGACTTAGTGGTTGTGTTTAATTATTATTCATGTAGAGACACAGGCAGGACAGAATTTACTGCATCTGTACAGAGCAGTGGCTTCTGCACTGAGGGAATTTGTGAGGTGATACAGGCAGTTAACACACTCTTCTCTAGCTTTCCACTGGCGCTTGAGCCAGTGTTCATGTTTTGAAAATGTTTTTTTACATAAACAATTATTTAGTAAGCACCTTTATGCCATAACATGCTGCCAGTCAGAAGTTGTAGGCTAATTAATAAAATTCATAGCAATGAATGAATTAATGAATGAATGTGCGCCAGTATGAGTGTTGCCTGTAGGGGGCCGCAGATCTGGAACGGGATTGATGATGGCCTCAAGGTGTTGCCCTCTATCTCCAACTTCAAAAGACAACTAAAAAATCATTTCATATTAACCTATATCTAATATAAAACTGTTTTCTCATGGACTAATGGGATGTATCTGTATGTAATGTTATGTATGTTCTGGTGCACTTTTGCGTGCATTTACTCCTCATCATCTGGTTACAGGTGGTAACTGTGTATACCTTTGTCTGTACCACTACCCTTTCATAAACCATGGGCCCCCTCCTATAAGCTTTCCTAGCTTCCTTGGGGGACTCATTCACTCTACTCAATTGATTCTGTACCTCCCCCCCCCCCCCCCCCCCCCCCCCCAACTGTATTATTGTAATGTTTGAAGTGGTATTGTGAATAAACTCAAACAAACAATGAATGAATGAATGAACGAACAAATGAATATGAATGAATGTCACTGTTACATACCCATATGTTCACCAAGGCTGCATTTATTTGATTTTATTTGGCTTAAAACAGTAATATTGTGAAATATTATTCCAATTTAAAATAGGTGTTTTATATTTTAATATATTTTGAAATGTATTCCTGTGATGGCAAAACTGAATTTTCAACATTCATCATTATTCCAGTCTCATGATCCTTCATAAATCATTATAATCTGCTGATTTGGTCCTCAAGAAACATTTCTTATTATTATCAATATTGAAAACAGTTGTTCTGCTTATTATTTTTGTGGAAACTTTAATATAATGTTTTTACAGGATTATTTGATGCATAGAAATTTCAAAAGAACATATATTACAACTGTCTTTACTGTCATTTTTGATCAATTTAATGTTTCTTTACTGAATAAAAGTATTAATTTCTTTAAAAAAGTACTAACCCTAAATATATATATATATACTCTCTCTCTCTGTGTGTGTGTGTGTGTGTGTGTGTGTGTTTTATCACAAATAATCTGATGTAAACATTAACTGTAAAAGGGGCAGAGAGGCAGTAAATTTATATATAAAAATGTATAAATTTGACTATTGCCAGAAAATACATTGTCCATTGCAAGCGTACATGGTCAACAATAAAACCGGCAGAGAAGATGCTACCTTAAATGCAGTCATCTTTGGTCTGATTCCTCAAAAGCCGGGTGCACACTGTCCGATTCATAATAGTCCTTTATGACTGTTGCTTGTCAATCATGTGCTACAAACATGATCCCCACTGTAAGCCATGTCACAATATGGGATCTCACTTGTCATTAATGTCAGGCACGCAGAAAGACTCATCCGGAGCATCACATCATCAATCCATGACACGTTCAGTGTATAAGTGAGTTGCATTTACATGTGGGATAGAATTAGTGGCTATCAAACAAAAACAATCTATAGCGTTGATTTTTCTTGAAAAGAAAACTGGAAAAAAACAAAGACGATGTGTGTGGAGCAAGCGGTGGTTTGTTGTTATCTCACTAATTGCACCATCAGGTTCGGCGGTCCTATTAATTTTTGATTTGACGGTTGTAGTAGGAAGTCGCACTACAGGATTGTGCATCAAATCTTCTGACAGTGTCAGAATTTCATCAGGTGTAAAATTTGATCGCAATGGTCATTAATAGGCTATCGGTGAACATACATCAAACTAAAGATCAAAGACTTCAGATTTTGCCCAAGGATCTTTTAGGATTCACAAGATTTGTCTCAGCAGAATCGTACAGTGTGAACTTGGCTTAATTCTCTGTCTGCAAAGAGACTAGACTGTCTGAATCTGCAAATGATCCAGTCCTCAGCACTGATTAAAAACTATTGTGTACTAATAGTCTGCCCCCATCTACAGTACCTTGAACACATACACAGAAAAATACAAACTGAACTCCAGGTCCATAATGCTTATCTATACGTCAGATTACCATTAAAACGGTCTCACTACTGCCCTCTTATGGAGACCACAGCGTCACTCACCACAGTGAAAGTGGGGCATCCCACATGTTTCTGTCTTCACTGAACCGCTGAGCTCTGGCCTCACACTTTCTCCTCCTGGAAGCTGAAAAGCAGGTCACCTCTGTTTAACCCCGGGGGTTACGGTACTCTCACCCCTGAGGATAGAGAGAGAGAGCCGTTCAGCCAACTGATCAGCCACACGGACATGGGAAAGAAGCATTCATAAATAATGTAGGCCGTGCTGGGAAGAGCTCCGTCAGGTTCACAGCCTGCCGTGGTCGCTCATGTGGAAGACGAAAACTTTGTGACGCTGTGGACACTAAGATCTGAGAATGACATTTGCAGAAACAGAGTGAGGGAAGCTGAGGACAGACAAGGAAGGAAGGCAGAGAGGGAAAATGACAGCATGATGGAGAGGGAACAAAAAGTGGGCAAAGTGAAAGGAGAAATGGTGATAAAAAGAAGGGGGAGGGAAACAGAACTGGGATGGAGGCTGATTTAGCTCCTATTGAAGTGTTCCAGTGGTGCTCGGGGTTAAAGAGCAAAGTGTGATGGATACGATCTCATTAAAATGGGAAAGTGAGGCTTTAATTTCATGCGCATGTTCCATCTTTATTAATGTCAAAAGCAGCAGGTAGTCAATTGCATTAGGCCTTCGATCACTGCCTGTGCATGCCCCAATGACAAATATCAAGCCAGGGTATTGCTCTGAAGGAGATCGTTGTGAGTAACACTGGAACAAATTACTAACACATCACCCAGGTCAAACCAGAGACACACAGAGAAATCAAGAGTACGGCATGGGTTTAAGGCACGTCTAAAACAAAATCACTTAAAGGGATTGTTCACCCAAAAATGAAAATGCTGTCATCGTTTACTCACCCTCATGTCGTTCTAAATCTGTATGACTTCCTTTCTTCTGTGAAACTCAAAATTTGAAAATATTTTGAAATATTATTACAATTTAAAATAACTGTTTTAAAATGTAATTTATTCCTGTGATGGCAAAGCAGCATCCATTACCCTAGCATTTTTTTGTGATATCATAAAAGTGCGTTTTTCTTGCTGAAAAAAGTATAATTAGTTTCTTTTAAAAAATCTTACCGACCCCAAACTTTTGAACAGTCACCTATCTTTTAATTATTATTTTTTTAATCTTTTTTTTAAATAACCAATTTTAACTTCGTCATTATATGATCAGTTCATTTGTTCATTTGCAGTGAAGATGATCCATCTTGTCCTTACGGAAGTGGAGGCACCTTCAGATGCCCTGCCTAGCTATTGTTTTATGTAAATGTAAAGTGCGAGGAGAAGATGGTAGAGGGAAGAGCCTATATGCAGCCACTCTGCTGGAACATTGAGACTGCTTCTCATTGAGATGTAGCTGGCCTGTTAAATCCACATGCTTTACATCACTTGTCAGTTCGATTGATAGCTACACATTCACTTCTGCAGGTGAGAAGAGAGGTAAAGCGTGAATTTTACGCACATATTTAATAACGTTGGTCACAAATCATCGGCAGGAACATGCATCACAGTATCCCAAAGAAATTGAGGCAAAATCTAATGTTAGAGAAACAAGCGGCAGTCATCCGAACAAACCCATTTCCCACACCACACTCTTTTTAAAAATAGGGGACTAAACACCACTCTTACAATTCAGGGGATGTCATCCATTGAATAGGCAAACAAGAAGTCCTACATTTGAGATGAAGTACATTTACACTACATTGCTTGGTAATATTTGCATAAAACTGTTATTTAATGTGGTTAATGCCATTCAGAGTATTTAAATGGTGTCAAGTGAAAGTGGGATATAGTGGAAGCGGGAAGTGTTTTCTCTTTCTCCTAGATCTCTCCGATGCTTCTCCATCACAAGCCAAAAACATATTGACTGACTAATATTAGTGTTTTACTAGGCATCAAACTTTACTCAAAGTATATTTTTTCTTGTAATATATATTGTACCCAGATAGTTGTGATATTAAAACATACTGAAAATAAAGTTTTAACAGTGGATTGGTAACTTAAGCAGGGAATGCAAAATTGAAGCTAGACTGAAGTGGTTGTTGCAAATGTTGAGAAACTTGCATGGTCAAGACAGTGAGAACACACTGAGAACACATTGTGTTTACAAAGTTAAAATCAACTAAAATATGTTATAAAATATGATGATGTGTGTAGAGCAAAACTGACCTTAATGCTCCATGACAAATATGTCCATCTGCTAAATAAATAAATAAAAAGGTAAATAAATAAATGTTTCTATTTAGATAGATAGATAGATAGATAGATAGATAGATAGATAGATAGATAGATAGATAGATAGATAGATAGAAAGAAAGATTCTTCTTGTTCCATGAGATCATCAGCAAGCAAATCAGTCAAATAAATGACAATGGAGTGAGATGAAAAAGAAAGAGACAATACAATCTTGCAGAAGGTGGATTTGTGCAGATTCTGCCAGCTAGAAGGCAGTTCTTGGAGGATGGCATCTCAGGGGAGTCTCCGTCAACTTCTAACACATACATCATTGATAAAGCACCGCCATAAAGGCTTCATAAAGGCTTCATAAATATGTATTATATTAGATACAGCTGCAGCCTAGATGACATTCTGCTCCATTCCAGGTCTCTGGTTTGAATGAGTGCATGTCTTGTTTTAAAAATGGGCTTTATCACAAATAAGAGATTTTTGCACATATTTTAATGTTGCTTTTGATATATTTTAAAGCAAATTCTGATTGTTTTTCTATAACTTTATGGTCTTTTAAAAGGAGACCAGCTGACATGCCTGTAGGCAATACATCAGAACTATGTCACACAGTATGAGGGTGTAATTGCTCTAATTTTGTAGCTATTGAGTCCCTCTGGAATACCTGCCAAACCTGACCTCCTGCATCACGACACTATACAGACAACACATAGAGAGAGGTCAAAGGTCAGGTCCAAGCTCAGGGTTGACCAAGCAGTGAGAGCTGAGTTTGTGCAGCTGCCGTCTTGCCTGAACTGGCTTTTATCACACCCGTGACCTTTTTCTTGCAGAGCCACGGAGCAACGCTGCTCTATATGAAGGGCTGGGCCACCTCTGAGACTATAAAAAGACAAGAAATCCACATATATTAGTCTTGAACTATTAAAACATACAGAGTGCAACCTTTTTTAAAGGGTAAAGTTCCCCCCAAAAATGAACATTCTGTCATCATTACTTGTTCCAAACCTGCACGACATGCTTTCTTATGAAGTTATTTATAGCACAAGATTTTCAGTGAACGATGACTTAGTTCTCAGTCTGTTCCTTATACAAACCTTCTACATGGCTTCGGAAGACTTGGTATATAATGCACAATTTATACAGACTACTTTATGATGCTTTTATGGTGCTTTTTGGAGCTTAACAGCCCCATCTATTTTCATGGGAGAGAGAAACTCACACATTTGGTTAAATTATTCCTTTTCCATTCCATGGAAGAAAGAAAGTCATAGAGGCTTGGAACAACATGAGGGTGAGTAAATGATGATATAATTTTTATTTGAAATATAAATATTTGCTTTAATATAAAATTAAAGGTGCAACCTATCTATTTTAAAAAATATATTTTTAAAATCATATAATTAAATAAAAGATAAAACAAGAATTTACATATTAGTTTGTTGATACTAATAAAATCGGTATGAATTTCCCATTCAATTGTTTACCAAAGTATATTGCACAAAAAAAAAAAAAACAGCAAGAACAAATTAATCTTTTTTTTTTTTTTCAAGCACACTCATTCACAGCTGAAAACAGTTTGGTCTCACCCAATCCTCAATGATCACATTAAACTATCCAGAAAGTAAAATGACTTTGATTGTCTTGTCAAGGTGCATCCGTCTCTGTCCTCAGGCATGAGAAGAATGCTTTTGTTGTGTAAGCGCAACAGAAAACCTTCTACCCCTGGCTCTGATCAAGTTCCAATAATGGATATATGTGCTTGAGTTCTCTCTGTAAGAGATGGTCTAAGGTTTATAGAGGACCATTGACTGGAGAACAATACTAGAGCTCACTTCTCTAACTATGCTGGTAAAAGTAGCTGCACTCTTGCCGTGGTGGGCCCCTGAAGAGGGTCTCTGGAGAGTTGCTCTGTGTTTGGACACCTGTTTGCATTTGCTTTTCCCTACTGAGTGAGAAAGAGGGGACTATTGTGACTGGCCACCCACAAGGCAGACTGAAAAATATCCCGCAAAGCAGAAGCGCCCCCTGTTTGATTATTGTGGTTTTGATCAACCTGAGCGCTCTACTACAACAATGTAGCATGTTTTGACATAAAACGTCACCTTTTTAAAAAAAAATAAATTGTTTATTGAGAGCCAGTTGCAGCTGGAACTCAATGCTACATTGTTCAGTTCACCGGGAAATGTATTCAAATGTGGAAGAGATCAATACACCCATGCTCAAAGTAAGCGTTCTTAATTATTGGACGTGACAGAGGAAGTATTGAATTTCTCCTGTTCTGTTGACCCAACACACTGCACTGACATTCTGCCTCCCAAGAGGGAAAGGGCTTCACTATCAGCCTGCCGTGTGTGTGTGTGTGAGATGATCAGAGAGTGTGTGAGATGATGAGAGATGGTAAAGTCACTGCTATTCAATCCTCGAGAGCATTCATTCTCAATGCAGAGGACTCTGGCAAGCATTTCAGTAATTTCACATCACAGCATGTTTTTACAAAGTGTTTATTCCCTTTTCTACTCAGCCTGAATTCATCTAAATGGCTCTAACTGAACTCTGTTGTCGCATTTCAAGGCCAACCATTTAAAATAACAAATAAGCATTTGTGATGATCTCAGAGTAATGCCGCCTCTAGTACAAGCTGTGTTCCTAAAACTAGTGAGCTGACGAAAGAGATGGTCATTTAAGACACATTTCCTAAAATGCTGCCTCTTAAGATACTTCATTAAGTCCAAATTTTAATTTCCTGATGAAAAGATAAAAAGTGAAATATGTTGATTATAAACATTATAAACTGCATAGAAATGAATGCTTTAGCATAAGTTCTGCCAGGAAGACCAGCCTGATCTCACGGCAGTTCGTACGAATTCTACGAGGTGGCTAATTTGTACGAATTCATACGACCACGATTTTTGCTAAATTGTACATATTTTACGAATTGCCCGTATGAACTCTTGACCCCGCCCCTAAACCTACCCATCACGTGGGTTTAGACAAATCGTACAAATTCGTACGAGTGAGGTCGTACGAATTCGTACGAATTAGGCACCTTTTTATCACTCGTACGAATTCATACGAATTGGTCGTGAGATAGCATTGGGAAGACTCAATTACGTCACTTATTACATTCACATCTATCCGATCATGTCCTAATACTTGCTGTATAAAAGATCGGTACTTACACATGTTTGAGTTCGCAGATGCTGACTCAAACAATTACCTCCACCCTCCCCACCACCACCAGGATGGTCCTGTCCATACCTCCTGGGGGGTCGGCTGCGCCCCTGCCTTTGTCTTCAGGCAGGAAATGCAGATCCGCTAACCTCGGATTATACGGACGGGGCTACGCCAAAGAACTTTATAAATAATTGCTTGCTGGGCTGTCAATAAATGAATGCTTTGTTACATCATTCATAAGTCTTTCTGGTAGAACAATACTGCATTGGAACAAAGCTATCACCTCCTGTAAAGAATGTATCCCAATTTTCAATCAAAACTGTATGTCTATAAACAATCCTGGAACAATAAAACCCTGAGTTTCATCCAGTTAATGAGAAAATACACTTTACTAAACTCAGCATCCTCCAAAAATAGACTCTTCTTCGATTCAAAGCAGCTGATAAGCATGTGCCCAGTCATCATTCTTCTAACTAATCTAACTCTGACCTCTGTCCATGTGTTCACTCTCACCTTGTCTTTCCACCCCAGTCTAAAGACCTCTTCAGAGAAACTGTGCGCTATCTTTAGCAGCCTATACAGGCTCCTTCCCTTGAGAAAGCCCCCGCAACTGATACCAGAGCCCCTCAGCATTGTCCTCACGTTCACTTCAGACTCTGATTTACAACCTGTGTCAGGTAGCCAAAGCTCTAAATCCGCATCCTGCGTGGGGAGTCGGCGGAGGAACGCTGCTGATTTAGGGTCTGTGCGAGCGTGGATATTGGTGTCATCGCATGAATGTGATCCATCCTATTGTTATCTATGCAAGTTCCTATAGTGCACTGAAAATGTCAAATGAGCTAACTGTTTCCATTTCATGAGTCAGTCATAAAATATATAAAGTACTGGCTCAAAATCCTCTCTATAGTAATATGGCAATCTTTTGGACAGATTATATTACCTTTGCACAATTTTTCATATATATATACAGTGCTATGCATAAGTTTAGACACCCATGCTAAAGTTGACTAAAAAGAGGAATAAAAAGTCATCTTTTGGAAATTGAACTTAATGCATTAATTAAAAAAATTAGGAAAAATCCAACCTTTAAGGACACCAATTTTCTTTGTGAATGAATAATGTATCGTAAATAAATAAATGTTCTTCCTTAAAATACAGGGTGCATAAGTTTGGACACCCCTATGTTAAATTCCCATAGAGGCAGGCAGATTTTTATTTTTAAAGGCCAGTTACTTCATGGATCTAGGATACTATGCATCCTGATAAAGTTCCCTTGGCCTTTGGAATTAAAATAGCCCCACATCATCACATTGGCTTCACCATACCCAGAGATTGGCATGGTTTTATTTCAGTTAGCCTAATAGCTGGTTTGATTTGCATTGAGAGATGATCTTATGGAAAGTACTACATGCCAATCTCTAGGTATGGTGAAGGCTATGTGATGATGTGGGGCTATTTTAATTCCAAAGGCCAAGGGAACTTTATCAGGATGCATAGTATCCTGGATCCATGAAGTAACTGGCCTTTAAAAATAAAAATCTGCCTGCCTCTATGGGAATTTAACATAGGGGTGTCCAGACTTATGCACCCTGTATTTTAAGGAAGAACATTTATTTATTTACGATACATTATTCATTCACAAAGAAAATTGGTTTCCTTAAAGGTTGGATTTTTCCTAATTTTTTTAATTAATGCATTAAGTTCAATTTCCAAAAGATGATTTTTTATTCCTCTTTTTAGTCAACTTTAGCATGGGTGTCTAAACTTATGCATAGCACTGTATATATATATATATATATATATATATATATATATATATATATATATATATATATATATATATATATATATATTAAACAATAAAACATTTTAAAGGGTTAGTCCACCCAAAGAAATACAATTCTGTCATTAATTACTCACCTTCATATCGTTCCAAACCCGTAAGACCCGGGTTTGAAAATATAAATCTCCAACGTGCGTCTGCTCTTGTGTCAACACAACATGCATTTGTTGTGGTGCTTTCGCACGTTGAAAATAAAGTGGTAAATTATGTTTATTTGTGCAAACAAATGACTCATCACAAATTTACACTTCATAAAACTGAGGTTAAACCACTGGAGTCACATGGATTACTTTAATGATGTCTTTACTACCTTTCTGGGGCTTGAAAGTGGTAGTTGCAGAAGACAGAAAGCTCTTGGATTTCATTAAAAAGATCTTCCAAAGATGACCGAAAGTCTTATGGGTTTGGAATGATATGAGGGAGAGTAAATAATGCCATTTTTGGGTGACTAACAAACAGTGTTGGGCAGTAACGCGTTACTAGTAACGCGTTACTGTAACTCAGTTACTTTTGACAGTAACTAATACTGTAACGCATTACTTTTTAAATAAATTAACTCCGTTACCGGTACCATATGGTGCGTTGTCCGTTACTTTTTAAAATTAATTATGTGCGGCAGACCGGCAGTCATGGCGAGCCAAGGCGAGAGCAAGGCGAGAGCAAGGCGAACAAAAGCGAGGCGAACGCCGCGAGCGCCCTTGAAAGTGCGCGAGAGAGACCGTTGGAGAGCGCGCTCGGAAGTGCGCGAGAGAGACCGATGTGTTGGAGAGCGCGCTCGAAAGTGCGCGAGAGAGACCGATGTGTCCGAGAGAGACCGGTGTGTATGTTGGAGAGTGCGCTCGGAAGTGCGCGAGAGAGACTGAATGTGTTCGAGCATAATATAGTTTGTTTATAAATAAATTACACACTTCAGCATTTGAATAATATCTGTAGCATATTGGTATCATCTGCAATGTTTTAATTAGTTTACATATGAAACAAAACTCCAAAATAACCTGCAGAGAACGTTCCCAGAACACATCTGACCGGTTGTGAACACGTGCGGCAAACACGACTAGAATTTGGCTTAAATAACCTCTGATGGTGAAGTTCTCTGTAGGTTATAGAAATAAAACCCCCAAAATTATATTTTATTATTATTGTTTATTTTGGTACATTGTTCAGTATTATATTGAGAGCACATTTTGTTAAACTGCTTACTTTCGTGAGGAAGAAAATACTTCAAGTAGGCTAGTTGTAAAGGTGTGTGAGTTTTATCATTTTAATTTGCACTACAAAGAGTGTATGTGTATGTATATTTTTTCTTACTGTTTATTTATTTTTGGTACATTTCTTAAGAAGCATCATTTATTTGTAGACTTATTTCTTGGCCAGTTGTTGACTGTGCAATAAATATTAAAAGTTCTAAACCTTCTATTGTTTTGTTGTTCCATAGTAAAGATAACATTTTAATATTTAAGGTAATAGGTGTCTCTCACAATGTCCCACACCAAATTAACATTAAAATAGTGTGAATTAGTGTACAATATTTTATAATAATAATTTATTCTATTTAGTGTCCATTTAATTCATTTAACTTTTTTTTTTAAGTAACGCAATAGTTACTTTCCCTGGTAATTAGTTACTTTTGTAATGAGGTAACTCAGTTACTAACTCAGTTACATTTTGTGAGAAGTAACTAGTAACTATAACTAATTACATTTTTAAAGTAACTTGCCCAACACTGCTAACAAATGACTAACAAATCTAAAATCTAAATTTATATGATAAAAAACTTCTAAATCCATCCTTAAGATATGTTTAGGTTTTAAATGTTCCAGTTGTATAAATTTTGTTTTTGAATCTCAGAATCTCAGTCTCAAACTTTTGGCAAAATCCATTCATATAAACATAAAATATATACAATAAAAAACAAAGAAAGGTGCAAATAAAATAGATTCGATGTCCCAAAATTCAGTATTGTGTGCAGCATTCTGCAGAAACTAAATCCTTGTCATGTCCACCTAAACAACATACATTATATAATTGTGTACATACAAAAACATGTAAGTGAATGAAAAGTCTTGTCAATCAAACATTGTCCAGCACTTCATTTGTGTGATTCGTTGTTATTTGTGGTACATAATAGCAACTGTGCTGCACATGTCTGACTGTACGCTTGTTTGTGGATGTTCAGGCCACAATCAATATATTTCTGACATTTTTGTGAGTTCAAGTGCACTGCTACAGGAATCAGTAAATCAGTAGCACTCAGGTCTCTGCTAACATTGACATTGTCTGACCTTGTGCCTAAACGCCTGTTATCATCAAACAGAGATAATGCAAGTCTGCACTTCCTTCAGGGGTCAAGGCCTCTGATAATGCTTTATGACCATCACCACTCCTCTCAGTGATTGGTATAATTGATAGGGAACATTTCATAGATCTCACAACAAATGAAGCATATTGTGCTCTAGTAGGGATGTGCTTCTGCACATGAGCACACAATCACACACACATACACATATGCTTTGCCTCCTGTGAATTGAGCTACAAATTGAGAGAGCACACCAGTAATACCCAGGGAGCAGAGAGACTGTGACCATAACTGTCAGCAGCTAATAAATGTGTGAAACTGTGGCCTCTAATTTTCTCAATGACATAAAATAATGGGCAAAGCGTTCACTTCTGTGAAAGACTGTAATGTACCACTCATGACTTCCAGTGTAAACCATTAGTGCGACAGGCAAACCACACATGCTCATATGTCTTCAGATAAACGGAGCTGTTCGGCCCACCGTCATTCTCACATCATACGTGATTGTAGGACAACTATGTCACTTTTCCAGTTTTTTCACAGGCAAAACGTATTTATCCTCTGGGAAATATTGGCGTTAGCTTGCAGTGCTGTCAGTTATTGGGTTGACATGACATGTGAAGCAGTGGCAGCAGGACTGCAGTGTGACATTCATACTTGACCAAGGTGACCAGAGATATTTCTGTAGTGCTGCTGTCAATATATCATTGAAATTACTAGTGTTTAGTATAATGAACAATAATAGCTTTTTCAGTCAACTATAGTTAGACACGTAACTGTGAACTGTATAGACTTAGATAGATCTCACAGCACCCTTCTTCTCCTAAAACTAACGATCAATGACTTTAGCTGAGACTTGTATTTTTTACAGCTTTTTTTTATTCTAATTCATGTATAATTATTATGCATACAGTTGTTGGACTGTATTTTTGGGTGAATTCACGTTGATTGGGTCACCTTTTTTTGTCTCTGAGATGTCTGGGAAATAACTGTCCCAATCAACCTGAACTCACCCCTATTGAAAGCCTACATGGAATATTTTACTTAAAAAAATGGATTTTCACACACACACACACACACACACACACACACAAAATTTGAGGTAAATTAACATTTTCATTCAGCAAGGACGCATTAAGTGACAGTACAAGTTTATGGTCCGGTATATGTTTATGTAATAGATAATATTAAGGTTCTCATTTTTTATTTATTTCTTAACAATTAGAATTTTTTAGCTTTATATATATATATATATATATATATATATATATATTTTTTTTTTTTTTTTTTTTTTTTAGCTTGATATATATATAGTGAGTATATATATATAAAGCTAAAAAATTCTAATAGTTAAAAAATCTATAAAAAATGAGAGCCTTAATATTATATTACATAAACACACACATATACCAGACCATATACTTGTACCTACACAATTTATCAGGGAAAAAAACACAAAATTGTAGTCATGTTTATCATTTTTAAAGGTTGTCTTGTTTTTCACATTTACATCCACCCCCACCCTAGAGCTAAAAACATTAGCCAAATTCATTTTCTGCTTCATTAGGCCTCAGCGAGTTTAATATCGATAGAAGTGTATACACTGTAATTCTTCTGAGTTAACTATCATTATGTTATTAGTTGATTCAGCTCACTTTTAATCAGCGAAGTGATTTATTCCCCATTAGAACCCTGGGCCTGCTCCATCTGCAAATTTGCTGAGCTAGCCATGCCATTAACTTTTATATTAGACTTAAAAATCAGTTATACAAACACACACTGAGACTGTATTTCACTTTACACACACACACAAATCAACAAAAAGAAAATCACTACAGAAGCAACCTAGAGAAAAACCTCTGTTGTGAATCATCTGAAACTAGCCAACACATGGATCCTAATTAATTAAGCATTCCAATTCCTGGTTGGAGCACTAAAAAGTGGGGAAATATTTGAAGGTTCTTGAAATGCAGATGCTTTTATAGACATATATTCCTTTCATATATCAACACCAGCGTATGATTTGATATTTAACCCTCTTGCTCTGTTGAGACTGACTTTGTTTTTATGTTCAGAGGTCTCCAAGACCCCAATAATGTAAAAAATAAAAGTCTTTTAATAAATTAAATTAATAAATCAGAATAAACAACTGTCAGGAGTGTACTGCTTAAGTTTGTATGCCATATTGCATTTATTCATGTTTTATCTTAACAAGTAATGCAACATTTTTATAGAATGTTAAAATAAGTTCGGAAAAAATCATAAAGGATCAACATAATACAATTTTGAAATCTATTAAAATAGTCTTTGGGGTCTCTGAGAGCAAACAGAACAAGAGTGTTAAGCTTTGAATTTCTTACATCCACTGAGGATGAAAACAAAGACAGGATAGAGAGAATAAATGAGTGCATGTGTTATTTATGTGAGCTGCTTGGAAATGCTGCGTATCCGCTTGCGATACTATAAAGGGGAATGTGGGTTCCAGAACACACTGAATAAGATTTGTTGGGGGGAGAGACACATGGAAGGGTTTTAATGCTAAATTGAGTTAGATAGGCAGCGGCCTGTCGGAGAATGTGTGCAGGATGATGAATTATATATGAAGTTAATCTCAGCATGTCTTGCAACCCTTGATGGCTGCCTGGGGGGAAAAAATAAGCAAAGTGTGGCGGCAGTGGACAAGCCTGACACATTTTCAGCCTCTCTGCTTCACACACTGTATCCGCAGCGCTGGCAGGCCAGGCAACGGTATCTAATGAACAGGGGCAGGGATGGATGGCCGACCTGCACACGCTGTGGGAGATGGCGAGGCTGTGATATGCATCTGTGATGAACATGTGAGGTGGGTTTGTGTAAAGGAGAGGAGTTTTGATCATGTGTGGTCTAGATCTGTCCTGACATGCTATACACTTAAAAAAAGAAGAAGAAAAGCTTCCCACCCACAATGAAGTTCTATTACTTTTACAGTCTGGATAAGGATTTGTAAGTAAAAAAAAAAAAAAAAAAAAATATATATATATATATATATATATATATATATATGTTAATAGCCTACTATAAAGTAATTTACAAAGAGCAATTTCTAGCGAATACATGAGAGAATATTGAGTATTAGATGCTGGACATCATCAAAATGTTTATATAATTTATTTATAAATGTTTTAAATATAATTAATAAAAAATAGTGCTGGGAAAAAATGAATCGCGATTAATCGCATCCAAAATAAAAGTTTGTGTTTGCATAATATATGTGTGTGTACTGTGTATAATTATTTTGTATATATAAATACACAAATATGCATGTATATATTTAAGATTTGTATTTATTTATATATAAATTATTTATATTTATATATAATATAAATTATGTATAAATGTATATACAGTATATTTCATAATTAAAATATTTCTTAAATAAATACATGCATATGTGTGTATTTATATATACAAAATAATTATACACAGTACACACACATATATTATGCAAACACAAACTTTTATTTTGGATGCGATTAATCGCGATTCATTTTTTCCCAGCACTAATAAAAAATGGTATAATATACACTACTGTTCAAAAGTGTTGTTCAAATTTTTTATGTTTTTGCTCACCAAGGCAGTATTTATTTGATCAAAAATGTGAAATATCTTTTACTTCTTTTTATTTACAATTTTAATATATTATTTAAAATAATTATTAAACTTTTGATACATTCTTGTGTTAATGAATAAGTATTAATTTCTGTAAAAAAATAAATAAAATTTTTTACTAAATCCAAACGTTTTATCGGTAGTGTACTTTTTATGTTTCTTATTTTATATTTACTTATATCGATAACTTAAGACGCAAGATTATTAAGTGTTAAGAAAACTATAGATAATACAATTTTCCCAATAATTCCTTATATTTGCAGTCTCATATAAAAAGTGCATTAAGATAAAGAAAGAACTAGAAACACAAGCTTTCTGACCCGTGCAAAGTCACTGCACTCTTGACAGTATTTATAACGTGATGTCAAGGAGCTCTCCCATATATTAACGACATCTAACTCTTTAATCAATGCCAGATGCACACACACATGCATACAGACCTCTGATTTACAGCGGTAAAACCCAAACGAGAGTGAAGGGCATCATCATGTGCACTGTGTGATATAGGCTACCAGTCAGGCCGAAGCGGTTTAACCGTGACACATGGAGTCACGACAACACCATCCAAGTGTGTGCGTGTGAATTTATGACATTCCGTGATGACTGAACGCACATTCTTCCCTTGTCGTCAGTCAGCCAGTTTTATGAGTGATATCAGCAGACTGGCAGTGTCACAGTAAATTGGCGGGTCAGGGCTCACAGAGCTGATGGCTGTTGAAGGGGAGACAGCACAACGAGAGCTGAGTATCCCGTGCTCTCGGGCCACAACAAAGAGAATCACATAAAAGTGCGGGAGGTGTGTGGTGTTGTTCAGGTGGAAAGTAGTAACTCAGCATGTGCTGTCACTGTTAACCCAGAAGTAGTAGGGCAGCCATAAATCCACTTTGTTATAAACGAATAAATTAATGTGAAGAAGATGTGACATTTTCATTGGGGGAGGTTTCATAGGAGTGAACTGCGGTTAGGCCTATGTCTCTTTTACTGGGCAGAAGGTTCTGGACCACATGTGAAACAGGAAGTTATGAGGTTTGGCTTTTTACAGAGACACTTCAGACAAACACAATACTGTCTAAAAAAAAAAAATATATATATATATATATATACACACTGATGAGCCAAAACATTACGACGTGTCATGAATAATGCGAATAATGGGGGGGATGTTATTGGTCTTTTTATTTTAAGGAATTACATAATTAAAGGATTAAAAGGGATTTAAGGGAATAAAGAAAAATAAATAAGAACGTACTTATCAAGTAAATTAATTTAAAATATTTGCAATAATATTT
Organism: Squalius cephalus; assembly: GCF_949319135.1. NCBI lineage: Eukaryota > Metazoa > Chordata > Actinopteri > Cypriniformes > Leuciscidae > Squalius > Squalius cephalus. The sequence goes on along the minus strand of NC_137133.1, from coordinate 5,778,241 downwards.
TATTTTAAAATATGCATAGGCTACGGTCACATGTCTAATATGTAAAAAAACGTTTCTTGTCTCTTCACATTCAATTATGAATTACAGAATAAGGTAAATTGTATGTTCAATTCAAAATGGCCCCACACACACACACACACACACACAAAGAAAAGTTTGCATAGTGGATATTACTGTCGGTCGCTGAACATATCGTAAATCTAATGTCAGATATTAAATGTTTGGCTACTTACATCTTACCACGCACTCTTTCACTGCTAAAATGACACAAGGCCCGCCTTCTCTGATTTGATTGGCAATCTCGATCATTTTGACATTGGTGAGCACTGTTAGACTGCTGAAGCAGAGCAGCCTAAAAATATAACTTTTAAAACTTCTTGTCATCCTTGAAACAAACATATAGGCCTATCAAATATTAGAGGAGGGTGGGCAATTTGGCAATTTCTAATTATTGGTGGGGACTATAAAACTTGCATTTTTGTACCAAGAAAACAGTAAAATTCAGACATATTACATTTATGATGATGGCACTATCATGTGATCTGCAAAGCTATTTGTGCCGCTGTTCCGCAGCAACAAATAGCTAGGCTAGTCACTCAACTGAAAAATACTGGTAAAAAAATGTGTTAGTTACTCCCAACACTTATGAGTAGCATCAAAGCTAGTGCATTAAAGCTACACTGTAGGATTTTCTCCCATCTAGCGGTGAAATTGTTTATGACTACCAACTGAATATTACTTTCTAGCCCCTCCCATTCCGAGGGCGTTTTAACTCCTACGGTGGCCGTATTATTTCAAATCTGCCGGCAGTCGCGAGTAATCTCCCCCTCGCATTCGTCACGGTGCCACTGAGTGTCAAAACGCGAAAGGCGAAGCTTGAATTTCCAGGTATGTCCCTCTTTGGCTAATGTATTTTCAAGATGGATGCGCAACATGGCTGCCGCCATTCGAGCGACTCGCTCGTATGTATTCTAAATGGCAGATTCTACGCTTACGAGAATACTTGATTAGTTGGTAGAAGTAATTACACATTAATGAGCACATATCATTTTGAAAGAACAAAGTGTTTTTTGCTAAGACTCAACTTAAAAAATTACACAGTGTAGCTTTAAGCACATATCTGTGGTCTCTGTCATAGTCAACATGGTCAACAACAGCAGCTCTTAACACTGTAGAAAACTCTGTGGAGGTGACCCTCACGTCTGCCTCTTACTGTGCACTGACTGCAGGCTGTGTCAGTCAGTCATAAAGACATATAAAGGAAGTTCAGTGCTTTTTTATCTTTTACATATTCTTTTTGTCTGTTTGTGAGTGGCAGCGCATGTGAAAGATTCAGTCGCGTAGGACAGGTTGAGTACCATCAGAGGAAAGCTATAAAAAATACTTAGAGGGCATATGCAAGAGAAGTACTTGATCTACTAGTTAATGCAAGACTTAAATATTTCATGTTTATTCCATATGACATCAAGGCATTGGGGACTAATCATGTAAGTGATACTAAACATGGACAGTATATTAATACAAAACAAAAAGTAAAAACTATACAGTTAACCTCAGCTGACACTCAAATGAAACAAAGTTAAAGGAATATTATGGGTCTAATATACAAGTTAAGCTCAATCGACAGCATTTGTCGAATAAAAATAATTACACCACAGAAATGTATTTCCCCAAATCTGTTACAGTGAGACACTTACAGTATGTTGAAAGTGAATAGGATCAATCCATAAATGTTAAAATACTGTTTCTATAGACTAACAATATATTGTATGTTAAGATTTCAGTGTGAAAATATCACTTGTGAACGTTTTCTGTGCAAATTCATATAAAATTGTACGACTTTGTCGCCATGTCAAAGCAGAACCATAAAGGCTAAAATGAATGGGAAAATGATTTAAACAATTTTATAACTGAAAAAATACAAAGGTTTTAACAGAAGAATTAATGTAAATGCTTTTATAAAATTATAATAAATTAAATTATAAAATTCACATTTCTGCTTTTAACTCTTTTGGCCCCATTCCCTTACATTGGTGTTCACTGTATTTTTTTTTTAAAGAAAATTATGGAAGAGCTGATTTTTTATATAGATTTTTTGTGTTAATCAACAACAAATAATCAAAACAAATGCTGTCAAGGGAGCTTAAATTGTACCAAACCCAGGCCTTGTCCACACTAATACGTGTCCGTTTGAAAACGCATCTTTTTCTTTCCGTTTTGGCCATCTGTGCACACTGAGCCGGCGTTTTTAGCAACAGAAACGAAGCTTTTTGAAAACACTCTCCAAAGTGGATGCATTTGAAAACGCATGTATTTAAAACCAATTAGGCTATGTAAGTTTAGTCATGTGACGCATATTGAACATATTCATGTTTATACTGGTATAGTGCCTGTTATGTGCTATTCACTTTCACACAGTTGCTAAAATATGTTACTTTGCACACTCTTCATATCACAGTCCTGCAAAGATGACAGAAAATTCACTCGCATTTGCTGTCCTGCGGCAAAACATGAGAGCAGTTGCATTCTAGAGAATAAAATGATCCTGCCAGAAGAATTGCATGATAACTTGATTGTCTTGGAAACTTTATTAGGGTTTACGCATGCGCTATAAGGTGAATGTAGCGTTTTCCGAAGTTTCAGTGTGGATGAGAAACTTTAGGAAAAGCTTGAAAACGCTAATGTGGACGGAGAGCGTTTTGAAATGAGAACTCTTTTTTCAGATCTATCCGGATTAATGTAGACGTAGCCCAAGTATATTCCTTTAAATGGCAAAGAACACATCAATATCAGAGGTTCCACTACAAACAGCTTCCATACATTCAAACACTGATGATTCAGCAGGATAATCTAATAATGATTTATATGTATTTTGAATCCACCAGTCCAAGAGTCAGTTTTTGATGGCATGGCTCTATTTGTGAATAATGTGGTCTGGCCAAAACAAGCACCTTGCATAACACCAAACGCCAGAGATTAACTAGAGCTGTCGACATCACGTCGATGTAACGACAACAGCGTCGCTCATGAGTACACGTTCTCCTCCCGTGGTACACAGGAGCCCAACAGTGTAGCGAAGCACATTCGTCTGGATGCTATAAGTCCTTTGTATCCCAGGCTCTTAATGACTCCGGGAGGAGTGCGGTGAGTAATGAGCAACTGGGTGTTTGATGAACAGCAGGGTAATTCTGTAAGCCGCCGCGTCGAGGCCCAGAGGAATTGAGAGCGGGCCACAGCTGAGGCTGTCGGCAGCCGCTGACAGGCCCTGAGGTTGATTAAAGTTGACCTTGATCGTGAAGTGAGGAAGAGGGAGAGAGAAAGAAAGGGAGAGAAGCACCGCGTGTGGCTGTAACCCCAGCTGGCCGTCCAGCAATCACCAGAAAACAGCGGCTGTTGCGCGAGGAGTAATTGCAGTGGAAAAGACTAAAGGAAATCAATGCAGACTGATCGATAGCAATTTGATTTTTTTTTATTGCTAATTTCTTTTGACGAAGGAGGGGGGTGCGAGATTGATCAAGTGCGTCCGTACTGTATCGGCAGACTTTGTTATTCATTGAGAGGAAATGCCCAGCTGACTGACTGATGAATCGGCTGAGATCATTAAGTTTGAATAAATGCTTGTGATGAACACAAAATGAGCTTGACGGTTAACCTTGATGTGGATTCTTCTGGAGTAAATACGCAAAGTTGGGGAAAAGGCATTATAGTGTCCTGTGAGGAGGAATAGAGTACTTTTGAAGGCCGAAACTGACTGACTAGGTCTAAAATCCCTAAATGTATTGCTACATTTTTATACAGAAGCTGCTTCAAATCAATGTCTCAAGTTAGACTTATTTCTACAAAACTTATATTTAATTCAAAACAATATAGATTTGAACAGAGAAACATGGAAATGATGATTCACTGAATCAATGAGGCAGTTCGCTGTTGATAATCTACTGCTTTTCTTGAAGTTATAAACATACCTAGTGCTTATGTCCGGAGCAACTTCGCTGTTGTCTATTATGGTGATATGTACAATCTGTGAAGTGGCAGAAATCCATTGGCTCAATTTTCCCTTCCTGACTCCTGAGTGAGAGGCAAACAAAGACCAACGATTACACATCATCCTGAATCAAACCAGTCTCAATTTCCATAGAAAAGTCCTTCTAGGTTGAACTTACATAAACAGTAAGAGCCCTTTTTTACATATAACAAATCAGAATTCATGAACACTACCATATAAAGTTTGGGGTTGGTAAGATTTTTTTTATGTTTTTGAAAGAAGTCTCTTCTGCTCAGCAAGGCTGCATTTATTTATCAAAAATACAGTAAAAACAGTAATACTGCAAAATTTCAATTGCAATTTAAAATAACCATCTTCTGTTTTAATATATTTTATTCCTGTGATGATAAAGCTGAATTTTCAGCATCATTACTCCAGGCTTTTTTACATGATCCTTCAGAAATCATTCTAATAAGCTGATTTGATGCTCTAGAAACTAGATATTAATCATTATTATCAATGTTGACAACAGTTTTGCTGCTTAATATTTTTGTAGAAACATGTACTTTTCAAGATACTTTGATGAATATAAAGTTCAAAAGAACAATTTATTTGAAATCAAAATATGTTGTAACAATATAAATGTCTTTATGTATTTGATCAATTTAATGTGCCCTTGCTGAATAAAAGTATTAATTTCTTAATTTTTTTTTAAAAAAAGCGGTATTGAACAGTTGTGTAGATCTCAATGGTTTTCAATTATTTTTGTGTTAACTTCTTCAAAGTGATAGATGAATTTGTGTCAGAATACTGTAGAGTCTGGTTGTTGAGTACCCAGGGTCATCCTGCTGCTCTGAGGCTGTTATAGGGGGATATAGACCGAGTTCCTCTCATTTTCTGTCATGGCATTTTCTGTCACACCGCTCCTATCGGTACTTCAGACGCTGCCTGTTAAAAGATAAAATCATCTTACACTGCCCTTAATAATCACAAGTAAACAATCAAGCCTGGAACACATCTTTATCTCTGTGCTTTCTTATATCAGTTAGATACCGTGTTATTTTCTTTGCACTGAAGATTTGAAAGAGGCACCTAATCGACAAGCAGATGCACCTCAAACGCTCCTCTCCGCGGTCTTATCCGGCGATCTCTGGCGGTGGACACACTGCCCTCTGAAGAAAGGCCATTAATCAGTGTTACTTCACCTCGCTGACACTCTCTCACTCACTCATTCAGTCACTTACAGCTCGCTCTGTGCCCTCTTCTGCCTTTCCTCAACAATGAACGGACTCAATGAGCCTGTCAATCACTTTTAAAGCCCAGCCCCCCAAAAGAGTGTTACCTGGAAAGGTTTCCACAACCACCGAATTGACTTCTTTAAACCTTTTAGCTCAAAAACGGCTTTAATTTCCAGCACCTAAATTGTGCTTGTGGGTAAACTTTGAGAAAAAGGGGCTAATTTCCTTAACAGCGGGTGTTTGAAATGCGATTTGGCCTAAGCCAGGGGGGGGGGGATGTTTGACCTCTGCTGCCACGCTGGCTCTGGCTGCAGTCCCAGTGAAGTGGCACTGACACTGATGCTGCTGACGGGTGGCTGAATATGCGAGTGAGTTTAATAGGAATCTCAAGACCAGCAACACACCGTGTCAATCACGAGCTGGTATGAGGTGTATTTGGAGCTCTGACATGGGAGTTAATTCTGCAAATATCCAAGGTTACATTCAGAGCATTCATCACCAAAGGTCATCGTTTTAATACACATATTGGAATCCGGACAGTCGTAAAAATGCACAACTACATCTTTATAGCATCCCTCAATGGATCCATCTTGCAAACTGTCTTCTTAGTATACCAAAAAATGTAAATGCTCAAACATCCATCAGAAAAAGCACTGATTTGCATTGGCGTTGGAAATTGCAGTGCAGTCTGAGTAGCGGAGGTTTTTTTTTTTTTTTTTTTTTTTTTAAGATTCACTGTATGACCCAAACAATCGTCTGTCTGATCTGGTTATGATGAGATGAATGATTTATGGTGGTCTCCACACCCCACATAAAATAAAAGAGAGCGAGAAATACTAAAAGCGAGACTGAGAAAGACTCTGGCAAGGTTGAGAGGACTCCCTGTAAGTGCTGAATTAATTTATGACTCTATCTGAGCTTGAGCAGAGCTAAAATATTCGCTTCGCAGCACTGACTTTCTTGCCTTCTGTCTGAGGCGGCGTCTGCGAGCCTGTGAATTAGCATCGCTGCTTAAAGGTGTTCGCACACACACACACACACGCTCGGCCCGTTAGCAGGTATCTACCCCCCTATGAGTGGAGACAGGGAGTTTTGGATACTTCTTTCTGCTGCTTGGCTGCTCTCAGCTCAGACTTGGCATTGAACTCTGGGTCTGAGTCTGGGCGATTTGAAAACTACATCAAATAGAATTTAGGATTTAAAGACTCTACATGTTAGCACACAAGTGAAACCATAATTTTGTTTGACAAATGGGTAAGGGATAATGTACAGACAGCCGGAAATCATCACAAAATAAATATCTGAAAGGTTTTATTTTGTGAAAGTGAATATGAATGTACATTATCCCTGGAATTAATCTAATTATTCTGTTATCTTAAGATTACAATAAGAAAGACCTTAGAAGACAAGAAGTAACAAAAACACTGCAACAATTAAATATTAATTTATAATAATCTGCATTTCAACCAAACATATGTAGATATGGGGACGTTTTCATTTTTTTTGCTTTAATTGGGGACTCCTAAACTTCCAGTCATCTATCAAATGTTTTATGCTCACCATATACGGTATATTACATTTAATATTTTTAGTCCTCGATTGCCAATTTTATTACAGTTGATTTAGTACACTGTAAAAAATGTCTAACCTCCCCAACTCAAAATTTTCTAGTAACTGGTCACATCTAAATTTTTCAATTGGCCCAAGTGAAATTCTGTAAATTTAATTTTATAATTTACAGAATTTCACTTGGGCCAATTGAAAAATGTTGATGTGAAAAGTCACTAGAAAATTTTGAGTTGGGGAGGTTAGAATTTTTTTTTTACAGTGTAGTAACTGCTCTGAGTTGTGAGATGGCGCTAATGAGCTATTCTAACATGTTGATATGTTGAGACTGTGAAATAATACAGTTTTATTATGTATAACTGTATATAGTACCATATTTTGACATGACCAATGGTAAAATATACAATTTAGCATAATTATACGCTCAATGCTTCAACTGACCAATCAAAATGAAGTAACTAATATGGAGCAATGTGTAATATACAATTCAAAAGTTTAGGGTCAGTACGATTTTTTTTTTTTTTTTTTTTTTTTTTTTTTGGAAAGGAAGCATTAAATTGATCAAAAGTGACATTAAACATTATTTCAAATGAATCATGTTCTTTTGAACTTTCTATTCATCAAAGAATCCTGAAAGAAGCATCATGGTTTCCACAAAAATATTAAGCAGCAGAACTGTTTTCAACATGTTTCTTGAGCACCAAATCAGCATATAAAACCGTAGCTTTGCCATCACAGTTACTGTACTGTACTTTTTGATCATATTTTTATATGCACAGTATATCATACAGCATTATACAGTCATTAAAATACCTTGACAATGATTTACTGGTTTAAAATGGTTTTAGCAAAGATACATTTATGGATATTAAATTGATCAGAGCTGAGTATATAAATGCAATTAACTACAAAGTCTTTAATTCCCAGCTCTCTCTCTCTCTCAATTTATTCCTTTTTTCTACCTTTCTTAACAAACAACACTTTAAGTTGTTCAGGCACTGATAAGCTAAGCTGTTCCCCAGCGACTCGCCGTGGCATTGAATGAGTCTGGTTCCAATACATCCCCTGCCCAGCCAATCAATCACTGGCAAGCACTGCAAACTAATCATTTATTGATGCCACGGCACAGCCATGAATTTCTAATAGCATTCGTCTTATTTAACAGTCCAGATCAAACAGAGAAAATCCAAACATGCTGGAAGGGAAGGGTTAGAAGAAAAAAAAAAATAGTTAATTCCTGAGCATATCCTTCTTTTTGGCAGCCAACAGACAGATATTGATGGAGAAGGCTGCCGAATAAGAGAGGAGGGCAAGGTGGAGGCAGAAAGGGAGTTTGTGTGTGCGTGTTTGTGTGTATGTATTATTAGGGAGCTGGTATTACAAATTTGAATTTCATGGAGCGTTTCATATCAGATCAGGGCATCTAGGTGAAATGTTTCTCTACCTCGGGGTGATGAGAAGTAGATTTATAGATTTGCTGCTTTATTTTTTTTACCACTTCATCAATGTGCACTGACTGTGTGCACTGACAGAGCTTGGGTTAAAACAATCCCATCACTGCATTAAAGGAATAGTTCACTTTAAAATGAAAATTCTGTCATCATATATTCACCCTCATGTTGTTTCAAACCTGTATGAATTTCTCTCTTCTGCTGAACAGAAAGGAAGATATTTAGAAGAATGTCAGTAACCAGGCAGTTTCTGGGTCCCATTGACTTCCATAGTAGGAAAAAAAATATACTATGGAAGTCAATGGGACCCAAAAACTGTCTGGTTATGAAGAAATTCATACAGGTTTGAAACAACATGAGGGTGAGTATATGATGACAGAATTTTAATTTTAAAGTGAACTATTCCTTTAAGAAAAGAGCACTGTTTGTTAAAGGAACTTGTAGGCTAAGTCTGTCAGAGAGTTTGAAGTCTGCCCAGGTGAAGAATACAATACAGTGCAAACTAACTGGTAATTCAACAAGACTTTTATAGACGTTTCCTCTCAGTTAAGCACACTCTTCACATACATGTTGAAGAGCGAATGTTAAAAGGGAAAAGAAAACACTATGAAACACGCTACAAATCAAAGTTGAAGTAAACATATTATAATAAAACAACGGTCAGCAAAAGAGCGGTCATCTTCCTCTTTGCGCGAGCAATCTCACTCTCACTTCACTGTGCGTGCGCGCTCACATAAAAACAGCACGCATACAATAACGTACCATAGAAGACGTTATCTTAAAGGCACATCAACATTCATGTCATGAACACTACTTAACACTTGGTGGGCGGTACAAACTGTTCACTCAAAACATAAAAAGTTCAGTTAGTATTTACCCAACTTAATATGCTTATTTTTGTTGAGGATAAACGCATTTTAAAGTAGTTCCTGTCCATACAATGACAGGTCATAGTTTACCTCACTTTAAGAGTGATTGAGAGACAGTGTGATTTGGAGTGTCCTACATTTACAGCCTGTTGGGGCCAGTGGATTACACACCGTGCCACAGAGAGACACAAACAGTGACAGACAGACGAGAGGTCATGCAAAGATAGCAGATGCACACAAGTTACCCCGCGGGGTCAGAGGAGGTTTGTTGGGCCTCTCTCGCCCCCTCCTGGTGAGCACTGGATTAAACGTACCATCTGAGAACAGTCAAATAGCTCTGCTGAGGAATTATACATGGGCACAAGTTATAAAGAGCGACATAATAATGTTATGTATAGCGCTCGGTGGTTCAATTAGTTTTAAAATGCACTTACAACATATAACAGTAATTTGAAATCTTTTTGAACATGAAAATGTCTAAAATCCACAATATGTATTCAGAGCTCAGACACATTACTTCTCTTAAAACATTTCCCATTTTCTCTCAAATGCATTACATCCCATAAGAAAAATCACGAATGTTTCTCTTAGACAGCAATGGGTTTAAATTGAGAGCAAATGGAACGAGAAAAAGAATCTCATATTCATGTTTCAGACAAGATCTCTCGATTTATCATAATGTGCTCTGATTGCCCAGACACAAAGCAATGCTATTTTAGTATCAGTATCATATATGATTTAGTAATGAGATACTATTATTAGTTTTTAATAATATTTTGAATTAGTAATTATTTTTATATTTTCTGTTTTCATTTTAATTTGAATGCTTTAGTCATTTTGTTGTGTTTTGTCATTTGTGGTAGTTTTTTATATATATTTCTAGTTTTTTTTTTTTTTTTTTTTTTTTAGTACAACAAAATGAGAAACATTGCTTAGCAAACTAGCAAAGCTTGCTTAGGTTTTCATATTTTATTTTATTTCAGTTGACATGTATTTCAATTAATGAAATTATCTTAGTGCTTTAGTTTTAGTTAACTATAATAACCCTAATACAAAGTCTCCACTTTGTCTCTACTCCACTAAAAAAGCTTCCAATTCAACTCCAGTTCAATTCAATTCAATTTAATATATTTCTTATCAGATTCTTCCAACACTAATTGATCAAAGCAATGCCATATTCATACCATGTCTCATTTGAGACTTTTTTTCCTCTCTCTCTTTAGACATTTTAGGAGGAAACATTGGAGACTATGTTAAATGAAAAAATTGAGAACTTTCACAGACAAGGCTTTCAACCAGGGGTAGGCCTTAGTTAAATTAATACATTTAAGTAGCATTTATGAACATGCCTTAGAAAAAAAACATTACTAGTGTTTACTTGAGACAAAACAATGGCACTCCAGTGGTGTTCGTTGATGATTAAAAACAAGTAGCGTAACGAAATACAGTTTCTGTCGTGTTTTATTTGGCATTTTGTAAAATCCCATTGATTTCTGTTGGAGGACTCATTGCTCGTTGATATTACTGCGCTTCAAACTCAAATATCGAGCGGAAGTTTATACGCGGTTGTGAGGTATCTGAAAAAAATAGTTCCACTATAGCAAATAACACGGATTGAAATCCTACATTGCGCCGATATATTTGTTTTTAATCATCAACGAACACCACTAACCACTCGGTGAGTTGCACAGTTTTGAAAACAAACGTTAAGGGTTGTTTAAAGGACATGTTCGTGCATGCCCGCAGCCAGCCACTCTGAAACGGTCAAAGGCGATTCTAAACGAGTCAAAAAGTCGAGACAGGACCCATCGTCAAAATTTCTGTGTCCACCTCTCTAGTTCATCCAAAACAAACCAGAAAAGATACTCAAAGTGCTAAATACCGGAATTATCCTTTAAGCCTTGTCTGGGAAACCAGGAACAAGTCTCCTGAACTATGAAACCTGTTTTAAATTATTGAGAGAAGCATGATCCAGAAGCATCTGGATGGCAACATATGAGCACAAACAAATATTTATTTTTTTCAACAATATTCAGCGTGGAAAAACCAAGCTGAAATATTTCATACTAATAAAGACACATCAGATATTTCACATTGACCTTTTCTCAAAGCAAAGTGCTGAGTGTGCAGTTCAGCCCCCTCTGTCATTTAAGCTCAGCCCAACAAACACTTATCTTCCCCCGCAGCAAAGAGCCTCGAGTGTGTGTGAGTGAGTGTGTTCATGTGTCTGCATGAGTGAGCATAATATACTGTAATTAATCACAATGCAGCCTGTTTGACTCCAGAGAAATGAGAGATGTCTGGTGCTGTCTACGTCTCCACATGCTCAGGCTGTTCAAGGACATCCAGAACTATATGCATAATCATATTTGGGCTTTTTAATTTGGCTTATTTAGGGTTTTGTCATTCCCATGCTGCAATCTTAATATGAATTTAGTTTGTTTTGTAAAAAATAGTGGCATCTTTTCTCACTCTGATTCAATGAATATATGTGTCCAGCACATTGGACCTCATTCATAAAACACAAGCAGAATGTGAACAGTTTGTAAAATCATTCTTATGCATTCAATTTAATGCTTCGGAATGGTTGCATGAACAATGACATTTCTTCTGCATGAATGAGGTCCACTGACTGTATTTTATTTGGCTGGGGCACAGAAGGCCTGACCTGATTGCACTCGACTCCTGCAGAATCCTTATCAACTATGCCGACACAATTTGTCCTGCTATGGGCCGCTGCCTTAATCTGTGGAGAAACATGACAAAATGATTGGGGGGGAAAAACAGCTCAATGGAAAATCTCTGCATCTGCAGAAGCTATCTGTGCAATTGTACAGAGTAAATGCCAGAAAGTTTGAAACATGTCATTGAATGTCAAAATCCCACCTTGTTTTTTTAACCAACTGTTCCGAGGGATAAGCACATAGTGGAAGAAACGTCAAAGGAATATGTCAACAACGTTTCATGTGAATAGAGATAAGCTTCAATTCGTTTCTTGACTCAAAACATATTTTTTAAAATCAAAGACCAGTTGCTGCATGTTCCTGTATAGGAAAAATGTCAAATAAATATTTTAGAAAATATTGCCCATCAAAGAAGGACACATCAGGCATGATTATAAAAAAAAAAAGTATAATATAGCACTTTTGTTGAAAGCAGTGAAAAGATCTATTAAAAATCATTATAAAAAATTCTAAAATAATAGTAATTATTTGTAGTAGTATTACTACGATTATTTTAGATTCATTATTTTAAGTATAACAATAATTATGATCATATCCCAGAGCGGTTTCTGAGGTATGCAAGCAGAACTTTTCAAATGTTCACAAAAATGTTAGTTGTTAAAATATTATACTTTGTATTAAATCATTCCCAGAACATTTCTAAATGCTACTGTACAGTCTGTGCGGTGGAGTACTTATGTGTCTATGGACATACAAATCATGTTGGTCTTACTGTCAGCATTTGCTCACACCTTTGTTTTGTTTGCTTTAAAAATTAAAACAGATCTAGACAAACATTCACATGACAGAATAAGTATTTTCAAAACTTTTTATATCTGAAATGTCAGATTTGGAAATATATACGAGGCAAACGAAATTAGTCAAGTCACATTTTATATTGACAATACAATTCAATTATTTACTGTACCACTATTAGGTAAATGTATAGTATAGTATTTGTATATATTACTATATACTTGTATATAGTATTGTAATTACCACAATTATATTGTTAATATTTTATATCACAGCTAATGCAATGAGCTTCATTCTTCTGTAACCGTGTGTTGAAAATGCATGATGGCATCACAGTTTGGAGATTTGTTGAGGGTGAGTCACGTTGTTGGACACCGGTCGACCCCAGAGCCTGAGTCTGCTGACCCCTCCGTCAGGAGCTATGACCAGACGCACATGAGTCACAGGCCCACAATGCACCACAGACTCCCCAGAAAACAAGTGCCTGTGGTGTGCCTTCAGCTAGATGAGGAAGATTGTGATCACATTTACAGAGAACAAAAAGGAATAAAGTTGAAGATGAAGGCAAATTAATTTGGGGCAATTCCTACTTTTTGAGGAGGAAGGAGAATTCTCCACTTGGGGCTTTTGTCAGAGCGCCACTGGTTAAGAATTAAATTGTTCTCCTCATCTGGGGTCAAACTGCAGGCCTCGATCTTGCAGGAGTCTGGAAAATTCCCTAAGACAAAAGTTGTTTTTTAAATAGCCAATATAATAAACGAAAAAGCACATTTCAAGCTTAGAGTTAAAAAGTTTCAAAAGTTTGGGGTCAGTAAGACTTTTTAAAATGTTTTTAAGAATCTTATGCTAACCAAAACAGTAATAATATGAAATATTATTACAATTTAAAATAACTATTTAGTATTTTTATATATTTTACATGTATTTATTCGTGTGATGGCAAAGCTGAATTTTCAGCATCATTACTCCATTCTTCAGTGTCACATGATCTTTCAGAAATGATTCTAATACGCTGATTTTGTGATAAAGAAACATTTCTTTTATCAATGTTGAAAACAGTTGTGCTGCTTAATATTTTTGTGGAAACCGTAATACATTTCTCTCAGGAGTTATTTTATGAATAGAAAGTACAAAAGTTATTTAAGATGGAAAACATTTAGACAGAAAATGCATTAAAGTTAGAATTAGCCTACTTAAAAAAATAATAATACTATTGAATACTTCTAGTACCTTTAAAATGGTTGGTGTCTAGCTCAATTTTGCTTATGATGCCAGGATGTCCTAGTCTGAGAATAGCCCACTCACAGCCTGGTACCTGCAATATGCCTTTCTCGTCCACCTGGAAAGCAAAATATGGGACCTGTGTGGGGTATAACTGATACCTATGATGTTTCCTAAAATGACAAGACTGCTTTTACCCTTAAAATTTTAGGCCGATCCAGGCGTCTGGCTGTCTCCCACCCGTCACCCATGTTGTCAGCTCTCCCTAGGGCTATGGAGAAGCACACATTCAGACAATCACAAAAGTACTGATCTAGATCTCAAAATCTCCATAATCCATAATTTTATTCCATAATATTCTCCAAACAATCATTAAATAGACCTTAACTTATTTATTGGGAAGTGATGTTTAGTATTCATAAAAATGAAGTATGGATTGTTTTTTATGATACGCCTGATTGAAAGCAGAGACTGTTGTCTATAAAAGCGGTCTGCATTTTAGATGTATCTCTTGGCTCAACTGAAAAAACAAACAAAAAAAAACATACTGCCTCTTTAAAATGTTTCTCAACTTGTCAGCCCAGACAGCAACATAGTTTCGGCCCAGATCCGGCCCACATCTGGGCTGTGTGGAATCCACGAGTACCAGATGTGGGCCGGATCTGGGTCAACTCTATGATGCTGTCTGAGAGTCCAAAGAATCACTCACCAATCATATTGCGTGGGTGACCGTAGTGGGCATCGCTGTAGCCTACGCATACGCCTCCATTAACCAGGGCAACAAGATCCACGGGGTCTTGGCCAGGCACAGTGGACCAGTCCTTCATCCCAATGCCATAAACTTTCAGCCTTGCAATGCCGCCATCTGCAAACATCAAACAAAAAATTAAAGCAAATGCGAAATGTTTTTTTGACGTTGTATTTTAATATGCAGAAACAACTATAAATGGGTTGATATTCCAGTTTACAGTGTAAACGCTGTAGCAAAATATTGCTTTGTTTGTTTAAGCATCCCAACCAGCCCAACACAAACTCATTGGCTCAACCAACAGAGAGCAAGAGTCAATAGAATATAAAAGTATAAATAAACGTTACATATCTTGTTTCTATATAGAGTTAACATCAAATAAATTGTTCTATATTTCTCCATCGTTTTACATTAAATTATGTAATTCACATAATTGGGGTTTATGGGGTTCTTTCCCCTCATTAAAGCCATTAGGTCCTCATTCTTGTACCTTTTGTCTCGTTGTCAGATTTTCAAATACTTTTATGCTTCAAATCAAAGTTTGTCATTTTGTGCTTCACCTCGTAGCTGGTTCATAGCTTAATACATTTAGACTTTTTTAAAAACCCTGTGGGCTACTGAAAAAAAGTTGCACTTTAAAGTATGGTTTAGTTCAGGACTAACAATTTGACCGCAATGGCAGGCAGGGTGAATGCTAATATATTTATTTTCTGTTTGGTGACTCTATTACAAACTTCAGCTTTAATTTAGAGCTACAATTCTTTCAACAATTCATTGAAAGAATCTTTTCCTGTAGGCACCTTGGGCAAGAAATCATCCGCTAAGATAAATGAGTAAATAAAACACCACATAAAAAAAAATCTGGAAAAAACATACTCTCCAGTTTTAAGGTGGTATATAAATAAAACGTTAATATTTTATTATCATTTTACAAGCCTTCATTTGTATTCATTTTACAAAATAAATGGCTCTCTAAGATGTTGTTCTGTTGTAGCATCTCTCCCCAGGCAATTTTTTTTATTATTATGAATGATCACATTCTCTGTTTTGTCATTAAAATTGCATCGAATGATTCATGTTGCGGAACATGTATTACCTGGATATATGTTGAGGCGGATATGGGTAACTCTGTGTGGATAGGTGACACTCAGGTAGTTGTGGCATGATTCAGAGTAACCCGGCTTCATCTCTGTCATCGGGACAATCTCCTTCCAGCGGTCTGAGTTCAGCTGTTCAACAAAAATTCAGACTGAGTGCTGTTCCCTCAGAAACACAGACTGTAGATTTTATGCATGATCTAGCACACTAGACATATTTTACACCTTTGCCACAGCTTCAAACTGGCTTGGGGAAGCTGCCATGCCTGTACGATCTCCTTCAAGAGTGAACAATGGAATCCGATCTGATTTAGAAGTGACATATATTAGATATAATCAAGGTAACCTTAAACTTTATCCTTTAACGTATACTTACAGGCCACGACCATAGATACCTACCAAGACATGCCACTTGAATGGAGGCGTATGGGGCATAGTTCCCCGTGAAGAACGATGTGTCCACATCAAAGCCATGAATAACTCCTGGAACTCCTAACTGTACAATGCACCAGTCGTGACCTTTAACACAAGATGAGAGACGCATGCATCTTTCATGAGATCACCAAATCTGTTGTAAGTACAGACGGAGCACTCTTTGAGATTAGAAAACATGCCCTGAAAGCCTGATCAGATGAGGAAGCATCTCAGTGTTGCAGTACATCTTTCTCACATGAGTTCATTTTACAGATCTTCAGAGAGACTGGATGGATGATAGAAGGATGTAGCCCGCAGCTATTCTGCTCTAACTCATACAGGTTCAACGGAACTCGTCATTAAAGAGAAATGAGGAACACACAGAGCCCTATTTCAGTTTTTACAGTGAACTTTGATTTGAGAAAATGGACTAATACCTGGAATTCTTTTCCTCCGGGTTTCCCAGCCATCCATCCATTTCCCATATTCAGTAAATGCTGAGGCTATGAATTCTGGAGGGTCTCGCTTCAGGTCATTTTAGAACAACATTTTTAATATCAGATAATTCTAGAAAAGTTTGAATGCATGAATATTACCAGAGTACAAGCAAAATGACTTTACCTTCAAAAGATTTCTGGCAGAGGCAAACCACTCATCTGTGGCAAAAATCACCTTTAATGACAACGTTAGTACTTTATTAGCAAATGCACTGTAACAAAGAACATCCGCATATTTAAAATGCACTGTTTTTCACCTTTCCTCCAGCTGTTTCACATGCGAGGTTGTTGAACTGCAGGAAATGTGGCTGACTGCTGGCCGCCTTCTGTATAGGTCGATTTGCCATGTTTATGCCAATTAGATTTGAGCTAATTCTTTTTAGTTTCAAATGTAATTCTTGTTTAATATTACAAGGCCCTAAGAAGAGGACGGTACAGAAGCGCTAACTCGCTGCGATATAATAGGCTGACTGATAATATTTAACTACCCTCTGCAAAACAAACTCTATAACAGAGCGAAGTCCATCATTTTTGATCAACAACTGTCACGTTGAACATTATGAACGTAAAGAATAGATTCTTAAATACAATCGCGGGTCATCTGTAGTAACTCGAGTCAACATAAATGTGCAGTTTATATGTTGAATTTCTGGCTTAGGCTACTAATACTTTAAACTTTCCCAACCATTACAGTAATGTGGTCTTTGTGGAAAAACAGCGCCCTCTGTTGCACAACAATTAGTTTCTTTACTTTTGAATTTATTACAATTATTTTATAAATCTGAATATCTGTTTTAACAACCTACATGTGGTGGGATATTTCTTTACTATCACGTGACATGGCTTGATTATGCACATTTCGTATTGTCACGAACAGACTGGAACACGGCGACCACAAGGAGGGACATTACAAGCTTGAATCCGGGAACAGTTGTAGTACTTAACTTTTAATCACAGTACTTTAAAATGATCGTTTAATTTAGGATCTTTTAAAATAATGTGAAACAAATAACCTAGTTTACTTATATAGTATAGCTATGATCCCACTGAAAAATGAACCCAGGTTAGCCTACATTGACATCATGACCATTTCATAAAATAGGATAAAGTCTTGTTCACCTGTTACATTGAAAAGACGATACAATCTTTCAATCTGAACAAATGCTTTGATCTTTTTTTTTTTTTCATTCCAATACTAGTACAGGGCATTGATCAACATGCTATTGGTGTATAACTACTGAAAAAATGGTCACCACCAATAACCACTGATGGACCGGTTTAGATGCATATCTGTTGGGAGCCAGGATTAGGCCAGGCATGAGTTTGGGCACTATAAAAGATACCGATCATTGTGGCCTCCATAAAAACAGGCTCAAAACGTTAGCCTGGGAAAACCCAGACAATTTCCGGCAAATTCAGATTTGCTCGAGTAGTCTGGCAAAGAGCTCATGTTCAAGCCCATTTCCATGGCCTAGAAATCGCGGCACCAATCAGAAACGTTGAGGCGGGCTTAACACGATGATGATCGCTCTGATTGGTTTTAGGTCTATCCAATTGCGCCCAGAGGCATTTAAGCGACGTCCGTTCAACTTTTAAATGCATTATTGTATTCAAATTGCAAACACACGAGGACAGTCTCCATGAAAGACCCACTGGCAGATGAACGTGCTACTACATTTCTCTCCGAAACAGTAGGAAATTAAATTAGATTTAATAGAGGATTTTAACTGTGACACAATGATTGACAGGGCAGTTAAAGTGACAGGATGCACGCGACAGATCCGTCCGATAAAGATGACGAAGTAGTATGTCCCAAAGCTTGCCTACTTTTTTGCTACATTCAAAAGCAAATACCTTTTCTTAAAAAAAAAAAAAAAAAAAAAAAAAAAAAAAAAACTTATGGCATAGTGTAACTTGGGACACAGCTTTACACGATGACGATCGCTCTCATAACTCAGTTACTACTGAGAATGGTCTGGTTTTAACCAGGCTATCAAAACGTGACAATCTGATGAACATTTATAATGTGTAGACAAGAGTGAAGTCATAGCAATCCTTACCACTTCAGAACACTGTCTTTTTCGGCCACAATGCTTTCATGAACTAACATCTTACTCATAAGACCACATTTAAAAAAACTCAGAAGTCACTCAATGACTTGGTAAAAGAATTGAAAAAAGACAGGGGACATGACAGTAAACAAATTTATTTTGTCATCTGCACTTTACAGTTGGAACTCCGGGAATTCAAATATCACATCCTTGCCTGTGAGCTTCTTGTAGACACCAGAGAAGGTCTCAACCTGAAACAAGAACCACAAATTAGTTTTAAATTAATATTCAGTGTAAAGACTAATAAAGAAATTGTGACAGTCACTTATAAATTGAAATGTAGAGCTGAAAATAAAGCTAAAGCATACTAATTGATGGTTTTTTTTCAAAAGGTTAACATCTCCAGTTAAAGTCAAAACAATCGGAGAACGATTACATCACACAAATCAAATTAGGACTGCCTGATAATTCATCACAAATCACAAAATAGAAACCCAACTTTAACAATTAATAGTGTACACTGCATGGTTTACCTCCCCAGTAACGGCCCAAAGGGCTCTGGGAAGATGTAGGAATATACAGGACGCCGTCCACACCAGCCAGAGGCCGGGGACAAGCTTGCTATCCAACGTCGTGGAACGGGACTGTACGTCATGGCACCGAAGTGCTGCGCTCCCTTACGCCACACGGACAGAGCCACATGAGAGCCATCTCACAGGATGTCCACGTTGGGTCACTGCATTTAAGAATAGTACTCACTTTGTGTTCAACATTGTTTTGCTGTGCCTTGTCGAGGTGGACCTTGATGAGCCTGCTGCTGTCCAGTTTCACGCGAATCCTTTTGCCAACAATTTCGCTGGGGAAGACCAGGTCCTCAAGGATAGCATCATGCACATTAGTCAGAGTTCGGCTAAAGGAGAAGACACAGATTAAGTGGACAAGTTTAGTGTTCATCCACTAAACATTAGGCTCATGTCACCTAAAAACATGAAACATCCTAAATATAACAGATTTGGATGTACACTGCATGGTTTACCTCCCCAGTAATGGCCCAAAGGGCTCTGGGAAGATGTAGGAATATACAGAACGCCGTCCACACCAGCCAGAAGCCGGGGACAAGCTTGCTATCCAACGTCGTGGAACGGGACTGTACGTCATGGCACCGAAGTGCTGCGCTCCCTTACGCCACACGGACAGAGCCACATGAGAGCCATCTCACAGGATGTCCACGTCGGTTTACGATACACTAAGAGGCCAATCAGCACAACTCTGATATGGTAGGCAAATTCACACTGAGAAAGCAAGCACTACTAACCCTGACTCCGCAAACACAGCTTCCAAAATGCAACAAGACGACATTTACCTCCTGGGACGCTTCTGCTTGTTTTTTGTGCGGCTTTTCCTTGTGGGTTTAGGCAGGATTCTTCTCTGGAAAAAAAGATCAATCAAGATTAAAACCATTAATTTGGTTGTCAACATGCTAATTCTTAAGCAACATCACATTGTTGAGGCTCTAAATGGCATGTACACTGCATGGTTTACCTCCCCAGTAACGGCCCAAAGGGCTCTGGGAAGATGTAGGAATATACAGGACGCCGTCCACACCAGCCAGAGGCCGGGGACAAGCTTGCTATCCAACGTCGTGGAACGGGACTGTACGTCATGGCACCGAAGTGCTGCGCTCCCTTACGCCACACGGACAGAGCCACATGAGAGCCATCTCACAGGATGTCCACGTCGGTAAATCAAAATCACACTAAGGTTAAGATTCGTTAAAGTCAAAGTTTAAGAACCCCATGAAATGACTTGGCAAGTGTTATCTGGTCCAGTGCCAACACTGTGCAATTGAAAAAGGATGTTTGGCAGGATGTAAAAGGGCTTGTTAACCCTTTAAAAATATATATTAGGTCAGTGCAAGGTGAAGATGAGCATTTTAAATCTAAAGAGCATTTGATTTGGACAAATTAATTTTAATAGAACATACCTGCATAATGTGACTGGACAAATAATTTTTACTCTAGAGAGGACTGGGATTGGACATTTAAAATGTTTAGTTGTCCAGGCAAACTTCACAGGTATGCACAGTTTTTAAATCTTAAGAGCATTTGAAAGTTACATCTCAATGTGTAGAAATCACACTAGTATAAATAGCCTCAATCAAACAGACATGGACTAAAAGCCACAAATTTAACTTGGATTTAATGAGGTCATTAAAATTCCACCCCAAATGACAATTAAAAATATTGCACTAAACACTAAAAGGACAGTTTTAGCAGCAACTAAATGTACAACATCAATAAATACAAAGGACAGCAGACCTAACACTTGTTCGTCATTAAAAATCAGATGCTTAAAAAGGACGAGTCTTACCTGTGCGATGAACACCACATGCTTGCCGCTGAATTTCTTTTCCAGCTCACGCACGAGCCTCACCTGGATCTTCTGGAAGGACTTCAGCTGGGGCACCGGCACAAAAATGATGATGGCTTTCCTGCTACCACCAACCTCAATTTCCTGCAAGAAAGAGAGAATGAATAGTGTGAACAAGCACACAATGCATAAATCTACAAAAGACTGAACCTAATGTTCACCAAGTTTTACAGTGGAGGGCATGTACACTGCATGGTTTACCTCCCCAGTAACGGCCCAAAGGGCTCTGGGAAGATGTAGGAATATACAGGACGCCGTCCACACCAGCCAGAGGCCGGGGACAAGCTTGCTATCCAACGTCGTGGAACGGGACTGTACGTCATGGCACCGAAGTGCTGCGCTCCCTTACGCCACACGGACAGAGCCACATGAGAGCCATCTCACAGGATGTCCACGTCGGTTGGGTCAATTATCAATTCAGCTATTTATTGTACTAATGCTGTAGCTGAACCACTGCAATGGTAATCATCCAAAATGAATGAACCCAAGTGTTTACCTTAGCAGCAGTGATGTGGAGCTCCCTCAGCTGAGCCTTCAAATCAGAGTTCATCTCCAGCTCGAGAAGAGCCTGCATGAGACAGACTGAAGTTTATCATAAGAACGGTAGAAGAGGATACAGATGCATGCATATCACATTTATAAAAAAAAAAAAAAATCATAAGTTGCTTAATTATACCTGGGAAATGCCAGACTCAAACTCATCTGGCTTTTCGCCATTCGGCTTTACTATTTTCGCACTGGTACTGAACATGGCCTGTGTCTGAAACACAGAAACAGACTTGTAAGAATAAAAACACAACATAGTATAGTAAGATTAGTTCATTTATTAACCCTCACTTTGTTCCAAACCTGAACTTTCACTGTTACACACAAAATAAGATTTTAGGCAGAATGCTGCAAACTGACAGCCTCAATCTCAATTTACTTACATTTTATAAAAAATGACTGAACAGAATCTGAGGCTGTCAGGTCATAACATTACGCACATCTCCTTTTGTGGTCCACAGATGGAAGTCATGGGTTTGGAAAAACATGAAGGAGAGTAAATGAACAAAATTGAGTGAACTACCCTTCAAAGATGACATACAATCTGATGCGTCTGTACAGGTAACTTAAGCAAGGTGACATGCTATTCATAAGACACCGTAATTTAATAAATTAACCCAAATGTCTCGGCATTTAATCAAATTATTAATCTCAAATTTAAAATTCTAACTACGCCTTTTCAAAGTAAATCACCAGCTAGGCGGCTACCGTTAAGAAAAACTATTTCTACTACAAGTGTGTTCTTAGCATGCCGTTAGCATTGATTAGCTAGCACAGAATCACTACATTTACATTACGAGTTTAATTCTATCACAAATATAAGTCTTCGAGATATAGAACTTTACTTAATGGAGGCATTTTCGGGGATATTATAACAGCACATGGGCCGCAATAATACTGTAGTACAGCCACGTCTGCTAGCACATCTTAAACTTATAAATTCCTGTTTGTAAAATAGCCATCCATTTACTTATATACTCGCATCTAACGCATCTCAGTGAAAACATCACATGAAGCTCCCGCATGGAGGAAAATATTACTTATTTTCTACATTTTAACTTGATATCCCTTTAGCTGGGCACATTCAGTAGACTCACCTCTTTCAACGACGGCCTGGGAAGAGACCGTATTCTCGCGAGAGGCCGGTAAAAGCGCGTTGGTGTGTTGCATGATGGGAAATGTAATCATCATCCTCGACTGCAGAGGGCACCCGTTCTTCTAATTTATTATGTTGTGTAAAGGAATAGTTGCAATATTTTGTTACTTTTATTAACTGAAGAACATCATTATACAATATTATAAATAAATAGTTTCAGGGATTCTGGCTAGTTTTTTTTTTTTTTAACTGACTTGCTATCATGATGAAGTTTAAAAACACATGTCTAATCATGTTTTACAGTTTTCCTCTCAAATGGAGTTCCGTTGTGATTTAAAAAAAAACAAAACTCTTTTTTTTTTAAAGTTCGCGAGTACGACTTAATTTCCTTTTTTGTAATCATCTAACAACCTACATGATTTACAACAAAGATCCGCTGTTCATACGCCATTTTTTACAGTCTGTTCATAAGAGTCATTCATTCGTACTGGTGTGCTGTGTGTTTACGAGTCACTAAAAAGAACCGGTTCATACGAGTCATTCGTTTGGGAATTGAGCTACGCTGTTGCTCCGTATGTTTGTGGTTCTAAAAAGAATCGGCTCATAAGAGTCATGTTTTGAAATCGGGCTGTACCAGTCGCGCTGCATGGTTTCGACTCACTAAAAATGAAATATCTCTCTGAATGAGTAGCATCTAACATAATATTGCTCTGAACGCCCACTTTTAATAAGACCGAGGCCATTATCTCAATGTTTTATTGCTGTTTTTATTATTATTATTATTTTTTATCTCAGTGTTGTCTCCTTCCTTCTTCCAACATGTCCACCACACTCCACTTCAGTTGGTGGCGGTAATACACTATGAACTGGATTGGGGGGGAATTATAAAATGAGAAGAAGAAGCTGTGACTCTGAAAAGCGTTTGGTCAGCCGACTGTTAACGTGGGTGCACATTCTGTGGAGGTTTTGCTAACGAAAGTGAAAACCGTTGGACCCATAAGCATTTTGTGAAAGTCTTTGTCAGGTTATTTTTATGGTTATTGTCATTACAAATGCCACGACTAAAGGATATTGTAATGTTAACTCTGCTCTGAGCAGAGACTATGTTGAGATTGCCTGGGTTTTTCAATGTTGTACGCAGGACTCTCTGTAACGCCGCAGAAGATATGGGCAAGAAAGGAGCATTTTTCTACGCTGTGAGGAAAGGATTTAAACCAGGAGTATACCAAACATGGTGAACAGGCAGCTATATGACTATTTTCTGTACTTGTGAGCGCTTATTGCACTGCATTGCATGACCACGCATTATTTCTCTCCTAAAGGGAGGAATGTAAACATCAGGTGGATAAGTTTCCCTATGCAAGTTATAAGAAGTTTGCCTCTGAAAAGGATGCTTGGGCCTTTGTGAGGAGCCAATCTGCAGCACCATCTTTTGGGAAACCAATTGGTAATATCAAAGATGTTATACACCCCTTATAAAGATCTGCCATAATGATGCATCATCAATATTTCAGGTGTACAAAGGAAAGTATACAGGAGGGAGAGGGGTAAGATGTGCCTCTATTTGTGTCATGTGATATGGCCATTCGAGAGAGCCAAATACAGCATGCTGAAACACTTTTATATATATATATATATATTATATTCTTCATAGCAAGTCATTTTATTTTTATGTGCTGGTTATATTTATCCAGATCTAAAAATGTATACCAAACATGTTGGTTTACAGATTCACCATGTAAATTATTTTACTAAAAATTAGCCATATGAATTTAAGCATAAATGTAAGACAATACAATACCGTTTTTTAAATACATCTTTCATTCATATATTCCAAATATTAAATGTTTTTTTTATTGCTAGTTTATGGAAAGATTAGAAATATGTATTTGTAAATAGTTTTTTCTCATATGTTCCAAGTTTTTTTATTTGAAATGTAAATCCTTGCCCAATACCCCATTATAAGAGACCGTTTACCTCTAATATTAGCAGATGTCCTGAGATATAATTAATTATTTAATTAAATGCATGTATTTGTGCCTATATGACAATTTATGTAAAGTTGTGGCACAGCTTACCCCACTCATTTTTGTCTTATCTCTTATAGCTGGTCACAGTTTCTTTGGTGTTTTTTTTTTAACCAATTTAATCAGCTTTTTTGCCTTCACTAGTTTATAAAATGGCATAACTAATGAAATGTGCCATGGGGTCTCTTAATAAATATGAGGCCATAAAATCTGTTAATGATAAAGAATATCAAATATACATCGCAGTAATTTACCCCAAAACTACTACACAGATAAATGCTTATCTATGTATTGATAGGCTGCTAAACTATACTACAAAGCAAGTGATTGCCATTATATTATGTTTGCATTTAAGGATGTGACTATGAGGTCCTGCCTCCTAGAAACGTGCCTGATTCCTCAATGGCTGTACCCCTTGGAAGTAAAAGAACCCATGAGGACTCTGAAGATGAGGGACCTTCCTGTCCGAAACGAGTGAAGCTCATTGAGGTCCCACTGCCAAAGACAGCTGCAGCCAGTAGTGATGGATTTACGTATATGGGTAACTATTGTGTGTACTATAGTCTTATAGTCTTGAAATCAAAACATAATTAGTAGACCAATATTAACGTTGTAAGTTTTACCATAGTTAAATGAAATGGGCTACTTTTTGCTGGGGATTTTTTCAGGTGATTCTGTAGTGGTGTACACGGATGGATGTTGCTCCGCCAATGGAAAACGAGGAGCACGTGCAGGAATTGGTGTATATTGGGGTCGTGATCATCCACTGTAAGTCATCTGTGATTAATGGCATTCTGGAAAAACAAACAGTGCAACTTCAGACAGCAATGCTTTCATATCCAGTGTTCAACAAATAATTATAGTTGGATTTTTACTTGCCTCACTGCAAAATATATATTTTTAGTTTTATAAATGTAAATACACACACACATACACATATATACTTTTTTTTTTTTTTTTAATTGTTTGAACTTTTAATTCTTTTCTCAGTAATGTGGCTGAGAGGCTTTCAGGGAGGCAGACCAACCAAAGAGCAGAATTACAGGTAAAAATTGTGAGGTGCTCACAAACAGAGTTCTTTCTTATACTCCGCTATCGATAACTGTATCATTAAACATTTAATCACAGGCTGCATGCAAGGCACTCGAGCAGGCCAGAGAAATGAATTTTAAAAAGATTGTGCTATACACGGACAGCAAGTTCACCATTAATGGTATGCACTCCCTGCTTTTCTGTTCAAAAACTTGGTAAGATGTCTGGTCATGAATCAATGTAGTACTGTTTTATTTTTAAATGTATTTATTGTTATAATATATATGTGCATGTTCAATTATTTAATTTTTACTTTCCAAAGGCATCACAAGTTGGGTAAAGACCTGGAAGTCTAATGGCTGGAGACTTAAAAGTGGTGGGGTCATAATCAACCAGGAAGACTTCCAAAAGCTGGATAAACTAAATGCAGACCTTGAGGTCGTATGGGTATGTTTTACCTGAACAATATGGCATCTGCTATTCTGTGTGTATAACTTGTGTGTTTCAAGCATGATGTCCCAACCTTAGTGTATAAACATTCTTTTAGCATGTAAATGTGCAGCTTAGACTTTCTCAGTCCATCAATTTTGATAAACACGCAATGAGAGATGTCTTGCATCTCTTTGAATCATTTTTGCTAAAGCTGATATCTCAGGTGATTAAAGGGTTAGTTCACCCAAAAATTAAAATTCGTTCATTAATCACTCACCCTCATGTCCTTCCAAATTGTAAGAGCTTCGTTTATCTTCAAGATATTTTTGATGAAATCCAATACGATTTTTTCTCTTCCGTGTCAATCTCTGACGCTGTTAGATAAACAGTGTCAGATAAAATGAAAAAAATAATAAATTCAGTTACAGAGTCCAACTCCAACAATATGAAATCAATATATGTAATAAATCTAATTTTCATCTATTGAAAACTATGCCATAACTTTGAAAAGTTGAGAGATACCTTCAGGCTATTTGTTTTAATTTTATATTTACATTTTTGAAGGAACAATTGTGTTTGTAGCATATCACGTATTTCTGTGGTACAAACATTTTTAGGAATGTGCCTTCACATCACAGCACTAAACATCAGAACCCCTCTGCTCGCTTTCCAATGTTGTCATCGGTGCTTGGCATTATACAACGAGCAATAAAACAAATGCATGGCATAGCCAGTAAAATTTCTCTCTCTCAGTGAATATCTCTCTTATTCCTCATTTCTAGATGCATGTACCAGGTCATGCTGGGTACACAGGCAATGAGGAGGCAGACAGACTGTCCAGGATAGGAGCAGCAAAGCCCCCATGTTAGCGCACTGTTGTCACATTCATTTTATAATGATGCATTATGTTTTAGGTGCCTAGGCTGTGGCTCTAGTTTGTTTATCCTTGATGGCTAATGCACTTTTTCATATTTTGATCTTGTTTTGCTAGTGTTGTGATGTTGCAAACAACACTTGAAACTATTTTCTGAAGAGTGATGCCTATCTAAAATGTTTGTTTTTGATTGTTATGTCAATTAAATTGTCATGTTCCTGAGATTGATTCCTTGTACTTATTTTTCCATCTCAGAAACTCTTTTTGCCCATAAGCACTTAGGACATTTTTTGGGTGCATTACAAGTGACAAAGAATATTTGTATTGAGTGTGCCGCTGTTAGTTTCCAACATGACTAATATTGTGCCATGGTAATGTATTATTGATCCTTATCTTTGAATGTGTCATCTTGCTCTTTTCACAAATGTGTTTTCAGTTAAAAAATGGTCATTGCTTCAAAATGCACTAATGCTGAAATGCCTCCACACGAACAGCAGGTGTCAGTGCAGTTCATGCTGATGGACTAGATCTTATCTTTACAAAAAACAAGCTTTGCTCTTATTATTAGTGAGTCTTTCCTTTTCTTCACTTGGGTTATTTGAAGTACATGATGGTTATCCTAATTAAATAGTTTTTAATATTTTTCCTGATACCTGGGGATAGCGTCATCACATTCCATCAAATTGTTTCACACGGAAGGATTTCTAAACTTTACAGGAATATTTTACCCAAAAATGTAATTGTTTACTTATCCCCATGTTCCAAATCAGTCTGTACAATGTAAGACATGCTTATGGGCCTCAAAGTTTATCAATAAAAAAAAAATACCTTGTGTGTTCTGCAGGGATAGAAAAGGTATGGAATGACATGAGGGTGAGTATATGATGACAGAATTTTCATTTTTGAGTGAACTTATCTTTAACAATAAACAGTGAGAGTCCTAGACTGTTGTCCATGTTCAATGTTCCAGAAATTCTCTCATTGTCATTTTTTCTCAAGCTTTATAACTGTCCTGTCCAATTCTCTGCTTTAAGCCTGCGTCTAGACAGAAGCCTTGAGTGTTGTCTTAAATACAGATAAGCTGCACAGCAGGCTGAGAATGAGTGGAGGCATCTTCTCTTTTATGAAATAAACAGAGGTGAGAATCTCAACACAAGGGCCTCAGTGCGGTCCGTCCTGACCTTCGCTTGCAGGGCTCGGCTCCTCTGAATTCCCGCTGAGATCCAAGACCTTCAGAGCGGGATGTACGGACAACAGTTATAGGTCAGGAGACTCAGACTGTCCTTGCCTGGTGAAAACAAGGAGGATTTAGTGCTCGTAACCTTTCACAGCTTTAGGTTTCTTGAGCCTACCTAGATTCTCAGATGTCTAATGAAAGTCTTATCTTGGGATCTGAAGCTGAAAACTGTCCTCAAGCCTAATGGAGAGTGTAGATTAGCTCGTTTTGTAATATTTATGGAAGTTGGTTGTTCCAACTGCTAACGTTTAGATCTCATCTGAAGGCTGTTTGATAATCAGACACCGTGATAATTTGTTGGAGATTAAGGGAAGGAGGAGGCACACACACCAACAAAAAAAAAAACACACCCCATCATTACAGCACATCTGGTCTCTGCTCTCTTCAAAAACCATGTCACAGCTGACTCAGGCCCTCAAATCTGGAAGGAAGTGTAGGGGAATTTCCACTAATGAATCCAACAATCACACGATGAGGGCTCTTTGTGCAGGGACTTCAATGGAAACCACATTCGGAGCAGACACAGCGAGTCACAATCAAAGCCGTTACCACGGGAGCAAAGCTGCAGCTTGTAACCGAACAGACATCTGTTTCCATGACAGCTGTCTGGAACGGCATCAGCCTAACTAACTGCTGCCTCAGAACTAGTCTGACTGTTTGATATCTCTTGCGATAAAGACAGAGAAGATTCTGTCAGAATCCCTCGCAGCTTCTTGTTGTGATGCGCTAATGCGAAGAGAGAAGTTTTCATTTGTGTTTATTTTGTTCTTCTTTGAAGCTGCCGGAATCAGAGGCTGCAAAATAGTGGAAAGGAGAAGAAACACCCAAGAGAAGTAAACATATGGAGCGAACTACCCCGGTGAGCTCGACGGAAGCCTCTTCAGAGCGGCTGAGCTTCTGCGAAGGGTAGCTACAATAAAGACAAACAACTTAAATGCAAGTTAAGCTGAAACGACAACATTTGTGGCATTATGTTGATTACTACAACATTAATTTCCACTCTTTTCTTTAAAAAACAAAAAAACATCTGAGTTGAGAACAATTGAGGCACTTACAATGGAAGTGAGTGTTCCAATCTGTCCCTTACTAAAATTAACCATGGTTTAACTACAAATAAAACAATGGTTTTGCTACACTAAGTATTAAGTAAGTTAACCACAGTTTAACCGTGGTATTTGTAGTAAAACTGGGTGTAAATGGTAATCAATCTGCCAAAAAAAAACATGGTTACTACACCATGGTTAATTTTCCCAAGCAGTAAACATTAAAATACTTATTAAAGGAGAACTCCGGTCAATTTTAACATTGAGCTCATTTTTTGTCAATTTGGAGTGCTGTCAATACAGAGAACAACGACAAAAATCGGTGTTGCCTACACCGTGTTATCCTCTTTTTAAAATTTGCACCCTGTTGACTTCAATGGGGCAATATTTAAACCTGCTTTTAGCCTCTTAACATCCTTGATGTGTCATTACAAGTGCACAGGTCATGTGAGTGATTCCTTCAGAGTGAACACGAGTGAATCTGACAGCAGTAGATGTGAAAGAAATGGATAAAAATGATGTTATTTAAGCCAGCGCAAATACCTGTATTTACATCCTGTTTTCGGTTGAAGTCCAAAGTAGTCGATTGCCGAGTTCACGCGCGTGATCATAGGTAACTAAACCTATGCGCGTGAACTCGGCAATCGACTACTTTGGACTTCAACCGAAAACAGGATGTAAATACAGGTATTTGCGCTGGCTTAAATAACATCATTTTTGTCCAAATTGACAAAAAAATGAGCTCAATGTTAAAATTGACCGGAGTTCTCCTTTAAGTCACCAGACGTGTGCACCATGCAACAACTATATGCATTGTAACACAATTTTAGTATGGAAAATTGTGGAAATTATGAAATTCACATATGCATTTATTATCTATGTATCTTAATGATCTTATTGTGAACAATTCGTCCACGCATAGACTGTTTTGGTTTGTTTTTATCAGAGTGTAATTTTATATCAGAATGTCTCAATCTGATCTTCCGGTCTGCTTAAGAGAAACTCTACATCTTTTTTCTTTTTAAATATAACTTACTTAAATATTTTGCTTGTGCTATCCCTCTTTAAAATGGAGATGACTTGGTTTGATCATTTTATTTAAATAATATTCAAAAGCTTGAATTCAGATCTGCCTCTCTTCAATACAAATGGGTTGAACCAAGTCCTGTCCTGCGTTTTTTTTTAATTTTATTATTATTATTCTATGATCCGTTTCACTCAGGTGTAGGTCTACTTCACAATATGGAAGACTTGATCTGTCGCTACTTCCATTACATTGTGACTTTAAATATTTTTAAAAAATGGTCCGATTTGCTTCTAACTACCTCACTCTAACCTCCATTTTTGCTTTGAAAATGAGGGTCGAGTCAAAATAAATTTTTGTGGCATCAATATTTCGCATTGATGTGTTGTCGGTTGAGCTTAACTCTTACCGAACCCAAAACATTCATTTTTAATAAGCCAGTGTTTCCGGTTCTGCATGGTTTAGATGCCCGCCTGGTGGTCTGCTGTTTGCAAGGGCAAGGCCTTCCCGCAGAGAGTGGCTTGACAAGGTGAGCTCCAGCACTGCGGCACTCTGCAGCTTTCGTTCTCTCTCGCTTCACCCTCCCTATCTCTCAGACAGTACACCTGCTTAGGAGCTCTCCCAAACCCTCACTACTCTGAGATACCACCTAGCATTAACCACTGCATGGTCTTATATGCACATCAGAACGCAAAGTCCTTGACCCAAATAGTGCAGATGGCCATGCTCCGAACTGCCACTTAAAATCAGTGAGCTCAGGAGAGTCTGCCGTGACGCCTGGCCTTCAGGCTGCCTCAGACTGTGTGCGTATGAGTCTGACTCATCAAGCTACCAGAGAACTCAATTTAATCCCACAGCAGGAGAATAATTCTCTTAAAGCTGAAAGTTCCCCACCACGTGCTCGCTCATATATCTCCTCACACGTAACGAAAGCGAACCAGTCGTGCTGGATTTTTAATGATACATTTGTCAAGCAGCTACCGAGCAATATTTTCAGCAATTGTAGTGGAGAAAAACAAAAGGAACATCTGTGTCTCTGTCACCCTTACTTGCACAAAAAGTTGTTAGATCGTTAAGAAAATCTTTCCTTGCTTTTTTTGCCTTCTTTCTTTCTTTCTGTTTTTCTGTGTCACAAATGTCTGAATGTCATTGTGTTACACATCACAAGAAAATCCCAAATCAAGTGGCATCTGTAAAAATATTATGTTGGAATTTTCTCAAATTTAAGTTCACTTAAAAAATATTTTTGTGCAGTTTGACTTGACTGGTCATTTTAGTGGATATGTTAAGTCAATATTATGCAGGTTTAGTTCTCACAATTACAACCAACCAAATAAGTGTCCAAATTTTTTATATATATGCTTATTTGGTTGGTTGTAATTGTGAGATATATATATAACAAAATATCAAAACAAGTTGCATTAATCATAAAGAAAGATAATAAGCAACAACAACAAAAAATATATTATAATAATATTAATTAATTATTATTATTATATATTTTTGTTGTTGTTGTTGCTTATTATCTTTCTTTTGATATTTTGTTATATATTGCAATAATATTCATACATGTGCCTTAAGTCTCTACATACTTTTTAGGGCTGTATATACTTTATATATGGTATATTTTGTAATCGTGCAGAAAGGAATATATGTAATTAGTTTGGAAATGTTTATTAAAAATAATTTTGGATGGACTTTTACATACATTTTCAGAGCAATCCACCTCACTTGGTTGTGTAGTTACTAGATAACTATCTGAGTCCTCACCTTGACAGGGCTGCCAGTCAGACTTGGCGTGATTTCAGCTGCCCTTGACCATGAGACGAGATACCACAGAGAGGAAAAGACAGAGAGTTAGAGAGAGAATGGTAGCGGGGGTGACAAGGTGAAGAGCAAATGATGCCATTAAAGGCAACAGCTGCTTGCTGAAGCAGGGGCTGGACTGGTCAACCCTGCCACCCATAATGATAACAAGGTCAGTGGGGTCACACTGCTCAGCATCCTACCACCCCACTCCCCCATCCATCAGATTTCCTACCTCTAATTATGCAGCCGCCTTCTATCCAAGCATGAGGTATTATTACACTTAGACGAGACCCCCCTCTCCTTAGATGCATAATGAATTATAGTGAGTCGTCTGTGAAGGGAGGCAGGTTGTGACGACAGCCAAACGCAGCATCACTGAGATGGTGCAGCATTATAGCATCTCTTTTTCAAGCTCAGAAATGCACCAGCATGGGCTCGTGAAGATATCTCATCCTCAGAGTTGTTTGTAGTCCTAAAACCCAAAAGAGAAAAAGCTTTTTTTTAACCATGAGAATTTCGGGGTTTTAGGGACCTAAGGAATACAATGGTATCCGATTCAGAAAGCATGTAAAACATAGGGCCTGTCCAAATACCCACTTCATTGCACTTGACCACTTGTCTACTTCCATGACGCATTTCCGGAATTTGGCCAAAGTGTTCAAGTGTGCGTGAAGACCGCAAATGTTTTCATTTTCACTTCATTTTCAAACGTTTTACAAACTAAATATAATCGCTGCAGTCTCTGCACCAATAAAATGTGCAACACTAAGTTTTACAAACAAATGATATGCAACATCTAATTAATTAAACTTACAGTGGAATGTTTTCCTAGACGTGATGCGAAATCTGGGCACGCAAGTTCCTGAACGTGATGATTGATGGGATACACTTTAGCCTCAAAGACCGCTCCGAAGCGGTATTAGAGATAGTGTGGATTCAGTGTGGATGCACTTTGGCATTTTTCAGACCTGGGACAGTCTTGCGCACTTACTTCTTGTTGCGTGCACCAGCTCTCAAGTGGCCAAGACCGCAAGAGTAGGTATTTGGACTGGCCCATTACTTCCATGTAGTAGTCCTAGCAACAAGTAAGCAGCTTACTTTTAAAAGCACATGACAGTTTCAAAATTCATGTTTGAGGTCTGACTGTGCATAATTCAAGTCTTTTGAGAGGATGGCTCCCCCAAAAAACACCATTTATAAGTCATTCCAAACCTGGATGACTTTCTTTCTTCTGCGGAACATTTTAAAAAATAAACATCTTAACATCTTAAAATGTTTTTTGCCCATAGAGTGATGATTTGGACCCCATTGACTTTCATTGTATGGGGAAAACAGTTAAAACATTCTTCAAAATATCTTCTTCTAAAAGCCCTTTTGAAATTACCAAGGAAGCAGAATTAGCCTATTGCCATGAGAATTGACACGATGACAAAATATGTCAATTAGATAATCTGTCTGAAATGGAAGCCTTTGTGATTTGTTTAGATGTAGAAGACAAACAGCCTAGGAAGAACAGCATATATTTTTTTAACCCACTTGTTAGGAATTTGCATGAGGAACACTGTGTTGTATTAAACACTGAGTCGCGCTCATGTTCCTCCAGTGGCACCTGAGGGGCTTTAGAAAATAAAATCATAATTGCCACAATCAGCTCATGAACCTGGGTTACCTCCATGCCCACAGCTCTGCCTGTGCACTGGTAGAGTCCCATGTTTAATCTTAATGAGCGTGAGATGCAGGCAGACACACAGTGGGGCGCAGGGCCCTGCTGAGCGCCAGAAAAGAGAGGGAGATAGCGAACAGCGATATACAGCAGAGGAAGCATGCAAAAACATGACAAAAGATGAGAGCATAAGATTTTTAATGTTTGGGGGCTCAGAATACATAGTTGTAGGATGTGAAATCAGGAAAGAGCTCTGCTGGACATGAAGCATCAACTGACAAAAATCCCACAGATATTTAAATACTCCAAGGAAATACTTCGTAGTTAATTACTTTGTTTTGTTTTTCTTTAATATTACCTAGCATTTGATATATTCCACAATATTTGTAGGCCTGTCTAATTATGTTAATTATGGTTTTAGCTGTGAGATCACTATATGACCAAAAGTATATGTTTAGCTGTTAACCTTCTAAATTACAGGTTTGTTTTTACCGATCATTCTTACCGATACACAATACAATGACTTTCTAGAGAATTATGTGCTTTCAGATGTGTTGCCTGTTGCCCATTTCTACCTCTGAGTAAAACAATTATTGTGAAATGATTTATTATAATTGTGACTTTGTATTACAATTTCAACTTTTTCCTCATAATTGCAAATTAATTGTAATTCTACAATTCTTGTAATTGTGACATTATATCATATATTACCTCACAATGTAGCTTTATATCTGACAGTTGCAACTATATTTCTCACATATGCAACCTTTTCTCGTTATTGTGACTATTTCTCATAAGTGTGATTTCATATATATCACAATGTGACTACGAAATGGATGTAGATGGTAGAGAGCTGTATATGCTAACATAAGAACCAGACATTTATTTAAAATGTATTTTAGCAGAACATGATATCTGGCGCATTAACAGCTACTTTTGTATTTAATAAATTTATTTCAATTCAGATATTTGAATAAATGTATAAAATGCTGAGCTTATATATACAAGATGGTTAGAAAATATACCCATTGTAAAAATTTTAATTGACCAATAATCAGTTCCAGGATAAATATTGTCCTTTAATAACGTTAATTTGTGATATTGCAGTATAGTGATGATATAAAGTAGATAAAAGAGGTGAGTAGAGCACAGCTGTATGGAGCATTTAGGTGGCTAATAGGGGATCTCTGGAAATTTGGGATCACAACAAGATCAGTGATGTCTATTAAAAGTTTAAAATGTGTGGCTTGCCTGATTTGAGTCGCTATAGAAAAACAACAGGCAATCTGGATGCAGCTGAGAACAGCACGATATGGGTTTAAAATGAGATGAGGAAGAGTGCTCTTGTGTACCCAAGCTGAGGGAGCCTTTCTGCACCATCGCCATGTTTTTCCCTTTCCTCACTCTCACTACAAAAGACAAGAGGACAACAATTGTTTTTAGTTGTTCTCTGAGGTATTGCTTAAATTGAAAAAATCAACAGACCCAAACGTTGAGACTTGTTGACTCCTTTAAAGAGAGAGGACCTACAAAATTGGATCCATTTGCCCTGAAGTCAGTTGTTGTTTTTTTTTGTTTGTTTTTTTTTGGCTAGTTAACATGGTCCTGTTAGCTTCTGCTGTTGTCATGCTATCTTGTCCCTTTGTAGAATCCTATCACCTTTCCTCAAACAAAATAATTCCACTGGCTAAAACTAAACTTTTTTTTATGGCTACTCTATACTCTATTTTAAATATAAGTACATATATGGCCATATATTACATTTTTGTAATATATGGCCATATATGTACTTATATTTTAAATAGCATGACATATATCTATACATATATTTGACTTATCTGAGAACACAATATATGCCTGCAACATATATGAACATTTATGTCCAAACATGTGAAGAAAATATTTGAGTTCATCCATATATGATACCATATATCTGCATATATTACAGTATAGTATTGGTTTCTTGCATATATGGACAACATTAAGTATAAATATGTGACATATTTGTTTTCCACATATTTAATAAATATATGTAAACATACATGCATGTGATACTGATGCATTTTTAAAGCTGTGGCATATGGTTATAGTACTTTGTGGATGTTTTTGTCAAAAATGACAAAGAAAACACTGCATTATTGTATTAAAAATACTATATTTAAGTGAATAATATATAGTGAAAGTATGTACTATGGAAATAAGTACATATATGCATGTATACATATATGCGTCTTACATATATTTCACCAAAGAACGGGCTGATTTCACATATATGGGAAAATTCGTATATGTGAAAGATTCTCAGCTAGATTCTCAGCTTTCTTTTAAAAAACATGTGAAGAAAGTGATAAACACAGTGAAATTTAATTTAGCAAATTTTAGATTTATTAGAAATTGCTTGACCACAGAGGCAGCAGTGCTATTTATGAATTCAATGATTGTTCCACATATTACATATTGTATGAGTACCTGGACAAACACATTCAAGTCATTTCTTAAGCCCATTGAAAACATATATAAACAAACTCTCAAGGTTTTAGATAAAAAGCTAAATAGTTTTCATCATTGTAGTATTTTAGCAAAGTACTCCCTTTTAAGTTGGGAACATTTGATTCAATATGCTGATTTGATACTTATTTTTAAAATTTTGAATGGCATTGCTCCTCCGGTTTTTAAGGATTATATTGATCAGCTAACAGGACGGTATACACGAGCTGGTATTAGGGGTGATTGTAAGGTGCCATTAAGAAAAACTACCTTTGGCCAGCTATCTTTGGCTTTTAGAGGAACACATGAATGGAATAGACTTCCAACGGAGTTGAAAGAATTAAAACAAATAACAGGTCATTGTGGTTTCTCAAAAAAGCTGAAAAGTTGGTTAATGTTAAATCAAAATTGTGAACATTTATAGGTATTTTGGTATGGTAGTTTTCTATTTGTTATTTTTTTTTATATTGTGCTGTATATGTCCTTAACATCAACCTGCAGAAGGGACAACGGATGAAAATTAGCCAGTGTTGGCTAAATCTGTCGCATTTTACATATTGGCTATGTATTATTAATGTGTATTGTCCCTGATTAAAAAAAAAAAAAAAAAAAAAAAAATATGGCACTTACATGAAACCGGCCATTTTTGCTATATTTTGAAATATATGTTTCATATATGTCTATGTGTTTTACATATATGAATTTTGCATATATTCTCATATAGGCAGCAGACATATATGGGCACTGACATTATATATGTAATTTACATATATTGACATATATTACATTTCTGTACGCTCTGCTTGATTGGTAGTGAGTTTAATTTATAATGTAATGTAAAGCTTTAATGTATATTTATGTATATTTATTCTTATTCATGAAAATGTTAGTTTTAAAACTGGTCTTTTAAAATGCATACAGTCTCACATTACATTACTAAAGCTAAAAATACTCAAATATCTCCCTTTCTTTGTTTTCAGTTAGCTTACTAGCTTAGCATTGTGCTAACTGGTTATAAAATCTCTTAATTAGCTAGAACAAGATAATGATAATGGGATACGTTTTTGATCAAGCATTGTGGAAGGCAGATATGATTTTGCTAGATGTCCACTGACAGCCATTGAATTGAATTGCCATTTATTGACTAAATAACTTAATAACTAAATAAGTGCAAATAGCATTTATTGCTAATTTTTCATTATTATACAGTTCAACTGTATAATATGTTTTACTAATGCTCACAGTTGTTTTTATAGGGTTCCTACAAGTGAGAAATAGACTATTTTTCCCAGTGAGCTGCTTTTCATTTCACAGCTGGATATAGTTGCTTGTGAAAGTTTTGTGGTCGTTCTTGTAGTCACACCCATAGACTGTAAAAAATATGACTCACGTGTTATGATTAGTCGCATGATATTTATGTCTAAGGTAATTGGTT
This sequence comes from Squalius cephalus, assembly GCF_949319135.1. Lineage (NCBI taxonomy): Eukaryota > Metazoa > Chordata > Actinopteri > Cypriniformes > Leuciscidae > Squalius > Squalius cephalus. Next base: position 5,740,490 of record NC_137133.1, on the reverse strand, counting down.
AAAAAAAATATTGATACGTCCTGGCTTTCTCCATGGCTGTATGTGTATCATTCACTATTCGCTGCATTACTCCAATAATATTCCACTCAATGATTGAATGAAAACAAATGACTGAATTCAGACACTGAGTGCATCGGAAGTGCTGCGGACATCTTCTGGCGAGACACGGGGAATAAATTCAGACCAGCATTAACAGTGCATGTGTATTCTTTAGCGGTAAGCCATTGAGTGTACATCGGTTGTACACTCGTTATTGAGGTGCATTATGGAACTGAATGAGTGCACTCGATAATGTCTGCTATGGTTTCAAACACCATTACAAATGGCTGTCACCTTAAATAGTGCACTATATAAGCATATGGGGCAATTTCAGACGCAGCCCAGATACTCTAGAAGTGTGCATCACTTCCCTACTGATATAATAGCATGAAATACTCAACAGCGCCCCCTATCTACCCTCTGACTTCTCACAACAAGCTCTAGGTCTGATTTATCCATCTTCACACTCTCTTTCAGTCTCTCTTTCTTCCTAATCTTCCACTCCTAGCCAGTTATGCATGAACGACAGACAGTAATCTTCTGACAGACAGAACCGAACTATATGAAGGCAGTGCTGTAGATAATACAGGCAAGTTATGAGAAATCAGATGCTGGCTATAGTCTGAGTCTCTGCAGCTCATCAGCAGACAGCAGGGCCTGCCTTCAACTTAATTAGCTTCCCCTGAGATCCTCGTCTGACGGCATCAACCTGAATGAACACGAGCATGTCCGTGTGTGTGTGTGTGTGCAAGCGACAGAAAGAGGGAGAGAGAGCGACAGAGTGTGCAGATCATGTCCGGTCAAGTGAACGGAGAGAGGGGCACCATTATCAGCCCATCAGATGTGAAGGAATGTCTCCCCGCTGTGGGGCTGGGTCTCAGAGTGGTCCTGACATGCAACGATAGATGGATGGAGGGAGGAAAGCGAGAGAGGGAGGTTGATCTTGGCCCACATCTAGCTGTGCAGTGGGGAAGATGCAAAGAGAGGGAAGGAATATTGTCTCTGTTTCTTCTATGAGATGAGTCAGAGGGTTTGTTGTGCCTCATTTTCTGTCTCGCTGGAGCATGGCCTTCTGCAGCACAACTGCACCAAACATGTGGGCAAACAAGCAGACAGTATAGCACACCATTATTTTCTTTTTTTAGAAATGCACTCCCATATTTCCATAACTCTTAAATGAAAAAGAGATGACTGTGATCTGCTAAATAGAACATACTCATTGATTCTTGTTGGTCATAGGTGTATTTGAAGCATATAGTTAATGGTTATATATATGATCAAACGCACCATGGTTGGTTGCTTAATTCATATATAGCCTATACACACACATACACACAATGTATAAATTACAAGTTAATTAGCCGATTGTAACCATAGTAACAGTACACTGCTTAAGTGCTTTCCATTGTAAGTATCGGAATGTTAGTGCTGTCGTAATTTATCACATTATTATACATTAACAGAATACAAATATCAATGCCAAAAGACAAAATTCCTCAAAAAAGCAAAGCAACATCAGTCTCATATTGTTTTCACACTAAACAGTGTGTCTGCTGCATAACAGAGCTGCGGCTCTATGAGCATTGTGTTGTCCTGCACTCTCTGCCTGAATGAATGCTCCACCCCTGCTGGTCTACCAGTGCCCACAGTGTCTGATGTGCCCGCTGTGCCCGCTGTGCCTGCTGTGACCCCATGGATAACTTTGCAGTGACCGCAACCACTGCTGATTGATCATCAGAGAGAAAGAACGAGAGAGTGAGGGAGGGGCATTCCACTCATATATAATGTTAAGCTGCCAAGTTGAGCAGATGGCACAACTCAGTGCATGAGTATGCGTCAATTCTCTCTCTCTCTCTCTCTCTCTCTCTCTCTCTCTCTCTCTCTCTCTCTCTCTCTCTCTCTCTCTCTCTCTCTCTCTCTCTATCAGCAAAGATTATAAAGGGCATTATGGGGTAAAGCAGTAGCCTTGTTTACTACATGTTGTAATTTTGCATGCTTTCAAACTCTAAGAACATTCACCTCTATTAGCTAAAATGCTATAGTGTATGTACAGTATATATATATATGTATATGTATATTTGTATATATATATGTATATTTATCAGTGGTGTATTGTATTGTAACGAATTAATAATACTTCGTTACAGTACTTGAGTATTTTTTTGGGAGAATCTGTACTTTACTTGAGTTTTTATATTTCTGTGATGGAGCAATAGGGGTGCTTGTAACTGCTCTTGACTACGCCACTCCAATTTTGGTTGGGTAGGAGATCCCAAATCACTACGGGGTTTCCCGCTCGGCTATCCAATTAAATGAATAAACTTAAGGCAAAAGTGACGATCAAATCAAAGCATAGTTTTTATTAAATACATGAATTCTGGTCTCATTTGATTCCACTCAAAAGCTGGCCAAACAGTACAGGATGGCAATACGAGTAACTATGGAGGGTAACAACACTTCAAAAAGAAAATATACACAACCAATAGATAAATACAATAACCCCAAAAGAAATCAAATTTCCTACACAGCAAACTTAATGCACAATTACACACAAAAAAACTCTTTCCATACACTGTAAGAAAAGATACACCATATCTACTCAATAAAAATGAGGCAACAGATTACAAGCAATATTATTAATTAAATTTCACAAGGTTTGGAATTGAGTAATTATTAATTAAATGAGACTCTTAATAGTTATCCATTTAATATTAGTAGATTTGAATAGATTAATTATATAAATTAATTAAAACCTAAACAAAAATATTGAGTTGATTTGAAAAAGATAAACTCCCTAATGTGTAAATAGTACTAATAAAAATTAATTTAATTCTACATATCATAATTGAGTAATTATCATCTACATTAATCTGCACATTGATTCAAATTCAATCAATGCAATGAATTAAATCTAAATCCTCATTTCTTCTGAATAATATGGCCCAGAAAGTACAGAACTCAAATACTCAAATAAGAATTTTATTAACAATTAACTTTTGTGCTTTCAACACACTGTAGCACATCATTGTACACAGCAACAGTCTCATTTCAAGCCAGAAGTTGGATCTTGCATTTCAAACCAGACATTTGAAAAGGACAGAATGCTGACTTCAACTATTTAAACAAAAAAGACCAATAAAGATTTTTAAGAAAAATACTCCATAATGGCATGTGCCAAAACATAAATTATAAAAGTGCATAAAAGTTCATTAGTACAACAATTGAAATGTCACGAGATTCGTGGGACAAATTAGTGCCAACTTACAAACGTAGCACTTTCAAATGTGCAATTTTCAAGCTCTGTAGAAGATGGACATTGTGTAGCACAAAAGTCTGCACTGCAATACAGTCTCATTTCAAGCCTGAAGTTTGCTCTTGAGGGACTGGACTTTGTTTGAAAGCTTTGAATCATCCAGTTTCAAGAAAAGTTTTTTGTACTTCAGCTGTCTGTGATAATCGACATTCAGCGCGTAGGTCAAGCTAAGGAGGACAGAGCAAGCCCTTGCAATATCTCCAAGTCCTGTGATGACTTCCATGCCCTCTATGACGATCCCAATGTTCTTTGGGCTGTTGCTTGTAGAAGGTCCAGGCTTTGGGGTCCCAGTAATGGCCATTATGACCTGTTCAAGTTCCTCCAAGTTCTCAGTGTACTGCAACAAGAAATTGTTATTGTCTTAGTATAAAACTGTTAGAAATATATTGCAAGCATATCACATTACTAGAAAATTCATTATTGTTTTCATAGCTTATAAATCTATTTTATTAGATTTTATTTTCTCACAGGCCTTGGTGTCAAATTATTCTTTGTTTTGTTTTATTCTCTATTTTGATGTTTTTGTACAGGGTTCATGCAGGTTACAATAAGTCAAATTTAAGACCTTTTTAAGACATTTTAAGACCATAAAGATGTCAATTTAAGACCTACACGATGCATTACCAAAAAAATATTCAGATCAAAGAAATTCTGAAAAAATTATCATTAATTTACAGATAAAGCAATCACATTAGTAACCTTCCACACCCAACAATGTGCCAAATGACCTTAGGCCCAAAATGAAAATAGCCTAAAACAAAATTTCAAAACGTACTAATACTACACAATGAAATCAAATCACCAAATAACAAATAAAATTAGCATCAAAATGTACTTTTTGCAAATCAGATATGAAACAGTATTCTGTTACTAAAATGTTTTCAGAAACTTTTAGTGTACGGTTTAGCTGTAAAATGAGAGAGTTTGTGCCATGTTAAGCGTCCTCCCCTCCTGCTAAAGTTACGTTAGCTAACTACGTTAACTTAACGTTAAGTGCTAGCCTCTATGGACGGACATTACCACACTAAAATGAACAGATTTATGCATAAAAATAAATAAAATTGCGGCTCTAAAACGTAACACTGTTAATAGACTGACTTAACGTGGATTTAGCTAAGTTACCTTCACATTTGCAAGTTGAAACAAACAAAACAGTGAAACAACAGAGAGAAGTTACGTTACCTGCCTCGGGAAGACGAGCTCCACACACGGGAAGTAAAGCCAACGGAAGTGCGTCAAGTGCCGTCTGAAATATAAGATGCTCTTCCAGCGATAACCCCAAATATGTCTCTTTATGGAACCTTAAAATTAAACACAACTTACTTATTTACGCAATTTCATAAAAACATACTGAGGATACGATATTAACACGCAAAGGACCTAGGAGGAACCATGATAGTGGAAAAGCTAACTCACATCCTTCAAAATAAAAGTTTGACTTCGATACATAAGAATTCTTCCAAAATGTATAATGCTGTGTTCATATTATAGCGCAACAAAATCACACTGCTACATTAATATATAGCCTTCCAACAGAAACCAACTTTGTGTTGCTGCTGAGTCTCTCTTTCTATGATAACTCATTTTATATTGTAATATACCACTAACGTTACATGCATTCTTCTTACTAGCCCAGTGATAACAAAAGAAGTTTTCTTACCTTAGTCAACCAGTTAAATTTAGCAAGATGAGCAATGTGGAAGAAGACGAACATTCACTGTCTGTAGCCTACTCTCTTCAAATGTCTTGTGGTTGTGGCTAAGTAGCCTGCTGCATTTTTTTTAAAAAAAGGCGCAATTTGACAGGAAGTGCTTTTCAATTAAAATTTGCCTGATTGCATTGATTTGAATTCACTCAATATTCTCTCAATTTGGGATTAGATAAATATAATGCTTAAGTTTTATTCAACTACAATGGGTAGATTTTATTCCAAACATTTTTATTTGAAATTTAATTAAATATTTGCCTCAAAATCAAAAACACAATTATATTGAATACATTTTAACCAAAAACATTAATTCAAATCTACATGACCACAGAATCATTTCTTACAGTGTACCACACTTGATGAATCAAAGTGAATATCTTCCCCCCTTAGTTACAATAATGGAACATGTAGATAATGACCAAGCTTTAATTCACAAAATAAACCTTATGAAAAATATATATACAACCGATTAATGTCTGGGCCAACAAACAAACAAAGATATAATTATAAATCACAAAACCATACAAAACAAAAAATAAAATAAAGGCAGGGAAAACAGTGATCAGTTGCACAGGACGAATCAAACTCTACAAAGAAAAGACAATAGTAAATAAAGCAAAAATACACACATTAAAACAACTGTAATTATTATATCTAAACATAACATTGAAAACTAGCACCACATTTCTCTCAACTTTTACTAGTTTACTCCACTACATTTCCAAAATAAAATGTATACTTTTACTCCGATACATTTCCCCAAAGCATAGGCCTATTCGTTACTTAGGCCTACTACAAAAAGCTCGGAAGAACACAGACTGCAAGCAAGCATGTCTCGCAGAACCTCGGTTGCGTCCGTTGTCCGTTGGGTCGCTGCGCTGTCAGTATACAGTACAAGAGCGGCCTCTAGAGGCGAATTAAAAACGATCACTTCGTGGTGTTTGTTTTGACACGGGACATGAGACTGCGCTGCACAGAACGGGACACTTCAAAAACGGATTTTAAACACAGACAACCAAACGGTATGTTTTATACAGTCTACACTACAGTACATATTTTCATATCATTATAAAGTAATTAGTTTATTGATGCTGCATTAGCGGAGAACAGTCATCGAGGCTGAGAGGATGCTTACATTAGCCTTCCTCAAACTGTTAAAACAATGACAAAGATACACGGCTGACCCAAAAGTTTAATGTCACGATTGTTACCATCTATTTGCATTAGTTTATATCCATTTGTTCGCTTTTATGCATTCGATATGCAGCAACGTTGCATATTTAAAGATAATGACTGTATCCTCATGCAGCCAACAGAAACATTACAAGTCAGAAATGCATTTGCCTTCAGTTCTTTTTTATCGTCACTGTAACACATGTTTTGATTAGATAATCAAGTGTTCTAAAATAGAAGCAAATAACACGTATGTGTCTAATTTCAATGCTATGGCCTTTGTGTAGATATTTGAAGATGCCCATTTTTAAGGATGACTGTTAAATAAATTGTAACACTTTACAATAAGAGTCCATTTGTAACATTAACTAAGGAATTAACAATATTGTTAATTTCAACATTTACTAATACATTTTCACATTTTAAAGTTGTCTCTTACATTTGATAATGCACTATGAATTAGCATGAATGATCAAGGTATAATTAATATATTAATATTTTTTAAACTTACAAAAAACATTTTGCTATTTTTTTTTAATTCAAAGAAAACAAAATGGAATAAACTGAACACAATCTTGCTGCTCAAACTGTGTATAGAACTATTTTTAATAATATTGTTGAGCTTCTTTTGTATTTTGCATTTATATGTACTTTTACTTTCAATATTTAAGTTAAAAAAAAATCATACTTAAGTACAATAAATATTTTCAGACTGAAGTAATGGCTGCTGTAAATTCAACTTTGCCATCACTAGAAAAAATTACATTTTAAAATATATTTTAAAAACAGTTATTTTAAATTGTAATAATATTTTACAATATTACTGTTTTTAATCTAGTTTGATCAAATAAATGCAGCATTGGTAAAACTTGGAGATTGGACTTTTAGCCAAATTTGTATTTATTTTTTAAACAAAAAGTTATATCTAATAAATAATAAATAATCTAATATTTATCTACTTAATCATTTATAATAATTTGTAGTAGTTTGGACTTCAGAAAAGCTTCTATTGTGTTCCACAGGCATACAAGTTTGACACAACGTGCAGGTAGGCCTAAGTAATGACATTGTTTTCAGTTTTGGGCAAACTAAGTTGTTAAATCTAATGTTGCAAAAATATATATATATTTTTAAATGCATCATTTTTAGCATGTTATTTAAGCAGTTTGACTTAAAGCTACAATATTAAAAAAAAAATCGCCACTAGGGGCGCCACTAACCTCTTACAAATATCAAAGGCATAGATTGATGACAGTGATAAGCGGAATCATGGAACTTGCCTTCATGCAGATGGATCTAATAATGTTTATGGATGAGTGAAAACATTCATGTTCTTTTACATGACTGTGGTATGAAGCAGAGCGAGATTGCTAATGAGTGACAGATATCAGCGCCACACGCGAGTCCCGCGGATATTAGGGATGTGCACGAATTTTCAAATATTCGATCTGTAATTATTAATCGAAAAATAAAAAACTATTCGAATTTTACTACGTTGCTTTGCTGGCCGTTAATGCAGTGAGTCCATGATAAATCCCAAACACTAACTCACAGTTATAATTAAATTTTAAGTTGATTTTTAGCAAAAAACACTTTGTTCTTTCAAAATTATACGTTCTCATTAATGTGTAATCACTTCAACCAACTAATTAAGTATTCTCGTAAGCGTAGAATCTGCCATTTAGAATACATACGAGCGAGTCGCTCAAATGGCGGCAGCCATGTTGCGCCTCCATCTTGAAAATACATTAGCCAAAGAGGGACATACCTGGAAATTCAAGCTTCGCCTTTCGCGTTTTGACACTCAGTAGCACCGTGACGAATGCTAGAGGGAGATTACTCGCGACTGCCGGCAGATTTGAAATAATACGGCCACCGTAGGAGTTAAAACGCCCTCAGAATGGGAGGAGCTAGAAAGTAATATTCAGTTGGTACGGTAGTCATATACAATTTCACTGCTAGATGGGAGTAAATCCTACACAGTGTAGCTTTAAATGCACTGGGTGGCGCTGTGGAGCGTGTTTAACAAGTTGATTGTATTTGATCACATAATGTTGTCGTCTGCCTCGCGAAGTTTGGAATTACTTAGATGAAAATGATATTACAAAATGGAATTACTTTTAATCAAATGAATGAATGAAATGAGTTATCATAATATCACCACCACAATGAGAAATCACATGAAATCCAAACAGCAGTCAACTGAGGAAAGACAGCTGTCCATCACTGCTGTCCGTCTCTGCAACGTCTGTCAGTGCAGCGCGTTTTCTCACTCGAGCATGTGGATATTATTGTTTTTCTCAACATGAACGTGAAAACATACAACAGGATAACCATATGCTGACTCGAGTGCATGTACAGGTTCTGTACGATAACAGCGTAGTCTGCTTTATTAGCGTTTTTTCCCGTTCACACTGCTTGAGCTTATGGTTTTGTTCTCTATATTTTTTTGTTTACACATATTGTTTAATGTTTTCAACTAAAATAAAACCTTACGATATATAGTAAGCTTGTTCAGAAATGGTGACAAAAACTTTAAAAAAACGTACTCTTTCTCGTTAAACGTCATTTAAAGCTGCAGTCCGTAGTTTTTCCTCTTTGTCGCCATCTCTGTTCGGAATCTGCTATTGCAGTTATTCGCGGAATTATCAACTTTACGTGTGTTGTGCCTTGGGACGGCACTGCGCGGATGAATCCAATGTTTTGAGGAGAATGTGCGGCTGTCAGACACCTGTGCCGGTGTGGATACTGTCATTCGCAATCACAGATTCTACTTTTTGGAAGTATGACCAGCATAAGAACTTTCACCGGAAAATGTTATCTGAACAAGTAAGTAACATCCATTTGTTCTGACCAACTATGGGAAAAAAGCATTGCAGTAAATCGCGCTGATTAAATCTAACGATTGCATATCATATCACGTCAAACCGTGCAAATTATACTTTGTTCTCAAATTGTTAATGTTAACAACATCAGCATTGCGTGACTTCATTTAATGCCCTTCCGATATTTATCCTTGTTTTCGCATGGGCTGGTTGCAGTCTCTTTTTTTCTCCGGAGTCCGTAGTCTTTCGCGTTTGTTCGGATGAATCTCCAGTTGTCACTGGTGATTGTCGTTTGAACCTTTCTGGATCCGCCATCAAATTGTAAGTTTAATTATATCAAGTGCTGTGAGAAAAGGCTATAAATCTCCACCTCCAACATCCTCACACGCAATATAGCCTACTAGCCGAGACTCCTTCTTTATGTGGACAGATGTGACGTAATGACGCAAAGACATGCTCGAATTTCCCGCGGAAATCCACCAGTACCACTGGAATTAAAAACATTATAACAAGCTTACCGTTTTGAATCGAGCTAAGGCAAGCAGATAGTTTTGAACACTGGCTGGTTATGTACTTGCTCAATATAATAATTAATTTTTATATTGAGATAATTTATATTGGATAATTTTTTTACCCAAAAAAAGCTACGGACTGCATTTTTGAAAAATGGCCATCCCGTCGGATAGAAATAAGGACATTTCATTCTACCGAACTACCCACAAGTGCTGAATTCTCACACAGGTCAGTTTATTTGACAAATGTTTCACTTGGTCTAACATTACACTGTCATACTAAACAGCATTTGAGTGTGTTGAAAGTTATAACGTTATTCTATGTGTTAGTTTGTTGGCTATATGAGACTAGCAGTAAGCTAGATCAAAATTAGAATAACATACTGATCATTTTCTAACATTTCATCATGTTGAGCTATATAACATTGATTTGTTTTTTGTACATTTGCTCACCTGTCTAATAAAGTGCATGCAAGAGCGGCGTCTCTATCAAGTCGTGAAGCTCTGTCAAGTTGAAGTTTGTTGCGAAGCTCTCGGCATCTCGAAAACGCCACGCCGATATTGATCCTCATTTTAGTTCTCCTTTTGTCCCAAAGTCTGCTTGCAATGATCCATGATGTTTGAATGAAACAACAACAGCGTGCCGCTAAACATTACGCAGTTGTCCACATCTGTCGCCATGGTTACTCTGGCAGTACAAGCGGAAACCAGGGATAACGCGGATATTACGTCACTGACAGGCGACAAGTGACAAGGGACGGGCACTATTTAAAATTGTGAATTTCTCTGAATTTACAAATTCTTGGAAACATTTAGGATAATGTAAGTACATAATTGAAAGAAATTAGGGCTGTCAAACGATTAATCGCGATTAATCGCATCCAAAATAAAAGTTTGTGTTTACATAATATATGTGTGTGTATGGAGTATAGTTATTTTCTATATATAAATACACACACATGCATATATATTTAAGAAAAATGTTATTTATATATAAAATATTTATATATAATATAAATTATATATAATATAAATATATATAGACAGTATATACATGCAAATATTTCTTAAATATATACATGCATGTGTGTGTATTTATATATAGAAAATAATTATACACCGTACACACACATATATTATGTAAAAACAAACTTTTATTTTGGATGCGATTAATCGCGATTAATCATTTGACAGCCCTAAAAGAAATATATAACATTATGCAAGTGGTCTTTGGATATTTTGATACAAAATTCTAACAAATTGTACCTTTAAGTGAAGATCAGATCAAGTTCTTGCATAATTTTATACAGAAATGCATGCCAAGGTTCACATACTTTTACCTGCAACTGTATATACAGCTATTTGCAGACACTGACTAAATTATCATCTCTATGTAGCCTTAACAACCATATTCCTTTGCTGATTAGATTTACGCGCTGATCGCTGCCAGACACAGTCAGGCTTGTGTAAGCATCTGTGCCCACTTCTGGCCCTGGCATGGCGAAAAGCGGCTGGCACGAACCGAGCTGGTGTTGATACAGTAGTAGAAGGTGTGCGCCGCAGGTTCACTCAGGCTGAAGAGGAGCAGAGCAGTATGGGTAGCATGAGGTCATTCAACCGCTGCCCATTCATCAGCCTGCGCCACCAAGCCCCATAGCTCCTCTGTCACCTTGACAACACAGCCCACAGCAACCTGCCCTGCATGAAACCTAGCTATTGATTTCTTTCGCTCGTTCTCGCTCTGTGTTCAGCCGTTCGTTATTTCTCTCCCTCATTCTCTTTCCTCTCCTCACCACAATGTCCCTTTTTGTGTTTCGAGCTCTGTATACTACCACCAACATAAGCGAGCATTCTCTTTGTTGATTTGGGATCAGTTTCAATTAAGAACCAGAGGAGAGATTCAGGATCGGAAAAGCTCGTTCTCTTAGTTTGGCTTCAGGTCTGAAGTCAGTCTGACACGAAAGGCAGGAGAGCACTAAGAAGTGCCATTACCAACTGAGGGCACTGCGGCATTTCAGATGGAAAGTCACTAAGGGAGAAAGAGTGGGAGGCCAGTACTTGAAAGATTTCCTACTAATGGGATGGGATACATGGGATCACATGCAGCAGTGCACACGTACCTAGTCTCGTGTTGACTAAAAAGCTAAAAATCTGGTCCATATTGCAGCATATTGTGGCCAGTCTTAAATAGATAGGCTACTACTACAATAATAGACAAACAAACAAAAATGCCTTTAAATTAGTGTGCGGTTGTACAGAAAACACTGGAAAATTTTAGAAAATGTGAACAGACTCAGAACAGGATTTTGAACAAAAGTAGTAATAATTGATTTTCATAGACATTATTCAGAAATAAAGAAATAAAATATATGGTTCATGGATGTCGAATGCTACTTAGAGCTTCAAAATTCATCTTTTTTGTCTCTAAACCTGTAAATGTTTGCATATCATTCATTGTGAACGACTTTGTAGACTGTTAAAAATCCCTGTGTTTACTCAATGGAACTTAATGGAAGTTGTCAGATTCGAAGAAGTGCTTTACAGATATTTTGTTAGCGATGTAGAATATTGGATTTTTGCAGATATTTTTCAACTCATTTTTGAGTTGGGGGGGGGGGGGGGGGGTGACAAGTCTCTCCTGTGCAGGAATTATAAATTAATTCTTTTTCATTTCACTTATATTGATGCCGATTATTACTCACCCAGATGTTTACTCAATATTTTAATCATCATAATTATTATTTTTGGGCTCATCTTCAGTTTTGGTGGTGAAATCAAACCTTTACACTTCCGTTCAAAAGTTTGTTTTATTTTTGAAAAGTATTTAAAAAATGTCTCTTATGCATACCTTAGCTGCCTTTATTTGATTCAAAAAAGATATACAGTAATATTGTGGAATTAATATTATTTCAATTTAAATGACTGTTTTCTATTTTAATATATTTTAAAATGTAATTTATTGCAGTGATGGCAAAGCTGAATTTCATCAGTCACATGATCCTTCAGAAAATAGTCAATGATGAAAACAGTTGTGCTGCTTAATATTTTGGTGCAAATCATGACACATTTTTTTTTCTTCCGGATACTTTGACGAATAGAATTTGAAATAGAAATCCTTTGTAACATTATCAATGTCTTCTCTGTCACTCCTGAACAATTTAAGGTATCCTTGCTGAATAAAAGTTTAATTTCTTTAAAAAATACTGACCCCAAATTTTGTACGGTAGTGTATATCAGTAATTTCTTTGACTGCATTAACATTGTGTGCAATATGCATCAGATGGTCAGCGAACGCACTGTCGACGGTCTATTTACTTTCATTCTAGATGTAAAACTCAAGAATCCTTTTATCCTAAAAGCAATGAATTTGCATTGCAAACGAACAACTGTAGCTTTCACATTTCACTCTCTGCTCTTTTCTAAGCTTAGCCCTGCTGATGTATTGAGATGCGCTGAGCTGAAGGTTACGTTTTGGTCACATGACTACCGGCTTTGTGGGCGTACAAATCAATATGTGACTTGTCGGCAGCAGGCGCGCCCTTGCCGTAGTGCGTTGAGCTCAGAGTGTTAAAGGTTAATGTACATTTGCTTTTGTCACAGTGGCATTGATTTACATCTGTGTAACATGTGAGAAACATACCACTGTTGGTGGAATGCAACAGCACACCCTTGTCCAGGTCTGGGAACAGAGAGAAGGGAGACTGTTAAAGGGAAGAGTGTAAAGCTGTGCCCTTGCTTAATGACCTTTTCCTCTTTCGTTAGTATTGAGCGCCCATCTCCTCTTCGCCTGAACAGCAGCCGTCTGGGCTGCCCACTGCTCCAGTGTCATCCAGCCTGGCTCATGGATCTTTATTAAATGTTAATCAGCCTCCTACAGCCTCACCCTACAAGATTTTTACTCTCACTCCCTCTCTCTTCTGTGGGCTTGCTCTCCTTCACCCAGCTCTCATCCTTTTGCATCAGTTTGAGAGCAGTGGAATTTATTTTGTTCATTGTAAAGATGCCAGATTGATTATTTTTTGTCTTTTTCACAAGAGAGATGTTTATCTGTAACTGCACAGATGACCTGCTAACTCTACATGCACTGAAAGAACCAACTCAGACTGGCAAAAGTTTCCATGCTGGTCCAGGCTGGTTAGAGCTTTTCTGGTTTTGATCGAGCTGTTGGAGTCAAGCGGTTAGGGATTGACTTGTTAGTATGGCAGTATACCATTCTGTTTGTGTTAGAGCTTTGCATAACTAGAACTTCATTATATAACTCTCCATGGCAGATACAAATTTGATCCTTAACCATGAATTTTCTACAAGTAAGACTTTTAAAATTTCCCTAATATAGATACTATTTGAACCCTGGTTCTTCAAACAAACAAACGAACAAAACAAAAAACGCTATTAAAGGGATACTTCAGGATTTAGCATTAAGCTTTGTATTAGTAGAAAACCTGTAGTATTTTCGAATTACCGTGCTTTCCACCCTCATATCCCCCTTAGATGAGAGATTTATGTATTTTTTGTCTGGAAAAAATCCTCCGATGACGCAAAAATCGTCATTTTGCGTCATCAGAGGATTTTTTGGCCAGAGGATAAAGACTACAGCCAATAGGAGGAGCTGTCCCGCATGTCTTCAACCCGCCCATAGAGGGTGGGATCTCACTCACAGAATGTACACACAGTATCAGCCGTCTTTCTTTGGAAGCTAAGCTAGCAGGCTCTTGTTCTGTGGAGAAAGCTGAGTAGTAGGGGTTACCAGTAGGGGTTACCATCCTCCTTTTCCCGGACTTGTCCGGCCGTCGAGATCGTCCAAAATGTCCGGGATTTGTCTTTTGCTTTCTGCTGTCGCCATTCATTGTTTACATGCACACTTTTTGTTTCAATCTAACTGAATTCATTCCGATCGGTGAATCTGAATGTAGTGTTTACATGAACGCTAAACAAGTGATCGGTTGATGTGCGTTTTACCATTGCTAAGAAAATTCCCGCTCCTCCGTGAGAGATACGAGACCGGTGCGTCTCAGTAATCACGCCACCGGCCTCGCGCCATTCTCCCGCGCCCCTCAGCCTCGTCCTGCTCGCCACAGTAAACATAATGAATGGCGACTCTAGAACGCAAAAGCAGAATCCCGGACATTTTGGGTGAAATCCCTGTCAAACTCGTCACGGAGTCTCACGAGCAGCCTAGCCTTGTTGTTTTCAACTGCGCTCTCTTACCGGTAGGCGTGGCTTGGGAGTGGCCTCCTAGGGCAGCGAAGCAAGTGCATTCTGGGAGTATCCACATGAGCCAAAAATACATTTTCTGGCTTTTCTCAGTCTAGAAAGCTCCAAATTCAAAAATAATTTCACATTTCTTCTACATAAATGACCTATTTTAAATACACATTCATCTTTCCAGAGGTGAAGTATCCCTTTAAGGAGGCAATTTAAAATATTCACTGCTTAAGCTTTATATTTTTTAAGTCATCCAGGCCCTGTTGTAAGCTTTCTGAGGCTTGGTTTAGAAAAACTGATTTAGACTATTGGCTATTTATTGGTTAATATGGGTGTAACATGAAATATTGGCTTATCAGTATTGGGTAAAACTTTAGAACAATGGCCTGTCATTAATAGGTAACTACTGTATGCAGGAAGTAATGCAGGACAAAAGAGTACTAATTAACACGTGAGCTACTATTAACTAATATGGAAACAAGATTAACTAATCAGTAAGTAATATTAAATTTAGGAATTCATTTTTAGGTTCACAGTAATTACTGAATGAGATTAGATTAGCCTCATTAAGAACTATTAACTATGACAAATTATAAAGAATTGGCAGATATTCCTAGAAAAACAACGAACAAATTATTTATGCTGCAAATAAGACCCAAAATATCGCGACCTGCACCTGCTCACTTTAGTAACCACTGATCTATATAGATCAATGTTAATAACTTCATAAACTTTATTATAAGTGTACATGGCAACACTACTAGAGCGTGCTCTGTTAAGCGGTCTTTTCAAGAATAAGCCAAACATGATGACTCCTTTGACTGTGCTTTAGTTAATATTGCTGAACATAAGTATTTTGTCGCTATAATATTTCTTTGATCAGTATAGTGGATACCAAACACACAAGATGCCAGAACGTTGCTATGGTTACCAGAGTGTCAATTATTGCAGTTTCGAGAGTGAGTTGTGTTCCATACACACATGGAACTATAATTTATAGGACTCACTCCTGAAGCTTTACAGTCTGCACGTGGCCAAAAAGTCAAAAAAAGAAGAAAATTGGCCAAAAAATGTGACTAAACCATTATACTACAGCTAAATACAAATCGACCTTGTCACTAGGTGGTGATAGTGAAGCTGAAAAAAGCAACAAAACTTGGGAGTTTTGTGTAGTTTTTGTATTCGTTGCAGACAGATACGTTTGCAAACATCTTCATTAACTCCCATTTAATGCAGTGTACTTTATTCTTGATTTTATATTAATTTTAGTTCCTGCTGGCTGAGCTACTGAAGCAGCCTGGCACAGACGCCAACACACCAGCATCCAAACACGACATATGCTGCCGATCATTACTTTGGTCTTTTCGTCAGTGAAGTATGAAGGTTTTAGGTCTTTCTTACCAGCCAGTTGGCATAAATACCATTTACGTCACTCTCATTCACAGCTTTTGTTGCCGCAACTCTCTGCTCTACGGCTCCCCTCACAGTAACTTCAATTCCTGGTGTATTCTGAACCACCTCCAAGCACGATTGTTTCATTCTCGTTCAGATGACCGCCCGAGTTATTTCAGTGCGTGCGTGCCGTACACCCACTCACCCATCAGCACTATTCTACTTCAACACCTCCACTAATGATTTCTCTCATGTACCAGTAATGGTGTTGATTACACTGACTAATTCCTATAGAAGATCTTGATTATTTCACAAGTGATTATCCTAATTTTGACACACAGTTGTAATTGACATGCATTGCAGTGGATAAAGCTGCAAAGCAGATATTCAAATCTATTAAGAGTTGTTTTTCTTAGGAAGATTTTTTTTTACCCTGCTTTGAAATGTATTAAATGGCAGTTGTGTTATCTTAAAGATGTGTGTGTGTCTTTAAATGATACAGAGAGAAATAAAGGGCGAGAGAGAAAGATCAGGGATGGTGTCGCTGCAGGGCTCCTGGGATTGATTGATGGCAGCCGTATTTATGCCATCAGGTTCCCTGTGTGGAGCCAAAATGGCTGCCTGTTCCCACCGTGAGTACAGACGCCCCCCGCTGCCGCAGCAAGCTAAAAAGCACGCTGACTTAGAACCATAATGAAAGAGAAATATGAGCAAAACTCACAGTTTAAACCCCGAGAACCAGGGAGAATTTGTCGTAATTTCACGCAGGTTTGTAGGTGCCATCAGGAAATGTAGGCATAATGAAAGCTTTCTAAGGTTATTATTACTAATATGATTACTGTTATTAGCATTATATCGCTATACAGTATAATCGCTAAATTTTGTGCATCCTTACAATTTAATTTTGTAATAAAATGATCATAAAATAATGATTATTATTGTTGCTAAATAAAAAATATTAAACAAATTAAGAAATATTACTATTTTAATATTTGTCAAATAAAAATAAAAAGACTACTATACTGCTACAACGACTACTGCTTCTAATAATAATAATATCTAATATTACAATAACAATACTAATATTCATTTGCTGTCTAAATTTATTAATTTTCAAGCGTTAAACATTAAGCTTTCATACCAGAGAACCCTTAAAGCTTCTCTTTTGTTGCTGATTTATAAGTGCTTCTCATTACAAGTTTGGTAAGATGATTGAAGCATGTTGCGTTACTAAGTGCTCTTTATAAGTGACCCAAACTCACAGTAGATGTAGAGATGAGTTCATATGAAGCAGCATTGTTGTAAACCGAGTCGCTCTGAGACATTGAAAACACCAGGGGCCGTGTTCACAAAGAATTTTAAGGCTAAAAGTAGCTCCTAACTGGCGAATTTAGGAGCAACTCCTAAAAATAATGGCCGTGTCACTCGTAACTTTAGGACTCCTAATTTTTTTGACTAAGAGTAATTCACGAAGCATTTTAGCCCTAAAAGTAGCACCTAAGCCTGGGACAGCTTAAAAGAAGTCGAGAGGACTCCTAACTCACTAAGACCTATTCACAAACCGCTTTTTGTGGCATTTCACGTTGCGATGTTTTGAAATGCGTATATGCGGCGGCTACAGGAGCTTCCAATCGCGAGGAACAATTTTGCATTGTAGGCATAACTAGGGATGCAATAACGCCACCAACAACAACCAAAACTAGGCTACTCATTGCATGTAAACTATTTGTAATGTTTCACTGTGAATTAAATTAAAATGTTCTTCTCTTTGCAAACATAGGCAGAGGCATATAGTGACAGATTAATTCAATAATGTTGCAAAGATATTGCTTCAATCCATATGTTTCATTAGGCTACTAGGCTATTTGTTTTGCCTTACTCTTTATTCATTTAGGCTATTTATTCAGTTATTCATCATCTTCCGTCCTTCGCACTACTTGTGTAGCGCACGCATTCTCAGACCTGTCACCTGTCACTCATCATCGTAGGGGAGGTGTTAGGAATCATTCCCGCGTTACAATCATCAGCCAATCAAAGTGGTCACTTCAGTCAAGCTCGTGCATGAGTAATGACGTCATCCATAGCAACGAAGACTCACTCTTAGTTTAGGAGTTGTCATTTTTCTTTACTAAGAGTAGGTCTGAAAGGCATTGTGAATAACTTTTAAGAGAAAACTCCTAGCTAAAATCTTTTAGTGCGATTTAGGAGTACTCCTAGTGGTAAGAAAAAATGCTTTGTGAATACGGCCCCTGATCAAGAACCGCTGGCATGTAAAAAAAAAACAAATAAACAAAAAAACACCCAGTGCCACGCTTCACTGAGAAACACGCAGCACATATATTTATTTAATTAAATTGCTGCCTTTGCGATTTGATTATCATACTAGCCTATATCGCGATTTCCGTTTTATTTCGATTAATCGTGCAGCTCTAGTGTAAATCTATTTTGGTACATACAGGGCTCCTGGGTTCCATCGCATGCACTGCTGCATCAGAAACCAGACCTGAGCATGACTATATCAGGGAAACGGAGAGGTATCTCCACTCCGGTGGAACGGAGCTTGATTTGAGCTTTAAAAGTTGCAGCCGGCTCCAAACTGAAGTATATACAAACTGAAAGTGCAGCAGTCTTGGCGAGAGCTTCCTGTCATCAGTATTCCTCCTGTGGGGCTTCCTAGCCGCAGTTCCATGGTTATGCTGCAGTTAAGCACTCTCTCACACTGTCTGTCGCTTTCTCTTTCTCTCTCTCTGTGACTGTCGGTTTGGGGGGTGGGAGAGAAGGAAGTGACCTACATAGCACCGTTCCCTCGCCTCGGCTGTCTTTTGCATTTCAAGGGATAATGAATAATTTACAGCTCCTCTCCCTCCTGTGAAAACGTGACAGCCTTCAATACAATTAACGAATTTAACAAGCCCCGGTGACAATCAGTGCACTGCCACTCAAAGGACCCGGATAGAGGCTTGGATCCAAGAGCCCGAGGCACATCATTGGAAAAGAGAGAGAGAGAGAGAAAATAACAGTGCCACAGGTGAGACTTTATTGGGAGCAGCTCACAGGAAGCTCAATGGGGCTGTGCAGCACACAAACATCAGAAAGGTTTTTACTATTCAACACAACGCCAGCTAGAGAGGAGTAAACACTTTATAGCGCAGCTACTGGAGAATTACAGTCTGCTTTAGCAAGCCTTGTTTGTTTCTGCTCGCGTTTGTGCATTCGCATGACTCCGGCCTTGAGGAACATTATCAGGTTCCTCGGTAAGGGATATAAATTTTAACTGCGCTTTCCGGTTGGAGTTCAACTGAAGTCAAGGATCTGTGCCAGTGTCACCACAGCCCACTGCCTCGCTGGATTCCAATTATACTGCAGTGGTTGGAGTTTCTGGAGTGGTTTCACAGTTTCTGATTCGGAAACAAACACGCACACACACTCGTGTCATGCGCCGCGCACACACTGAATCGCTGGGGGAGTGTGTAATAGTTTTATCAGGGTGAGCACAGGCACACAAGTTCACTCCAGCCTGCAGCTATGGCTGGGCTCCATGGGAGAAAGTCAATTACGGCAGGATGAGCCAGCCCGGGGTGAACATATGGGAGAGAGATAACGCAGGCAAGATGGCCGCTACACACTCCCAGCAGCCCCCGGTGCCCAAGTGTCACGTGCCGCTGTCTGCCCTCCTCCATATTTACCTCACACCGCAGCACCAAACAAAGACCATCTGGAGACTGTTGAACAGAAATACAAATTCGTAGAAAAGCCACTTTTTATTTATCCATTTGGTTTAAAGGTGCATTGTGTCATATTTAGGAGGATCAGACAGAAATGCAATATAATATACATAACTATGTTTTCAGTGGTGTATAAAAACCTTACATACTGAACCATTATTTTTTTATTACCTTAGAATGAGCCATTTCTATCTACATGCACCGCGGGTCCCCTTACACTGAAATGTTTCTATGTTTCTAAACGGACAAACTACTGCAGAGCGCGTTTCGTCATTATTCGTGTAAAGAAGCAAGCGAGTAAAACACTGACACAATGATGAACAAGTAACAATAATATTCACAATAACATATTGTTTTACTGAATAATAAAGTAAACATCATTTCTTAATTTATCTTTGTAAAGAAACCTCAGTGCTTAACTGGCTACTCTCTGCTGTCTCAGACCATGAAATCTTTTCCTGTCGGCCACCGTAACTTTTGTTGTTTGCCATTCGTAACCTCACCACTAGATGCCGCTAAAAATCACACACTGCACCATTAATGTAACAAAAATTAAAGTTGGACCTTAAAAGATGAAGGGAGGATACATTTTATCCTTTTTTCCCCTCATTGAGCTCATCACCAGTAGCCTATATTATTTTTTGAATGCTAGTGTTACTAACATAACTCTGCTGTTGTAGGTAGTTACTAATATAGACATCAAATGATTATGATCATTGGAATGTAGCCAGTTAAGCTAACTGATAGCTACATCATTCCCATTCAATTATTTTGATCATTCTGATAAAGTTAGTTAAAGGAATAGTGTAGTTAAAAAAATGTTTTTGATAATTTACACATTTCATTCCAAACATCAATAGCTCTCTTTCTTCTGTGGAACACAAAATATGTTTTTGGAAACACAAGGAAAAAAGACAGATTTTTTATTTTGGTGTGCACTGTCCCTTTTAACTAGTAAATAATTGCCACATCACTCTCATAAAATGATTCTGATCATCCTGATGTAGTTAGTTAAAGGGATGGTTCACTGAATTTTTTTTTATTATGTCATCATTTACTCATCATGTTCATGTTCAAAACCTGAATAACTTTCTTTCCTCTGTGGAACACACACACACACAAATGTTTATTACATAGACGGAAGTTGTATTTTTGGGTTAATTATCCTTTTAATCTTGTAACTAGTTGCTACATTATTGCCAGACAATTGCTAAATTCGGAACCGTATACTAATCTTACTACTTTAACAATATCTTTCTATGACAGAATTAGCAGGAGTAGTATGCTAGTGTGTGACTAGGATTAGTAAAGCTAGTAGCTAGCCACATCAATGATTCAGATCTTTCTGATGTAGTTATTAAAGTGCTGATTCACCCAAAATGAAACCCTAACAGTCTACTAATACTCTGAGATTGTAGTACAATTACTTATAGTTAGTTGAATGTCTAAGGTGGACTATCGAAATAGTGTAACCCAAAATAGTTTGAAAAAAAATTGGATGAACTATCCTTTTAAAGTTGCTAGTTGCTACATCATTCCCAAAGGATGATTTTGATCATTCTAATTTAAGTTAAGCTAGTAGCTAGTTGCTAGATGCATCACAATGATTGCAATCATTCTTATAGCTGGTATATAGTTGCTAACTGGTCTAGCTAGTTATCCTGCATAAACCTTCTTGAACTAGCAAGGACATTTATGCTGATCTAAGTTGTGATCTAAAAATGTCTTGGTATCCTGAGGCCTAAATGTTTGGATGCTCAGCTGACAGTCTTATAATAATTGCGACTTCAGTAGCTTTAGCACTTATCGGCTTAGAAACCATTTGCTGCATTGTGTAACCGAGGAGAAGGTCTTTGTTCTTCTTTGCTTTCTTGTTTGTTTGTGGGTGATAGACGTGAGTTGCGATTCACTGCACGTCTCATCATAGCCAGCTCTCAAACAATTATGAGGAGAGAGGATGAGAAGAGTTATATTCTCTCTCTCTCTCTCTGTTTGTCTCTCATACACACATGGATGCAAACCCGTTCAAGTCCACACACTTATCCCTGTTAAACGGACACCGAGAGCTGCCCGTTGGCACAGTGAACAAAGTGGCGGGGGGGCTTAACCAAAATTCCCTCTTCTGCAAAACCATAAGTTCTTCAGTGCTTTGGATTAGCCTTCTTCCATTTCATACTGTGCCTGATGTAGATTGCTCCTACAACAGAAAACAGGGAGAGAGAGAGAGAGAGTGAGGGAAGCGGAGAAAAGAAAAGCAGCATGTCAGAGCGTGAGTCTGTCAAAAAGCAATCAGCAGCGTGAGTGCCTCGCCTCCTGCAGACCGCTGATTATGGCATTAGGCTGAGCCCAATTCTTCCCCTTGTGAGGCAAATCATTCCGCCTGCAATAAAGAACTCTGAGACAAAGGAGAAGTTAATTAAGATTAATTAACTTTTTTAATGACGCTTGTACACTAGAATTTGTGCGTGTGGCCAAAGGCGTTTTCAAGAATACTGCCATACCTTCATATTGTTCTCTCTTTCCCTCCCTTCCTCTCTCTGTGCTTACCTTTGTTTTATTCCAGTTATCACCCCTTGGTTTTATTCGGCAGTAAAAAGACTCTCAATGCCGCATAACTAGTTAAAAATCTACATTACTATAAATCTGGTTAGCCTTGTTCTACTTTGTCTGCTTCACAGTGCTGGAATGTTCCTCCACAGGCTTTAATGTGCTTGTCTTCAGAGCCTGCTCAGTGCTTTTAATGAAGCCCACAGCACTGGAAGAGCAGTAAAGGCAAATGAGACCCTCCAGCTAATTCCCCATTTCTTGTGCTTTCTTTCCTCATGGTCAACTGATAGTGGTTTTTGTACACTCTCTGGAATACTGCAGGCTCAGAGAGAACATTTTCATGTAAAAAGTACACCAGACAACTGCGTTCACATAAGTCACTTTGCAAGTAGATATCAACTTATCCCACTAACCCTAACCCTATCCTAACAGTCTACTAATACGCTAATGAGAGTTAGTTGACATGTAGTCGCAAAGTTATTTATAGTTAGTAGAGTGCCTGAAGTGGACTATCGAAATAGTGTAACCCAACATAGTTTTTAAAAAAATTGGGTGAACTATCCTTTTAAACTAGTAGCTAGTTGCTATATCACTCCCAAAGATCATTCTAATTTAAGTTATATTAGCTATTTGCTAGATGCATCATTTTCATACAAGGATTGCAATCATTCTTATAGCTATTAATCATATAGTTGCTAACTGGTCTAGCTAGTTATCTAGCATAAACCTGCTTGAACTAGCAAGGACAATTATACTGATCTAAGTTGTTGTTGTTTATAGCAGGGAATTGTTCCATGTCTTGATATCCAGGGGATCCTGAGGCCTAAATGTTTGGATGACAGTCTAATAATAGTCTATTTGTGAACTACTTTGCAGTGCATGTGCACACACTGCAAAAAAACATGGGGTTAGTCTAAAATATATTAGTAAATTTATCAAGAATTTTTTTTAGTATTTTTATTCAGTAAGGGGCGCAAAAACTTTTACATTTTAAATTTTCTTAAAAAAAAAAAACTGTTCAAATGCTTTTCATTTAAACTTTGTATTTATCAAAAAATCCTGGAAAAAAATACTAAGCAGCACAACTGTTTTCCACTTTGATAATAATAATAATTTCTTGAGCACCAAATCAGCATTTTAAAATGATTTCTAATGGGATCATGTGACACTCAGCTTTGCCATCATAAAAAGTAGTTACAATTCAAAAAATATTAAAATAGAAAACAGTTTTACAATTTTGCATTGGAATAATATTTCACAAAACTATGTATGTGTATATATGTATTTGTGTGTGTGTGTGTTTGTCATTGAAATTCATCATCTATCCATCTTTCTTTTCAAAGATTCAAAATTGAAGTAGAAAGACTAAAATAGTATTTTCTTTTAAAACATACTCCAATAATCTTTGTTTCATTTACAACTTTGAAAACTATTTTTTCTAGTGTACATAAAAACAGATCTAGCTGAGCTTTGTGCTGTTGTTTGTGTTTTGTGTATTTCCATCCACACATTAGGAACCCTTCTAACAGTTTTCCAGTGTTTACATGCCACCGCGCTCATACCAGCTCTCAGCCCAACTGACTGTCCGAGATGTGAAAAGTCTGCAAAGGGAAAATGGCTTAATGGCTTGCCATCTTTCGATTGTGTAGTTCTACAACATTTTGCACAATGATTTAGCTGGCCCTGTTTCTGATCATTTTACTCTTACAATCCTGTTTCAATGAGTAAAAGAGAGGAGGAAGGAGATAATATGAGGGAAAATGGTGTGTGTGTGTGTGTGTGTGTGTGTGCGCTATGTGTTTGTGTTCATGCCTGTAGGGGGCTGGGACAGCCGCTGCACCCCAGTGTGCCTGCTGCTGCTTTACATTCTGCCGGTGTAGGCTGAGTCTCTCACAGCAGCAGTAGCAGCCAGCCAGCCATGCACATCCCTCATTCAGCCTGGCTTCTCATTTATCAGCTCACTCAACCAGCAATCTCTCTGTCTCTCTCTCTCTCTCTCTCTCCCAAATATCCTCTCTTTCTGTTCCCATTGTTCTAAACCTCCACATCCATCGTGGTGTGTGTGCCTGTGTGTGTTCATGCCTGTATAAATATTCAAGCCTCTTTCACTCGGTTGATTCCTATTTCACAGAAAGGAATTCTAACATTACTGCCCCCTTGAGGACAGACAAAGCAATTACTCAATATGTTTCTTTTATTAAACATTCTTCCATTCTTCCTCAGCAGAGCGCAGTGTTATCCAACGCGAGCTCTTGCTTTGCTGCAGGCGGCTCCGTCCCAAACCTCAGCCCTATCTTGAGCGAACATCACACAGCCGAGATGAAAAAGAGGGAAATCGATCCAGGGGAGAGTGCGCCGTGTAGAGAGCCTGCTTTGCTTTGATCGAAGGTTGACTGACAAGACCTTCAGCCCTGTGATCTCCGGTATTATGAAGGACCGGAGCCGTGGTGGCACAACAACGTGTGTTTGTTGTATTCTGTGTGTTGCTGGTTTTGTGTATTTGTGTCCATATGATTCTTTAAAAAATATTTACTGCAAAACCTAGCAAGCCGCCTACGGAGCCGGCATTTTAAAACTTCATCGGCGGTCTCCTGACACGAAGTCTTTTCATAAGGTCATCGTAATTATGCCAAAGATATTCTTTCTTCTGCTTAACACACACACACAAAAAAGATATTTTGAAGAATGTTGGTAACAAAGCGGTTTTGGTTCCCAACGAC
This sequence comes from Squalius cephalus, assembly GCF_949319135.1. Lineage (NCBI taxonomy): Eukaryota > Metazoa > Chordata > Actinopteri > Cypriniformes > Leuciscidae > Squalius > Squalius cephalus. The sequence continues at coordinate 5,715,331 of NC_137133.1, read as the reverse complement.
TTGCATCCTGTAGACAAAGTACAATGGAAGCCTATGGGAACCAAAACTGTTTGGTTACCAACATTCTTCAAAATATCTTTGTGTCGCTACATACGGTAGTAGACAATGAGGCAACTAGCTAGGTTTTGGAACAAGGCTATTTATATAGCCTACGTAACAAAATTGTACACAAACACACAACTGGCACAGCCAGGTGGGTCAGGACAAGCCTGTACTCTCTCCTCTTGCCTTTCCATTTCAGACGAGTGCAGAGGGGGTGTGAGACAGAGGGCTCTGTCTGTATTTAAAGCCTGCTGGGAAAGGCCATACTCTCATCTCCCACACAGTAGAATACATATGCACCAAAATCCTCTTCACTTTAAAACAACCTTCCCCTTCAGCCTCCTCCGGTACTACCGACTAGGGAGGGAGGGAAGTTTTACGGTCGTCTGATGAAGCGTGTCCTCTTGTCTACCTTTGCTGGGGATGGTGACCTCAGCTGAGGCTTTGAGAGATGCCTTGGCCCAGAGCATTGTGGATACTCTAAGAGTGAGTGACACACACAGCATAGAAGCACTGGAGACGTGCTTTGCTGAACCATGTGATCCATGTCACTGCCATGATGGGAAATATACAAATATAAATCCACTGACATTTACCTTGCACTGATGTTTACATACAAGAGTTTTCAGATGAAAAGCTGCATTACCACCGAAAGAGTGACCATAATGCGTTTTGGTTCAGAAGATTCATGTCTGTCTTAGCTTAAAGGAGTACTTCGTTGACAAAATGGGCTTTCAATAAAACTTTTTCAATAAACCTTCATCACCCATAATGCACTGGGCATGTTCCCAGTTCAAGACCACCCCCACCAATCTGGATGCGTTTACCAGAGTCAAAAACCGCCTCGCTTTAGGGAGGAAATACTTCTCGGCAAACTTTTAGTCAAAAAGGTGTCGACTTGTATTGTTCCCGGGTGCAAGAATTCAAAGGGAACGTTTAGCGGGAATGAGTTACTTTCGGTTTCCAGTGGCAGTGGCTAAAGGCTGCAAAGAATTGGAGCGAATGCCGCAACAGAAAATATGAAAAGCCTCTGTTTTTAGTCAACATTTCAAGCTGGATGACCAAAAAAACAGTGTTTTAGGCGAAACGGAGGGGAAAATCTGAAAGAAACTGCCGTTCTGTCAGTTCCGCCCAACCCCCCCGAAGCAAAACGCTGTTGTAATAAACCTGTTGCCATAGCTTTCAGTCTTTACCATATGCATTTTAAAGAGTATACATAGTAGCCTACAATAAAAAAAATTGAATAAACCTATTCTTAACTGTTCTGTCCTCTGTCGATCTGAACATCTGTAGACAGGGATACAAAATCGCGGAAGTTTAATCTGTAGTTTTCACAAAAAAGTGGCAGACATTTGCTGAGAAATAAATGTGAATTTCTCTGTCCAGGTAACACGGAGAACAAGTAAACATTGTTCATTTACATGTTTTTGAAAGAAGTCTCTTATGCTCACCGAGGATGCATGTATTTGATCAAAAATACAGTATAACTGTAATATTTTGACATATTACTATTTAAAATAACTGTTTTCAAACTTAATAATATATTTTAAAATGTAATTTTATTCCTGTGATGGCAAAGCTTCCAGTCTTCAGTGTCACATAATCCTGCAGAAATATTAATTGTAATATGCTGATTTGGCACTCAAGAAACATTCTGATTATTATCAATGTTGAAAACTGTTTCATTTTTAATATTTTTGTGGAAACCCTTATATGTTTTTATATTGGTTTATAGATAGAAATTTTTAACTTTTTAACACAAATATTTGTCTGTTTCCAAACAGGTTTCCCAAACACTCCAAATGCCTTTGCCCTGGCCCTGTCTTCCAGTGCGCAGAAAAAAACAGGTAGTCCAAATGGCTCACTTCTAGTTGTCTATGCATGTTACAGTGTATAATATAAGAAGAAATAATATTTGATTAACATAAAAAAACACCTTTAAAATAAATTTATATTTTGAAACACTGCTTTCAGTCTGCTTACATTATCTTATGATCATACACGTCATCATATACACCAGGTAAACAGACAGAACCCTTTAGCACCCCTGGTTTCAGACTGATGATGTGGGTCATTTTGAGCACGTTAGTCTTGCAGCCAGGCGCCTCTAAACACCATGGGCAAGAATCTCACACAGAGAACAGACTGAGTCAGTGGTATTACTGCAATTATCCAATTAGCCACCATATGTATTAGTCAGTGTGCACCTACACCTCTTGAGCACATATGGCTGTTGAATGAGACTCCATGGTGCTGCTTAAACCTTCTTCACACATTGCAGACAGACACAGGGTGGGGCTCGAGAGCTTAGGGTTAAATGAAATATATTCTCCAAGCTTTATGCAAAACGCTTTCCTTTTTTAAAATCTTGCTAAACAGCTTGAATGTACAACTATCACAAGTGATAAAAGAGTGGCTTTCTTTCTCTATGTTGTCTTTTTTTTTTTACTTTTTTGAGTATCATATTTTGTTATATCAGGCTTTTATGGCTCATATATAGTGTAGGAGAATATGGAGCTCACACCCGAGGAGGAAAAATATATTTGATTTCACAATTTCTCTGAAAATTATGTATGGATATTTAAGTAAACCTAAGTTGCTTCAATCCAGTAAGTGGTTATCTTGAAATATCACTAGCAATATAAAAGTTACTCTTACGCTGAGTTTTTAAAAGTCATTAAAGATTTCACAGTGTACCATGACCTGAAGTCCTTTACTTGCTAAAAAAGTATGAACTATCAATCAGAGAGCAGAAGGCTTGTAGAAGATTGTGTACAACAGGTTTTTCAAGACAGTTTTGATCACGTTGATAATTTAGAGGCTTTAGTATTATGCGTATCAAACATGATATTAGGCTTAATGGGGTCAACAACATCCTAACAGCAGATTCTATTGAGATCAATAGCGCATCAAGTCTCCCATGCTATTCGTAAGGAGGGCAAAGTTGCTGCCTTTTTGTAGAAAATTCCAAAAATATCACTTATAAGGTTCCAAGATGGCTAGGATTAATATGTGCCTCACTCAATCATCTTCATCTGAAAGAACGGACATGTTTCACCAGCAAAGTGAACAGCAAGGCTTGTCCTACTGCTAAAAATTCATACTAGTCTGGTCTTTTCAGCAGGGGACTTAAAGAGGGACTCATGTTAGCAGAGGTGACAAGGAGGTGCTGTGTAAAGCAGCATTTGTGTGGATGCTCGCGAGCCGTCTGCACCCCCTCCCCTCCTCCCCTGCACTGCAGACTGTTAAAGACTAGGGGTGGGGGGGAATTCGATTCTTAGATGCATCGCGATGCGGACTATTCTGAATCGATTCGAAAATGTAAAAAATCGATTTTCAAAAATAAATAAATAAATAAATAAATTCTTTCTAATAACGTAATATTGACGGAACTCTGAAGCACGGATCAGTGCAATCACAAAAAGTTACATTTTGACTGTGCTTTCTGCAGATTACTTTTTTGTATAACCTGTTTTTGGTATACAGCAACAATTTCAAGTCATACGTCTTAGACTCTTTATTATTTATTTGTGTATAAGAGCAGCTTTGTATGTTACAAATTTTTCAGAATATGCATACGTCCACAAGCATTATTTTTGTAAATAATTCTATATTTTTGTATGAAAGCTGTTTGTGATTTTGCTACAACAAAATGTTTACCACAAGTATGCTGCTAGTACAGGCACACATTTCTTTTCCTGTTGGTTCTTTGCAATGTTGGGACATATGCTGGCAAATTTAACCTTACAGTTGACTTGCCAAATCACTTCAATTTGTTTTATTAATAAAATATATTGGAAGTAAATTCTTTATAGGTCATTATAAATACTTTGCTTTAAAAGTACCAATTAGTCACACACACAAAAAAAAAAATGCATCGATAATCGTTCTAGCATCGCATCGCAGCCCTCTGAATCATAATCGAATCGAATCGTGAGGTGCCTAGAGATTCCCAGCCCTATTAAAGACCCGGGCTTTCTTCTCATATCTGAACCCTGCTCTAACGCCCTTTCTTTCTCTCCCTGCCTCATTCTCTCTTTCTCGCTCTATCCAGCTTTGCTTTTAACTCCACGCTGGTGGAGACTGTTTGTTGACACTGAGGCATATCGACAGAGATGTGTGAATGACAAACCGTTCTGTGGGTTTCTCTGCTTTCCTCCTCCTCTTGCTCTCTTTTTCTCCCTCTTTCTCACACTCATTTCACTCTCTTTCTCTCACGCCTCTTAGCCCCCTCATCTCTCTCTCTCTCTTTCTCTCTCTCTCTCTCTCTCTCTCTCTCTCTCTCTCTCTCTCTCTCTCTCTCTCTCTCTCTCTCTCCATCTCTGCGAGATACATTATTCAAGCCAGGCAGTTAAAGTAGGTCACACCGCCATAGCCTTCAAACATGCCTGGATCGGGGAGGTAGCAGAGGCATGTGCACACACACAAATATACACACACAACACGTTCTCTCTCACGCACAGAGGTGGTGTCTTTTCCAACTCCCTTGTTGTGAATCTTCACCAAATCACTGATTGATGTGTGGAGTTCAATCGCACAAAAACAGGGCAATAGTGCAGGAATGAGTGGGGGTGTGTGTGTTTGTGCATGTGGAATCACCGTTCGCTGCATATAGAGGAAGTTCATTTGACTACAGAGAGGTTGATCGATAGATAGATAGATAGATAGATAGATAGATAGATAGATAGATAGATAGATAGATAGATAGATAGATAGATGAAAATGAAATCATCCATCCATCCGTATTTACATCAGTCACTGTGCATACAAATGTATACATATGCACATAACTGTATGTGTGTGTATATAAATACATACAGTATATTTATATATAATCTATATGTGTGTGGGTGTGCATTTCTTATGTATTCTGTGCACACAAATAAAGAACAACACAGACTCAAAAGAAAACTTTACATACTTCCACATAGAAGACAACAATTTGTTCCGTCTAACATTCACTTCCTGTTTACAAAGCTTCATATGCTTTCTCCAATACCATTCACAGTAGGACCGAGCCAACACAAGCTATAATCATAAGAAAAACGCAATATGGTGGATGAAACAGACATAGGAAGACACTCGCACACACATCCAAACACGCACACATACAATGGAATGCTAAGACCAGCACCTGTCACTGTCACATGGCATCCAAACCCAAAGCTGATGATGGCAGTTGGGTAAATGGATCTGAACCACCCTGCCTCAGCCAACCCCTCACACCTCTGACACACTCTACCCTTTCTCTCCACCTCCCTGCAGCAAATGAGTGTGAGAAACGCTCCCTCCTCTCTCCTCCATCATCATCTCTCCAGCAGGCCATCTGTCAGCGCTAATGAATGCACACTCATTTGCATGGCTGATGAGCGCTCCTCGTTTGGCGCAGCCTGAACGGAAGGTCGCGTTCTGTCGCTTCTGCAACAGCAAATTTTGGCAGCGAAAAAAGAGAGGGAGAGAGAAAGCGAGGCAAAGACCTACAGAGAGATTAATGATGGAGAAGACGAGAGGAAAGAGAAAGAATCGTGACTGAAAACGGATCTACATCTTTGAAATATATCATTTCTTAACATGCCTCTGCTAATATATAAGTGTTGCTTTCCATACTTCATATATGTATTTTTATGCGTGTGACACTGCGAGTAGGCCCATGTGAATGTGTGTGTCTGTGTGTGAGTGTGTCACAGCCCTACGAGGCGTCTGTGGAAATAAATCAGCTCCTATGAGGCTTCCCAGCCTATCACAATGCATTTGTCTCTTTCACTAGGGAAGACATGTCTGCACCCCTCCGCTCCTCTCCCTCGCTGCCTCAGCTCTTTCCCTTAGCGTGTATGTGTGTGTGTGTGTACATGTCTCCTCCAGTCTCCTCTCCTCCCAGCCTCCCCTGCCTTTCTCCTTTAATTACCGCTCTTTCCTCTCCCCACCCACCCCTCCACCCCCCCCCACCCCACACCCCCAAATCCCTTGCTCTCCATGGCAGAGGCTGCTCTCGTTCCCCCTGCCTCTTTCCGCCTGTCTCCTCACTTCCCACCACAAAGCCTGTTTCTGCTGGTCCTAGAGCAGTGTTTTTCATTTTCTCGGGTTTAGGATTAAGAATCTGATTTCTGATCCCACACCATCTCTTGCAGAACGTCGAGATCTGTTGGATCGGTGGGTCCAGACAGGCTCCTCCGAGCACTGCGGCTACGAGAGCCTCGTTATTGGTGTGATTTGAACGTGCGCGTGTGTGTGTGCGAGTTTGTGTGTACGCTCACGACTGCGTTCGGAGTCTATCGATCGGTCTGTTTTTCCAGGCAGACAAGGCGTAGGCCATTCTAAGAAACCCACTATGGCACGTGCACATTGAACGACGCGTGTCGCATGTTCCTCGCTTTAGAGAAAGCCGGCGTCATGCATTCATAGTCACAATGGTTAGCCTTGCTTGTGAATACTGAATGCGAGAGACATGGGTTCTGGGATATCAGCCAAGTACATATGCATTTCGTCTAATGGGAGTCTGCTCTCGTGTGCGTAATTGCCACAGGGTTGCGTTTCACTGCGGCCCCACAAGAGCAATGCCCATGAGGAACAGCACCCTTAACGCCTGTCCCCAGCACCGGCATTTTAGACACTCTCCCTTTCCATTAATTAGCTTCTCCATTTTCTGTTGGCCACTCTGACATTTTCCTGCTGCTAATTCACTGATTAAACCTATTAACGTGATTAGGGAGGCATTTCCAAGACAGCTGCCATTATATGTGTCACGCCGTTGAGAGGCAACTAGGCTGCCTTGTTTTTCTGGGGTTTACTTGCATGGGTAGAGAAAAGACTGGACTGATTTGTTTCAGGACCAAGAGCTGTCCAATATGTTTGTTATTTCAGCACCGGGAGCTGTCCAGTGTTCCCCCTTGTTTCAGCACCAAGAGCTGTCTGTTTGTGTTTCAGCGCTTGGGGATCTCCAGATTATGCAAAAAAAGGTAGTCGTCCTAAAACGCTTTTCAAATCGTGTCGGATGGGTTCAACATTTCGAAAAGCACTGGAATTTTTTATGCTCATCCTTTTGCATCTTGCTTTTTGATTAAAAATAGAACCTAACTAAATCAGTTGAGATTTTATTGAAAGAGTTTGTAAATGAAGCCATTGTCAGCAGGGATTTAACACAGACGTGGCCGTTGTATACCACGGTGTTTGCTTAATTTTCAATGAGGCACATTTTACTGGCACATAATTCATATTCTATATCAAATACAGACTCCCACACAACTGCACACGCTAGCGCACTCATATGGCTTTGTAGACTCTGTAGTCTGTGGGGAGAGCAGAGCAGAGAGTGACTAGAAACAGACTGTCTACAGCTGAATTAATATGGGAGAGACTGATTAAGGTTATACATTTCCAGCCTGCCCTTTGTTCTCTGGCTTCGGGCAGACTGGGTTTGTTTATTTCGCAATGCATTTCCTATTTCTTTTTAGCTTTTTAGCCTGGCAGCCTTTGCGTCTCCAAAGCCGGGGGTCTGTGCTGTGCGTCTGTCGGTCAGATGAGGTGGGTAAGTCTGGCTCTGCATGCTCCACACTCGCTGCTGCTGCAGTGTCGCGTCGCTTCTGGAGACTGGCTCACACGCTTCTCTCTCTACCACCTCACACATTCTGCTCACAGCTCCCTCCCTACGCTCCAACTCTCTCACTCCCCTCCTCCCTGTCTGTCTGTGTCTCTCCCTCCCTCCCTTCCTCTCTCTCTCTCTCTCCCGCTCTTTCTACTGCCTCTCCAGAGCGGCTGCAGTTCCCTGCTCCTCCACTCTCTCTCCCTCCATCTCTCTAAGTGCTGGCGGAATACCGAGCTCAGACAAAGAAAGCTCAGGAGAACAGACGAGAGAAGTGAAAGAGTGTGCTTTGAGGGACAGAAAAAGCATTTTAAAGAGAAACAGAGAAAGACGGGTGCAGACTTTCAGACCTACGGTTTGTGAGGAGACAGAGGGAGGGAGAGAGAAAGACAGTGTCGCCATTTCAGTAGGTTTCACTTTGTTTACTTCTTGTTCTACTTGTTTAGCCATGCTGGCATGTCGTGGCCTCATAATCTATGTTCGTTTATGAACAAGGAGTGTGCATGTTTGTCTGTGTGCGTGTGTTTTTAAGAGAGGAAGACGTTCTAACGCGTTCATGAAGACATCACTTTTGCATTCCAACACACAGAGCTGCAGAGTAGCTGTCTGACAAAGTAAGCTCCGCTACCTCTTTGCCTTTCAAACTGCAATGCTATGGCTATCTGACCGACTAATGGTTGTTCCCAACTACATATACGCATGACACTCAATAATTAGCGACCATAAAATTGATTTTTTTTTACCTTAGTCTGACAGTTGAATCTTATGTAATACTTTTAAGCAAATCGTGATTTTGAACACTCATCTTTTTGGGCTAATCGTGCATGTTTCGGGGCGAAATGAAACGTCTGTCTTAACCATCTTCACCTCAGGAGAACGACCGTGACTCTGAAAGTTGAGTGATTTGAAGTTGAATGTGAGTTGCGGCAGGGCTTTTCTGGATGGGGCTGTTGTTGATTTACCTGTGGAACAAAGAGCAGAGAAGAGTTGCTTGTACAACTGGGGCTCATTAAACAGCCACTGATAATGCAGCCATAGGTGTGAGTATATTGCACAGAGGTGTTATATAATGTCAACCAGTGGCACGGCACAGGCCGATGTGATTTAGTATGCACTGGACCTCCATCATGGACAATTCACATTTTTTATGTTTCCTTTATTATCTAATAATAATAATTATTATATTATAAATAATTATAATCATTTATAATGATAAACTTTATTATTATTATTACTATTGTTGATGTCACAGCTGTTATCTGTATAAACAAATTATAATAATTTATAATTAACTATATTACAGTCATTATTATGAATACTATAATCATTTAAAAGTATTATGGTAATTTATAATGATTCACTTTTATTATTATTTAAATATGATAATTACATTAAAGTAATGTTTATAAAATAAAGTTATGTAATTAAATCTTAAAATCAACCAACAAAAATAATAAAGCATAATTTATATTAATAATAATCATTCTTCTTGTTAGTTGGTTGTAAGATTTCTTAATGATATTAATGACATGTTTGCATAGATTATCGGGTGTGCAAATCTCACACACAATGATTGAAGCCAGTGCCTATCTGCATCAGTGATGGAGTATAATTCTAGAGAAAGATTTTGTGCATTATTCATACAACCATCTGAGCACATGTTTATGCAATGATGGGTGATATTGTTGACTGGGGGTGTTTTGACGGTTGCCCTTTTCAGCTGATCTGAGAACAGTCAAATCTAGTCAAATAATAGCTAAGGAGAAGTTCAGGTGGGAGGTTCTGGACCTGGATCAGCAGTGAGACATCTCAGCAGGAGTTCAAGAGAGAGCTGTCACACTTATGAATACTGTATGTGATCTCACACGATTCCAGCATATGATCTCATTACTCTTATAGGTACCTAACGATGCTTGTTAGTTAAGTTAATCTTACCATAGCAACATTCTTAGAAACGCAGATATGACGGTGACAGTGTCGTTACACTTGCAAAATGACGCGTTTCTGCTTCTTTTTTCACTTCTTTGTATTCTTGTTTTTCCTTTAGCTCCTGGTTTGGTTTGGGGAACTAACGGGCTAACTACAAGAGATGACATTAGATTATTGCAACGCTTCAGTAGAGAAATTACCATTTAAAATGGCCTTACTTGTATGTTTCCTGTCAGAAAAGTGCCGCATTTAGGATCCGAACCTGAGCAGGCTGAGGGTAAGCTTGGGTTTGAGGTGGAGAAAGAGTCCTCAGGAGAAGATGTGATTTGTCTGGCTAGAATCTCCATGACCCCAGAGGGTTTCCTTTCCTCAGTGAGACATTTATACGCTGAGGAAGAGAAAGGCAGTGAGAAAAAGAGAGGGAGAGGGGAAACAGAGGGAAACCTTGCCCATTTCACAATCTTACAGGTTTAATGAGTCGCCAACCAACCCCCACCACCCCTTAACCACCCCATACACACACACACACACACACACAAACACTAACCACTCTGTCTGATGTGTGGCATTGGCTCAGACAAAAATAGCATCGTTGGTGAAGGCAGCTTGGGAAAGAACAAAATTGAATGGATTTCATTTATGTGTATATTATATATACATGCACATAATCCTGACCTCATGTAGTATGTTTAGTATGTTTTGCTCATTTGTCTGTAGCCTTTTTTCTGAGTTTGTGTTTTCAGATTATTCAGATTTTTTTTTTATAGTGATACAGTAGCGCATGGACTCTTTTTTGTTACATTCATTGGAATGTCACAGATGTCTATTCGGGAATCACATTCTAGTCATAATAATGCCATCGCAATGCTAACAATTCATTTGAGTGCATTTATATGTACAAAAATCAGCTTGTTATAAAACCAGAAAACATGACATTTTTTGGATGTTAAAATGTAAACAGACATGAGAACATTAAGTTGAAGTTCAGAATGAAACTGAGATAAAATGCATAAATATGCCTCAGTTTTCAGATTATTTCGCATAATTGGCTATATTGGCTCGTTGTTATGCTGCAGTCTTATAGGGCGATAACATAATGCTATAGCATTATGTCAGTGCTAGTCAGCGCTTATGCTGTCAAAGTGAGTGAGATTGACTTATTCCAGCCTACCTATCAAACTCTGCCAAACTCCCGTCCAATTCCCCCTGTTTCCAGCAGATGTTACTTCAAGCTGGAGTGAGACTCTTCAAGGCTTCTTGGTGCATGGTGCTAAGCAAGCCATTTAATAATATATTCATGGTTTAGTGTTGAAGTTGAAAGCTGTCACTCAATCTACTGTGTGTGCGGTACCAAAAAGTTTACAGGAAGTTGAAGTAGCTCTGGTGGTATTAATGGTGAAGTTTTGCTGAATCATGTGGTGCTACAGGAATGTTGTCAGGCTGACAGACAGACTTTTATTGGCTGATGAGCATGGACACACACATACACACCCAGCGGGCCATTCAGTGCTCATACCATGCTCATTAAGACTGAAGAACCACAATATCTCAATTGCTTCTTTTTTTTTTTTAACAGTTTATGAATATTTATATGGGAATTTTTGGCTGAATCAATGAATTTGGTGCTGGCGAGTTACATGACTAAGGTATTCACTCTGCAGTAGTTTGTGATGATGATGTTCGTACATCAAACATAATTCTTAAGGATATTTTACAACAAAAATACATGAAAATGTGAAAGAATTTAAATAAATATAATTACAATTATAATAATTTTTTTTATAAAGAAATAAAATCAAATATAAAAATACAATATTTTAGAAAAAAAAATCCTTTACATATTTATTCAAAGTAAATATTAGATTCTCTTAAATTTGCTTTCACTCTGAATGATTTAGCATCACCAAATATCCTTGACAGACTGCAGTAGTGAATGGCAAAGTATCACTATATTGAATGCTTGAAAATGAATTGAAAAACATCTTTTATTCTGAGAAGAGAAATCCAATCTTACATTTTTTTTTTTACTTTCCCACTAGTAAATTATCTCTGTGAACAATGCAAAGGAGAATTCGGTAACGAAAAAAGACCAAGCACTGAATCAACAGTTGCATTATGAATAAAGGTGGCTTTTTATTTATATATGGGTCATGGTGTAGACTAGAGGGTTCTTGGTTCTTCGGAAAGCCATGAATCTAAGATTTTATCACATACAAACATGTTATTGTATATGAAGGCTATAACACTCTTTTAGATTATTCTATTGCCTTTTTCATGGGAAGCCCTGATCTATATTAGATGCTACTGTGACCTAGTTGAGTAGAGGGAGAGAGAGAGGGAGGTAGAGGGAGGGAAAAGAAAGAAAGAAAGAGAGAAAGAAAGAAAGAGAGAAAGAAAGAGTGAGACAATGAAAGACGGAATGAGAGATTTGTGTGAGCGTGAATAAAACATTCAGGATCAGCAGGCATGCAGTGTAAACAAACCCAGACTTTACCTCTTACCCCTTGTAAACATCTGCAGCCCAACAGTGTTTCAGGCTAAATTAGGACCATGCCAGTTTTAAATAACAATATAGCTTCAAAATTTAATTTCTTTAATGGATAATTGTTCTGTTCAAGGGAAACATGGACAATGGGGAATATTAGGAAATATCTAATCAGTATCAAGGATTCTAAAGGCTTATAGGCTTATAAACCTTTTTTAAGGTGAAAAATACTATCGTCAAAGACCCTGCGTCCATCTAATGGTATTTTACCTAAATTCTTCAGTCACATGCTAGAAGCAGCCAAATTACAGTACTTTAATGGCAACATGGACAAGTTGAATGACATGGGAAGGGTAACACTTTATTTTGATAGTCCAATTTTGCAGGTTTAGTCCACTACTTACTATAAGTAACTTTGCAACGGTATTTCAACTGGCAGTCTTTAGAGCAGAAGTGTAAAGAGTACCTGAAAGCCATACCTGAGAGTGAAAGTACAGATACCTTACAGCGAAAATATTCCCATTACAAGTTACAAGTCACCAATTCCGATACAACTTTAGTAAAAGTCTTAGAGTATCTGATTTTAACAGTGCTTAAGTATTTTACTTATACTAAACGTAGGCTGAAAGATGCGCTAGTCCTCAACACCTAAGAGACATGTCAGTGAAAAACAAGAAACAGTTGATTTGTGAGGAGAGCAATCACGTTTATTTTAAAATGGAAATAAAACTGAACACCACTATATTGCAGCATCTATACTCAAGTTAGGCTCAAGTGCTCAAAAAGAACATAAGTAAACCAATATCCTTTAAAACATTCTCTTCAATATAACGAATAAATAAAATGCTAAGTGAAATTAAATTGTCAAAGCCTACTAGAACTTGGTGTGCTGGTTTCTGCCTCATCACTGGCTGCATGTCCTCATCTCATATATGAAACACCTGCGATTCAGCAACTACCTGCTAATGCACTCACATATGCATAAAGTACACTTTATTTTGATGTTCCCCAAACAGACATTCTTCTGACTGTAAGAAACTTTGTACCTACATGTCAACTTATTCTACTACCTAACATTAACCCTAACCCTAATCTTAACAGTCTACTAATATACTAATGAGAGTCAGCTGACATGTAGTTGCAAATTAATGAGAGTTAGTTGACATGTTAGTTAATGTTTAAATTACATTAAAATGAATGAATTAATTTTGTTGCAAAGTTACTTAACAGTAGTTAGTAAAATGTCTAAAGTGGACTATCGAAATAAAGTGTGACCGAAGAAGTTAAAGATCTGAGTTGTGTCCCAAATGACATCTGGCATCAGAGCAAGATAGCTTCACTTCGGAAGTAAAGTTGTGCAAGTGTCCAATGTTCCTTTTTTTTAGATAAACTTGCAAAGTGCATAATTTGGGCAGTTGAAATGTAAAATCTTGTAATTGTCAGTGTTTTCAAAGTCAAAGACAGTAGGCCTCCCTTTGGACACAAAGTACTTCTGCTTTTTATTTTCTTTCTTTATAAATCTAGTGTGTCAGTAACTTTAAGCAGTCCTGCGCTGTGTGGACACATTTACATACAGCCATCAATTGACACTTGTCGCCAGGATGTAGAGCCCTACTCATTCGTGCTGTGCCTCCCCTGACGTGCCCCAGACTTTGAAAACCCCTGAAATAGAGCACAAGTAGACAAACTGGGATTTACCTTTGCTCTCACAAATACAGAGTCAATCGTTCTCCAGCCATATCCACGAGTCTGATCATCGGGAATCTGATCATCGGGACATTGTAAAGTTGGTTGCAGCCTTTGAAAACGAGCATTGGTATATAAACTCCCCATAGACTCCCATAGACCCCCCCGTTCCCCATAGACCGCATACACTCTCCAAATCAGTACTGACCTGATTTTCCCATATATGCACAGTGACTCAGGAAAGCTATCGAGTCTGTGTTGAAAGCGCAACGCATACACACGGCTATCCGATAATGGCGATGATTCACTCCAATCGGTGAGAGCATCTCACAACATGAGCTGGGGCCACATATGGAGGCCTATTTCCTGTTGCATTTGCAGACCCGTGGAAGGGAGGGGGGAGTAAATGGAGGGGCCTCATCATCTTTCTTTTTGAATGTGAAAAGGATTCCTTTTGTATGTGTGTTTGTACAGCGGGGGCATTTTCCTTAATAACTAATCTGGGGTGATTACACGAGTTCAGCTCTTAAGAGATCATCTGGTTTCTGCTCACTCTTTACTTTGTGTTGTTCTAAAAAGAAAGTAGGATGGAGTACATTAGAGAGCTCAAATGGGCATGAGTATTTTGTGTCTGCAGACATGGACACGGGTTGCTGGGGTTGTTGTTGCAGGAGTGTGTTAACAGAATACAAAGCATTTTAAAGAGGTGAACAGGTTCTGCTGCCTTGGCATAGGAAGAAGATATGGCTCTCGAATTCTTAGAAGATGCCAGAAGGATGTTTTGTGTGTGTGTGTGTGTGTGTGTGTGTGTGTGTGTGTGGAAGTGCTGTCTTAATTGCTTTTTAATGTTTATATAATCAGTCACGCTTCCTATTGTGCACTGCAAAAAATCATTGTGATTAATCAATCAATCAGTATTTTTGTCTTGTTTTCCAAGAAAAGCATCTAAACATCCTTTAAACAAGATCAAATTACTTTAGAAACAAAATTGCATAGGATATTAAGATGTTTAGTTTATTTTTCTTTCTCTATTTGAAAATCCGTTTCAATAAACCTCACTTGTTTTGTCAAATTTATGCTTAAAACAATTTGCCAGTGTGGTAATTAAAGTTGACAGGAAATGAAAATATCTATCTTCTATATTTTTTAAATGCATGCTATTGATCTTATGGTAAATTCATCCATGCACCTTGTAATTTTTAGCCAAAACGTCATAACTCGACAGACTTCTCCAAACGTTTAGTCTGCACTCTGCCAGAGCTTGCATTCACATCTTCCTCATCCAATCAACAATCAATGGATAGAACCAAGTCCCCACCCTAAAAAAAAAAATGTCCCCAACCTACAATTATGGATTTTAGCTGTTTTTCTAGTCTGTCACAGTAAGTCCGGTCTCTAGTCTGACTAAATCATGTGCGCACTGGTGGCATCTGTGTTCCATCTGTCGTTCTCACCTTCGGTTGTCATTGTCGACCAGCCCGGTGAAAAGTTACATAACAACATCATACTGTATAACAGGGCTGGCATGATGCTTCAGTAGAGCATCACATCTTGCCTGTACCAAGTAGCTATGGGGATATTTATATAAAATGTATAGCAGCACACACACACACATAGGTGCTAAGGAATGACCAGTCAGTAAATTAAGGAGTTGGCTCTAGGGTTTCTTTCCAGACACTGTTTGGGAGTGTCGGACAGAGAGCTCATAGAATGAGTCATGAAGTGGGAGAGCTGTTATTTTTAACACGCGCGCTCACGCACACACTCCGCCGTGCCTCACACAGGCTGCTATGCAATTGGTTCACTGGGGACAGTCCTGTGATGGAAGACGTGAGGCAACACCTCCATTAGAGTCCAGTGCAGGCCCTCCAGCACAGTGACTCAGCTAAAACACACTGCTAATTATTCATTAAGACCAAATGTGCCCACAGTACACAGCCTGAGTACAGCTCTAAGCACACTGAACAACATCAGATTCCCTTATCCCACATACACATTGTGGTGGATATGGGTTTTTAACAAGATGAGTAATTTTTGTCATCCTTTGGTGAAGGAGAGCTAGATGAAAATGGCTCATTATTGCAATTATTCATTTTAGGGAAGCGAGAGAGAGCGGGAGAAACAGAGAGTGAGAAGGAAAGAGAGAGAGAGAGAGAGGGAGTCTTGGCTGGTGGTAATTAAAGCACGTCCTTCTCGATAGGACGCAGCGGAGGTCTGGCTGATTGCTCCATGGTTTCTCCGTCTCTGAATGCGTTGTGAATGAGACAGACATGAGCACGAGCGCTGCATGCTGATTAAAATCATATTTCCTCTCCATCTCTGCTCAATCCGCGCTGATTTGCCTCACTGATTAGAATTCGCTGGTGACAAAGCTGGAGACAGAGCCCAATGCAACATATAACTAATCACATTCCAGCGCTGCACCGAGCTCATAAAGATGGGGAGAATTAGCACTCATACGCTTTTGGACAGATGTGCGCTGAACCGAGCCTGCAATGACTCATTAGTTGACAAAGAGCGCTTTGGACAGCCGTATGGGTTTGGTTATAGATGTCAGGCTCTCGTGTGGTTCGGTTGGTTTTAAGCAGATAAAAGCTCAAGCTCTGTTCCAAAACCTAGCAAGCCGACTCGCTGCCTACTGCCTGGAGAGGCGTCCTAACTGTAAGTCTGTAAGTGAATGATTTGAAATGCTATGTAGGAAGAAACGGTATGCACCACATATAGATGACGCTCTACACGCAAAGCGCACAAGAGACTCAACTCACAATTGATTTCAATTCATGTGACACCAAAGGAACAGCACAATACTCATAATAATAATAAATATAGCCTACACCGCACACATGAATTTGAGGCAAAAGTGACTCTTTCATTATGTCACATTATCATGTTATCATGAATTAATTCATTATATTTCTAATACATTTCTAGAGTTGGAAGTACAGTATTTATGAGTTTCCTACTTTTGAATTACCAAGGGAAGTCGTATTGGGAAACTCAGAATTGTTGCAGAGTTGCGTGTCAATATGAAATTGGCTTCATGGCTTCAAACAAGTCAGTTGTGAATGGTAATGAACGATTTTGCAAAGTTTATGTACGACAGAGCTTATAGCCTATGCATGCTGTAATACTCCTAATATAGGGAAATTCCTATGCTCACTTCAGAAATTGCACTTATGACATGGTGTGCGTTCAGGTGCTTTTTGTTGAAGTAAATGGAGTTATTCTTGAAAATGATGGGGAATTTAGTTTGGTCGGTCAAGTCTCCTCATAAACCATATGAAAAAATTGTATTTGCTATTCTTCTTCATCAACAGTACATAAAATGCCTACAAACTAAATTGTACAGTCAACGTTCACAATTTCATTTTATCGTGATAACATTTTTCTTATGCCGTAATTGACACGGACGTCAAACATCACAGTTTTCGGGTACAAACACTCTATCAGATCCCATGAAGCAAACAACAAATGGTGCTTATACACACTCAGTATTTAATACGTCACGAGATTCAGAAGTCTTTGCTTTTAGAAAGTAACTCATTTCCCACTTGACTTGAACGCTGCATGAGCTTGTCGCAATGCATTTTTGGATTGCTTCTGTAAAATGTCTACTTTTTGGAACATATCCTAGGACATCTTAAAATGCAGCCTTCGTAAGCAGCTTTTGCCTTGAATTGCTTTAACAATCGAATGGCACTTTTACCTTCACAAATCTAAACAACCTCTTTGACGATCTTTGGAATTGTTAACACATATGAGGTTCCAGGCTCTCTTGCACGACTACGCGTGTTAGTGTGTGAAATGCACGTCTATGTGTAAGAACTGGCCGAGCTTTGTGCTATCCCAAATGCACACAAGAGCACATCGGCTCTGCAGCTGCAAGGGTGAGGCCAGCAGGATACTGTAGTGTAGAGGAGGAGATGTAATTAACAGGTATGGTGTGAAAGTGGCCAGATCAAGCTGCAAGGTGCCCCGCATTGAGAACAAGTTCATTATGACATTTTCACCTCCATTATGTGTCATGGGATGGCATTTGTGCTGTATATAATAGATGTTTTGTGTGTTTTTCTTTGGGAAATTGCTTGGTGTACTTAGTTGGATTTTTCTGTTGTTTTGTTCTGAGTTGCCTTTTTTGTTGTGATATAATCATTAAATAGGACATAAATAAAAGCGACAGAAATTATTCCACTAATTCTGGAATTAAAACCTGTTCACAACAAGAACGATAACGATAGAGATATGGTTAAAAAAAATCATTCTGTACTTAAAAGAGTCCACACCACAACTATAACACCTCAATACAATATCAATATCATTGGTATATCAATATCATCATACAAAACAATATCATTGGAATCACTTTCAAATCGATTTTTTCCAACTGATGGATGATAAAAACATTGACAGCCAATCAGAATCCAATCTGCTTTAAAGAGCTTTTAAAGCAACAGATGACAAAACTGCTGCGCATGCATTTAATAAACAGAACATTTTTGTGCGTTGGTGTAGACGCTAATATAGATCGTTATACTGTAGTTATCTTTATAGATCTCGGTCTTGATGTGAACGGCCTTTTTAGTATTGAATAAATTATTTAAAAAAACAAAATCTCACTGTTGCCTCAACGGCTTTCAACTTGGCATTTAAGTGAGTCGGAAATTTCAGATTTATGAGTTATCAGCACTTGACTAAGGGAAGTTGTGTTTTACGAGTGGTGAAACTCAGAATTTGAGATGATACTGGAGTTGCTGCGTTGTGACAACAGAAGTTCATGGCTTTAAAGTCGGTTGTGAATGTCAATGAATCATTTTTGCAAAGTTTATGTATAATAGAGCTTTTTAAAGCCCCCCTGTGATGAAAATCAAGCTTTTATTGTTGTTTATATGTCTATGTGGTGTTTTTAATATGCTTTAAGACAAACCATGTGCAAGTCAATACCATTGTTGAGTATTTTCTCTTTAAAACTGCAGTGAACCAAAGACGGTTTGAAATCGCTGGTGTTTCTGACGTCACAATCTACCTGGTAACCAATCACGTCAACCTGTGATTGTCAACAAGTGTGTGTGTGGAGGCGGGGAAATTTGCATATTCATAGAACCGTGTTTATTAAATGAGGAATGGGTGTAGAGTTACATTCAAGCTATTTTAAGGCATGAATATTTTTTTTTCATTTTGGTGATTATTTTATAATTGGAAAAATTATTGACTACAGGGGGACTTCAAGTTAATCGCTCACTTTTACAGTTTGCTTTTATGTTTTTGTTAATGGTTAGGCAACAGTATTTTTTTTTTGGCTTTTTTGTGTATTACTGAATAGGAAAATTGTGAAAGTGAAATTAGGATTCCACAAATCCAGGAATAAGAGTTACTGGGGAAAAAAGGTGATCACATTTGAATGCAACCATTAGCTCTCAGCTAGTCATTGCTGGTATAATTTGATGGGTAACATGCGATTTCTTCCTGTCAGACGTTTCTGGCAGTTTGGGTGCCCACGTCTCCTCCGGGCCTGGCACCAACTTAGGTTGTCGAATGAGGGGCCAAAAGCTATTTTCCGCTGAACTGCTCCTCTCTCTCTCTGAGGACATGAAATCTCAGGAAGCCTTCGCCTTTCCCGTCGCTGGGAGAGAGGACTTCTGGTGCCTCCGTTGCTATTGACGACGTGTTGGTTGGATCCCACGCGGTTGCCAGGCATCATTAAGACCTGATGGCACGGGTTTCTCTCTCCATAAGCAAGCCTCGAGAATGGCAGGGGCAATTAAAGCTCTTCTCTGCCTGATGGAATAGAATGAGGCCTCAGGAGAGAGAGAGAGAGAGAGTCAGGAGTCAGAGAGGTAAAGAGCGAGAGAGAGAGAGAGAGAGAGAAAAATGAGATGGAGAGGGAGGCATTGTTCTCCAACCTTACCTTTGATGAGGATGCGTTAGAGTGCATCAGGGTGGAAGATGGGTTTGTTTCATTGTTTAGCGCAGAGTGCCTTCGTGGATTGCATCCATGCCATGCGCTGTATTTGCTTGAGTCAGACTCCAAGCTCTGAGAGCCCTCCATGCAAGGGCCATTTGTAGATTAACTGCATCTGGCAAATCGAGACCATTTCCATTAGTACTTAAATTAGGAAACTTACGATAAATATCCTCAGAGCTCTGGTACCATCTCAAAACAAGAGATGTGCCAGCATATGTTTTGAAGGAAAGGGAGCTTTCTTTTCAAAATACCTGCAACTGCAGGCCTCTGATGTAATTGTAATTTCAGGCTGATCTAGTTTTCTCGCTCGCATTCTGCTTGTAACCTATGGCTTCATGGCTAGTCATGTTGCTAAGAATGAAGAGCTCTACTGTGCATGTGCTCTGATTCTAAATGAGGGCTGGAAAATGTGAGCAGCCCACACTCTCTACTGTGTGGAGATTGGGATTCTGGCTAGACTCTTTGCAGGCATCTGCATTACATGTGCACACACATACACGCTCAAATTTGCATTACCGTCGCATTCACACCGAGTGAGTCACACCGACTGATAAGGTAGAGCAGAAGTCTAGACTCTTTAAAGCTATTTGAAGTATTGGGTGGCCAAACATTTTCCAACACCGGACTTTATTACCCAGTGGACGGTAGGGTGCACTACTACCATGCTACTCTCACTATTGCTGCAGTACTACTAGATTTGCCAAAATGTGTTGTATACAGTACATACTGTTTGAAATACAGTATCATGCAATGCAATGCCATTGTGATAGAGGAACGGGAAGAAATATACACTACCATTCAAAAGTTTGAGGTTATTTTTTTAAATAAATTAATAGTTTTATTCAGCAAGGATGCAGTAAATTGATCAAAAGTGATAGAAGATTTCAAACAAATGTTGTTGTTTATTTCACATTCTGTTCATCGAAAAATCCAGAGAAAAAATCAGTTTCCACAAAAATATTAAGCAGTACAACTGTTTTCAACATTGATAATAACAAGAAATGCTTCTTGAGCACCAAATCAGCATAATAGGGTGATTACTGAAGGATCATGTGACATGCTGCTAAAAATTCAGCTATGCCATCACAGGAATACATTATATTTTAAATGATTAAAATAGATTACAATTATTTTAAATTGTAATAATATTTCATAATATTGCTGTTTTTACTGTATTGAAATAAATGCATCTTTTAAAGACATTAAATATATTTTTTCAGACCTTTTGAACCTTAGTGTAGGTCACAGTTTTAATATCTTTTCTTTACTCGTTATTTGATCAGGCTGACAAATGTAAATCATTTTTACATAAAAAATGTATTTTACAATTCAAAATGTTTTTGTTTAAGAGCTGATAACTGGACACCAGGTCATGTGACAACAATGGAGTATATTACTGTTTAAAATGTTTAAAGTAGAATAATGTTTACAGTTTTGCATACTATTTATAATAATAATAATAATGGAAAGTATAGACTATATACTGTGCCGTGTTCAGTGTGTAGTAAGCAAGTATTCCATACCGGACATAGCTGACATCTTTTTAACCAGAGAGTATATTAAATGAATAATGTCTCATGACGTGATTGTTTCAGGGCTCTTGTAGACATGATGCCATCTGAATTGGGGCCAAGCAACCACCAGCCAAGCAAATCTGACCGGTCACACCACATAAATCCAGACCAATCTCAGGGTCACTGACACAAGCACACTAACGTAACATGGACAAACATGTGTCTTGAATCAACAGTAAATATGATTTTGGATTTCTACGTGCCATGTTTTTTTTGGACTGTCCGGTGGGGTGATGTTAGGCAGGGTTGAGGGGAAATTAGCTGGAGAGATTGCATGCCGAGCCTTGAGGGTTGTAGGGTCATGTCTCTCTGACTGGGTCACTCTGTTCCTGATGACTGAGCGTGATGCACACTCACACAAACACACATGCACACACTCTCGTGGGGGCAGAGAGGCTCACAGTGGTGCTGTGCATCTGGAGCAGTTTTTAGATGAATGGGATGTGACAACAGCACTGCCAGGCGAATGCCTGGGCAAGAGTGGGGTTTTTTTTGGTTTTTTTGAAGATTTTGAACTGATGCTAAAATAGTGAAAATTCTTTAGCTGGATCATTTGAACACCATCTTGATACACAGTGACTGTAGTCTGTAAAACTTATTTTGATATCCTGATAATTTATTAAAGTATTTTTCCCCCACTTAAAATGCAGAATATCCAATACTGTCAGCGGAATTTTGTCTGATACCCAAAAACCATGCAGTTAACAGCAAATATTGTCTGATACCCAAAAACCAGTTAACAAAACTATTTTTGTCTGGTACCCAAAACTGTATTAATTATTGCTTCACAGCATCGACCTGTGACGGTAAAAACATAATATCTCTTGAAGCCACACAATCATTTAAAATCAAGATTAAACGACAACATTGCAAGAGCAAGAGAAATAATAAATAATATAAGAAAAATGAACAAATTATTCTATGATTAAATGGAATTATATGATTATGATGATTATAAATGAAATACAAAAAAACGAAATAAAACACAACACAGATGTGTGGTCACTCTTTTGAAGCAACAAATACAAAGGTTGCTATTGAAAATCCTTAGATCTTTCATTACCTCCAAAGTGTCATTACAAATCAGTATGCCTCTCTTTATTCTGTGGAAAATAAAAGACAAAATTAAAGAATTATACTAGTCACTCTTTTCCATGAAATAAGATGCTTCAGATAGATGCGAAAGTACTATAAAAGTATCACTTTTGGACATGGTCCATACGTCTAGGCTTGCTATGTTCCAAGCTATATATAATAGATTTGTGTGAACAAAGCTATTGTGCCCCCCCCCCCACCCCCCCTGGCTATTTAAGTTGTAATTTATTGCCAATTTTCCTCTTCAGTGAGCTTTTAATGCTGTGACCAGTCAATGAGCTGAACTCACAAACCGAATCAGTCTAATTCGTGAACATTTAGACTGGTTTTGTGAAACGCATTAAATAATTCATTGAAAAAGATCTGACTCAAAAAAGAAGGCGTTTCTCAATATGCGTTCTTAATTGATCTTGCGTCCTTGTGTTCTCGTACTAAGTCATCATCAACCGCCAATGCCGCACACAAGAGATTCCTTCTGAGAACTCTTAACTCTGTTGGGTGGTGCTGTCATTTGAGCAACAAGATTACAGCACATCTTAATTCTCACAAAGATGCGTTCTGTGTCCTCGTTTTCTTCCGAGTTTGTTCTTTCGAGGTAGCCTGGCTAGGCCAGTTCCATGAGATCAGTTCCTTGCCTTCTTAGAATTAAGAAACAGAATGTTTTTCCAGGCATAACTACTTATCCCAAGCTAGGGCAGATAGCTAAGTAAATGAAGTAAATAGCAGCTCCGTTAATGTACCTCAGAAGAAAAAAAATGTCACAACCTGAGGGGTTAGTAAATGATGTCAGAATCTTTGGGTGAAGTATTCCTTAAAAATCAAAACCTTGGCAATCTTATATAAACCTGAGGCTATAATGTGTGCAACGCAGCCCGCAGGTATGCAGGATTCGCATGGGGAAACGTTGCTTTCGGATAGGACGTGTCGTGCAGAGCTCTGAGACTGCAGACTCTTCTAAAAGAGCCCATACTTCTCCTCTCAAAAGAGAGAGAGAATTAGATTTTAAAGCTGTATGTCTCACTTTATGTGAGACAGAAGGGTGTTGGGCATGAATACTAAACAGTGTTTTCCCCCAATTACAAGCAAGCTGGGCCAGTTCGCTGCCGCTGGGGGACAGCTGGAGCTCATATGCTTTGATTTGACCAAGTGAAGTTCAGATGAGAGCTTCCCATATTGCCCCAGTACGAGTGATTCTGCGTTCTATCAGTGGAAAGAGGGGCGGTGTGAGAGTGAGCGCATATTTTGTCGTGCGAAGGAGACCTGAGAAGGTGTTACGTACAAAGATCCGTCTTTCTAAGGAAATTCGTTCAAGTTTGTATTTCTGACATTGAAAGGTTTTCAATAGACATCTCTAGCATTTGGAGAGCACTCTTTGTGTCACTGGCCTTGGCGCTGACAAATTCTTCCATGCACATGCAAATCTGTGTCTGTTCCTCTCTCTCTCTCTCTCTCTCTCTCTCTCTCTCTCTCTCTCTCTCTCTCTCTCTCTCTCTCTCTCTCTCGCTCTCTCTCTCTCTCTCTCTCTCTCTCTCTCTCTCTCTCTCTCTCTCTCTCTCTCTCTCTCACATACACACACACACACACACACCAAATGCACCAACACCACACATTAACAGGATTTGCAAGGAGCATGAGATAGAAGTGTTAGCTTGTTGACAGATAGAGGACTAGAGAACTCAATATGTTAGTGTGTGTGTTTGTCTGAAAGCGTATGGTTTTCTGAAAGAAAAGTTGTTGTTTATATTATATTATATTATATTATATTATATTATATTATATTATATTATATTATATTATATTATATTATATTATATTATATTATGTATGTCTTTCCTTATAAGTGTACCTCATTTCAGTCTGCAGATTTAGGCTAATACAACTGCAGTTCCTGATAAATGATTCTTTTCCTTTAACAGAAAATGAGTTTTGAGGAACAGCTTTGAGGGACACACAGCGGACAATTCTGCCTAATCACACCACACAGGAGGCGCTCCTCAGAAAACACATCTGTCCCACCATCAACCAGTAAATCTCAGGTAATGTGCTTTGCATTTCGTTTGTTCTTGGCAGTAAAGTTGAATTGTTACACTACTGTTCAAAAGTCTGGTATCAGTACGATTTTCTTTTCTTTTTTTGCCATCACAGGAATAAATTACGTTTTAAAATAGAATGATACAATTAAAATAGAAAACAATTATGCTAAATTGTAACAATGTCTCACAATATCATTTTTATTTTAACATTGAAAAATCTTATCGACCATCAACTTTTGAATGGTGGTGTATATTGAATCATCTTTTGTTGTCTTTGTTCTGCTTTTTTTTTTTTTAAAGCAATCTTGCACTCTATTACACAAGAATTAAAGTAGCTTTGTTCATATTTTTAATGGCTAAATACCGTTATGTATAATAAAAAATGCCGGATAAGTGCATATTTCGTAATGATACTGTACTTTTTAACATCTACAACAAAGAGGCACGATAATATTGGTCATGGCATGCTATACAGTGATGTTTCCTTATGTTTAGTGTGCAAGGCCCTTACAAGTGCCCAATTTCATTATAAACTGATTCACATTGTTGGCAACTAGAGTGCAAAATTATGCACAGCATAGATTTTCATACAATATAAACCGTGATACATTATGGCCACATGTACCACATGACCAGTGTAGTTATCCATGGCTCACAGTCTGTATTTTTCATAATAAACATATTCTTTTATCATCTATGATCTGTCTCTCATGCAGTTCATAACCATCCCTTCTACAGACATCATTGCCCTTTTACTCTTGGTTTTACAGTTGCTCATATAGTTGACGAAGGTCAGGCTAATTGCTGCTTCTTTTCTCCAGATGGAGGTGGATGCGGCCGAGAAGCGTCATCGAACACGATCTAAAGGTGTGCGAGGTACAGCGCACTCACATGGTATTAGCTGCAGTCTCAACCTACGGTCAAATCCATTTCCCCACTTTCAATCCATAACTGTGTCTTTATTGCCTTTCACGAATCATCACTGACGTCAGTCAGTAGTGATTAACATGGACTATTGATTGGACAGGTGAAGCAGGATGTGTGAGGCCGGAAAATTAGTCTGCTTATAATAATATGATTCTATTATGTGATGAATCTCATGTTGAGATGTTTCCTCACTAATTGTTCTCGCTTTCTTTTCTTTCTTTTTTTCTTCTTTTTTTTTGCAGTTGCCGTGGAGGCTGCACAAGAGCTGTTCAGGTCAGTCTGCATACAGTATGGGAGTCATTCAATTAAACTCACTATTCAAATCAGTCCCCAACCTTTACTTTCATAATGGGATTTCTGAGCAGAACAGGATATTCAAGGTGAAGCAGCAAGATATTGCATTTTGGTATACACTGCTGTTCAAAAGTTTGGGAACAGTAAAAATGTTTTATGTCTTTTGAAAAAAGTATTCTATGGTCACCAAGGCTGCATTTATTTGTGTAAAAATACAGTAAAACTACCGTAGAAGTAAAACTGTGAAAAATCATTACATTAACTGTTGTCATGGCAAAGCTGAATTTTCAGCATCATTACTCCAGTCTTCAGTGTCACATGATCCTTCAGAAATCATTCTAATATCCTGATTTGGTGCTAAATTGTTTTTTAAATTATTATTAGGATCAATTTAAAAATGGTTGTGCTGCCTAATATTTTAGTTTTTCTTCCACAATTCTTTGATGAATAGAACAGCATTTATTTGACATAAATATCTGTGGTACCTTTATAAATGTCTTTACTGTCACTTTTGATCAATGTAATGCATCCTTGTTGAATAAAAGTATAATTTATTATTATAATTTTTCATCTTACTTACTCCAAACCTTTGATTAGATACCTTATAATTAGATACATTTTAAGACCAGAAATGCGTATATATATATACGAAAGTAAATACGGTTGATTTGTTGTATCTCGCCTAGCAGTTTCTGTCTTTAAAGACCAAGGGCCAGATTCACTAAACAGGGTAAATTAGCGTGAGAGCGCAATTCCAAAAAAGTGCCAATAGGAGTGGAAAGTTCTGCGCATGATCTACTGGTGACATGCAAACTAAAGAACACAGATGCAACCTGATCATTTCCATTATGACCTACCAAGAGCAGCCCAAATTAGCATCTGGTTTAAGACATGCTTATTTGGCCGGTAAATAGTGGCTCAAATACCAGTAAATTGACTAGCGCAAACCTTAGTAAATCACCTTGCATGATTAATTTAAATACTTTCCACCCATACATTTTGCTTCTGAAAGGAAAACTCCTACAAATGCATCTACAATAAGGTCAGCCGCAAAAATAACCCTGTTAATTTTTCACTGCATGTCTTTAGTCAAGCTGTTTGTAAATCTGTCCCTAAAACAGTCGCATGACGCAATATGCATTTCCGTTCAAGATGGCATCAAAGGATAATTTTGCTAATGGATAGTTTTTTGTAATTTATACAAAATGGCAAGTACAACAGGCAGAACCTATAAATAGACCTTTCAGTGAAATTGCCATAAGTGAGAACATATGATCTCCCAATTAGTATTAGTAAATATCCCTGCACTCCTAATGAAATCATGCATCATGATGAGAGTGAACGGTCTGTTTTTCCTCCGGGGCAGTGAGTCGTTTTACTCATATCTGCCTGTCACTTTTCCCCCTGCATATCTTTCCCTTAAGCACAATTTACAGGCCTCCTAAATCGCAGCATTTTCCTCATTAAGAATGGTTTAACACCCACGCTGTTGTTAAAAAAGATTCTTTTTTTATATTTTGTGGCTACGTGTCCAATTACAATGACAGCGGCAAGGACACAAGGGTGTGCGACTGTGTGAGTGTGTTATGACCAGTTTTCCAGAGGCACCTCTACCATGTCATCTGTATTATGGTATCAGACCAAGCAGAGAAGTGAGATTCCCTCTCTCTCCTTCCCAATCATCAGGGCAATCTGCTTGATCAGCAGGTCCAGGCCTGTAGCTGCAGGCATCTTTAACACCAGTTACACTCACTGATGGGTCACCAGCTTGATCAGACACAGATCCCTAGCCAACATTACCATGGGTAGATGCAACTCATGTGATAGGCTAGACATGTTCCCACTCAATTTCCTACTCTTTTGCTACATTTTAAGCTTAAAATAGCTTCAGGTTTAAACATGTATTGTTAAACACGCACAGTCCAATTTCAAGACTAAACGTGGTGTGGGGAATCTACTTTGAAACTGTAGCTTTCCTACTCCAAATTGGAAGTAGTTAAACTTCTCTCATGCCATCTTTTGCAGAAAGTAGTTAGTTACACTGTAAGCTACTAACAGAAAGTAGCTATCTGTTGTACACTGAAGCTACTTAAAGGGCAACATAGTTTTCAATATATATAGCTTCCGATTATATTATTTATAGACATATTTACAAAAACTAAAATACAGCCTAATTTAATTTGAATATTAAATTATAATATATATTATATTATAGTGTATATTATATTATATCATATTTAGTTTTATATGTATATAAAGTTTCATGTGGCAGCAGGGAGATACGTGTGTGTGTGTGTGTGTGTGTGTGTGTGTGTGTGTGTGTGTGTGTGTGTGTGTGTGTGTGTGTGTGTGTGTGTGTGTGTGTGTGTGTGTGTGTGTGTGTGTGTGTGTGTGTGTGTGTGTGTGTGTGTGTGTGTACACCCTACTTTATGGGGACAAAATGTGAAATTTTTTGGTCCCTATGAGGAAAAACAGCTTATAAATCATACTAAGTAATGTTTTTGGAAAATGTTAAAATGCATTTTTAACACTGTGTGCGTGTAGATGGCCACAGTTGCCAATGTGCAGAGGGAATAATATTTAAAAGTATAGTGTTTCAGGTATGGTATTGTATGTTCATCTAGTTATACTGTTTAATGATGCTTCTTAGGCGATCACTGTGCCGTGATGCTGGTCTCTCACATGCTGAGAGAGAAGCTGATGTATGTGTGTGAGGAACATACATCATATGTGTGTTAAAATTAATAAATGACATATTCTCTGTTTTTATTTGAGCTCCCTCAGATGAACATGTAGGAACATTCGGTTGCTTTTTACTGTTAAGGACTATTTTTTCTAGCGGAAGGATGGCATTTGATGATTTTGACTTTGCTTCACATCATGCCTGACAAGCCCTTCAGCCGTGACTGTATTCACAATACCTACCACAATTCATACCTTATTCCTTACATGTTAATTTTTGCGGTTGGAAAGTCTTTTGTGCTCGTCAAGGCTGCATGTGTTTGAGCTACAGGAATACAGTAATATTGTATAACAATATTATTTAAAATAATTATTTAAAAAACTATTTTAAATAAATATTTGGTATTTTTATACATTTTACCATCACAGGTAATTTATTCCTGCCGGTGTCACATGATCCTTCAGAAATCAATCTAATATGCATATCTGGTGCTCAAGAAACTTTTCTTATTATAATCAATGTTAAAAACAGTTGTGCTGCTTAATTTTTTTGTGGAAATATTTTTTTGATCTTTGATGAATATCCAATATTACGTTTAAAAGAAAAGCATTTAATTGAAATAGACATCTTTTGTAATAATATTTTCTGTCAGTTTTTATCAAATTTATGCATCCTTGCTGAATGAAAATATTTTAAACAATGTTACTGACCCCAAACATTTGAACAGGAATGCATGTATGCGGTTGTTCATCAATATAAATAATAAAACATTTGTGGGTTTTCTACTTCATTTAGTTCTTTTAATGTGAATGCACAATACAAGCATGCTGTGTCAGTTATGCGTGTGGCGTGAAAGCAGGCTTCACTCTCCAGTACTGGTAGAACTGATAGACACACAATTACCACTGCCAGTCAAGTAAGTGCTTAATGAATACTTTAGGCAATCAAAAACTGTAACTAATCTGGCTAGTTTTATATCAATGTCTTGGATACTGGTTTGCTGGTCTGATCCTTTGCTCAAGCGGAGCAGAAGTTCTAAACTTGGATGTTTTCCCTCATGGCTTTTAACTGGCTGTGGACCTAAATGGAGCAGCCAGAGAGCGATATACAATATGAAATATGGAGTCTGGTGAGTCATCGGCCTGGAGGACACCAGGAGCTCTCTAAATCTGTAATGAAGGCTGATGTGCCACGGTTCGAACATAGTCAGCAAGAACGAGCGTATGTGTGTGTCCGTGTGCGTGTGTGTGACGTCAGCCTTGTATTAATTATTTCTCTTGTCCGCAGCTGTCCCACACCTGGGTGTGATGGTAGTGGACATGTCAGCGGCAAATACGCCAGACACAGGAGGTAAGAACTGACCTCTCATTCATATGAATGTGTGCTCATCCATCTAAAAGTCTCTTTACAGCTGCAAGAATGAAGGCTTTTGACCACTCACAGAAAAGCTCAAGACCAATAGCAAGATTATGTCAATTGAATTTGAATTAGGCCTTTTTTCTTCCCTTTACATACATCCTTTTACCAGCAAAAAGTTGTTAAAGTGCAGTCAAAAGATTTAAATGAAGAGACTACAATGAATTAGAGCTGGCATTTACTAAAGTGGAGCATTTTAACAAAGTATGATATGTTTTCTGGATTGTAGCGGTAAAGGATTGAACAATATTGTAATTGTAATATTGTAAAAACTCTTACTTCAGAGTACTTAGCATTAGCAGTTTTTGCTTTGTAGCCTAAAAACTTGTAACTGGACTGTTAGCTTGCAACACAACCTTAGCTCTTTAAGCATGGCTGTTATTGGGTTCACTCAAAAATGTATCCATATGATTCAAGCGATCCACATGTAACGAGACAAGATCGTTTTATATGATGAACAGATTTAATGTAGCCTTTTATTCAGTTAACAGTGATCAATGCACAACATACTTATATCTCATCAAATATGGTAAACTGAAGCTCAAACATGGTTGCTTGGAGCACAAGAACCAATAAGGTTTGTTCTCACATGTCAAGCATGTACAGTATGTATTATATGTTGTTCATCATATAAAACAATTGTGTCTCTTCAGAAGATTTTTACAATCTCTTTATGAACTTCTTGAAGCATCAAAGTTTTGGTGGAATAGATTTTCAATGGATGGACAGAAATCTATCAGGTTTCATTAAAAATATTTTCATTTGTGTTTTAAAGATGACCAAGAGAGACATGAGGATGAAAAAATTATGACAGAATTTTTCTTTTTGGGTGAAGTATCCCTTTAAAAATAGATTAAAGTGGACAATGAGCCACACTGCAATATCTAACTTTATATTAATATTCTAATCAGCTTGTCAAACGTCTTAGCAGGATTGTGCTGTTTGTTTCCTCTTTGAAAAAAAAAGCCTTTTTGAGGACGAATTGTGGAAGGAATACAAAGGGCACCGTTACACTAACAGGCAACTTGAGATAATTAATGTTTATACTTTAATACTGGTACAAGTCCAGGGTTTGAAATATAGGTTTTCATTAAGAAAATATTCTTCACTAGGAAGCTAATATTTGATTTGACAACTGTTGTCAAAGTCACTCTCAGTCTGTTCCACTTCCATGTTTAACAGTCTCAATCCTCTTGATGCTATTTACTGTACCTCAGAAGAAAGATACAAAACAAGAAAGGCATAACAGAAAAGATTGATGGATACATCTACTGTGTCACCCCATCAGCCAAGCCCTGTGAACCACCAACCAGAATTGCATTTCTGCTACAGACAAATGGTACCTCCAGCAGACCTCACTGAAAAGGCAGGGAGAGGGCGAGAGAGTGATGAATTACCCCCAAATGAGAGGGTGGGGAGAGAAAAGGCGCTCCGACTGTGCTGTCAGAGCACGCTAACATTTGGGGGGCATTTGTGGGAACATTGTGGGAATGGCAGGGTTGTAATGAGGACACTGTGTTACCTGTGCTGGCTATGCAGTGTCTGCCGCCCTTTACCACTCCATTAAAAAGTAATAATGACAAAACAACAACAGTGTTTGTCTCCTGCGGCATACATTGGGTTATATCACAGCAGAGGTTCGCACCCCTAATGTATAGCTGCTCTGAAGGGGGTGTGAACTGATCTAATGTATACATTGTAGGTTCATGTATTGTAATGGCCTCTCAGGGCAAAATATCATTGAAAAACTGATGCGTACATCAGACTTTTCCAGTTCATAATGTACACAAAAATTGCACCTTCGTAGGTACAACAGCTTGTCACTGGGGCAGTACCCTTAGAGGGACAACTTTGCACCTTATTACCGTGAAAAGGTTCATGGTAGGGTGCATATTACTACTATAAGGTACTAATATGCACCTTTTAGGGGTAGATAACATACAAAGTTGCCCCTTTAAGTGTACTGTGCCAAGCTGTTGTACCCTTAAAGCTACACTGTGTAATTTTTTAAGTTGATTCTTAGCAAAAAAACACTTTGTTCTTACAAAAGGATATCTGCTCATTAATGTGTAATTACTTCTACCAACTAATCAAGTATTCTCGTAAGCGTAGAATCTGCCATTTAGAATACATACGAGCGAGTCGCTCGAATGGCGGCAGCCATGTTGCGTCTCCATCTTGAAAATACATTAGCCAAAGAGGGACATTCCTGGAAATTCAAGCTTCGTCTTTCGCGTTTTGACACTCAGTGGCACCGTGACGAATGCGAGGGGGAGATTACTCGCGACTGCCGGCAGATTTGAAATAATACGGCCACCGTAGGAGTTAAAACGCCCTCGGAACGGGAGGGGCTAGAAAGTAATATTCAGTTGGTAGTCATAAACAATTTCACCGCTAGATGGGAGAAAATCCTACACAGTGTAGCTTTAAAGCTTTAAAGCAATTAAAGGCAGTATAAGGGATTTATTTTGTGATAATGACTGGCTGACTGACTGTACATTAAGTTATAGTGTAATTCTTCCTGTATATTATTGTAATACTTCGGCTAAGATAAAAATATTACAAGATAAAAAAAGAGAAACACCGCAACATTTTCGTAACTTTAAAGTTGTGATGAAACGGAAGTATCTATCTATCTATCTATCTATCTATCTATCTATCTATCTATCTATCTATCTATCTATCTATCTATCTATCAGTTGTTGATTGGATGGAGGCAGAATGTGACCTCGCAGTCGATTGTAAGAATATGGATATTAGGAACAATCTGACCACTGAATGTCATGATCGATGTACACGAGAGGTCCACAAAAATATTAATAAACCGAGTGGACTGCTAATGGTGAACTGAAGTTTTGTCTGAAATAAGGCCTATTGTCTATAGTGTAGAGATGCATGAAGCACAGCTCACACTGAAGTCAGAAACCAAAGAGCTTTCTGTTGATCAATGCTTCAAATTTGCAGAACGTTTTCACCCTCAAGCGAAATTCACGTATTGAAATGAATGGCGGAAAACTCATTTTTTGCAATTAATGAAGACATCATTATTTCATTGGAACGATCAATAAATATTAATTAGATGAGATAACGTTCACCCAATAGACATACCTGATTTGAAAAGCAAAGTAGGCAAATTAAGTTTTGTTTAATTATTGAGTCCGAAAAGTAGTGTGACAAATTTAGAAATGTCATGTCTCTCCTAGTTATAATTATGCCCCTGCAATGGACCAATGGTGTTGCATTCATGTTAAAAGGTTAGAAATAACATGTGTGAGGGACTCTTTAATGTGCCATTTTCTCGTCATCTAAAAATACCCACCTTTACACCCTCCGTGATGCATACCCTTCCTGAAAAAGCGTCATGTGCATATTCTCCATTTTAATATAGCCCTTTTAGCAAATGTAGAGGCTTGTAATAAGAGGATGTGTCAGTACAGGTGTGACTGCTATGATTTTAACAGGGTGTAGTAATTGCTTTGTGCAAATCATGTTTAGTACCCCTTCTTTCTTTTTCTTTCTCTCTCTTTTTTTCTTTCTTTCTTTCTCTCCTCCTCCTCTCCATCTGTGACTCTCTCTCTTTCCACTTCCCTATTTTTTCCTATATTCCTATTTTCTCTTCATCCTTTTTATCTTCACCACATCCTGGCTCTTTGTTCCTCTACCTTTCCCTCACTTCTTCTGCGGCTCTTTTTCCATCCCTCTTTCCAGTCTTATTTCTCCTCCTCCCTCCTTCTCTCCCTTTCTGATGGATGACTCACATAGGCTAAAGCCCAGGGCTGTATAATTCAGGGCTTGACAGGTAGCACTCACTAAAAGAATAGGAACTGAGCCAAGAGTTGGTGGCAGTGGCCAGAGAACGGTATAGCTGTATGCTCTCTCTCTCTCTCTCTCTCTCTCTCTCTCTCTCTCTCTCTCTCTCTCTCTCTCTCTCTCTCTCTCTCT
Organism: Squalius cephalus; assembly: GCF_949319135.1. Classification (NCBI taxonomy): domain Eukaryota; kingdom Metazoa; phylum Chordata; class Actinopteri; order Cypriniformes; family Leuciscidae; genus Squalius; species Squalius cephalus. The sequence continues at coordinate 5,681,684 of NC_137133.1, read as the reverse complement.
CTCTCTCTCTGTCTCATTTTTTCCATCAATATAACACCTGGCTTGCTCTACACAAGTCTGGCCTCTCCTCTTTTGTGGTAGCTACAGTGCATAGATTTTAATGCCAGCCTCTTTTATCCAGCATTGTATTTTCTCCCAACCAAAAAACAAAGAAACCATGTAGATGCAGAGTTTTATAAGGGAATATGTCAAATGTGAAAGGCCAATACATGGGCTAAAGACAGAAAAAGCAAGTTGTACTAAAGCTTGTGGGAGAGACCACGAAAATCTAGCACAATTTAGACATTCAAAGGATGGATAAGCATAATTTCTGATAATAAACACTATTGAGTTTTCAGACCTTGACATGACAAGTTTGTTCATTCTTTGTTAGAAATGAGATGAAATGGAGAAAAATCATCTCTTAAAGTGTAAGGTTTGATTCTTTTGGGACACGTTGTTTTCATTGAGAAATGATCCGAATGACTATTGAGAAAGTAACATTTATGAGTTTTCGCCGTTCAACAAACAGCTGTTTGGTTGCGTCTTAAATTGCCATTCATAAAAATTCACATTGGTTAAAATAAAACAGATGTGTTTAAATGTCCAAATATGTTTGAATCGAAGAGAGACCACCTTAATGGCTTGAAAATGATCGGAATACACCAAATGTCTGCATTTTTGAACATACCATAGCACATGTTTAACGCTTGCATCTCCATTTTTAGTATTTTTTTTAAGAATATGTTATAGAATATGTTATAATGCAATTTTTTTTAAATGTTGTGTTCTGAGGTATAAAAAAAAGTCTGTGCATCGGTTACTTAAGAACCACTCATGTAATATGCTATTTGCACTAATGGAGTTTTTTATCAACATTAATGTCTTTTGGGTTGAATGGAAGTCAATGGAACGATGACCACAGACGTTGAGATTGTTGAGCCAGAGCTGCTGATGGATCCCTTTGTCTTTTCCTTTCTCGAGAATTTATTGTGATTTTTGCATGATGGACGCTTACAGACGGCATTCATTTATAGCCTTAGGCCATAATTTACACCTTCATTCTATGTAGCAGGGAGAAATCATATTTGTGTGCCGGTAACTCACCAGCAGCATGCAAGCAGATGGGCTCTGGACTGTGTGGGCGGCACATGCAGTTTTGTCCTCTGTCTTCTCTTCTCACTCACTCGCTTTTTTTTTGATGGGTCTTCGGAATGCAGTCTATGCGGTCTGTTGGCTTTGTGCTCGTCAAGTCATTCTAAATGATCTGTTCTATACATGCCGAGGGCTTGTTTGTTATCTGTGAGGGATTTGTAATTCGCCCAAACTGTTAATTCAACTGTGAGGCTGAGCCAGATGTCTTTTTCATGTACTGTAGTCAGGACGGCGTAAACATTATACAACAGGATATTTCAAACTTTTTTGAACCAAGGACCCATTTCATAACCCCAAAGTGTTCACTTGCAAGCATTACAAACGGTATAATTGAATCTCTTGTGTGCAGTCTCTTTGTGATATACAATGTGTCTCAGATTTTCAATCAACTTTGCAATACTGTATTCTTAGATACAGAGTTTTGGAATATGTTGTAACCTCTGCTAAAATTCATTTTATATAATAGTCAGTTCTAATTCTCGAAATTTGAATGGCTGAGCGTTCCAAGAATTTTGAGACATAGTCCACTCTGGGACTTTTCATTGTTTTTTTTTTTGTTTTTTGTTTTTTCAATCCACTTGCTTATTTTTGCATATTTCAGACAGACAGTCAGTCTGTGCATTTATTTTTTCAGTGGCTGTGTCCGAAATCGCCTCCCTGTACCCTTATATAGGGCATTATTTGTGAGGACAGCTATTTGTAGTGGTGTCCGAAATCATAATGGATGTTATCGAGTGCACTCATTCAATCCCATAATGCACCACAAAAACAAGTGTACAACTGATGTACACCCAACGGCTAGAGAATACCCATAATGCACTGTGAGGGTTGTGCTGAATGAATTCCTGAAGATGACGCCCGCAGCTGAATCATCCATCCATTCATTTTCCAAACATCTGGTCCAATGTGGGTACAGTGTAATATAATACAGGTATCAACTCCTTTTTAATGTATTATTAAATTGTTTTATTATGGTTTATACATGCTAGTTTCCATGACAGAGTTCAATATAAATCTTTTCATTACTACTGGAGCTACCAGTTTGCTAAGTTTCAAATTATTATTAAACGGCAAGCACATACTATGCAAAAGCGGCAACCCTTCCAGCACACTTAGTGTCCGAATTCACTCACTCGTTTTCATTCACTATATAGTGGACTATATTATTAAAGTAAAGTAGGGAATAGTGAATGACGGTATAGGGGCAATTTCGAACACAGCTAGTGACTCTTTCTGCAGGTTACATCGATAGACCAGTAGGTGGCGCCAAGTAACTGTCTTTGTGTGTGAGTCATTTAATCATTCATTCAAGTGATTCGATCAATAACACTAATTCATTCAGGAACAAAACAAGTGGCTTGCTGTATTCTGAACCATGTACTAGCATGCTGCTCACTATGTCTGCCATAGAAAGATATGATAAAAATAGTAATGGAGACATACCACTAGAATGCGGTTCTGAATTCATCCGCTGTCTTTATGAGCGAGTCATTCATTCATTGATTCAAATGATTCGTTCATTAACAATGTTATTAAAATATAGTAAAATTAGTACACTTGAATACTGTTCCAAATTCAGCAACTTTCTGTCATTATCAATCATTGAGTCTGTCTCCTTCCATCATTGAATCATTCATTAAAACGATTTTTTTCGGTAACACTGATTCATTCAGGAACAAAACAAGTGATTGACTGAACTCGGATAAGCATACTAGCATACTACTTTTCGATTTTTGCCTTTCTGTTCTAAGTAAATTCACTAATTTGATTCATTAAAAACACTGATTCATTCAGGAAAAAAACTGACCTTTATGAGTGATTCATAGTGAATAGCTGATTACTTGCTGTGTACTTCTGTTCTAAATATAATCTTTTCTTTTTTGTCAGATTTATAAATATTTTGTGTTTTGAATATAAAATAATACTTTTTTTATCGAAATATTCTTCTCTCATATTGCTTGCAGTGCAATTTTTGCTCACATATTCAGACATTTCCCTCTGCAGGCCCCTTGGCTATTTGTGACAGACCTCATTGCTACACAAGTTTCTGATGTGCATCTATGCGATCTTAACCAATGTAACACGCCTTATGACAAAAAGGATCTCTTGATAATTACTAAGCGAGCCGCTTTTCCCTCTGGATGAATCCTGCAGTCAACACCCAGTAAATTTCCAATCTCGCCTTACTGTATCTCTTTATCATCCATATGATATCTCACGTAGATCTGAACCCGTGTGAATGGCAGCATTATGCCTCCGAACAACATGGCGAGATGTAAAGCCTCACTCCAGGGTCAGACTTCACGAGTCTCTCCGGTAAATTGAACCACCAAGGACATAATCACCGCAAACAGCCTCTCAGCATGTGTGGTAGTGTGATTGTGCGCTGTGTTTTTAGGCAGAGGGGGAACCGGGCTCCGCAGTGACAGAGAAGGCAACTGAGCTGCAGAGACAGAAAGAGCCCTGCAGAATGCACAACACCAGCACCTCCTTTGTTCTGCTTTTTGGGAGGGCGCAGAATGAAGGGAGGTTAGCTGGGAGATGTCTGTCAGGCACAGAATCACTGATCTCTCTCTCACTCTGTCTGTCTGCTCCTGAGGGGGAGATCACCATGGTGACAGCGCCTTGCCACGCATGCCTGTGGATGCTGCAGTGTAGGAGCGTAGAGCAGCCGCATGCTCCTATGGCGAGTCCAACACGAACAGCCAGCTGTAGCTGCTGAATTCGCCTCCACGGCCCAAAAGTTTCTACTCCGCAACAACACACCTGGTGCCAAGGCGGCTAATAGACCACAGCCTGAACGGCACGTGTGTATTCTTGGTATTCAGGCCAATTTAAATCAAAGAGCATTTCTATTGGCTAATCTGCGGTCGCTAATTGTAACAGAACGGCTATTTGAAGTCTTTTAATTAAAAAATAATCTCTTGTTTTTAGAAACAGACGGAGAAATTATTTTCGTTCATCTTTCCTCCACTTTGAGACTAATATTTGCTCCATTATTATGACGGTTGCTGTGGAAATGATCAAACGTAGCTGGTCCGGGGCTAATATTCTGGCCATTGCTGGTATTAGTAAGTTCATCAGAGGATTTGTCCACCAGGAGCTGTCTGACTGAAGTCATTATTTCTCCCAGCAGTTCTGAAAGGCTCGCAGATATCTCTCTCTCTCTCTCTCTGTCTCTCTCTCTCTCTCTCTCGGCCGTAATTACCTTAGTCCCACTCAAAGCCTGCCTCCACCGCTCCCGTATTCAAATATGGTTTAATTACCTGTGGAATTTTAATTGGCGTGGCCTGCCAGTGGGAAACGCGAAGGTGTCCAAGGTCATTCCGAGTCGTTCGCGAAATGCTCTCACCCACACAGACGACGCTGGCTGCCTGCCCGCACAACACGGCATCACATAGAAGCGCAGGCTCTATAACCAGCACCTGCTTTAACAATAAAACAATAAAGTGAAAATGGGCACCTCACACCAACAGGCCGACTGATGCATTGTAGGGTTATGAGGTTAAAAAATGTGATTTTTATGGTGCACATATTTTTAGGACACAATGTGCCTACCACAGTTTTTGTTAGTACTGTGAAATCATAATTAATGATTATGACTTTAAAAGAACAGATTTTAAGGTATTTTTGTTGTGCTTTAGTTGTGGCCATTATAGGTGTAATCTCTACATATAGCAATTCACTTTGTAAAAATAGCTTTTAATGTGAAATTTGTATTGTTTTATAATTATATCATTTTTTTACCTTTTACTTATAATTGTATTGCTATTCAATTATTGACATTTAGGGTTTGACTTGGAAATTATCAGTGTCAAATATTATTTATTACTTAGGTTTTTTTATTTATTTGATACTGATTTTTTACAAATCATCCATTTTTTTTTCACAACAAGTTTTTTTCTCTGTACAGATCTCGCGGATCCGCAGAAACGACTAAAAACGCTGTATTATACGTGCCAGACAAGTAATTTGGCGATGTCACTTTGTAAAGAAAGACTACGCGCCTACCTAAACATGTAATGTGCATGTGCATGCCGTCACCGTTTTTACAGAGTCACGTTTTTGAAGTTTACACGGAGATTATAACGGTATCGGTTTCAAAACTCGTTTTACAAAATGTACACTTTGATACCTATTTCAAAGTTTGTGTTCTTAGGCCACCAAAACACCGTTGTCATGTAAATAAACGGCCAGAACAGTTGAAAACGGTGTTGTGTAAGCGGACCCTAAGTTAAAGGGATAGTTCACTTTGAAATTAAATTTTGGTATGTTTTAGCTTACCTCAAGGGCATCCAAGATGTAGGTCTTTTTTTCCGCAGTAGTTTCAATTTTGATATTTTTAGGTCAAACCGTTCTTGTCTCTCAGTCAGATAATGCAGGTCTATGGTCACTGTCTCAAAGAGCATGCACAGAGTCCAAATTAAAACAATTCCCCATCGTCCAAATTAAACAATTCCCCATCGTAAGTACACATTGATGGCCTAAGACACGAAACGAGCGGTTTGTGTGAGAAAACGAACAGTATTTATATCGTTTTTACCTTTTGTACACAGCCACGTCCAAGTGATCTGAAGGCGCGGGCGCTTCCTATTGTGTGACGTGTGTGCAGACTGGTGCATAGATATATACAATAGATGCCGCCTCGTTCCAATGAACTGCCGTAGCCAAGGCGGCATCTATTGTATCCCTTTAATAATAACTAATGAATTTTACAACGGGAATGAATCAATCAAATACTTACTTAAGCTAGACAATGACTTTCTTCTAGATATGCTGTACAGCCAAAATAATATTTACATACATTTCCTATTATAACTGTAAAGCTGCTTTGAAACGATCTGTATTGCAAAAAGTGCTATATAAATGAAGGTAAAAAAAAAAAACACATTAATGGTTACTGATACCAACCACATGTTTTGTTATAGTGTGAATAAGCGTAACAAGTATGGTATATTATTGTTTTAAACACTGGTTGGTTTCCATGTCATCTTTTAAGGCACAGCCCCCTCTTCAATTACATTATAAGTCACGCACAGATCCATATTGCCAGAAGTCCTTGGTCCGCTGGTGCTGATTTGTGCACGTTAAGGCAGAATCTGAGGATGAGGAAGATAACTGCCTGCAAAAGGGATTTAAATCTAACAGACGTTTCACAGTCCGTTGAGCCCTGACCAAGCGCAAGAGCCACAAAAACAGGTTATAAAAACACAGCTCACGTTTTTTATTGTCCTCTCGTCATTCAGAATGTGTGAGAGTGTGTGTGATGACGTGCTTTTCTGATTCTAGGCAACCCAGTTTATATCTACAAAGCCTCACTCTGATGTGAATCTCAACTCCCAGTTGTTAACTGAGCTGAAGGTTTGAGGTTATGACTTAAAGGAAGCTCGAGGATAAGGTTAAATGAATAAAAGTATTAGCAAGAAATATTCTTTGAAAATAGACTCTCTATGGTCTGTTCAAAAAATCCCATAGATGGGATAATATATATATATTTTTTTTTTTTTTTGCTTTTTTGCTTTAGCAGAGGCCAGAAGCCAGATTATCTTTAGCAACACAGTGTTTACAGCACTTACACATTATCAGAGATAATTATCATCACATCATTGAATAAGTCAAAAAATACAAATAACACCACATATAAACCTTTTTTGTATGAAGACTAAATAATTGATTAATTGGATGCCACATTCAAACCACATATGGTTGCACATGCTGTTTAAGTGCAATTAAAATTGAATTTCTCAAAAACCCAATGATTATTATGGGATTTGTATAATTGAGGGCTAAGGCTAGAATGAGCTTTGCCTTGTTTATATTTTGGAGGATGAGTCTCATAAACGAGTCTTGGCGGTTTAGGAATAGCACTGTCTTGTGGGACCAGAGTTCAAGCAGCACACGCATTTACATGAATAAATGTGCCAGTGGTTATTAATGCTTTGTTATGTCTTAAACAATTCTAATACTTCTTATCTCTGAGGGCTGAGCTTTGGCACAGACACTCTTCACACATTCAAGGTAATTTTTCAGAACTGTTGCGCATAATTCTCTGGGTTTTTGTTTTCTTTTTGTTGTGCAGTGTGTATGGATGCCCCTTGGCTAAGAAAAGGAAAACCCAAGAGAAACCTCTGCAGGAGCCAGCTTCCAAACGCCGTCCGTTTCTAACCATGGCTGATGGAGAGCCCGCCATGTATGAAAGCTATGAGCCAGAGGCCATGGAGGAGGGAGAAGAGAGGGAACAGGAAGTAGAGGAAGTGGAAGAAGAGGAGGAGGAAGGGGATGAGGACGGGGATGATGAAGAGGAAGAGTGCTCGGATGACAATGACGAACCAGGAGAGGAAGAAGAGGACGAGGAAGATGGAGAGGTGGAGAGAGGGGAGGCAGAGGAGATAGAGCAAATGGAGGAAGAGGTAGAAGAGGATGAGGAAGTGGTGGAGGAGGATGGGGATGATGAAGAGCAGGAAGACGACGAAGATGAGGACGATGAAGATGAGCACGAGGAAGAGGAAGAGGAATACTATGAAAATCAGAGTCATCAGCAAGGTAAGCCGATGTTGTCTGATTTATTGCATGTCCTGAATGTTCGTATAACCATGATAAAACATGAATTGAAACTTAAAGAGTTTATGTTTATTATGTATGAATATTATGTTATGAAAATGTGTTTAAAATTCCAAAAACGTTCAAAATGTCCAAAATGTTTGTTTTTTTTTCTTGATTTTATGTACATTCTGGAAAACGTTAGGAAATGTAATTTTTAGAATCTACAGGAAGACATGTAGTTGCTCTGGCACACAGAATGCTGCATGAAATACGAATCAAGGGCAGCTTATTGTAGGTCAACCAACATTTCAAAGTATAATTGACAGAGTATGCAGTCATTAAAGTCAATGTTTTATTTCCTAAATTGCCTGTTTTCGTTTCAAGTCATACAGCATATGTAATTTGCGGAATCACAATGAAATCTACATACACCCTGCAGAGAATGGCCGGCCCTCGCCATCCTAATTAATGTGGATTTTACAGCAAGGAACGATCCAACTCCCCTTACGAAATTGAGGGAAAGCAGATGTGACTGCTTCCTTAGTATGCGTCTCACCCTCATTCTCTGGTGTCCTCAATCGCTTGTGACAGTGCTTCCAGAGTAATAGAGAGAATAGGCTCTCTGAGTTATTAACTTTGGCCCCCCTCCACACATGCACGCCGCCGTCCCGGAGGTGTCAAACACACTCAACCCCACCCCCCACCCCTCCCCGGTGAAAATGGGCTCCTCCTGAGGATATTTCTGGCTCTAGAAACAGAGCACCTCATCCTCTGCTTATCCCTGCAGTCTCATCCGCCTCTGTCCCAAATACTAGCAACACTAAAATCTTTTCAGTACAATTGAGAGGCTTTCAGAGCAGCCTGTGCTGCTTACATGTTGTGAAACATACATATGTCTTGTGAAGCATTTAAAAGGCTGCCTGATGATTCATGTACAGTACAGCTTACCATATTGCAGTTTCTCTAAAATCCATCCGTTTCTTCTCCGGAATACTCAAATGTATTGCGGCATGGTGGCAGTTACCATCTTACTAAACTGCATTTGATTATTTAAATCAATTTGCACCTGTGTCATCGAGCTATACGTGAAACCCTGGCATGACATTTGTCTTAGATTTGCTGCATCAATGCTATCACTCATGAGACGTTACATTTTCATAATGATAGTGTTCAGGCGGCTTCAGATTATAGAGAGGACTGACATTTCGTTTGTGAATTTATCTTGCCGCACAAGCCGCTTGCTTCTGAAATAAATCGAAAGGCCCTAGTGCGCGACGTATTCGAGGGTTGTATTTTTGGAGCGGTTTAAGAAAATGTCTACAAATCTTCAAGCAAATTCCATGTATTGTTCTCCTTTCTCTACAGACGACAATTATTCCTGTGGTGGACAATCAAAATCCAATCAAATAGTTGAGAAGGACAATAACAATAACAACAGCATGAACAATGAGGAGTATGAGAATTATGACGAGCTTGTGGCCAAGTCCCTCCTCAACCTGGGTAAAATCGCAGAGGATGCCGCCTACCAGGCCATGACTGAGTCAGAGATGAACAGCAATTCCTCCAACAGTGCGGGCGAGGATGACGACGAGGACGAGGATGATGGGAGCGAACAAGGAGGCCATAAGGGAGAGTTGAGTGTCGACGTGAATAGCGATGTGGTACGTGAGACCGTGGACTCCCTGAAGCTTCTGGCCCAGGGACACGGGGCCGTGCTTCCCGACGAGGGATACGCGGACGGCGGGTCTGGGGATACTTGCCCAGCTGGCCACGCTAACGGACGGGGCCACCCGGAGGAGAGCGAGGAGGAAGTGTGTCTCAGTAGCCTGGAGTGTCTACGAAACCAGTGCTTCGACTTGGCTCGTAAACTTAGCGAGACCCAAACGTCCGAGCGGCCCATGATGGACCACCAAGGTCACCAGGCCATGCTGCACCATGTTGAGCAGCAGCATCTGCATCCACATCAGCCTCCAATGCATCACATGCCCAGGTATGACAGTTGCCAGATGGACCAGCATAGACCCCTTGAGAGGAACTACTCAGACATGGTCAATCTGATGAAACTCGAGGAGCAGCTCAGCCCCGCTTCAAGAGGCTACCCATCTAGCTGCGCTCAGGAAGGGGATGAGGACACTACATCAGTGGCTTCCGAACGATCAGATGAAGCTTTCGACATGACTAAAGGCAACCTGTCCCTGCTGGAAAAGGCCATTGCTCTGGAATCCGAGCGTGCCAAGGTTATGCGAGACAGAATGGCATCAGAACAGATGGTGGCTCGGAGGGACAATCAGCGCCTTCATGGAGAGCACAGCCCAAGGCAGAGCAGCAGTGCAGAAGAACGCAAGGCCCGACTCCATCACGATGGCGCAAAAAGAGCATATTACCCTAAAGGTAAAAATAAAACTTCTAATTAGATTTTTGCATTTCTGCAGAGATTTCAGTAGCTAGGTCCCCTTCATTAATATGGAAGCCATATTCTGCTACTGAGGAAACAAATAAAAATGGTTATTCTGGTCATTTCTGGCAAATAACTGTGAGAAATAAAGTCACAACTGTAAGATTTTTTCTGGTAATTGTACCTTTAAATCTCACAATATGACATTATATCTCACAATTGCAACTATACATCTCACAGTGTGGCTTCATATCTCACGATTGCGCCTTTATTTCTCCTAATTGTGATATTATACTTCTTGATGTGACTGTATATATTCCAGTGTGACCTTTTATTTCTTATTTTAAACATTTTCTCACAATTGTTAGATATAAAGTCAGTATTTCCTTTTTTTATTTCTTTATTCCTGGTAATTGTGACTTTAAATCTCACAATGTGACCTTATATCTCATATTTGCAACTTTATATCTCCTAATTGTGATATATCTCACAATGCGACTTTTCACAAACAAGGCTTAAACCTAGTCCCAGACTAAAATGCATATTTTAACTGTTTAAACTGAAGGCAACTAACACTAACTTATCTTAAAATATGTCTGTACCATTGTTTTGTCTCAAGATGCACACCAGTAATGTTTTTTTCTAAGGCTACTTAAATGTCTTAATTGAACTAAAGCCTAATCCTGGCTTAATCTAAGCCCTGTCTGTGGAACCAGGTTCATATCTCACAATCTCACAATATTTTTCCTATTTGTGATATAATCTCACAATGCAAGTTTATTTCTCATAAATGTGAGATATATTCCATTGTGAATTTTTATTTATTTTTTAAAAAATTGCACACTTTACAGATTTATTTTTTATTCTGATTGAAATCAAACGAGTGTATTTGTTTCCATAAATGAGCGTATTTGCACAAACAGTGATCTTTTGAATATGAAAATAATTTTCGCATCCTGAAAGCTGTTGCAGCATTTGTTCTCCAGTGTCTTGGGTCACTTAACATTCCGTCACACACTGCGCCAATGACACTGATGACTATGGGGTCACTTTGGTGAGACAGAAACATTTTTGGGGCTTGTTTTAAACATCCAGGTCTCCCTGGTAGCAACTTCCATAATGACAACAGCTTATGTTGCTAAAATAGGTTGACATGGTAACATCAGAGACTTACCTTGTCAGGCATGAGTAATGGCAATCTGCATGGCCTGTTTGGAAAGCAAATCTCATCCCTAGGATTCCATACATGGTTTATTACCACAAATCCTTCCCAATTCACACCCACTACTTTTGGGAGTGAGCCATCTTCTCTGATATATGCAGATATTAGCAATCAGAAACTACAGAGGCATATAACAAACAGTGGTTATGTTATTGAGGATCCTCAGATTACCCGTAGTTACCCAACCTAACTGCTCTTCGTATCTAGTATTTCAAAAGGTTCATCATTTGTCTCTGCTCTGAAGGCGCTTCTTCATATGTTTCATTACCTCCCATTTGCTCAATTTGCTCTCTGTTTTCCATTAAAGATAGTGTCTCTGTGCTTCCTATCGCAGTTTGCTGTTGTTTTCAGTGCACGACCACAGCAAGTCAGAGGGTCGTGTAATTATAGAATTACACCACGATTTCACACCTCGTCTCCAGAAACTATTCTTGGCTCTAATTATTGGAGCGTCGTTATTAAACACGTCGAGTGATCTCACTGTTCTGACTGACAGGGTGCGTTATTATTGCATGCTTGTGGAGTTTTACAGCAGTTATTTTAGTCTAATAAAAGAGGGAAGTATATTACAAATGTGTTCTCTTAGCTAAACCGATTTGAACAACAGAGAATGCATGTATTGTATTCACAACTTTATTGATCAGCCAATGGGTGCTATGATGGTTCTCTGCTATCATTTGTTGGTTTTCCCTTTTTGGTCTCATGGTAGAGACTACACACACCGCGAACCAGAACCAGTGAAAGTGTGAGAGTGTAAAATCAGCTCTTTTTTTCTCAGTGTGCACAATTGTATATTCCATCTATATATAACCATTTAGGATGGTAGAGATTGTTATGATAATCACCCACACATACTGTATATATGCATGTTGTAAGGGCTGATATTATATTATATTATATTAATTAAATTACATATAATTAGTTGCAAATATATCTAGAATTTTGTTAATATATTCAGATTTTAAAGCTACACTGTGTAGGATTTTCTCCCATCTAGCGGTGAAATTGTTTATGACTACCAACTGAATATTACTTTCTAGCCCCTCCCATTACGAGGGCGTTTTAACTCCTACGGTGGCCGTATTATTTAAAATCTGCCGGCAGTCGCGAGTAATCTCCCCCTCGCATTCGTCACGGTGCCACTGAGTGTAAAAACGCGAAAGGCGAAGCTTGAATTTCCAGGTATGTCCCTCTTTGGCTAATGTATTTTCAAGATGGAGGCGCAACATGGCTGCCGCCATTCGAGCGACTCGCTCGTATGTATTCTAAATGGCAGATTCTACGCTTACGAGAATACTTGATTAGTTGGTAGAAGTAATTACACATTAATGAGCACATATCATTTTGAAAGAACAAAGTGTTTTTTGCTAAGAATCAACTTAAAAAATGACAGTGTAGCTTTAAAGAGAATATTTTCTATTAAGTTATCTGTAATAATGTGGATATTTTGTCCTGCTGGACAGCAAAATTATAATGTTAAATGTTATTTATTTGGACAATATTGAACTTAATTTAGCGAAGTATTGCTTCAGTTAAAAAAAAAATTCTACATATTCTAAATTCTGCTCAGAATAAATAGACAAAATTCATTGAAATGAATGATTAATTCCTCTGTGCTGTGACAGGTGGATTCATTTAATTACAATCCAGTAAATTCTGTCATTCTAATTCAAATCAGGGCAGTCAATTAATAAATTGCTATTTTTTTCGAGAACACTGGTCTCGTGCATCACTGTCCCTCCTCTCAGCCACAAGTCTCATTCAGGCTATATCCTTCCAGTGTCCAATTTCAAAGCAAACAGCAAACAGACAGTGATGTTTGAACATAGCTGTAACAGGAGCATAACTGTTATCACAAGGAATCCAGCAGGTTAATGGGATTTGCTTACTGTGCCTGTAACAGGATATGCCAATAACTGTCTTTGCTCGCAGACTCAAGGGGAGAGAAAAAAGAAAGCAAGTGTCCGACCCCAGGTTGTGATGGCACGGGCCATGTCACGGGGCTGTATCCACACCATCGAAGCTTGTCCGGCTGCCCCCACAAAGACCGCGTGCCACCAGAAAGTAAGCCGAATTCAGATGGCCGTTTGCACTTGATAAATGTCCCCATACGTGTTTGCTACGTGCTGTCTGTGCTGTGGGCATGTTTTACCTCTCTTTTCTAGCATTTCTGTAATGCATACGAGTGCATTTCCTCCTCCACCCAAAGCGGTGGCGCTCTTTCTCATACAAACAACCTTTGCTTTTCTGAATGTGCCGATTGGTGATTGTGTAATTTTAGCCTGTTTTCTCAATATGGCTGCACTGATCTCTTGGACGCAAAGCATATTTTTCATCCCTACCTTTAGTCACACCTCTAATTGGATGAGGATCATGTCACAGTCAGTTTGCTGCAGGCCCAGAGACGTAGAGCTGCAGGATGTGTCATAGACAACCTAATGGCTAGACTCATTCAGTTCACCAAAAATAAATCCGCTGTTATTGAAGAGAGATTTATTTTTCCTCCAATGCCAATGCTTTCACACAACGTGCATGCCATTAACACATTGCATGCCTAGAATCTTCTTTCACCATATGGTGATTAACTTTATGATTAACTGATATCAGCTGGAACGTTTCTTAGGAGCATGTGCATGCTGTTGTCACTGAGCCCGTTCAGCTTAATGGAACACAAGGCTTTCATACTCACTCTGGATCCTCCTAACCTTCTCTCGCCCTCTCCTCTCTGTTTGTCCAAGTTCTTGCTATGTATGAGAATGTTCTAAAGTGCCCCACGCCTGGCTGCTCGGGACGCGGCCATGTAAATAGCAACAGGAACTCCCACCGCAGGTGAGTGGCTGGAAGGGACGTGGAGAGAAGAAACTGGCGGCACTGTGGGGACTGATGTTCCAGTCTTTTTACACATTTTATACAGGGATATAGATGGAGCCTTGCTTTCAGGAAGGAGAAGAGGGACTGACTTGTTTGTGTTGTGCTGAGCTTGACTAGATGATAGAAACACATAGCTCCAGGCTCAAATATTTTATTTGCACATTGGCATTTTGACATGCAGACTGGAGATTCAGGATTAAAATTCCCATCTGGAAGGAGGGACATGGTGAACCTACAAAAAAGCCTCTACAATTAATAAAATAAGCTAATATATCATATTTATTTAATTATATTTAACTGACACTGTACATAATTCTAATATACAATTATGTATGTATAAGAAGCTGTTTGTTACACATTTATGCTCTCTTCATTTGTAAGTCGCTTTGGATAAAAGCGTTTGCTAAATGATTAAATGTAAATTTGAATGCTTCTAAAAATTTATAAAATAAATAATTTATTGATATATATATACTGTATATAATTCTAATCTAGAAATTTTATATATAATTGAATATATCATATTTTTTTGTTTTGTTATAAAACTGTAATATTTTTACAATTACAAGATGAAACGGAGAATTTGGCCTTTCCAAATCTGAATTTTCTTAAGAATGAGAGCTCCACACATACAGTACAACACTTATGCAGTTAAGATGTGCCTCCATGTGCACATGGTGTACATTCAGACAGATGCAGTCTCCACCCGAAGTCGCTGCAGGCCATGTTATATGGAACAGCTCCTATGGGACACACACACACACACACATACACATTATTAGAAGGGTTGAACTGAAGAAAACAAAATGTATAATAGGGGAATATAACAACCTTGTACATTATATATGGTTTGTCTACACATTCCTCATTGCATGGTTGTCATGGCAACTCAGCATAGTGACAGTCGTCCTTCTATCTGTCAGTCACCACTCACTCACTTTTTTTCCCCCTTAAAATTCCATTCCTGTAAATGCACAAGTACCCTGTGCTTATAAGCTTTATGTGTTTCTGAAATTGCAGAGCGTGTGTTTTTTTTTTGTCTCATTTGTTTATTTTTTATATTTTGAGAGTGACTGAATGGTTTCCGTATTACCCGAAGACAATAAGAAAATTGCAGACGATAAGAAGACAGTTTCCAACCATACAAAGGATTACAGAGAGAGAGAGATGACAGAAAAGTGTGGGAAAAAACAAACGGAGAGGGAGATAGAGAGTAATGAGAGGAAGAAACAACAAGGGAGAAGGAGTGCGAGTGAGAAAGGAGAAAAAAGGAGAGCAAGGGAGCGTAGCTGGATGTTCTGAAGCTCAGTTTGCTGTAGTGTGTATCTCTGAAATGACTGCGGTATCTCGCTGTGAGGAGCTTTCTGAAGCCAGCCAGCCAGAAATGCCCAGCAGATATCTGCAAAGCTTTGCCTTCATACTATAGAACTAGGCCACATGAAATGCATAATTCATACATAAATATCCCCATGTACCCCACACACGCATACCAGGATTTTGCAAACACGTTGGAAGTCTGTATTCAGAGAATGTCATAAAAAGCGGACTATTCTCTCTGACAGACTCGTCTCCATATGCTGGTATTATACATTCCCTCATATCTCACTTTGTTCTTCAACTTCTGCTATCTGCTAGGGCATGTGTGTGCGTTTGAGAGTGTGTGCACGTGTGTGTGTGTGTGTGTGTGTGTGGTGTTTGTGTGTGTGTGTATGTGTGTGTGTGCCCTTACATGCTGCTCTTAACGTAATGTTAACACTACATAAATTGCTCTGCTGCTGTTGCAGTCTCTCGGGATGTCCCATAGCCGCCGCCGAGAAGATGGCAAAGGTTCAGGAGAAACATCTCCCCTGCGACAGCTCCAAGTCCAACCAGGCATCAGACCGAGTCTTGAGGTACTGCGTGACCCTCCGTGACATATGTTTAATAAAGATATAATGCAATAAGTCTGGCTTTGACTTGTTGTTGGAATGGTACATTAAATCAATTCACATTTAACTGTATTTGTAGTAGAGCAAAATTGTTCCAGTGCAGCTTTAAAAACAATATTATTTATTTATTTATTTATTTATTTATTTATTTATTTATTCTTATCCTCTTCCTTTGAAAATGATTTAAAATCTATCTATCTATCTATCTATCTATTTATCTATCTATCTATCTATCTATCTATCTATTGATTGATCTATCGATCTATCTATCCTCTTCCTTTGAAAATGAATGAAAATCTATCTATCTATCTATCTATCTATCTATCTATCTATTGATTGATCTATCGATCTATCTATCCTCTTCCTTTGAAAATGAATGAATATCTATCTATCTATCTATCTATCTATCTATCTATCTATCTATCTATCTATCTATCTATCTATCCTCTTCCTTTGAAAATGAATGAAAATCTATCTATCTATCTATCTATTGATTGATCTATCGATCTATCTATCCTCTTCCTTTGAAAATGAATGAATATCTATCTATCTATCTATCTATCTATCTATCTATCTATCTATCTATCTATCTATCTATCTATCTATCTATCTATCTATCCATTTTTAAATCCTAAAAGTAATTTGAAGAATTAAAAATAAAAAAATTGGGAAAACCAAATGGGGGAACAATCCATTTAAGATGAATCTGTTAATACAATGTTAATACAATCAATACAAAACAGGTTGCAAGCAGTAATTCATGTTGACTTTAAGTACAATATGTCGAGGCCTCTGATACCCAACGTTGATTCCCTGTCTTTTTACTTGCTTCAGGCCCATGTGCTTCGTGAAACAGCTGGAGATCCCACAGTATGGGTACAAAAATAACGTCCCAACCAGCACTCCACGATCCAACCTGGCCAAGGAGCTGGAGAAGTACTCCAAGGCCAGCTTCGACTACAGCAGCAGTTATGACAACCAACCTCATGCATACGGCAAGAGGTCCCTCACCCCAAAGAGCCATGGGCGGGACACTTCACCCAAAGGATATGATGGCAAGCCCGTCTTTATTCTTTCCTCTGTCATTGAAGTTGGCAAGGTAGCAAGAGTCAGAATTGATAAACTCTAGGGGATCAGATTGAAATAAGATTAGAGTTAGTTGTGTACTGCCTGACATCCTTGTGGTATTTTCCATTAAAAAGATTACTTTCTGTATTCTATTTTGAAGTAAAGGCCTTCTCTTAATAAACGCATTAGTTTGGATTTTTTACATGCATTCGTCGAGTTCAGGGCTCCTTTATTGGAAATCCTACTTTACTTATTGGCTTCTGAAATGATTAATAACCTAGGTACACAAACCCAGTGAGGAGATTTCCCATTTGCATGCAGATCCTTTAATAGAATTATGGCTGGATGGATATTTTTGATCACCAAATGCATGTCTGTGAAGAATGTAAAAAATATATAGATATGTAAATATCATTTTTCATGATATTCTATATATGCATACTGTATTAATGCATATTGATGGCGGTTATGTAACCTTTTTGCATGATGCCTAATGTCTGGGTGTATGTTTTTCAGTTTCAGTTTCAGTTGGTTCAAGTTTTTTTTTTTTTTTTTGGTTTTGTTTTGTTTTGTTTGGTAATGTTCAGCGTCGTAGCTCTCAACTGCAGCCCTGGTCTTGATAAATGAGTGCACTTACATTTGTGAAGGAATCAAATTAACTGGAACGATTTTGTTCAAAATGGTAGCACTTGATTTCACGCCCAAGCCAGAAATCGTAGAGATTTCCTGTCAACAGAATTCGGCTGGATATTTTGGTACGGTTTCATTAGCTGTGCTTAAAATAACTCATTTTCATTATAACTCATGGTTATTACATCAGGACAGTCTTGATTGCCCATAAGGAGCATTACAGCATGCCCTGCAGTGATAATATAGACAATGTTATTGAAATCAGAACACATACCACATCTCTGAAATTAAAGAGCATTCTTGCAAGTGATGTTACTTGCCTGCATGCTTTAATCGTAGAAATTCTGTTTTTGATAAATGAGACAAATGAAGAAAATTAAACCTTGGGAAAAAAATAAATAATGAGAATAACATTCAATTAATGTTAGGAATTAACGGCACTTCATTTAGACTCAGTTGGCAACATCAATTAGTTACACCCAGTTTAGTTGTAATGGCAGCATTGCTATTTGTCTCAATGCAAAATGAGATGAAGAATAAGATCGAATGGGAGAGTAGTATACATCATGAATAAGTGATTATAACTGCATTTTAGCAGCTGATTTGTCAGCTTCCAGTATTCGAGGATACTCAGTTTCTTAATCGGTAACTGATTTTTTTTCTCAGATATTTTGTCTGGATGCAGACCAGAGTTTGTCTATGAATGTGGATTTATCTAAAAAAGAAATGCTGTTTAAATGCTTTCCGTGCAGGTCTTAGATTTCATGTTAACAATGTGTAGCCCTCTGCATGAAACCTAGATACACTGTCAAACCATTTCTCCTCCTCTCCTCTCTCTCTCTCTCTCCCTCTCCCTCTCTCTCACACTCACTCACTCGCACTCAATTTCTCACAGCATTCATCATGAAACATCAGCTCATCTAATAAGCCTGTGTGTGTGTGAGAGTGTGTGTGTGTGTGTGTGTGTGTGTGTCATGTCTTTCTGACATCGTTTTGTCTGTCTATCTATCTATCTATCTATCTATCTATCTATCTATCTATCTATCTATCTATCTATCTATCTATCTATCTATCTATCTCATTCTAGTATTCCATCTCTCTCTCTCTCTCTCTCTCTCTCTCTCTCTCTCTCTCTCTCTCTCTCTCTCTCTCTCTCATTCTGTCTGTCTATCTGTCTATTGCTCCATCCATCCATCCATCCATTCATCCATCCATCCATCAATCCATCCAAGTGCAAGCAGCCCGTCTGACCTGGTATATGTGTGTGTGTGTGTGTGCAGCCAAGCGCTACTGTAAGACCTCCAGCCCGGCCAGCAGCACCACGAGCAGCTACGCTCCCAGCAGCAGCAGCAGTCTGAGCTGTGGAGGAGGGGGAGGAGGAGGAGGAGGGGGAGGAGGAAGCAGCGCCAGCAGCACCTGCAGCAAGAGCAGCTTCGACTACACACACGACATGGAAGCCGCCCACATGGCTGCCACCGCCATCCTCAACCTGTCCACGCGCTGCAGAGAGATGCCCCAGAGCCTCACTGGGAAAGGCCCGGAGCTCCTGGCACAGGTGAGGGTCGACAACTTTTTCCTGCCAGTTCCTCTCTCTCATGCTCACCCACTTGTACTGCTAATATATTTTTCTTTCTCTCACTGAGGATTTCTTAGTTTCTCTGCACTGCCTTCCTGTATGACTGTGCTTTGTGCCGGTAAAGCCAGGTAGTGCGGCGAAATGAGGGCATGCCCATTTAGAGTCATTCTGGGCAAACCCCCTGGTCCTCTCGTCCGAGCTACCGAGCTCATTTGCACAGGGTGTGATTTAATACATTGAGTGACAGCGGCACCTCTGTAAGCTCCTGCGGGTCCTCTCTGCTACAGTCAGGGTCATCATATGAGCCTAATGGTCTGAGCGAGCCATGATTGCTTTAGTGACGCATCGATTTCAGACATAATCTGTATGGGGATAAAGAGAGCAAGGGGATGGAGAGGACCAGAGGAAGCTGGCAGCTGCAGGAACGCTGGAGTAGTGGTGCCCATACCCTTTCTCACAGAGGCAAGTAGAAGTAATGTCGATTTCAGCTGTGGTCCAGGCCAAGCCAGCTCTCCCAGCATCCCTCTGGGTACATAGGAAAGACAATGACCTCTCTTTAAGGACAGTGAGGCAGCAGGCTGAAAATGAAAGAGAGAGAGAGAAAGAGGGACAGAGGTAGTGAGCTGCAGGGCTCTATATATTCACTAATAAGCAGCTGTACGTGGAGATGTAGGGCAGCGCAAAGAAGATGCTCGCACTCTCTTCTTTCATATCTTTTTTCCTCCAATCCTTTCCCACACTGTAAAAAATGGTGGTTGTAGAATTTATAAAAAATGAAGAAAAATGAAGGCTACTGTTTTAATGGGTTTTTTAATTTTTTTTTAGTTGAATTCATCTACTTTAAAATTGTCATTGAAAATCTAGAAAGACTATTTTTAACGTCATTTCATCCTGTTTTCAATGAGTAATGTACTGTACAATACCATATAATAGTTTGAGGTCGGTGAGACATATCAATGTTTTTAAAAGAAGTCTCTAATACTCACATGCATTTAAATGATCAAAAATAAAGTAAAACAGTAATATTGAGAAATATCATTTCAATTTAAAATAGTTTTTTTTTTAATTAGTTTAATATTTTTTTAAACAAAATTTTCCGTCTCCAGTGTCACATTAGCCTTCAAAAGTCATTCTAAATGATGATTTGCTGTTCAAGAAACATTTTTTATCAATGTTGAAAACAGTTGTGCTTCTTAATATTGTTGTGGAAATATTTTTTTTAAGGATTCTTTGATGAATATAAAGTTTTAAAAAGGACATAGTTTATTATTTAAATAAAAAAATTTTATAACATGATAAATATCTTTGTCACTTTTGATCAATTGAATGTATCCTTGCTGAATAAAAGTATTAATTTAGTGTACATACCGAACAAAGTATTTGTTGTCCAGAATATGCCACATACGGACCTTTGTGCAGTACTTTATACTTGACAAGGGTAGCTAACAACTAACTAATCATTTTAAGGAGAGGTACAAACACAGCTTTACATCAACACAAAATCCGCTACAACAGTGTAAATAAAACTGGCAAATGGTCAAACAATGCAACCATATTAATTATTCATCCCCAATGCAGGGAAGGGGAAAGAAGCGAGAAACTTGTGCATATTTAAACACACAAAAAAAGCTACATTTGTTGGTTCAACTAGGTATATTATAACAGAAAATCACCTTCGAGATCCTTTGCTTGTGTTCCTGTAAGTTGTTTAACAACTGTTTAAAGTCGGCATAAAACATTCGTCTTTTCTTCCCTATTGTGATGTATATCTGAGTGAAATGGCTTCTCGAACGAGAAAAACAATGATGTTTACTAATAAATAATTTCTGATTTTTATGATTTCATAAGTAGACTAAAAACAATAAATAAAAAAATACAATTTATAAATAATGTTTATTTTTACAAATAGTAATTAAAATATTAATAATAAATAAAATAATGCATTTTTTACTTGATGAAAGAATCGATTTAACAGTGCGTATAAACCATGTACCCATCCTCATCTGTCATTCTTCCCTTCCATATCTTACTCTGCTTCTTTCTCATCCTTTTACCTCTTAATTATTCCCTTTGCTCTTTATTCTCTTATCAATCCTCCTCCTCCCTCTTCTCTTTTTCATGGCAGAGCCCTGATGACAGAGATGGGGATGAGAACGGAACCCTGGATCTGAGCCGGGCTGGAGGGATGGGGGAGGGCAGTGGGGGTACAGTGCTGACCCCCCTGCAGCCCATGTCGCCCCAGCGGCAGGCCTTGCTCAACAGCCACTGCTATCAGATGAGCACAGCGGAGTGCTGGGACCTGCCTGTGGACTACACCAAGATCAAACGCCTGGACGAGGACCACAAGGAGGTACTGCCCCCCCGACAGCCCTCGAGTCTGGCTGGAGACGGACCGCAGCTCGCGCTTTACATAGTGAATTTAGATCATTGTCAGCAGAACTTTGTTGCCCACTGTCTTTGTTGCACTGTAGAATGTGATCAGTATTTAAAGCTACACTGTGCAATTTTTTAAGTTGATTCTTAGCAAAAAACACTTTGTTCTTTCAAAATGATATGTGCTCATTAATGTGTAATTACTTCTACCAACTAATCAAGTATTCTCGTAAGCGTAGAATCTGCCATTTAGAATACATAAGAGCGAGTCGCTCGAGTGGCGGCAGCCATGTTGCGTCTCCATCTTGAAAATACATTAGCCAAAGAGGGACATACCTGGAAATTCAAGCTTCGCCTTTCGCGTTTTGACACTAAGTGGCACCGTGACGAATGCGAGGGGGAGATTACTCGCGACTGCCGGCAGATTTGAAATAATACGGCCACCGTATGAGTTAAAACGCCCTCGGAACGGGAGGGGCTAGAAAGTAATATTCAGTTGGTAGTCATAAACAATTTCACCGCTAGATGGGAGAAAATCCTACACAGTGTAGCTTTAAATAGATCAGTATATGAGAGTTTGGGAGTAGCAATTACCAATTTGTATATTAATTAGAAGATAATCCAAATGTGAATAAATAACTAGAAGTTATTTTTGTGATTAATTGTGTAACATAGTGTAAATACTATGGAACTAACTAAACATTATTGTGTGTTTGCGCATCCCGACACAGCAACGTTGACTTAACCAATGGCGTAAGCTTAGGGTGGAGCTACAGTCTCTGTTTCTCTAACCAATTCAGGAAACCTGTTTGAAAGCAATCATTATTTGTGAAGTTCTGTTAGTGATGATTCTAGTAGCAAAAGTAAGAAATTACACACTTCACATTTAAAAAAGAAACTTTCTAAATGTCAGTCATATTTTTATCGTGAAAGTTTAATACAATATTGTTGCAACAACTAATATTACAATTACTATAAAACTATGACTTCAAATTCTTAAGAGACTTTTCTTTGGTTGTTCACATCTTTTTTCACCAGGCATTTGCTTTTTGTTAGCAACTAACTTGCTTGGTATGGGATTTTTGGGATTTTTCACCCAAAAATGAAAATCATCCCATAATTTACTCACCCTCAAGCCATCCTAGGTGTATATGACTTTCTTCTTTCAGCCGAACACAATCAGAGTTATATTAAAGTAATATCCAGGCTTTTCCCAGCTTTGTAATGGCATTGAATTGTGCCCGCGTTTTTGAAGCTCCAAAAAGTGCATCCATCCATCATGACAGTAATCCATACGACCCCAGGGGGTCAATAAATGCCTTCTGGAGCGACGCAATGGGCTTTTGTAAGAAAAATATCCATATCTAAAACTTCATTAGCTATAATCACTGGCTTCCGTGAATGTCCGTGCTCATGATCACGAGAGAGTCGGAAGAGTGACCTCTGACCCGACGTATGATGTAGGACGTAGCTCCTCTTTTATTAAAATCCTCTTACATTTTTATTTAAAATTTCTCATTTTAGAATTCTAATTCGTGACCTGTGTTTTGTTTTGCTCTATCCTCTGTGCTTCTGCGTTCTTCATTTCTCACCGCAGCTTACGCTACGTCATACGTCGGGTCAGAGGTCACCCTTCCACTGGAATTCCTCTCTCGTGAATGCGCATACGCACGTTGCCGGAAGCCAGTGATTATAGTTTATAAAGTTTTAAATATGTTAAAAGTAATAATATTTTAAAAATATTTTCTCACAAAAACCCTTTGCGTCGCTCCGCATTTATTAACCCACTGGAGTCGTATGGATTATTTTTATGATGGATGGATGTACTTTTCACCATCAAAGATTCAGGAACAATTCAATAGCATTACAAAGCTGGGAAGAGCCTGGATATTGTTTAATATAACTCTGATTGTGTTCGGCTGAAAGAAGAAAGTCATATACACCTAGGATGGCTTGAGGGTGAGTAAATTATGGGATAATTTTCATTTTTGGGTGAACTATTCCTTTAAGAAAGCTGTATTTACTCCTAGTGTAGTGATTTGAAGGACGGTAGGACTGTAAGGACATCTAGTGTACAGTACTGGAACTGCATGCCTTGAAATAGGAATTGGAATTATTTTTATTTTAAAAGGGATTTGATGTTTTTGCTAAATTGTTGGGGAAATTTAATTCATGTAAATTTGGCTTTTTTTGTGTAATTTTTTTTTTTGTGTGTAAAATCGTATATATTGTGAAATTACTATCAGGCCACTGTATTATTCTTCCTTCTTATTCTGCATCATAACATGCATTGAAATCTCTCTTCCTCATTTTCAGGATGACCTGGACCCCTTTCAGGATCTATTAGAAGAGCAGCAGTATTCAGGAGACGTGTCCCTCCCCAGCCCCAAACACAAATTTGCTCCCTGCAAGGAGAGCAAGAAGGAGCTCCTCACGTAAGCATAACATCTGCACTGGATAAGGACTATTCCCTGTTGTTTACATGCGATGCTGTAGCATGATTTTTTTAATATAATATTTAGTGTACACTACCAACGTTTTTTAAATAATTTTATACTTTCAATCAGCTAGGATGAATCAAATGCGTGAAAACTAAACTAAAGATTTCGATTTTAAATTAATGCTGAAAAACTTTCTCCACAAAACTATTGAGCAGCACAACTGTTTTCAACATTGATAATAATACAAAATGTTTCTTAAAGCACCAAATAAGCATATTAGAAGGATTTCTGAAGGATCATGTGACACACATTACATTACATTACATACATTACATTTAAAAACATATTTAGAAAGAAAACTTCACAATATTACTTCACAATTTTACTGTATTTTTGATCAAATAAATGCAGCCTTGGTGAGCATAAAAGGCTTATTTAATAAAAAAATAATAATAAAAAAAATCTTTTAAACTGTAGTGTCTACAACCTAAAACAACTGGTGCCATCATGACTAATATACATGATATATATATATACTATTCGCAGTCGGTGATGATAATTTATTCAAGATCAAGTTGGTAGTGTTCAACTGGTCATGTGACCTCAGCATTCATGTAAAATAAAACAGTTTTTATTAGGCTACTAATTCATTTGTTTGATATTTTTTTTTACATATTTTTATTTATTTGAATGTAAATCTTTTTGATGATAAATATGACCCTGAGTGCATGTTAGTAGCAGCTGTGCAAGTATACCATGTCTCATACCATATCCTCTCTCAAGGCTATCAAGCTGCCAACTGGCTGACAAGGGCATGCGTGGTATGATGACATCTAACTCCCAGGATCTGAAGTAAGCCCTCACGCTCTCATGTTTACACGCCACCTCAGTTGACCTTCAAAAATGAGGTCTATCTGAGGTTACACTAATCTTTTTCATGTTTTCATTGCTTGCAGGTGTCCTACTCCTGGCTGTGATGGCTCTGGGCATATCACAGGCAACTATGCCTCACATAGAAGGTGAAGACTCGCATATATGCACATTAAAAATTGATTTGACCGCCAGTTGATTAAAAAAAGTTTTTCTTGCTCTGAAGTCTGTCAGGTTGTCCCCGGGCAAAGAAGAGTGGTATTAAAATAATGCACAGTAAGGAGGACAAGGATGACCAGGAGCCAATCAGGTGCATTTTCTTTAAATTCCCTCATCTGTCCAAAGTAACGTGAAGTTGAATGTTACTTGCAGTAATTTACAGTTGTAAAGTTGAAATCGACCAATTGTACTGCAGTAGGAACTTCACTACGTGTGTCTGTGTGTGCATGGCTACTCGCTCTTGCTTGTGTGTGTGTGAACTCATCCCTGCTGTGCCCAATGTCTGTAGGTGTCCTGTGCCAGGCTGTGATGGCCAGGGTCATGTGACTGGGAAGTATGCATCCCACCGCAGTGCATCCGGCTGCCCGCTGGCCGCCAAGCGTCAGAAAGACGGTTATGTGAACGGAGCGCCTTTCTCCTGGAAGTCTGGCAAGACAGACGGCATGACCTGCCCCACCCCAGGCTGCGATGGCTCTGGCCACGTCAGCGGCAGCTTCCTCACCCACCGGAGGTACACCAGTGTGGGATTGTTTCTCAACAAGGCCATCATATAGCAAGAAATAATTTCATTAATCAGTGTTTTTGCATTGTTTTTCAATAAAAATATCTAAACTTCCTTAACTTCGTTAACTATTCAAATTGCTTTCGATAACTGAAATAAAGCTGAAATAAAATAAAATATAAATATTAGATTAGAAAACATTAGAAATGTTGGTTTCGCAACTAACTAAAATAAATAAGATAAATTTGAAGTGCTAAAATGAGTAAATTGAAAACTTAAATTAAAATAAATTAAATCTAAATAGATTTTTTTAACTAATAAAAATGACAAACAAAATTAAAAAAAACATTTTAATTTGAAAACTTAAAATTAAAAATGGAAATATGAAAAATGAAAGCTAATTAAAAATATTACTTTAATAGTATATAAATAGTACTAAAATAACAATGGATATTAAGACAATAATGTTTGAATCCATTTGAATTTTTTGAAATGTGTTTTTTCTAATTCCATATTGACATTCTTTTTCTTATTTTTATTATAAATAATAAAAAAGTTTTTTAAGTTTAAGGGATTTTGTATGTTTATGCTTAAAACAAGAAAAAAAAATTGCCAGTGGTTTAAGAAAAATGCTGTTAATTTAAGATATATTTACTAAAAACAAATTAATTTCATAATTATCATATAATAATTTGTATAAGTAAATGTATCTTGTTTATCTCATTTTAAAAATTGCTAGTGGTTTAAGACAAATACAGTTAATTTAAGATATATTCACTAAAAACATATCAATTTCATATTATCATACAATAATTTGCATAAGTAAATTTATCTCGTTTTAAAAGACAAGACAAAGATGTTGCAGTAAATGTATGTGAATCAGTTAATGTTTTTCTTAGCCTTGGAAAACAATGTAACATTTGTTCATCATAGTGTTTAATCTTTCTTATGTTTTATTTGTCTGTCTGTAGTCTGTCTGGCTGTCCTCGTGCCACATCTGCTATGAAGAAAGCTAGGATGACAGGGGTTGAAATGCTCACAATCAAGCAGAGAGCAAGTAAAGGTACATCATTTTTCTTTTATTATATAATTAACAATGGAATTAAATTAATTTTACTCGCCATCAATGGCATTTTTCACAGTGAATGTCTCCATGTCTCCATGTTCCCTTCCAGGCATAGAAAATGATGAAGAGATAAAACAACTGGATGAGGAAATCAAAGACCTGAACGAATCAAACAATCAAGTAGAGTCAGACATGATCAAATTAAGAACTCAAGTAAGAACATTTGCCATCTCTCAAAACGGGCATTGGCCATGTGTTCAGTCACAGAGATGCCTTTGTCTCTCTCTCTCTCCTGCCAGATCACCACCATGGAGACTAACCTGAAGTCCATCGAGGAGGAAAACAAGGTTATAGAGCAGCAGAATGACTCGCTGCTGCATGAGCTCGCCAACCTCAGCCAGTCCCTCATCAACAGTCTCGCTAACATCCAGCTCCCTCATATGGTAAGAGCCAACGGACATGTGTCCTCAACTAGGGGTAAGAAAATATCAGTGATCAAGGGACTACAAAGTCAGGATTCAAATGTTTGAAGGAAGTCCTGTGAATCTGAATAAATTCAAATGAGTTATTAAAGTTTGTTCATGTATGACCTACAATAAATGTTATATCTGCATAGAATAGTCTTTTAGATCATATAGACTGCCTCTTGTTGAAAGCCAGGGCCTGAGTCTGCATTTCAGACGCTACCAGTAGGGATGAAATTCCGGTTTCTATTGTTTCTCCCATCTGCTTCTTTATGTCTGTTGTTGAGTTCCTCGCAGTTCCATATGCTTCTGTGCTGAGGTCACTCCCCTTTACTGACCATTGTAGAAAAACAACCTCCACTCCAACGACTGCTTTTCAGTTGAGTAACAACATGGCCGCTGTGGATCAGATGGTCCAACATGATGGAATCACAGAGCCTTCATATACGCATTGAGACGGGGCGCGATTGGAAAAGCCTTGTTCAAATGTGGCAGCCATGTTAGTAAACAACTGAAACATGTCTTCTTGAATATGGCTCCTGAATTCTCCACCCCCACTGTTGATGGATGCTATTTAGAGTGCGCACGAGGGGTCCTCAAGCTGCACAAACATCAGACGACTGTTGCCTATTCATGTGTCATGCCGCTCAACCACTTGCACTGCAAAAAATAATGTTCTTCCCAAGCATTTTTGTCTTTTCTAGTACAAATATCGAAACTTTCTTAAATCAAGCTACATTTACTTGAGAAGCAAAATGACTTTATTGAAGTGACACCTTGCAAAATGAAGGTATCAAGGGACAGATTTACGAAACGGGGCGAGTTAGCGTGAGAGCGCAATTCCAAAAGAGTGCCGACGGGAGTGGAAAGTTCTGCGCACGATCTACTGATGACACGCAAATTAAAGAACGCAGACGCAACCTGATCATTTCCATAATGACCAACGCAATACCAAATAATGGCTCAAATACCAGTAAATTGACTAGCACAAACCTTAGTAAATCACCTTGCATGATTCATTTAAATACTCTCCACCCATAAATTTTGCATCTGAGAAGGAAACTCCTACAAATGTATATGTAATAAGGTCAGCCGCAAAAATAACCCTGTCCACGCCTTTTCAGCTCTCATTTTTACTGCGTGTCTTTAGTAAATCCTGACAGTAGTTTTTACGCCAAAAGAGTAATAAAAAACAATCTGCCAATGGGGTCTTGTTTCCCCTTTGAATTAAAGGCTTAGTTCATGTCATCATGTCAGTTACTCACCCTCATGTCATTCCAAACCCGTAAGACTTCAAAACACAAATGAAGATCTTTTAAATGAAATCTGAGAGATTTCTGTCCCTCCATTGACAGCTACGCAACTACCACTTTGTCGCTTCTAAAAGTTCATAAAGAGATCGTAAAACTAATTCATATGAATTTAGTTATACATTTCTGAAAAGAGACACGCTAGGCTTTTATTCACATAAACATTGATCAGCGAACATGAACAGAAGCTCAACCGTACGTGCTTAACATAGAAGCTCAAATGAATGAACCTCGTTGGTTCTTGCAAGTCAAGCGAACATGCTTGAGCTTCTGTTTATCATAACTGATGTGTGCGTTGATGATGTAAGAAAATTTGGACTTAACCACTCAATTCATATGGTTACTATTACGTTCTCTTTATATCATTTTTAAAAGCATATAAGTGGTAGTTTCATGGACTTTCAGTGGAGGGACAGAAATCTCTCAGATTTCAGGATTAAAATATCTTCATTTGTGTTTCGAAGATGCATGAAAGTCTTGCGGGTTTGGAACAACATATGGATGAGTAAATGATGACAGACAATATTTATTTTTGGGTGAACTATGAACTAAGTTTGTTTTTCTCACCCCATTGGCAGCTATTTTGTCTTATTTTATGCTTAAATTCACTTTTTTTTTTTTTTTTTTTTAAACATTTAGCTTCTTAAGTAAATGTGTTTTTAGATATCTGTACTGGAAAACAAGACAAAAAAAGCTGAGGAATAGCAAATGTTTTGCGGTGTGGTGTTCTGTACTTCCACATGTAAAGTCGAGTATGTCAGTTTTATTGAGACCACTGACCTCTGGCTTTCAGCCAGGCTAATAGTCTTTTCTCTACACCTCTCCCTTCTGTAGAAACCGATGCCACTGAAAGAGGCCCCTGTTAAAAATTACTGCTGTTTACAGATGCCCCACAGAGTAAGAGATTCATTTTCCATAGTCTAACTTTATCCTTCTCCTCACTATCATTTTTCCTCCCCCTAGTCCTCCCCCTTTTGTAGCACACACTACGACGTGTATGCATCATGAAGTGTATCAGTGCCACACATATTGACCACTTCAGGGTATAGCGATAAGAAAGCTGGGGTTGCAATATGAGCCATATTTATTTTTTGGTAGTAAACTCATGTAAAACACATTATTTTATCAGGCACAGTGATGCTCATCGATATCTGTCTGCTACTCATGGCGATCTGTTTGATATCACTATAACTTACATACTCATGAGCATGAATCTCACACCAGTGCATGCATACATAATGTATGTGCATTAATTCTTTTGTTATCCATCAGATATATATTCTTTTAGAAACATTGCAGTAGCTCTACGTTTGATTTCGACCAACAAACAGTGACCGTTTTAATGTGACTGGTCAAGCCCTGCATTTCCAGAGATGCATTTTCTCGAAAACCCTAGCTGATATTTAGTTTTAAAGGCAGCGTTGTGGGTTCATTCCTCCCTAAAATATCCTCTTTTCCCTTCCCTTTCTGTCTTAATTGTGTGTTTGATTGAACATTCTATGATCGATTTTGTTTTCAACCTCCAATGATCCCGATCTGTTCCGCAGGAGCCGATGAACGAGCAAAACTTTGACACTTATGTGAGCACTTTGACAGATATGTATACTCACCAGGACCAGTACCAGAGTCCGGAGAACAAGGCCCTTTTGGAGAACATAAAGCAAGCGGTTCAAGGCATCCAAGTGTAGCTTTGCGATTGGCTATCGGCCGAGTCATGGGGTCACGCGATAAGAGCGTTAAGAATCGCTAAGAAACAAAAGAAACCCATTATGTAAAAAAGTATGGATAACTAGTATGATTTTTTTGCTGCTGTAATTTATTGTATTATTTGGCATTATTTATGATTCTGTTATGCTTTTGACAAACAAAAAAATACATAACTTATTTGTTGCCTTGCTTTAAGATGACGACTACCAATGGCAAATGTTTTGAGGAACATTCATGTTTTGTACATTTTTCATATGACCTGACATAATGTGATGTACTGTTTATAGCTGCTAATGTATGCACATTTTATAGTGTATATGTATTTATTAATTGTAAACAAAAACCATCCATTATTTTAAATCTAAAGAGGTGCAGAGGGGATACACTGAGGGAATGTAAGGGCAATCAGCTTCGATCTGAGCTTCTCTTTATGGAACTAATGGGAACTAATGTGCTGTGCAGGCTGTTCAATGGGTGTACAGTGGTACATTTTTGTGGTTCGATTTTGGGTACATTTTGTAACAATATTGAGAAACGTCTTTTGGTTTCGGAATCATATTTATAGTGGTCAGTGTGGGCACTCTAATGCAGTATGTGTATTGTTTCATTTTTTGCTTGTTTTAGTTTTTTTTTTTTTTTTTTTTTCGTTTTAATTCCCAAAATAGATGGAAAAATAGAAAAAAAAAAAGAAAAAAAAACTTGTGAAAGCAAACATCATGACACGGAAACTCACTGGTGTAAATCCCAAGAAATATTTCATAACTTCTCAAATATTTTCAAAGTCTGCTCTCTAAATGTAACGCCCGGCTGCTTGAGGCCAATAACCACAGAAAATTTCAAGGAGACAATCCAACATTAATGATTAATTTAATGAGCGTAAAATGTTAGTGGTAGTACGATAGAATATCAGCAATATATGACAACGAATCAATCATTTATTTAGATATGGGATGCAAAAGTTTGGGTATATGCAATTTCTTATTCTTACCATAGTAGAAAGCTGATGAATCTTTTTACTAAATGTAAAGTATTAAGTTTTATATAAATCTTTTAATACAGTCATGTTTTAGGGTTTAAACATGGATGATCAAGTCCAAAAGGATGAATGCATTATGATTTAACATTTCTCATGTTCGATTTTGCACAGGGACACCTTTGTTTCCATGTTTTGGTGTTTTTATTTGTTTCAGGAGACCAAGGAGGTGCCCAGACGTTTGAATTGTGGGAAGTTTTTTGGTTTTGTTCAGTTTTTTCTTTGAAGAAAGTAAATATGTGTGTGAATGTTAGTTTACCAGTGTGCTGGATATACAGGGTTAATGTCACCATCCATACGTCATTGTGTCATAGTAATGGAGCACTTGTCTTGTAGATTTTGTCCAAGCAATCATGTAGAGATTTCATCTGGTCACCAGTGCACAACAAATACGACTATATCAGCAATGCAAACAATTAATGAACTCCAATCAGTTGTACACAGTATTAAGAGAGGTCAGCTTGCCTTCTGTGGTTACCTGCGATTCACTTTCATTGATTCTTTTTTTTCTTTTTTTTTTTACGTTCATGAGAAATCAGCGGCACTTTAAGCTCTACGAATCAAGGAAATTGAAGCAGGATGCTTTTCATTTTTGATAACTAAACTATGAAGCGACGTGGCACGTGTCTAGATAACAGTGAGGGTCGTTTACTCGCTATAAGAGGGTTGTTCACTGACACGACCGGTTCATATTACTCCATCATATCTTAAGGACATGTACAGTTATAGTCTGGGAACCCCACGTTCATCTTCATTTAGTCAAAGCCCATTGAAAGCATCAAGCAAAGCCAGAAATAGGGATGATTTTAAAGTTATTTGTATTTATCGAGCATGAGTCAAAGCTGTCACAGTGATTTTTAGTGTGAAATGACTCTGGTTGATGCTGAACGTCTACGAAAATCTATTCTTTTCTATTAGTAAGACTAGCATTGTGTTTTCCGAGAGCTCATGCAAAAGGTGCTAGTCTTTCTTATTTATCATTCTGTAATATCCAGACATCTCCTCCCCAACAACAGCACATTTCTCTCTCCGAAAGCTTTGTGTATGCAGCTAATTTCCAAGATAGTAACGCTTTTAACACACTGATAGCAAAATACAATATCCTCTCATCCACTATCATAACTGATTTGACAGGAAAAGGGATTTTAAGCACAATTCCGCTGCTCATTTTCAGTTGGCACATATTGTACTATCTACTTCAAAAGGTTATCTGTGACTATTTAAATAGAAACTATCTATGGTGTCACATGCTTGAATGCAGAATACTTTTCTTATTAATAATTGTGAAATCATCAGGTTACAAGTTTCCATTTCAAATGGATTTTAATTAACCATTTTAAACCAGGATTTTTCTATTAAAAAATAAAGAAGCATAGCTTTCTTAATGTCTCTTGCTCTCTTCCTCTATCCAGCTCTTTAGCTATATCTTTTTCTCTCTTATTTTAATTTTCAACCACATGGCATGATTTCTGTTGGTATGATACTTTTTTTGCTCTAAGTGTTTAAGATCACAAGTTGCAGTGATATTTCATTTTGAAATTGTGAACTTTGTACAATTTTTATCATGCTGGTGTTGACATCTCTTACTCAATAAAAATTGTGTTGCCACATTACATGTCCCTTTTATTCAACATACCGGTATAAGTTTGTAATGACTTTTTTGAATTATGTTTAAATCATTACTTAGTTTGCATCAAGGAGGTCTAAAGAAACAATCCATTAGCATTAATCTCAGTGGAAGTTGCTCGACTTGCAGAATCAGATCCCCCAAAAGTAGGCTTGCTTACCACTGTGTAAATAAGCTATCATTAATAGTCACCGTGCCAGAGCTTAAGCAAAACGTATTTCTAGCATAACTTTTATACCTTTTTTTATTTATAAATAAATGACAACATTGTAATATTCGTTTTCAGTTACACAGAAAGACCTATGAGAATGACCCATACAGGAAATAAAAGGAATAACCCATATATAGGAGTAAGGTTTCCCTAATTTGTTGTGAAATGGTAAATACTATGTGTGTGTCAAACGTTTTCAGTAACTTCCATTTTTTGTCATGACAAAAAAAAAGTCAGCAATTTCACTTCCATTTCAATGGCAGCTGACTGCACAAGCACATGTCCACAATTTCACTTAAGAAAAAGCGCGTTTCAAAATCATACAATTTAGCCTATTTATATATATATAAGTCACTGAATACGGTTGACACAAGTAATTCTATAAAACTAGCAGTTGGAAGAACCTGGAGGTGAATTACAACCATGTTGCGGGTTTGAATATTAATTGGAGAACGTATGGAGACCCCGCAGGACGTCCATCAAGCAGCTTGTTAATATTCATGAGCTACGGCGAGTCCCAGGCAATGAGGTCTTATTTATATCTGCAGAGAGCTATCTGTATGATTCCATCTCAATGGCAGTGATGTATATAACTGCTGACTCTAGAACAATCCTTGAACACCTGGTTGGAAACTACACAGCAGCACTTTGACTGCACACGTCCACTAATATGAACCCATTTGCAATACCGTTGACAGCCGCCAAGGTGCGCAGGATTCCAGCATGAGCCAGTCTGTCACATGACGCAAACTAAAGATGTCTGCGACGGAGGAGGACACGGAACTCAGAGACCTACTGATCCAAAACTTGGAAAACAGTGGTGTTTTGAATAAAATCAAGGTACCTTTTCTGTCTATTTCGAAACACGCTTAAAGTCTTTATGAGGCCGGAACAACCCCTGTCTCATACGGGACATATTTCGTTTACTAAGCACAATGTTTGTTAGCAGCATAGCATAGGGATGCTAAAGTTGTTATGGGAACAAATGGACAACAGCCACTGTTGTGATAACATTGAGTTATGGCAGTGCGCCCTTGTTTAATTTCCCCTCATATCACTAAAGAGGAGACCTACAGTGTCATTGTTTTTCTCGGCTGTTTTAATATTAAACTAATCATGATTCTTATTTAACCGGCAAGTCTGCAAAAGTCTCTTTATTTATCTTATTTGGCCAAGGTGAGGAAGTCATCTGAAATGATCAGGCCGCAAATAATCTGGTTTAACCTGTATTGCAATTCATTTACCCCGCCACCTTTTTAGATCTTGTAATTATACCGTATTTGTATAATAGCGTTTCTTTATTGACTCTGCAGCTACAGTAACATCTCTGCAGTTTGAGCTGTACTGATCCCGGGTCTGTTTGGTGCTGTACTTTTATAAATATGTCTGATTAAAGGACATATGGACTGATGATAAGTCTCTCTGGTTTACAGGCAGAGCTGCGTGCGGCTGTTTTTCTTGCCTTGGAGGAGCAGGACAAAGTTGAGGTAATTATAAGTAGATTATCTTGCTGATTAAATGCTGTTACATTCATTGTATTTTTTTGCATGAGTGATCTGCAAGATTCAATGTGTCATTTAGATGTCAACTCTTTTAAATAGAATAAAACGCCTCTTGTGAATGAAAACCTGAAAAAGTCCCTCAACACGAAGGATGGTAAGTTTGGATTCCAAAAAGTTTTGCTTTGATGAGATTACTTACAGGTGGAATACATGCATTATACAACTTTTATATGAAGGTAAAAGAGTAGCAAAACTTGAGAGCACGTAGATGTGAATTTGAGAACTTGTACAATTAATATTCATACTTGTACGTGAACATTTAAACTCACAGCTCCGATGTGAAAACCTGTAAAATAAAAATCTGAAGTTGGATGTTGAAATTTGCACTCGCAGACAACAGTCACTCACAACCCTGTATTCTGAATTTGAAGCTGCAGACAAGTAGTCACAAATGTGTAAAATTCTGCCATTCACAGAAATACAATGACAGACACAAACTTGTAATATTTGTATTTATTATTACATTCGCAGTACAACCTCAATTAGACACTTGCAACTTCTCAAATCTGTCACTGCAATTTCAAATTTCGCGCCTTGACTTTTGCTACTCTTTTCGCGATATATCAGGTGCAAAACTAACTTGTGCACTTGAAACTCAGTAGGGGCGGGAGCGGGGGTGTTCAAAGGAGCCGATTTATTGGTTGGCGCCTAGCCAATGAAATAGGACTTGTATTGTACGCGATGATGTCATGAAACCAGCGTCCTCAAGGACTCTCTGAAACGCTAACATGGCTCAATCAGAGCCCGTCTACGGAGAGCCTGGCCACTCCCTATTAAGTCCTAATGTACCGAATTTTGGTTCCACCAGAGTTCCACTGGGGGCGATCGCCAATGAGTGCAAAATGAATGGGAGTCTATGGGGCTAGACGGCTAAATTTGTCTCTTTCACCCGATTGCCATTGAGAAATCTCAGATTTGATTGTAGGTTTTGCAAGTTCAACATGGGTTATAGGTCAAAAGTTGAATGAACGAGTACTTATGTCCTTTCGACTTCTTACAGGTTGAGTTGTTGTTGCCCATAACACGCTAGCATTCTGCTAATGAACGCTGATTGGTCAGTGAAGGACTGATTACGACCAGAGATACCGCTTGATGGCATCGTGTGTGTGTTTGTGTATTTTTGGCGTGGTCTTTTAAAACAACAAAACAAAAACTCTTCTAGCACGTGTGTTTACCTGTGTCGGCGGTGTTGTCGATGCCTCGAGAGAAAAGAAAGTGCAGAGCGCAAAAGCACCAAAGTGACTGAAGGATTGCTGTAAAGCAGTGTTGAAAACTTTTTCTTCGTCGAAGCAAGAGACCAGGAGACGTTGGGGATCACGTTCAAACAAAGTTATTCTTTATTGAGGACTTCGCTGTACGCGGCTGCAGTTCTTCCCAAATCATTCTAACTAACATACTTCACATGGTTTCTTTATAGGTCTTTCAGTGGGCTGTCCTTAAAGGTGCTAAACATACACACAGCCTTAGAGGTAACCACTAAATCTAATCATCTAAAGACAATAGAGGCAATTGCCCCCAACTGAGATAATGGTACCCCCCCCCCCCCAAATGGTATACACAACAAATGGTCACGAGACCTTAGACTAGGTAACATTCACACACAGTC
This sequence comes from Squalius cephalus, assembly GCF_949319135.1. NCBI lineage: Eukaryota > Metazoa > Chordata > Actinopteri > Cypriniformes > Leuciscidae > Squalius > Squalius cephalus. The sequence continues at coordinate 5,645,326 of NC_137133.1, read as the reverse complement.
CAACTCTTAGTTGGAAGATCAAAGACTAAAAAACCCCCCGACTATTACAATGTTTAGACAGCTGACTTAAAGCTGACTTCTGATCAGTAAATTGATGCCATCATGTTCACCTTGAATGCCCAATACAGTGTAATTCACCTTAGTTTTTCATGTGATGTTATGTAAGGAAGTAAGATCAGCAGATCTTAAACATATTCTTAAATTTGGATCCTTCAGTCCCCCGTTTGAGAGTTCTTAAAAACTCTCACAAAATCCAAATTTAAACACATAAAGTTCATTCTTGTAACTTGTGTAAGTTACAGGCACATATAACTTGCTCTGTGTTTTTCATCTGTAATTGCATGTTGACACAGAAACAAACATGCACTTAGGGTCCGTGAAATCTTACGGGTGTACTGGACGTGAGTCATTTGTTGGTTGACACACTTGATACTAACAGGTTTCTGAACCATGAAAAGTTATCTTCAGTCATATTAACCAGGTGCAGCACTCAGATAATGGTGCAGGCTTGTAGCCTTGATCATATCGATGGATGACTGAAGGTTCTTTATATCTCTGCGTTGTGTATTTTTTCTTCTTTTTCTTTTGTGATTGGCTCGTTCAGCAATGGGTGTAGTTGTTATCTTGAGGTTGTGGCTTCATATGCAGGTGAGACGTCGTTGCATATGGATTTTTGGAACAGCCATCAAGTGTTTATCTGCACAGAGGAAGAAAGAAAACAAAAGAGAGCAGTATTTCTTCAAAACACTACGGTTGTAGCAGTTTAAACACAATGGTTCTATCGTTTTCAGAGTCTACTGTTGTCGTTTCATTCTTTCCCTATTTCTTAATTTATTTGACACCTATGGACCAGTGAGGTGGGGATAAGAGGGGGGATGAGGAAATCTTCACCACATGGCTGACCCCCGAGGCCTGTTGCACATCGGTTCTTCCATTGGCTCCGCCCTGGTCTGTGTGTCCTATTCTGTCCCTGTTTCTGTCCCTGCCCACTGTACAGTGTGTGAGAAAAATTGGCACATTTCCATTCTCCAGTGAAACATCAGTCCTAATAAACATCATTAACAGAGGATGGTTGTCTAACTGCAATATTCTGTGGTATAACATTTTAAGGCTGTGAGTATACTGAATGTCCCCCAAACAAAGGCTGTGACAGTCAATAAGTCTTTCATCTTTGTTGTAAGTTACTGGGGAGATTAAGCAATCACAGCCCAAATTGTTAACACCTCAAAAAGCTTACCCACGAGTCCAATGACGAGGGGAGTGGTTGCTTCAAAGTAGCAAACAAATGTAGTAAAAGCTGCATAACATTGTTAACTTGTCTTAAGTTATTTTTATTTTTTCGACATTCTTTTCCAAAATGTCCATGCTTGCCACAGTAAGAACAACTGGCTTCTCTAGGACTTTTGCGTTTCTTTGGCTTCTCTGAGTTAACCTTAAAGGATGCTGCTGCAATTTTTACTCTTGCCTTGACATCAAAGTCTCTTTCCCAAATAGCTAAACTGTCCAAGTTGTCTTGCAGGGTTCTATTTGACCATGTAAGATCTAAGAAAGGCAATGCATTTCTATGTTCTGACAGAAGACCCTGAAACCAAGCGCGAACTAGAGGACCATTATCACCTAGCACCTTCTCTGAAGTGTCAGCAATCCCGCTGTAAGCGGCAGCGGTCTGGCAAAATCTTTCTGTGTACTCACAAACAGTTTCATCCTTCTTCTGTACACAACTAGTGAGCTTTGACCAGTCCACTTTCGGTCCAACAATGTTTTTTAACACTTTAACAACTTCCTCTCTCAATTAATCTTTACTGGCCTGTTGCAGTTCAGAATTATTTACAGCACTTTCAAAATCATTGAATTCTGACTCAGTCAAGATCTGTGATATTAGCTGGGTGACTTCAGCTAGCGTCATATCATAGAGCCGCATTTTGCTGATAAATGCTCTTCTAAACTCAGAAAAATTTCTTTGCACTGATGGCAAACTTTCAGCAATTCTCTCAATCTCTTTAGGACCTAAAGATGTTTTGATTGCTTGTGGCTGCAATATGGGGGTTGCAAATGGAACTGTATCAACACCTTTTCCCTGAGGCTTTTGTCTAGCTACGCACACTTCAACTGCATTTACATCTGTATTGACATTGTCCTCTATACTATCAAAAGACTGTAAATCAGGATAGCTTTCATCTGACTGTTGGTCTTCTGTGTCACATTTGGTTGAGGCCTTGAGGCCCACCGTTTTCGTGAAACAGGACACTTGAGTAAGCAATTGTTTGTTCTGTTCTTTCAACTTATCTATAAAACGAGCTTGTTCTTGTACAATGGATAAGCTAAATTCTCTGTGACAGAAGATAATGCCTTTAACATTTTTCTTCCTGATACATGCACCCAACACTTTCTTGCAATCTTCAATTGACCACACTTCGTCTGCCTTAATGCCAAATTTCTTTGTTAAATTCAATCTGACTTGCTCAGTCACTATTGTGTCCATGTGTTCTGATAACAAAGACTTAAACTCATTGTCTGTCCATAAAGGGGTAATCTCTCTAGTACTTTTCCTAAACATTTTGTGAATTTCTGTTACCACAAACAAACACTAAAAAACTTCTCTCTACTGTCTTGCAAACAGAGGGTACAATCTTATTAGCACATGAGGCTAAATCTTCTCTAGCTTACAAAGGTACAAACAATATTAACATGTAACTGTTAATCTTCCCTGTCAACAACAGAGGATCAATTTCATCTCTAAAAGAAAACTTTTTAGAGGCTTATCTTTAGTTAACCAAACTCTACAGCTGTTTGTTAACTACTTCTCTGAACGGCGCAGAGGAAAACATTTGTTCTGGTCTGCATTGGTTCTTTTAATGGAGTGAAACTCACCGAATCGTTGGTTGTACAGAAAACATTCGTCTGGAACTCAGTCAGCTTTGTTGAGATCTTTGAGCTTGAAGTTTCAAGATTCAGTCTGGGACTCAGTCAGCTTTGTTGAGATCTTTGAGCTTGAAGTTTTCAATCTGGAGGAAGCTGGAAAGCTTGAAGTTTGAAGATTCAGTTCTTTGAGTTTCCTTTTTTTCCATCCGGGTCGCGGCAGCAAATTGTTGAAAACTTTTTCTTCGTCGAAGCAAGAGACCAGGAGACGTTGGGGATCACGTTCAAACAAAGTTATTCTTTATTGAGGACTTCGCTGTACGCGGCTGCAGTTCTTCCCAAATCATTCTAACTAACATACTTCACATGGTTTCTTTATAGGTCTTTCAGTGGGCTGTCCTTAAAGGTGCTAAACATACACACAGCCTTAGAGGTAACCACTAAATCTAATCATCTAAAGACAATAGAGGCAATTGCCCCCAACTGAGATAATGGTACCCCCCCCCCCCAAATGGTATACACAACAAATGGTCACGAGACCTTAGACTAGGTAACATTCACACACAGTCCAACTCTTAGTTGGAAGATCAAAGACTAAAAAACCCCCCGACTATTACAATGTTTAGACAGCTGACTTAAAGCTGACTTCTGATCAGTAAATTGATGCCATCATGTTCACCTTGAATGCCCAATACAGTGTAATTCACCTTAATTTTTCATGTGATGTTATGTAAGGAAGTAAGATCAGCAGATCTTAAACATATTCTTAAATTTGGATCCTTCAGCAGTATCTCTGGTTGTACGATGTGTATGACGTCATTGACATTTTAAAATACTTTTTGAAGCAAATAAGTGACTCTAAAAAATCTAACACCCAGCAATGTGTAATTTCTTTGCATCTCCTTTCGAATACAACATTCAAATTACTAGACAAAAAATTATATCCTGAGAAAAGTGGATTTTGAGGGGTATAGCGCCATAGACCTCCATTCATTCTGCACTCGTCCTGTGAGCGCCCTCATATGGAACCAGAGAGGAACTGCAACCAGTTCAGAAGCCGGAAAATTACTGAGAGTGGAAGTTCTCCCCTTATTAGTCATTAGTGATGAGTCGTTCATGAACGATCCGTTCATTGCGTCTGTCACGTGAAAAATGAACGAAAGACTCGGAAGGTAAAGTAATTATTTATGTTCCCTGTAAATTATTTTTGACTGCATTATAATGATTTCTTAATTCAGAATATGATCAAGATTGCGTAGGTGGATGTGTTCGGGGAATTTGCCTGTTAAAAGTATAACATTTAAAGCCCCTTAAATGAACGAAAAGACTCAAAAAAAGATTCGTTCATTTTGATGAACGAGATCGAACGAGAGAGTCAGTAAAATGATCCGAACTTCCCATCACTATTAGTCATTCTCTGGCTCAATGCATTAGACCAGTGGTTCCCAAACCTGTCCTGCCGGCACCCCAACACTGCACGTTTTCTTTGTCTCCCTAATCAAACACACCTGATTCAACTCATCAGCTCATTATCACATGGGTTAATGAGCTGATGAGTTGAATCAGGTGTGTTTGTTTAGGGAGACAAAGAAAATGTGCAGTGTTGGGGTGCCGGCAGGACAGGTTTGGGAACCACTGCATTAGACTGATATTAAAAGATATAAATGATATTATCAAACTCACTAAACACCATACTAATAATGCATACTGCAGATGAGCACAGATGACGAAAGAAATCAAATTTGTGTTCAGTGCAAATAAACCTGCTGCCTGTGTTTTATTAAAAATTGTATAACGAATTTAAAAAATATATTTATATTTTTTTATAACTGTTGGTCCATTAAAGCAGCACTCAGTAGCTTCGGGATTTCTTCGCTGTATTCTAGCTTTTTGCTCGCAGGTTTCTCTCTAGAGCTCCCCCCCACAGCTTCGGAATAGATATTTGACAACACTGTTGTAAAAACTCGTTGGTGATTCTCAGACACCAGAGGCTATAGATCAACGACATCAAAGCAGATGGGACATTCTTTAAAACGTCTTCTTCATTCGGGTTCGGACAGCGTGAGGGAGCGCAATAATGACAGCATTTTAGCAGATTTCTTTTGGCCGTAAAGCAATTGTTTACATCGCGAGACCTGATATCATGCGAGACTTCCTGACGCGGCGGCCGGCGGCCCGCCGGCTCAAAGTTGCAAGTGCGTATTTTCCGCTCACGGCCACCAGGGGGGTGCGAAACGACCACCATTCAACCCGAAATAAGTAATATAACCATTCCAATGACTCCGAAACTGTTCAGTTAAGGTAAAAAAAAGTTACTTAGTTCACCTTTAAGCCTCATTAAGCATTTTCTTGGTTTTCTATGGGAGGAAAATGCTTAACGTACAATGAAATGTGTTGCGTTCATATTCTGTGCTCAATTGCTTTTCTGTACGCTTTATTTGTATGGTGTTTCTTGAGTTTGGTCTTTTAATACCACTGTCTTAATTAAACGCGTTGCGTTCATATTCTGTGCTCATCTGCTTTTCTGTAGTATGCATTATTAGTATGGTGTTTACTGATTTACTTTGATAATATCATTTATTTCTTTTAATATCAGTCTAATGCATTAAGCCATGTTAGCGTTTCAGAGAGTCCCTGAGGACGCGGGTTTCGTGACTTCATCGCGTACAATAGAAGTCCTATTTCATTGGCTAGGTGCCAACCAATAAAACGGCTCCTTTGAACACCCCCGCTCCCGCCCCCCTTTCTCTCTCGCCGTCACTGAGTTTCAAGTGCACAAGTTAGTTTTGCACCTGCACGTGAAATTTGAAATTGCAGTGACAGATTTGAGAAGTTGCAAGTGCCTAATTGAGGTTGTACTGCGAATGTAAGAATAAATGCAAATATATATTACAAGTTTGTGTCTGTCATTGTATTTCTGTGAATGGCAGCATTTTACACATTTGTGACTACTTGTCTGCAGCTTCAAATTCAGAATACAGGGTTGTGACTGTTGTCTGCGAGTGCAAATTTCAACATCCAACTTCAGATTTTTATTTTACAGGTTTTCACATTGGAGCTGCGAGTGTAAATGCTCACGTAAAAGTATGAATATTAATTGTACAATTGTAGAGAGATATTATACACTACCATTCAAAAGTTTTAGATTGGTAAGATTTTTTTTGTTTTTAATGTTTCTGCTCACCAAGACTGCATTTATTTGATCAAGAAAAAAAAAATATTGTGAAATATTTTATAATTTAAAATAACTGTTTTCTATTTAAATATATTTTAAAATGTAATTTATTCCTGTATTGGCAAAGCTGAATTTTCAGCATCATTACTCCAGTCCCCAGTGTCACATGACCCTTCAGAAATCATTCTAATGTTGATTTGATGCTCAAGAAACATTTCTTATTATCCTCAATGTTGAAAACAGTTGTGTAAAAAATAGTCCGTATTTTCTGATGAATATAAAGTTCAAAAGAACAGCATTTATCTGAAATAAAATATACACTACCGTTCAAAAGTTTGGGATCAGTAAGATTTTGTCTTTTTTCTTTAAAGAAATTAATACTTTTATTCAGCAAGGATGCATTAAATTGATCAAAAGTGACAGTAAAGACATTTATAATGTCACAAAAGTTTTCTATTTCAGATGCTGTATTTTGGGTCAAATCAATGCAACCTTGGTGAGCAGAAGAGACTTTTTTACAATATATACTGTAAAGTCAGTATCCAACAATTTATCTTATTTTTTTTTTCTTCTTAAATGTATCTACTTACCTTATGGTGTTTGATTGCCAGCCGATTAAAGGCCCGGGATGAACTGTGTTTATAAAATGATGAGAAAACAGAATAAATTCCGAAAAATGAATAAATAATCTAGTGCTTGTCTAAACTGTAGGCAAGGCATTACACGATTTAGACTTTTTAACAATATTTAACAATATCTTTTATTTAATAAATATGCAAATTCTGCATTTTCAGCTTGTCTTACTCTTCTTGCAGGGCGCTTGGTAGCAGGTCTTATCACTGACTTCCTGCAAGTCTTCAATTTAGACTTCACTCTCGCTGTGTTTCAACCTGAAATCAGCACGGTACGTCAGTGTCACATAATACGCAACGCTGTCATATACACGCAGTAAGGTTTGAGTTGTCTTTCAGAAATTCATGCATGCATTCATTGATTTGAATGTGATATACTGTATCCTCTGTGATCCCACATCTCTTTCATCTAAAACTAACGCACCCCATTATGTGTTGTTTAGCTGAATGGGCTCGACAGTCGTGAAACTCTGTCTAAAGAGCTTGGCATCTCCGAATCGGAGGTGAATAAAAACACCCCTCTCCTGCTAGAGTTGGTGAAGAGGGGCCGGCATAAGGACAAGACCTCAATTTTCACCGAGGTGATTTTTGATGCTCTTCATTTCAGCCAGTCTGATCAACCCATGCCTTTCAGATTGAGTGACTCTCTCACTTTCTTCTCCTGTCTTCTTTACTCAGGGAGATCGGGGGACTGAGAGAACTTTTCCCAAGGTACTTTACCACCGCTATCTGGTCCAGTCCATACGTTATCTCTCTAGATCTCTTTGTAACCTGTTTTTGCACCCACACGTACAGTAAGCACAGGTAGGGTTGATGCACTCGGAGAAGAAGATCCAGTCTCAGACTAGTAATAGTGCTAACCCACTTATTTCACTTGTGGTTAGAGAAGCACATCTTGGGTTGATTCATATCACCGGTTTACCCCCACATCACAAACCCCAGGCGATTTATTCAGGTCACACAAGGGAAGCATGATGTAAATGAACATCTTTAGGTGGTGCTGCAAAAAAAGGTTTTCCTGTTAAGATACTTGTGCAAAACAAGCTTGTCCTACTTCTAGACTTTTTGTCTTGTTTTGCGGGCGCTTTACGTGCATTTGTTTAATCATGCCACTTGCGCTGCGTGACTTCTGTCGTGTCAGACGATACTTCAAATATTATAGTCTCATGATTATACATTGTGATATTGTGTCTTGTTTTTAGGTGCTCAATGTGCTTACCCCAAACATGTGATTTATATGAAAAATGTATATGAAAATAACAAATTTTATATATTTAAATATGCATTTTAAATCATCTTTAATAGATAATCTAGATATTCTTTAGAGTGCAATCTGCAATGATTGTATTAATGTTTGTGGATGGTGTTTAGGAATTATTGCCACGTCAAATTGCTGATGCCCGCAAGAAATTTGACAGTCATGACAAGGTAACTTTTTAAATGACTTTATAATTAATACAATGCACCCTTATAGTATATAATTATTATTTATTTATAAAATAATAAGTATTCATTACTTTTTAGTTATTTTATTATTAATTTGGAAATAAAAAATCTATATAATAATAATAATAATTATAACTATAATTATAATTTGGTAATTAATCACCATAGGGTTAAATAAATATAAACACATTAGTAAGTGATCTGATTTTTAATCTTTTGATTTGATTTTACAGAACAGAAGTGGGGAGATCAACAGAGATGCGGTTGTTGGCATTTTCGCTGATCTTTTCCCACAGTTCAGCAGGTTTGTTCAGCATTGTGGACTCTGAATGCCACGAACTCTAGGAAATATCTGAACTTACTGGTACTGAAACTGTCATTTATGTAACGACTGAGAGTGTTGACATCTTCCCACATTGTTGGTTTGCTCTTCTGTAATCATGTCTGATTGAGGTTCTTGTCGTTGTGGTCATGGCCTTTCTCATGAACAGAGTGTGTTTCAGAACTCCATTAAGGCGGCCCCTAAGTTAATAACTAATGATCTTTGCAACGGAAGTGAATCAATCAAAACTAACTTTAGCTGGACAATAACTTTATTCTAGAGCTGTTGTAAAGCCAAAACAATCTCTTTTACTTTAATTTCCTATTATCACTGTAACGCTCCTTTGAAACAATCTATACTGTTAAAAGCGCTATATAAATGAAGGTGACTTGACAACTATTTCGGCATACAAATCTGAATAAAGGACTCTTAAAGGAATAGTTCACTTAAAAATTTAAATTCTTTCATCATTTACTCACCCTCAAGTTGTTTCAAACCTGTATGAATTTCTTTCTTCTGTTCAACACAAAAGAAGTAGGGCTGTCAAACGATTAATCGCGATTAATCGCATCCAAAATAAAAGTTTGTTTTTACATAGTATATGTGTGTGTACGGTGTATAATTATTTTCTATATATAAATACACACACATTCATGTATATATTTAAGAAATATTTGCATGTATATACTGTGTATATATATATTTATAATATATAATTTATATTATATAAATATTTTATATATAAATAACACATTTTTCTTAAATATATATGCATGTGTGTGTATTTATATATAGAAAATAATTATACTCCATACACACACATATATTATGTAAACACAAACTTTTATTTTGGATGCGATTAATCACGATTAATCGTTTGACAGCCCTAAAAAGAAGATATTTTGAAGACAGTTGATGGACCCCATTGACTTCCATAGTAGGAAAAAAAAATACTATGGAGGTCCATCTACTGTCTGGTTATCTTCAAAATATCTTCTTTAGTGTTCAACAGAAGAAAGAAATTCATACAGGTTTGAAACAACTTGAGTGTGAGTATATGATGACAGAATTTTCACTTTGAAGTGAACTAATCCTTTAATGTGAAGGCATTATAAAAGATCAATTGATAGTATTTATTGTTCTGTAGTTTTAGCCTAGTGCATTTCTGTTGCGATTGCTATAAATTGCCACATATTTCACTAATTTGATTCTTTTCATATTTGCATATAAAAAGAAACATGCTGGACAGTTACGTCACTGAGGAACTCCGAGCCAAAGGCAAGGACACAAACGATAGTAAGTTTTTATGATCGTGTTTATTTGTCCACCATTTTAGGGTTTCTTGTCAATCTTGTCATTCATTGTTGCTAATGGAGTTTTGTCTTCCACTTCTTTCTGTTTTCTATAACTTTACATAGCTATAGACTTTCAGGACTTCCTAGGAATGTACAAATGCTTCTTCATACAGTGTCGAAGTGTGGTAAGCAACCTTAAATGCATTCTTTTTCGTGATGTCTGTTGTGTACCAATATAATGAGGTCAGTAATATCCTTTATAGGTTACCAGTGACAGTAGCGATGCACTTAACTCAAGTAAAACTGCTGAAGATAGAATCATTTCATCTTCCGCCAGCAAGGTAAACTGACTTCCTGTCCTTCTGTGTTTGTTTTTCTGTCTCTGCTTATCTTTCTCTCACACACTTTCCTCTCACCTTCTGACTAGATTATAATCTCTGATCTTTGTTGAATATCAAATATGAGTTGCTTTTTGTCGCGTCTAATATCACTTTTGGTTGGCTGTTGTCCCGCAATATGTTATCAAACATTTCTGTTTTATAGCATGCACAATTTTCATCTCTTTTTCATTTTCATTTCATCCAGCCCATTAAGTTGAACCCTAAAACATCATTTGTTTTATGAATAGAAGATGCGTGTAGTGATAGGTAGCAGTGTTTCCTGTGTGTGATTCATCAGATTATCTTATATCATTCATCTAGATGGTGGGTGATGGACAATAGTAATTTCATGCAGTTAGTGTATTTTGACTCACAAAGGGCAAAGGGGTTTTACCATAGCGCAGGCAAGCACTTGTGACCTGCACAGAATGTAGTCTCACACAACAAGATGATTGTTTTTAATTAAGATTTATACACGCATATGCCCTCGCTAGATTTATTTATTTTTATTAATTTTCGACCATAATCTAAAAATATATATCTGCATATACAGTGCCGGTCAAATGTTTGGAAGCATTTATTTGATCAAAAATACAGTAAAAAAAAACGTAATAGTGTGAAATATTATTACAATTTAAATAATCGCTTTTTTTTTTTTACTTTAAATTCATCAAAGAATCCTGAAAAAAGTATCAGAGTTTTTAAATAATAATATTAAGCAGCACAACTGTTTCCAACATTGATAATAAATCATTAGAATGATTTCTTAGAGATCACGTGACATTGAAGACTGGAGTAATGGCTGATGAAAATTCAGCTTTGCATCACAGAAATAAAGTATGTTTTAAAGTATATTAAAATAGGAAGAAAAAAAAAATCTGTATTTTTGATTAAATAAATGCAGGCTTGATGTGCATAAGAGACTTCTTTCAAAAACATTAAAAATAGTCTTTTTTTATATATATATAATTCCAATTGTGTTTACTATGGCCTAAATGAAAGAAAATGAAAATAAATACAAAAAGCCTATTCATTGTTAGAGATGAATTACTTCTTCCCAAATTTCATGTCAGTGAACGTTCTGTGAATAGATATAGGTCTTGTATCATCAACTTTTGCCTTCATTTTTTTGTTGCTTGCAGTCATCTGTGCATTTTCAGTTTTCTGTGCATTTGTAATTCTGTAGCAGGTCATCCTGTTTTTTTTTTTGTTTTTTTTTAACTCGTCTCCTTCCAAATCTGTGTATGATTTAGTGAGGCTAGCATGTCATTGTTGTATAAGGGTGGTTGCAGCTGATGGTTGTATTCTGGTGCTCAGATACCCAGGTATAAAGGATTTGTTAAACACAGTTCAGCGCAGGAAGAAAATGCTGGCCCAAAGGTAAAGCACACGCGCGTCAACTCTGATACAGGAGCTTTTGATCAGCTCAACCATGTGGCTTTCTTTAGGTCACATAAATGATTCATAAATGGATGGTGTCTGCACACATTTAGCTGTTACTTGGTAGAAGTAACCAGGTAGATTTGTGCCTCTTTCCATTATTGTTATCACATGTTCAAGTGAAATTCATGTCTCAAGACACAATTACTGCTTAGTAGTCAAGATGGAGATTCAGAAAGCGCTTCTAATGTGTAATGGTGCTAAACGTAGCCCATGGTTGAATTGAAACCATCTTAGCACTTGATATAGTAAACTGGCTATTGCAGAGCAGATTTAAGATAATACACAATAAAAACGAGATCAGTCTTTAAAAAAAAAAAAAAAAAAAACCCCTTTAAGGGCAAAGGTACTGACCTGGCTTCTGCTAGTCACCCAGTACTAGTGTGAAAATATTTTAACACTTACTAACACAGATTATTTACCAGATTATCTGCATGTGTCGTCGACTCGTCTAATCACTTACTTTTAGATAATGTACACTAATTCTGAAACATTTCATCTCAAGTAAAAACCCTCTTTTGAAGTTGTCCTATACAAACTAATGGATCAATTTGTGAGTGGGTTGAATGACGCTGCATTTTTTTTCAGCATAAGTTGAAGGTTAACATTGATGTGGGTCAGTTTCAGAATGTTCATTTTGACAACCCACTATTCTTGTAACTTAAGTCAAATATTCTTTACTTTTAATCTTTTAATCCTCTATTAACAGGAAGTTCAGGCAATTTTACTTGAGAATGTCATGTTTTAAAACTACGCGGGTTATGGGGACTTTTTCTTCTTTGATTTCTTTTTTTTTTTCTTTTTTTTTTTTTTTTTTTCTCTTGCTCATAATACACCACTCGTAAACATAACACTCAAATTAATTATGGTATACCATTGGTTCCAAACCTGTAGCTACTTTACATGAGCATAGCAGATGATGCTCATTGTTCATGTTGATCAGATGAAATCTGTAGCTTGTGGCCTTTTGATGATGTTATTATTACAGTATGTTGATTATATTGCGTCTTTGCCATAGGCTGGAGAAAGAAGACCTGGTGAAACACTGGGGTCTCAGAAGAACAGAGGGTCTGTTCAAGTGTTTGAAGGGTCAGAGGAGGGATTAGGGAACGGGAAAAACCTTCCCACCCCACTGAGGAGAGCACTGGAATTTGGACTGGAGGATGAGGATGAGGAAGGAGACTCATTCTTCGATGATCCTCTTCCTAAACCTCAGAAGACCTATGGCTGGTAAGGATACCTTCACTAGGAGAAATCAACAATCATGGCTTCTCATGTAGACCATTCACACTGACAAAGTATCAAGAAGTCATTCAATTTAAATGAAAGTTGGGAATTATAGGTGACAAACTGTTGGTATTGACTGCAACTTAAAAGAAAATGAAGACATAAATTATGTTTAATTCAGAAATGTATATATTAGGGCTGTCAAACGATTAATCGCGATTAATCGCATCCAAAATAAAAGTTTCTTTTTACATAATATATGTGTGTGTACGGTGTATAATTATTTTCTATATATAAATACACACATGCATGTATATATTTAAGAAATATTTGCATGTGTATATATATTTATATTATATATAATTTATATTATATATAAATAACAAATTTTTCTTAAATATATATGCATGTGTGTGTATTTATATATAGAAAATAATTATACTCCATACACACACATATATTATGTAAACAAACTTTTATTTTGGATGCGATTAATCGCGATTAATCGTTTGACAGCCCTAGTAAATATATAAATCTCTGTTCAAATTGACAAATAATAACAACTGCATTTAAAAAAAACATGAATTAAATTAACCGTTTCAAATACTTATTTAATATTTTAAACGAATACATTGATAATTACCCTACTAATCCTCTACATGTTGGAAACTTGACAGCTTGAGGCCGTCTACACTGGACTAATCGACATTTGCAAATGCATTTGTGCTTTGTGTCAGAAGTAGCACGAGCACGGGGCATCAGTTAACTGTTGGGAATTTGTCGTGTCGCATTGTATCTAGTGTAGACCGCATCACTTATTATAATGGATTCTATTTGCTTTTGTCTGCTACAGTCGCTCGCGTTCAGTGTAGACACGGTGTAAGGCATTTGAATACTGCGTGTGGGTAGAAATGCCTACTAACAACCAACAGTACAGCATCCTCAAGCCATTTAATCCTGGTTTGAGTGTCGTTGTGGGAGCAGATTTCCACTCTAGCTTTGAACAAGGACTGTTTCAGTGCCCACATGTTCTACTTAAACTGAAAAAGCAAATAAAATTGAAATGATCTAAACCACTGACACCTTTGATTGCAATTTCAGAAACATTCATCTGGGTTCTTTTTGTTTTTGAAGCACATAACTGTAGTTCATGTTTTACTGTTTAAATATGATGGGGCCCCCACCCATAAGTTACAATTATAAACAAAGACCTCAAATAACTGCTCGTAGATGAGATACAGAGAAGTGTTTTGTTTTTCTGACCTGTATCTTCTGCTTTTCACTCTTGCCTCTTAATCCTGCACGTGAAAACAGTGGTTTATCTTCGGCAGATATGCCTTATTCAGGACAGAGACATTCTGAAAAAAGCTATAGTCAAAAAGAGTAAGTACTTCCTGTTTTCTGAGTGTATTTGCATTTTTACTATGATTTTGACTGACCCATAACGGGTAGATCTTGGAGCTTTGTTGTATGTTGCACCTTTTCCCTCTTTTGCTTTTTGTTCCTGTCGCTCTTTCTCTCGCCCTCTTTCTGTAACCCTGTCTGTGTTTTCCCCCTCCTGAGAAGTCAGCCCTGGCAGAGGGAAGGAAGCCTGTCAGGGCGATCCTTATCCCAAATGAGGAGGGGCACTAGCCTCAATGAGTGAGTGTGCATGGTGTGATCACACTGCCATTCAAGCCCACTGCATCCATCTTAACCCATGGGTGCAAAATCAGGCTGTTTACCCCCACTGGGGTTGTGTGTTTGTTAAGTTTGATCAGTTTTAGAGAGCTAAATAAGCTTACACACAGAGTAACAATTGCATTCAATAACTGAACCGCCTCCTTTAAATTTTCAAGACTCACAAATTTTGACTAATTAAATAATGTCTCGTTTATTAAATAACATCATGTTAACTGTGATAAGACTTTCCAGTATTATAAAATCTTTTGAGTTTTACTTTCATTACAAGTGTTGTTTGCGGCTATCACAATTTTGTGATATAGTTCGTACCATAACGCCATTACCCGATACTGTCAAAAAGAAACTCCAATAACTGGTACAGTACCAAAATGAATGGCGTCATAATTGTTTTTTTAAAAAGCTTTTATCCTTTTTCTTTCTTTCCTTGTCTGCATTTGTTCTGCATGTTTCCTATGTATCTCTCTCTCTCTTAATATCCCTGACCTTGTTCTTCTGGCTGTCATGTGTATGTGTATGTGTGGATGAACATACAATGTTGCTCTGTCTGGCCTCAGCCTGTCTGCTATAGGCAGTGATAAAGAGGGAGATGGAGAGGACATGCTCTCTGACTGTGATAACAGGCCGAGACCTGACTTTAAACCCAGGTGAGCTTGGGATAATTCCTGTCTGTCTCCTGCCATATAACTTCCCTCTCCGTCCACTTCTCTTATGGATGTCAGCTCGCTTTACAAAGTGCATGCGGTCTCATCCTGTCTGTTTTTCAGGAGAGAAGGCTCGGGCAGCAGTTTAGGAAAAGCTTTCACCACAGACGCGCAGCTAAAGAGCGTGGGAGGATCCATCTCTGCCGAGAGCAGCCAAAAAGATCATTCATCTGACAAGAATGGTAGCAAGCCAGTTGTGAAATCGATCACGATTCCTTCTCAGATGATTCTGGATCAATAGAAATCGAACGCTCAATATGATTATTTAAAAGTGCAAATGAAGTTGTGCTCTGCAGCAACATCCACCGTACGGTGGCTTCAGAGGTGGAAAAAATGCTTTATTTTACATCATATGAAAGGAAAGGATGAAAAGTTCAAAATATTTAAAGGGAATGAACGTATTTGCACAGAAATTAGGTCAGTCTGAACCATTACACAAAATGAAAGCTGCAGAGATGCTTCTGATTTTTAAACCCACTATTTCTATTTGTGGGCGGAGCTGACATATTTTAGAATGCCATTTAATCTTTACACAGAATTTACCCCATCCAAAATTCATGAATCATCTGAGTCAGATCCTGACTCTTTGAATTGAAATTGAATCAACTCACAAAGTGCATAAAGATTCCCCTGACTGAAAATATTTTGACAGTAATATCTTTTCTCTTTGATTGTTGTCTTAGGAACATCTAGTTCTAAAGATAAGGGCATCAAAGACTTTCCCACACCAAATGAGAAAACCAGATCCCTTTTGCAGGGTAGGAAATATCATTATATATATTTTTTCAATGACTTAAACATCAAACAACCCGTCTAAATGTCACATCTCGTTTCTTTTTGAAAAACAGATGCAGATGAAAATCTTGACTATGACGATGACTTCAACAGGTAAAGACTGTGCCCATGAGGTGTTTTACAGGTCCCATGTTATTTTGCTCCGTCTGAATCTAACGAAGTGTTCTGATCTCTCTCGTTTCTCTTCAGTCATCGTTCTGAAAACTCTAAGAGTGAAGTGAGCATCGACGAGGAAATAGAGGTCTCGATAGAGGGGCCTGACATCAGTGATAAGGTATCGTTGTCTCCATCCTCAATATTTGTGTTGACATTGCATCTTAAACCTTGTTTCAAAAGGATTTTAAATGATTATGGATCTTGATTGTTTTTGAGGTAAACTATTCCAATAATAAAGCTCGTAAAGAATGTCATTTAATTATGGTCCCACTTCACCATTCTATGTGAAGAGGGACAAATGTTAACAGTGGCCTTATTGATAAGCGTGCATTGTGTAAAAGGCAAGAAGTGAGAGTGGGATGTTTTGTAAATGGAAAAGATGGGTGGTTAAAGAGGCCCAATGAGGAAGTGACTTTTGAGCAGTTTGACCTTGACTGTGATTCTTGATCTTATTGATTTGGTTTCTCTCACTTTTTTTTTTTTTTTCTTGTAGCTTGATGAAACCACTCAGGATGTGAGCGTTTCACAGATAAGTTTGGGTGCAGACTACATGGAAGATGTTGCTTGACATCCGACTAATCAGTTCCTTATTTTGTACTTTATGTATTTATGTATTTAGTTGACAATAAATGATTAATTACCATCTGACTGTTGCCTCTTCCTGTTTTATTTATTTTTATTTTTTTGCCATTACAAAAAAAAAACAATGGAAGGACAGAAATGAAAGGATAGAAAATGTAGTTCTCATTTAAAAAACAACAACAACAACAACAGATCATTAAGTTGTGTAACTGTTTTAAAGTCTGAGAGTGCCGTAGAATTGGCACTGATATAAGACTTTGAACTGTGCATAAAACATTGAAAGCAAATGTCTGTTGGATGGCTCTTTTTGAAACACTACACGTATGTCAGACAGCTTTGATGGTCTGACATTCACACCTACACCAACATGTTCCTGTAAAGCAGCAGTGAAGCGCCGCCTCCTGCTTACAGGTCAGATAATTGTCATTCTTATTATGTAGCGTGGCCCTGCCCAAGTTGTCTTTCCTCATCAGAAACCAGAAGGAAGAGAAGTCTGAAACTCGTTCTGCATTCCTTTAGACTTGTTGGTGTAGATACGGGTAAGTCGCTTCTTTTTTTGTTTGTTTCAGTCACATGCTAAATTTTTATTTGGAAATGCAAGTCAGTGCCTTTTTTGTTTTATTACCTACATATTTAATTATGCAGACTGGAGATTTATGTTAGTCTTGAGTTGTGGGCAACTAATTAGAATCAATTTATATTTAAATTGGAAGGTTTTAGTGTGAAGGATGTGTATTCCAGTGAGACACTTAACTTTATTGGCCCATTAGGGGAAAGACTTAAGTGCTTTTGTCTGAAAATATATATATATATTATTGATTTATTTTTGTCTTTTGAAATACTTTTTTCCACGCAATGAATAGATCTGCATAGTTTTGTATGCCAGTAACTACTTTAAAAAAAAAACAGCAACCCTGTAAAGACTTAAAATATTTTTATATCTTAGTTCCTCTAAGTTTTTTTCCATGTGCACAAAGCTCTTTCTCTGTATGTGTTCTTGAATTAACATTGCCCCTGTTAAACAACTATGACATGCAAACATAAAAAGATGCTTTTATGCTTATTGTTTGGATCTATAAGCGCAGGGTTTTTTCAATTTATTTGAGCTTTTTATGTTTCCTGGAATCTGCATGACATGACAGGTATCAGATCTCCGGCTTTCCGTGTTTAATGCTTGCTGTAAAACTTTTTCTAGACGAACATCCTCTCCAGGACTAATGGCCACTAAATAGGTCGTATGCATTGAATCTCTTGCTGTGTACGTGACCTGATTTTATGCAGATATCCTCTTTCTGCAAAGATAAAATGTCAAACTACAAAGCCATGTTTGCACATGAGCTTTTTCGTGGTCTAGAGGGAATTGTTGGATTTAACATAATCAGTCATATAATTCACCCTCGCATATTAAAAATGTATATGACAGCGACAGACCGATGACAAACTTCTGCCTCTGCATTCTTAGAAAAACAATTTAAGAACAAAACTATTTGTTAATTTTTTTTTAATATCAATCACTCATATTCTAGTCTAATATTATTATTTTCCTTTTTTTATTTTATTTTATTGAGATAGGATAGTATAGAGAACTGACAGTAAGTGAAGTGGCAGACCGAGGGGGGCAGGATTGATAAATATACCCATGCGGGGACTCAAACTCGCCCGAACTGCGATGTCAGATCAGCTTGGACGTTCCACTATTTTTATTAAGCTATTAAACAAGCATCTTATTCAGTTATATTCAAAAATCTGGTTGAATATACCATCTTTAAACTTTTCACTGAAGTGGTTTTATCTTGACACGTGAGCTCGATTTCGACTGATGTTCTTATTCTTTTCTTTCCTGACAGTCTCAAAAGATAAAAATGGATTATTTTTACCATGAAGACCTCAACGACACTGATTATTCAGGCATGTATGATGAGATCGTGGAGCCGTGTACGACAGAGCGCAGTGTCAGCATTGAGAACTTCCTCCAGTTGTTTATTCACCCCATCATTTGTTTAGCTGGTTTCATCGGCAACACCCTCGTGATCGTGACGTATGCCTTCTACAAGCGAACCAAGTCTATGACTGATGTGTACCTGCTGAACGTGGCCATAGCTGACATCCTGTTTGTGGTGGCCCTGCCTTTGATTATCTACAGCGAGCAGTACGGCTGGACCATGGGGAACTTGTCCTGCAAGCTGCTGCGTGGCATCTACAGTGTGAACCTGTACAGCGGCATACTGCTCCTGGCTTGCATCAGTGGAGACCGCTACCTCGCCATCGTGCAAGCCCGCCGCTCTTACCGGCTGCGTTCAAGCACTCTGCTTTACAGCCACCTGGTCTGTGCAGCCGTCTGGATCCTGGCCTTGCTCCTCTCCCTTCCCACCTTTGTGTTTTATGAGCGGTACCTACCTGGCCCAACCGAAACCAGCATTGCAAACAGTACGGGCGGCGACGACGCACATTACGTGTGCTTCTTCTGGTTTAAGTCGAACGAGACGGCGCGTGCGATGAAAACCGTGGTGCCCAGCTCTCAGGTGGCGATAGGTTTCTTCTTGCCGCTGCTGATCATGGGATTCTGTTACTCCAGCGTCATCGTCACTCTCCTTCGGGCCAAGAACTTTCAGAGACACAAGGCAGTGCGTGTGGTCCTCACCGTGGTCTTTGTGTTTGTGGTCTGCCATATGCCTTACAATATAGCGCTGTTGTATTACACCATCAACATGTTTGAACTGCAGGAATGCAGCCACGAGGAGGCCGTCTCATTGACCATGGCCATCACGAGAAGCCTGGCGTACCTGCACTCTTGTCTCAACCCCCTGCTGTACGCCTTCATCGGAGTGAATTTCAGAAACCACTTCCGTAAGATCCTACGGGACATCTGGTGCTTGGGGAAGAACTACATGTCAGCGAGACGGTCCTCACGCGTCACCACTGAAATGTACCTTTCCACGCGGCGCTCTATGGACGGCTCGACCAATGACAATGGCACTTCGTTTACCATGTGATTGGGTGCTGATTAAGGGCGGCGTACCCAGCATCGTAACTGACAGACTGATTAGCATCAGTCAAAAATGATCATCATGTTGTTCCACACCTGTTTGACTTTGTCTTTTTGTGTTCATGTTTTGACTGGAACATGATGGTGAGTAAGTGATGACAGCATTTTTCAAGGAATATATTTTTCCTTTGATATTTTTGATTTTGAAAAATCCAATTACAAGCAAAAGAGGGACAAGTGACAACCACATACAAACCATTACCAGATGAGATCAGTGTGGTCGTTCCTTCTATGTAAAAGTGTAAAAAATCCTCTGTATTTTTCAGTTGAAGTGCACTATATGTAGTACTAATGCAGAATATTTTTATTTTTCTATTTGTACTGTATATTTACCTGTTGTAACATTGTCTTTGTACCTGAGATATAAACACTGTTTTATCTAAATAAATTAGGCAAAGAATTAAAATACAACTATAATGAAGGGTGACATTCTGAAATGAGAACAAGTGCTGCTTTTATAATTCACCAAGCCCATCTCTGTAACAAATAGATCAAATGAGTCAACAACTTTTTTTCTTTTCTTTCTCTTTTTATAGTTTGTCTCTGCTGCAATAATGCATGAATATTATTTCTGATCTGGTTAATATTTCACATTTTTTGAAACTCACATAGGTTTTGGGTGTTATTGTTTCTACTAGAAGTCAAGCACATAAAAGACTTGCACATCATGCCATGACTTTTGAGACGGTACCTTGTTTTTTTACCTGGATACACCTTCGCATACCCATTTACATTACTGTCCTCTACAAAAATTAGTCCCCCGCCGGTTACAGTAAAGTTACAGATAGTGTTGATTGTCTATTTCGCTCAAGCTCAAAATTGCGTATATTCACGTTTTTGCCTCTTTTACCCAAGCTTAGGGTTACAGGTTAACATATTCCTTTTCCCAAAAAATCAAGCTTACAGGTTAACTGCTTTGATTCAGAATGAACTTCTCCATTACGGGAAGAACACAGAAGTACTTTTATTTGTTTTGTTGTGTCCCAAAGCTCACTTCTACAATCTATATAGTGCATGTCTAGAAGTGCATGAATAACACCTTTCCACCATTTAGTCCTAATTTGTGTCTGTGTGATTTAACTCACACAGCTCTTACTGTCCTTCACAGAAAATCAAGCTTTGGAGCTGCATGAGGGTAAGTAAATGATGACTGAATTATTTCATAATTTTTTTTTTTAGGTGAACCATCCCAAAAACTTAGTCCTGTGATCATCAAAATATTTTTTGTGTAACACTGTCCTTGTTAAAATGAGACTGTGGTGTGTTTTCTAGTCTAACTTCATTTGAGTGCTGAGTAAAAGCATCCTCTGTTGCCCCCTATTGATGTTGAACATAAGAGCACAGAGAGCTCCAATATAATTGCCGCTCAAAACTAGACATAACAGAGACAAACATAACCAAAATTTCAAGGAACCTGCTATTTTATAAAAATAAAAATAAATCCTATCGTGACAGATAGATAGCTGTTGCTATGTGAAAATGATCATTAATCAACATCTTTATTCTCAGTATGGGATTTTACAGTCCATTTTAGTTCAGGGGCTGGCTTGCAAAACTAAATTCAAAACTATGCATGAAGAGATTTATAGAGTGTGGGGAAATATAAAAAATTATTATAAATAAAACATTTATAAATAAATTGTTTAGCCTATTACAACGCTTGTCGTAAAGATAATGGTTCTTGATGCTTACCGTTGAGTAACGTAGTTGTCATCTCTCTGTGATATTTTATACCCGGTCACGCTGCATTATAATTACATTTACACGGTAAATTAGTTTACATTTACATTATAAACATTATTCAAAGCACAAAAAAATTACAAATGCGAACGAAAAATAAGCTATTCCACTTAAATATAGCGTCGAATAAAGCGTCGACTCATCAATAGCGTAAATTAATTATGAATCCTCCTTGTTCTTTAGTCCAGAGT
Source organism: Squalius cephalus (assembly GCF_949319135.1). Classification (NCBI taxonomy): domain Eukaryota; kingdom Metazoa; phylum Chordata; class Actinopteri; order Cypriniformes; family Leuciscidae; genus Squalius; species Squalius cephalus. The sequence continues at coordinate 5,623,656 of NC_137133.1, read as the reverse complement.
CCAGACAGAGACAGTTGTACAAATAAGCTACTTTAACTAGGCGTTAGCATTCGCTACTTCACGGCGGTGAAGTTAGTTTAACGTTAGACATTCTTTATACCCATTAAACGTTTTCAGGTAAATGTTTTCAGCCATAGTAATGGGAAGTTCGGATCATCTTACTGAATGGGATCTTTTAATCTCGTTCATCAAAATGAACGATTCTTTTTTCCAAGTCATTTCGTTCATTTCAGAAGAAGATAATTAAAATGTTAAATGTTATTAGCCAAATTCCCCAGACAAATTGCGCACCTATCCCCCTCCCCAAGAAAAAAAAACAAAAAAACACATAATAAATAAATAAAAATAGGCCTACCAAACAAACAAAAACATTGTTCATTCACATACTTTTTTGAACCTATTATTATAAAAATAACCATAATACCTCATATCCTACCAAAATACCACACACCCCTTCATAAATATATAATGTACCTCAGGCCTCCATTGACATTGGACAGTTACGTTACATGATGTTCTTCTAAATCATTTATCATTTTATTTATTTATATTTTAATTTATTTATTTATTTATTTATTTATTTATTTAATTTTAAGTGTATTTTGTCGTCTCTTTGGTGCCTCAGACAGTCAAATATTAAATTACAGGTAGGCTAACGTTACATCTTAAATGGTTCAACATTATTAGCCAAAGTATATGTATTTGTTTATTTGTTTAATGTTTATTTATTTATTTCCTCTTATAATGATATATATGTGGTTCTTTTCTCATTAACACATGTATATTGACCAAACAAAGTGTATATTCATAATATACAATTCCATACACTTTAACGGATTAAATATAAATGTGGTAGGCCTATACATTACGTTCTCGAACAGCTCTTTTCCCTTTACTTTTATGCAAAACACTACAATATTGTTAAGTCCCGTATAAAGCGAAACAATTTTTTGGGACTGAGACTTTTTATTTTATGTAATTCTTAATATTAATAAATGCAGAATTTTGAAGCTCTTGTAGTCGAACATTTCTACGTCATGCTGCCGGAAGTTCCGGCGGAGCAGGGCGGAAGTAGGTACGTGGCTGCTTCAGCTGACATTCTGCACGATGGCGACAGAGGTTCAGAGCGGCGACCTCAACAGTGCAAATTCAAGCCGGCTCGAAGTTTCTATCGACGGTTTGACTCTAAGCCCGGATTCCGAGGGCGAGCAGGAACAGGCCGAGACGCCCGCCGCCCGCTCGGCGGACCAGAGCGCTGACAACCCTGTGAGTGTCGATGGAGAGGAGGGCGAACCTCCCATCGAGAAGAAATGGGGCTTTGATTTAGTCGAGCTCTACGGGCTGGCGCTCAGGTTCTTTAAAGGTATTCTATGTCACTATAATATACACTATTATGGACACTATTATGGACATTAATTGAACACAAACATTCGTTAGCACGGCCATCTCTGTGCTACAGATTGAATTCGCACATTTGTTTATATCTAGTGAGGTCGTGGTTTTCTTATTAGGGTCCTTTTCATTCTTAGTATTTGGTTTGAACAAAAGTTCTGCTCACATAGGTCTTGTAGTTCACTTCTATCGCAGTGTTCAAGGGTTGAGGTCCTCTAGAGGAACTGCCCTAACCGGTGACAGCACCACTGTGTGTCTGTGTCATGTGCCTGACTGATGGCTCAAACTCATAAAGACTATGAAATAAATAGACAAGTGAACTACAAGTGCTGAACTTGGTTGATCTCTTTGTTTGTTCAGCACTTTTAGGTTTTGTCCATTAAAATGTTTAGTCCGTTTTGCAGGTCTACACCCATTTCTTGTCTGTGGGCTGATGAATGAAGTATGATTGTGTCCATCAGCTGTATAGTCTAAGTGCTGCATCTCTCTAATTATGCACATTAATGCACAACTGATGTCCCAATCAAGATGTTGCATTTCCAGCTGAGGACTAATGCCACTAATGTATCTTGCTCTTGACTTTCAAAGCATGCACAAAAAAGTCTTTTACACAATTACACAATAATCTTTTCATGATTTTGACATGATCTGTATTAAATGTGCATTAGCTGACATTCTAAACGGGGGTTCGTGTAAAGCTAATAATTAATTAGATCGTAAAAAATGTAAAACTGAATTGAATCATTTAGTGTAAAAGCAATTCGAAATGAAACACTTGCAGGTAAACATAAAATATATATTTTTTTTTAGCAAATCATGTGACCAACAACCGACATCAGAGAACAGTGAACGTGCAAATGAGTACTTCAAGTAAAAAAAAAAATTTTTATCCAAGGTATTCCGCTGTCAAAAAAGTTTGGAAATCCCTGTTCTAATGCAATGAGATTAGAACCCTTTGCACTTTTAAAGCCACATATTTGTGATGTTTTTTTCCTCAGAGAAAGATGGGAAAGCCTTCCACCCGACCTATGAGGATAAGCTTCGTCTGGTGGCCCTCCACAAGCAGGTGTTGCAGGGCCCTTACAACCCAGACGCTTCCCCTGAGGTGGGCTTCTTCGATGTGCTGGGAAATGACCGCAGGTAAGAGTGATGATTTGAACTTTGACCTTAATGTGCCTCCCTGCTGTTATGGTGCCTTCACGTGCTATGGTAATTATGGTAAATACCAAAAGCCGACGTGGAAAATGCACATGAACATCCCCTCATGTGGTATTTTCCACTGGGCAGCTCGTAGAATATTTTGATGCACGAGTTGCCGAGATGAGATAATCTTTGACCTTTTCAAAATGGCGGAGAGCAACGTAAGAGTCGTGAATATTGTTAGCAGATAGTTTTTGTAGCCTATACAATGTTGTGTCATTAACAATTGTAATATAATGCGTTAACACTCAAATTTCAAATTCGCTGCAATTTCCTTGGTTTATATTTAATCATTTTATGTCGTTTTTTTTTTTTTTAAATTATGTTTTAATCATCAGAAAGCACCACATTTACGTTTTGTTTTGTTTTTTTGTAAAGATAAAAAAGATACTCTACTGACACAGACCTTGCGGGTACTACATTAGACAACAAAAGCACTTGAACACAACACACTGGTAAATACCAGTTCACAAGTGGAAAATATCATCTTTTCCAGAGCACATGAAGGCCGCATTAGACACATTAGCATTTTTAACGAACATGCTTTATTATAAATCAATTTTTCAGAAGAGAATGGGCATCTCTGGGCAACATGGAGAAGGACGAGGCCATGCTTGAGTTTGTAAAGCTGTTGAATAAATGTTGCAATTTATTTGCACCTTTCGTCGCGTCACACAAGATTGAAAAGGAGGAGCAAGAGAGAAAGAGGTCAGACTTGCAGATAAAGATAATTGATTTTCTTTCTTTATCTTTTTTGCTGTCACACACTTTTGTTTTGGACTTACACTTTAACCAGGTGGGTCTCTTGAGATATAGGCTTCTCTCAGAGAGATCCACCGTGTCCTCAAAAAGTAATTGGTCTCCAATAAAGAATTGATCACCCTAAACAACATGTTTAAAACTCTGTAACCTCACGGATGTCTCTCACAGTGTGTTTGTTGTCTTGTTTTTGCTGAGAAGGCAGGAGGAAGAGGAGCAGCGGCGCAGAGAGGAAGAAGAGCGTGAGCGACTGCGGCAAGAGGAGGAGAGGCGCAGGCGTGAGGAAGAAGAGAGGATGAGGAGAGAAGAAGAGGAAAGAAGACAAGTTGAGGAAGAACGACTCCGCGTAGAGCAGCAGAAGTGAGTCACACCAGTTTAATTATTCCAGAACTGAACTAAAACGCCATAGTTCAGTACACTACCCCACTTTTGCTAAGTGTTTTCCCCCGATTCGCAGTCTGGAGGAGTTGCGGTGGGCAAGTCATGTGATCGGCGTGCGGCTGAACATCACTAACACCGACTATCGCAGCAAGCCCACTTCAACTATGATTCCATTCAGTCTGAGAATATCAAACATGTTTTGATATTTTGAGCCGATTTTGGAATATTGTTTTCATTTCTCATGCGTCTCTTAGGCCTCGTTTACACTGTCAGTGAAATGTGACCCAATTCCGATTTTTTGCTCATATGTGACACAGATCCGATGTGTTCTATGACAGTGTAAACAGGAAAAAAACGCATGCATTCGCATATTTCGAGATCGGTTTCAGGCCTCATTCATATGTGGAAATAAATCGGATATGTGCCAATGCGACTGTCATGTAAACAGGCAGATCGGATTTTCTGAGGCATTAGGCAACGTCTCCGCGGTTTAATGACGAGAGAAACCCCGACGTGCATCTGCAAAGGGATGGATGGCCTAAGGAATGTGAACAAACCTTGACACAACATATTGTTGTACACAACAAAATTTCGGACCCACTGCTCCTCGTTAAAGCCAATATTTAAACACACTATGCTCCCACCAGTCCTGAGATCTCTCTCGCACACAATAACTGAAGCATATGTGTAATGATGGCACTTTTCATCCTCCTTCGCCTCAAAATCATGATGATGTTTGGCGAACTTCGCATATATCGCAGAGCTAGCATCAAGCATATTTCGCGTCCGCCCATCTGTGCAAGAACATTTAACCCTTTAAGCATGCGCGATGTTTCAGATAGTATGGCAAGTGTAAACGCATGAATCGGATATGGGTCACAGTTGAAAGAACGTGTAAACGGACGGTCAAAAAAATTGGATAAAGGTAACAAATCAGAATTGGGCATCAAGACCTGCAGTGTAAACGAGGCCTTAGTAGCGTTTGTTGTGTTTGGAATGATTTGAAAGTCTGGTAGTGTGTGATCCTCAGTTGTTTAGTGTATGATGCCCAGTTTTCCTCAGTAACCATTTACAAAGTCGGCAAGTGTATGATGCGTAGTGTTTGTAGTCATGTCGTTTATTCCAGCCTTTAGAGTAAAGCCCAGTTTTGCCATTGGTATTTTCTCTTTGATACTAAATCGAGACCATAGGCAACAAATAAATGGTCTTGGGCATCATGTTTAGGAAGGGCATTACTGAAAAGAGTGAAAATCTGGCCACCGTCTGAGTCACCAATCTCGTTTATACAAAACCAGATTATTTATTAATTTATTTCAGATGATGATGATATTTTGATGTGCTCTTAATGGTAAATATGTACATTCCTAATGTCAATAGTCAATGAGGGAGCATGGCATCCCTATGGCATTTAGTTGTAGGTGTAGTCTGACCGATAAAATTAATTTACTAGGACTGTCAACACCACTTTTAATAATTCAGAAAGAATCCGCTAACTCATGACTGATGAAAAGGTGAGACAGTCTTTAGCTCCACCTTCTTGGTAGCTTGGAAATCCAGACCTAAATCTACAAGACTAATGGTCTGAAAATCGGCCAGCTCGAGGGGCGGCACCAATCATGCATTTGAAAATCTCACTGCACGCAATTGGATAACACTACGACCAATCACAACAATAAACCCCATATGCTTAGCTACCAGCAGAGCTAACTGGTAGATTAGACTCTTGCCGTATCCGGTCGGCAAAACAGCAAAGAAATCTTTCATGCAAAGGAACGATTCGAGCGGCGTCTTCTGTTCCTGTTTTTAGATAAAAAGCCAAGTCTAACTCGTTCATTGTAGCGGCCAAAGCCGTTTCAAACAACTGGTGTTCATCCATAGCCATCTTGCAATGTTTACTAATGACTTCGACGTCACAGCGCTGTCGTCATCTGTTTAGCTCGCCTCTGGCCCGCCTATATCAGATAACCTGATGTGATAAAGCTCAGATCGAGGGGCATATTTAATGAGCATCATTGCTCGACACCAGAGTAACTCGCTGAGCAAATTCAACTTGTGCTCTCGCGAGAACTCTGGATTACCAGGGTACCTTCTTGGTAGGATCACCACCACAATCTTTCAACCATCTGAAGTAATGGGTCTTGATTTCAACTGACATTTACATGATTTAAAATAAAACTAAAATGAAATGGGGTGAAAAACTTTTGTGGGACTTTTTTAGTACCGCTATGCTATGTGACCCTAGTGAGGTGCCACATACTTTATTGTGCGCATTTTTTTTTCTCACTTTCTCTGGTGTGTTAGGCAGCAGATCATGGCCGCGCTCAATGCGCAGACAGCGGTGCAGTTCCAGCAGTATGCAGCGCAGCAGTACCCCGACAGTCCCGAGCAGCAGCTCATCCTCATCCGGCAGCTGCAGGAGCAGCACTATCAGCAGTACATGCAGCAGCTGTATCAGGTGCAGCTCGCTCAGCAGCAGGTGACGGCCCAGCATTCATTCTCCCAGTCCCAGACATCACACTGCTTTTGTGATCCATGATTACATTTTCAAAATCCACACTACCGTTCAAAAGTTTGTGGTTAGTAAAAAAAAAAAGACTAAGTTGAAATAACAGTAAATAAATAGTGTAACAAAAGATTTCTGTTTAAAATAAGTGGTGTTCTTTTTAACTTTCTATTCAACAAATCGTGAATTTTTTTAGCATGTTTTCCACAAAAATATTAATTAGCACAACTGTTTTCAACATGTAATAACAAGAAATGTTTCTCAAACACTAAATCAGCACATTAGAATGATTTCTGAAGGATCATGTGACTGATGGCTGAAGTAATGACTGCTGAAAACCTTTTTTGCCACAGGAATAAAGTACATTTTAAAATATATATTCAAATAGAAAACATTTGTTTTTAAATATTCAAATTTTAAAAAATAGTTTTAAATTGTAATACTATTTCACAGTATTACTGATTTTACTGTATTTTTTTTTAATCAAATGAATGCAGCCTTGGTGAGCATTGGCTTCTTACTGATCCCAAACTTTTGAGTCGTAGTGTGTATGTGCTGATTTTCACTCAATATGAAAAGTTTTAATAATCGATAAGCCTGTTTATTTTGCTGTGCACTACTATGTAATTAATTGCATCTTATTCACATTCAGAACAGACCTGCAATCCACCAGTTAAGAACGACTGGTATAAAGAACAAAATTGCAGTGGTAGCATTTGTTTAGCAGGTGTACAGTTATCATGGTATACTGTTTAATGTGTTTTGCACACCTGCCACTGCAAGCTTAACGGGATTTATTGTCATGTGATAGACTTTGACTCACTGATGCAATTTATTTTGGATTCTGTTGTCTCGTACCAATGTCATATTGCTCTGTTTTCTTCAGGCTGCTTTGCAGAAACAACAGGAGGATGCTATAGTGCTGTCTACATTAGAGGCCAGTGAGGTGTCAGTGCCTTTTGCTGGAGAGGAGGTTCCCACACTGAACGGACAGGCAGAGTCCACTGCTGACAGCTTAGAGCGAGAGCCAGACCTGGAGCCTGCAGACGAGGTCACTGAGAATGGACCCACCGGTGAGTTGTTTGAGCAGTTTTGTTTATTTCTACAACTTTGTTTGAGATGCACGATATATCGGCCACCATATTGGTGTCGGCTGATATATGTTCATTTGATATATTAAAGCAGATAAATAATGGATTATTTCCTTCAGCTTGTTCACCATGATGGTTTTGAATTGCTTGAAATATGATTGGAAGCAGTTTAAAAAGAAAAATACAGTTAAGTGCAACGTGCATATAGGCTACATAAAATTATAATGAGAACATCATTATAATTGTGTGCTTGGGACATGGACTTTTGTTTTTGAATCAGGATCTCAAATTATATAAAAATTTGGATTTAGATTTATCGGCCACTATATCGATTATCTGCTTTCAAATATAAAGAATTATCGGTATCGGCCAAAATGTTCAAATCGCTGTTAGCTGTTAATGTCAACTTGGATTTACCTTTTTAATATGTGTATTGTGAATCATTCATCAATTTGCATCATTTTAGAAAAATCTATGTACTAATTACGAAGCAGTCAATTACCAATGGATAAAATCAAGTCATGCCTATCATTTTTGTCATGCTGAATATCCAGTTTTACTTGTTAATGTCCGGTTATGGAAGCAAATGAGTTTCAAATGCTGTTAAGAATTATGGTTAATTATGAGGGATTTGTGAACTTGTGTCTGAAATTCACTTTTCATGCTGTAGTGTTTCATAATTTAATGCATTTCAATTTAAAATAGGGCTGGGTTGAAAATGTTAACAAATTCATTTTATTGTTTATCTTTACTGTACCTGATATATCCATAATGAATCAATATTAAATTGAATCAAGATCGAAATTGATTCGAATCCCAAGCTTGTGAATTGAAATCAAATCATGAAGTTGACACACTGGCACATCATCTGTGTCAATCAATACCCAGCCCTAATTTAAAATACAAACAAAACCATCCATTATTTACCCATATCCCATATTCCTGGTTCTCAGACTCTCCCCCTGTAATAGCAGCCCCCTCAATGTGGACCCGGCCACAGATAAAAGACTTTAAAGAGAAGATCCGTCAGGATGTGGACTCTGTGATCACGGTGGGCCGGGGGGAAGTGGTGACCGTCCGGGTCCCCACCCATGAGGAGGGCTCCTATCTCTTCTGGGAGTTTGCCACCGACTACTACGACGTTGGCTTTGGAGTCTTCTTTGAATGGACTGACTCTACTAACGCGGCGGTCAGCGTGCACGTCAGCGAGTCTAGTGACGAAGATGAGGATGAAGAAGGTGAGGAACGTACGCATATGTCTGTAGCATAATGGTTATCGGCCGATATTTAATTGCGCTCATTTCTTTTATTTTTACATTTAGATTACCTAAATTACCCATCTAATGCTCTCTTGAAGTATTTATTTAAAACGCCAATAATAAACTTTTAAATGTATCTTTAGCAAATCTCAAAATTAATATTCATTATGCAGCGTGTTCCAGTTACACTCCATTTTCACATTTGAATAATTGCCAACATTTTTGTGGACTGATTATTACAACAGTTCACGCTTTTATGTAGGTTTGTAATAAGAAGAGTCTGTAAACCTGTTATCATAGAAACTTAGAGGACTCCCTGCGGCTTTCTGCCAAAATAAAAGCTCAAAGCTTTAACCTTTGCAAGTGAAGAAATTAAGCCAAATTAACCCCTATAATGAGTGTTCACATTATTTTGTCCAACCCCTTAAATATTGCTATTTAGGTATTTTAGTTTGTAGAATCTTATTTCTTTTGGCAAAATTGTGTAGAATTTTAATATCGGCTTATTGGTATCAGCCATAATTTTAATATTGGTGAATTTTTTAACTCTTGAAATCAGAAGGCTGGTTGCACTTTATCTTACAGTACTTGTAATTACAGTGTACTTACCTAAGAAAGTACTGGTTAATATAAGGTAACTACATGGGTTAAGGTTAGTTTTAGGTGTAGGCTCATGTTTATTGTAATTGCTGTAATAAGTACAGAGTATATACATGTGGAACGGGACTGTAAAATATAGTGCTGTAAATGAAGTCCTGCTCTCTTTCTCTCAGGTGAAGGGCAGTCTGAGGAAGAGAAAGCCAAGAAGGAGGCTGGGAAACCACAGGTGGATGAGATAGTGCCGGTGTACCGGCGGGACTGTCACGAGGAGGTGTACGCTGGGAGTCACCAGTATCCCGGCCGTGGTATATACTTGCTCAAGTTCGACAACTCCTACTCGCTCTGGAGGTCTAAAACCGTCTACTACAGAGTATACTACACCAGATAAGCCTGGAGTCAAGACTGTGGGACAGGAATATGTGCGTGTATGTTAAGAGATAGTTGGAAAGAAAGATCGATCAAAACAAGGAAATGTCTACTACTGGGAGAGGGACAAAGAGATTTAATATTGAGTGTGTGTGTGCGTTTCGATGTGTATGCAAACTTTATGAGTGTGTCCGTCATGCTGTTTGAGTCCAGGAAGAATGGGCCACGTACATGGCTCCTCTGTTTTGCACTCTTAAAGATATACTCTAGGAATTTGTGCTTGATGTCACTGTCCTCTATACCCAATGTGACTAATTTCAGCCTCTGTCTTCTAATTTCATCCAAAGAGGTGCAGGATAAATGTGTGTATCCTAATTAAAACGGCCTACAAACGTCATGTCTAGGTAATAAACAATGGAGCAAACGCCTTTCTCTTGGAGAACTTCCTTATTTAGGTCACCACTGAGTAAATCAAGCAGTAGCGTGTGTCTATACTCGTGTTTCTCCCCCTATCAGCACACGGGACCGGAGTGCATCGGCGAGTGCGAGAGAAAACAAACGGACGGGACTTTTCTAACGATGCAAAGATGGATCTGAAGGCCTTTACGAAAGAAGATTTTGCAGCATTTTCTAAACCGGATGGATTGTGTCTAAAACATTGAATATTTATTAATCTCTGTGGTAGAGTAGGGTCATGTACGTGTCTGTAAGTTCTCTAACATTTATCTCATCCATCCATCATTCGCTTCTTTGCTTCCACAGAGCCCCAGATTTATTGTGTTCTTTCTTTTGTATTTTTCCCTCTTTGTCATCAATGTGAGATTTATCAGTGTTTTTTTAATGTGGCACAGCTACAGTAGTAGTTCAAAATATTCTTGCCTTTCAGTTTGGTCATTTCTTTTGTTTTATGCATGTAGTTACAGACAGCCATGTCAGAACTTAAAACTTAATGTATATTGATTTAAATTTCTACTTGTCACACTTATACTTTGTTCTCTATGACAGAAAATAACAAGCATCTCTCACTGTCCTTTCTAATAATAATGAAGTGTTTGTATAGCTGATGAGACTAACCATCAGAAGCAGCATTGCTGATTAACATTTACTGTTATTTATTCGACTGTTCAGTGCATTGAAGATTATCACAGTGAAGTTGCTGAGAACTTTTTTTTTGCTTCAAATATCTGCTCTAGCCACTCTGAATTTGTGACTGACTGCATTGGCGAGTGAAATGTTTCGCTTTCATGATTGTATGTCAAAGATGCCAGTGTAACGCAGGTCACTGCTGTCCAACTGTGATCAAACATCATATATACAGATACTGTTACACTGTTTTCATACGATGAATAAAGGAGGTGCAGTGTGTTCGAGTGTGAAGAGCTGTGATGATTCAGTGTTCATTGGTAACGTCATGCTAAAGCTGTCCAAAGACTACATTATCACATGTACAGTCGATCGGTTACAATAGTTCCTGTGTTTATCCTTTCCTTGTATTTTTCTTTTTCACTTTTTTAATGCTGACTTCAGGCCTTTGTATAGTGAAATGTAACATTTGGGCATGGTATTCAAAGTACTGCTTTTGGGGAAAAGACCACGAGCAATAGGGTTATTGATATAAAAGATTGTCTTCATATTTAAAGTGGAACCTCCAGGGATTTTCTGACCATTAAGGCATGAAGAAGTGTTTTTGTATCGGTTCTGCTAGTGTGATCTGATCTGTATGCATTCGAGGATGAGTGTCCTGAAGCGTATCTTTGATTAAACTTGTGTTCCTCTGTATGAACTGCCTGGTTCTTTTCTGATGCCTGTCTATTCATGTGCATTGTTTACATACTCATACGGTGTGTTGCAAATAAAATAGAGCAAAATAGATTATTGCTAGAATCTTTTAAAAGGGTCCTTGATTATGATTTCACTTTTTTAACTTAATTTAATGTGTAATGTTGCAGTTTGAGCATAAACAACATCTGCAAAGGGAGATGTTACAACCAAGGTTTGCAGATCTCTGAACACACACAACACGATGAAACTTGAAGATCACAAGAAGACCACACCGGGTGCCACTCCTGTCAGCTAAGAACAAAGAACTCAGGCTACAAGCATTTTGTACAATCACCAAAGCATTTTGGTGAGCCTATGTGAATTATTCATATAGGCTATCCAAAATGCTTAGGAAGCCTTATAAGCTTATTATTAAGCGCCAGGGTCCATGGGGTGAACATCTTTTCCATTATTATATCTCAGGTGCTACTGACTGCATTATAAGCGAGCAGATGCTACATTCTTAACCCAGAGAATGAAGATTTATTGAAACATTGGCATGCTGTAGGTATGGCAGTCTGTTTAAAACATTTATTCCTTAAATAAAAAGATCATAAAACTAGTAGGTAATCTAATAGATACAAGCGTTTTTTAAGTCTCAATAATAATTATAGTATCTGTACATTTAGTCACTTATCTAGTAACCATGGTAATTTCACATAGGAAATGGAACTTTTTCAAATCTAAGTAAAAAAATAAGATATGTGTAAAATTTATTTTTATACAATGTAAAAATAAATGCTAACAGTTCTACAGATATTGTCAGGGTTATATCTATGTCTGTTTAGTTTCATCAAGTTTTAGTTGGTCATTAGTTTCTGATTAACCTGTCTCTGTTAATTAAATCTCCCTGTATACTTTCCTTAGTTCTTTGTCCCAGATAAGTTTTTTGATTGCAGCATTTTTTGTCCCTTTTTTTTTTCTTGCCGGCTGCCCAACTGCTTTGCCTAGAGCAGAAGGAGCAAACACTAGAGGACCACACCAAGGACACCGCAGCAAAATCTCACCGGGACTAACACCGGGCAGGCGTGCCTTCACTTGTGACTCGCTCGCTGAGACTGGTGTAATAAAACACACAAAGCAAGCAATAAGGTCTATCCGGCTATATATATAGCAATGCTTTTTTTAATAAATGTATCAATTCATTTTAAGAAAAGTAGCGGTTCTTTATAAGGAGAGCAGCAAATCTTTTTGAAAATGTAGCTTTTTAAGAAATTATCGATTTGAATAAGCGTATCGATTCATTTCGGATGGATGTAGCTGTTCGTTTTGAATATATGTCTTGATTCTTTTTTTAGAAAAGTAGCAATTCCTTTTAAGGAAAGTAGCGATTCTTTTTAGGAAAAGTAGCGATTCTTTTTAATGAAAAGTAGCGATTCTTTTTAATGAAAAGTATCGATTCTTTTTGAAAAAGTAGTGATTCTTTTTGAAGAAGTATCAATGCTTTTTGAATAAGTATTGATTCTTTTTATGGAAAAGTATACTTTTTTTAAGGAGAGTATCGATTCTTTTTAAGGAAAGTATCACTTCTTTTTAAGGAAAGTATCACTTCTTTTTAAGGAAAAGTAGCGATTCTTTTTAAAGAAAGTATCTATTCTTTTTGCAAAAGTATTGATTCTTTTTAAGAAAAGTTGTGATTCTTCATGAGGAAAGTATCAGTTCTTCAGCATTTTTTAAGCCATTACATCAACACCTCTCATAATGGGAGTGGGGGAACGGATTACGACAGCTGTTTTTTTGCCGTCAGATTCTGTTCCCCCCATATTTCTGACACACTGAGGTTCTAGGCTAATATTTATCAAATTGATGCTGTTTAAGCTCCATCCACACACAGAATAGAATAAGCATATTTTAAGCCGATACATCAACATCTCTCATCATTGGGGTGGGGGAACGGATTTCGACAGCTGAACTATTGGCCGTAGCATTCTGTTCCCCCTATGTTTTCTTACACTATGAGGTTCTAATATTTATCACATTTCAGTTGATTGCCAATAGGCTAGTGGTCAGTACAGTCTTCCCTGGCATTTATGTTTTTTTTAGCTTATTGCGACCCGAGTTCAAGTCCCGGTTCGTCAAACTTTCTTGATAATATACTGTCCTATCATAATAAAAGGCAAAAAATATATTCTTTAAACTGATGCAAGTTAAGCTCCATCCACACACAAAAATAAAATCAGCATTTTTTAAGCCATTACATCAACACCTCTCATAATGGGAGTGGGGGAACGGATTCCGACAGCTGTTTTTTTGCCGTCGGATTCTGTTCCCCCCATATTTCTGACACACTGAGGTTCTAGGCTAATATTTATCAAATAAAAGGCAAAAAAACATATTCTTTAAACTGATGCAAGTTAAGCTCCATCCACACACAAAAATAAAATCAGCATTTTTTAAGCCATTACATCAACACCTCTCATAATTCTCATAATGGGAGTGGGGGAACGGATTCCGACAGCTGTTTTTTTGCTGTCGGATTCTGTTCCCCCTATGTTTCTTACTCAATGAGGTTCTAATATTTATCACATTGCAACAAGCTTCTAAACCCAGTAGCCTAGTGGTCAGTGCACTCAGCAGTGGTATTCATGGTTTTTCAGCTTATTGCAACCCGAGTTCAATTCCCGGATCGTCAAACTTTCTTGATACTATACTGTCCTATCATGATAAGAGGCAAAAAATATATATTCTTTAAACTGATGCAAGTTAAGCTCCATCCACACACAAAAATAAAATCAGCATTTTTTAAGCCATTACATCAACACCTCTCATAATGGGAGTGGGGGAACGCATTCCGACAGCTGTTTTTTTGCCGTCGGATTCTGTTCCCCCCATATTTCTGACACACTGAGGTTCTAGGCTAATATTTATCAAATTGATGCTGTTTAAGCTCCATCCACACAGAGAATAGAATAAGCATATTTTAAGCCGATACATCAACATCTCTCATCATTGGGGTGGGGGAACGGATTTCGACAGCTGAACTATTTGCCATCGGATTCTGTTCCCCCTATGTTTCCTACACTATGAGGTTCTAATGTTTATCACATTGCAGTTGATTGCTAAGGCCTATAACCTAGTGGTCAATACACTCTGCACTGGTGTTCATGGTTTTTCAGCTTTTTGCGACCCGAGTTCAATTCCCGGTTCGTCAAACTTTCTTGATACTATACTGTCCTATCATAATAAAAGGCAAAAAATATATTCTTTAAACTGATGCAAGTTAAGCTCCATCCACACACAAAAATAAAATCAGCATTTTTTAAGCCATTACACCACACCTCTCATAATGGGAGTGGGGGAACGGATTCCGACAGCTGGTTTTTTTGCCGTTGGATTCTGTTCCCCCCATATTTCTGACACACTGAGGTTCTAGGCTAATATTTATTAAATAAAAGGCAAAAAAACAAATTCTTTAAACTGATGCAAGTTAAGCTCCATCCACACACAAAAATAAAATCAGCATTTTTTAAGCCATTACATCAACACCTCTTATAATGGCAGTGGGGGAACGGATTCCGACAGCTGTTTTTTTGCCGTCGGATTCTGTTCCCCTCATATGTCTGACACACTGAGGTTCTAGGCTAATATTTCTCAAATTGATGCTGTTTAAGCTCCATCCACACAGAGAATAGAATAAGCATATTTTAAGCCGATACATCAACATCTCTCATCATTGGGGTGGGGGAACGGATTTCGACAGCTGAACTATTTGCCGTCGGATTCTGTTCCCCCTATGTTTCTTACACAATGAGGTTCTAATATTTATCACATTGCAGCTAGCTGCTAAACCCAATAGCCTAGTGGTCAGTACACTCTGCACTAATATTCATGGTTTTTCAGCTTATTGCGACCCGAGTTCAAGTCCCGGTTCGTAAAACTTTCTTGATACTATACTGTCCTATCATGATAAAAGGCAAAAAAATATATTCTTTAAACTGATGCAAGTTAAGCTCCATCCACACACAAAAATAAAATCAGCATTTTTTTAAGCCATTACATCACACCTCTCATAATGGGAGTGGGGGAACGCATTCCGACAGCTGTTTTTTGGCCGTCAGATTCTGTTCCCCCTGTTGTAGTTGTCTTTGTTTTACTTTAATTAGCATTGAAACACATACACACAGGAGTTATCGTTGAGCTTATTTTACTCGTCTTCATACACCAGCGGGTGATACCAACTACACCAACTGTATGGGGGTGTCCTGGTCAGAACCATTCACTGCCTATACTACATCCCCCTTCTTAAGCTTTGAACAAAGTATTAATCAGACATAAAGCAAAGACAGTATGCTGAAAATATAACCAGTGTATAAAATAAACATTTGCTATGAACAAGCAATAGTAACACTAATCTAGCATACTTAAGCAAGCACATAATCCTTAAACCGTGCCGGTTGTCTGACGATACGTCCGACTCTTGTGCATTCCGGACGCCTCACGCTCCTTTCCTCATCCTGAGGAGGCTCAACTGGAGCAGATTTTGGAACAGTGTCATTGCACAAGTCATTGTCGGTGTACATGGAACAGTCAGGTTGTGAGTCTTGTTTGATTGACCTGTCAGGCCTGAGGTGGCGTCTGTTCCTGCGGTAGACTGTGCCCGATGATGTGACAACGTCGTATGAGCGGGGCTCATCTCGGATACTGACAACTGTAGCTGGTTTCCATGTGTTTTTGATTCTCATATATACTCTATCTCCCCCTTGAAGGCTGTAAGTGGGGCTGCTGTTCTATCGTACCAACTCTTTTGCTGTGATTGAAGATGCTGCAGCGTTTCCTGGATGTGTTTAGGTATAGAAGGTTGCAGAACAGCTTTGCTGGCCGGTAAAGTGGAACGTAAGACTCTGCCCATAAGGATCTGGGCTGGGGAGTATTTGAGACCAGTGACAGGAGTGTTGCGGAGAGTCAATAAAGCTAGGTGAGGGTCAGTGCCAGACTGAGCAGCAGCTTTCAGCATAGATTTGATAGTCTTTACGGCTCGCTCTGCCATGCCGTTGGACTGAGGGAAATTTGGGCTGGAGTGTGTGATGTTGAAACCCCAGTCATGAGCAAATCTAGCCATTTCAGCACTGGCAAAGGGTACATGATCTGCAATCAGGATTTCAGGCACACCATGTCTTGCAAACACTGCTTTGAATTGTGCTATCAGTGAGCCTGACGTTTTGTCTGACAGCTTTAGGACTTCTGGATATTTAGAGAAATAGTCCACAATCAGAAGAAATGAACGTCCTTGAAAGTCAAAAATGTCAGCAGCTATTTTCTGCCAGGGTCCATTTGGAACTGGATGTGAAATAAGTGGCTCCTTTTGATTTTCAGGACGACTCTCTTGACAGTGACCACAGGCTTCTACCATTTGACGTACGGCTTCAGTGAGTCCTGGCCAGTAGAAGCATGATCTGGCATGTGCCAGAGACCGCTGTATACCCTGATGTGCCGCATGAAGTCGTTTCAGCACTTCTGGTCGCAGTGCACGAGGGATGATGATGCGATCATCTTTCATGAGTAGCTCATCATCTATGCTAATGGTGTGTCTAACTGGCCAATAAGCTTGAGCAGCTAGTGGGACATTTTTCTTTCTGTCCGGCCATCCATGCTCATGTAGCTGCCGTATCAGGTGAAGCTCAGGATCTGACTGTGTGGCTTGTTGGATCTTGTGCATGATGTTACCACAAAGTGATTCTCCATTCACTGCATACATGACTTTCTCTTCGCTCAGGTCTAGACTCTCTGTTGCATCAGACTGAATGTATGCTCTGGACAGCGTGTCTGCGATATGCATCTGGTTGCCTGGAGTGTAAACAATGTGAATATCATACCTTTGTAGCTGGAGCAGCATTCTTTGAAGGCGTGCTGGTGCTGCGCTTATGGGTTTGGAGAATATCGCCTCAAGTGGTTTGTGATCTGACTGAACTCTAACAGGCACACCATAAACATGCTGGTGGAATTTTCTCAGAGCGAACACTATGGCCAGTAGCTCTTTTTCTATCTGGGCATAGTTCTTTTCAGCCACAGATAGCGCTCTTGAAGCGTATGCAATTGGTTGCTGTTTCTGCATTAGAGCGGCCCCCAAGCCATCTTTTGAGGCATCTGCCTGCACTTCTATAGGCTCCTTTGGGTCAAAATGCCCAAGAACAGGTGCAGTTGCTATGGCTGTTCTGAGTTTTTCAAGTGCTAACTGCTGTTCAGGATGCCATTGCCAGTCTATATCTTTCCTTAGCAACAGCCTGAGCGGTGCAGTGAGGGTGGCTTCGTTGGGAATGTATTGTGACAGGTAGCGTGTCATACCCAGCAGACGTTGAAGGGCTTTTCTGTCAGTGGGAGGGGGAAATTGCAATATTGCTGAAACCTTGGACTCATCAGGCTTCACTCCCTCAGCGGTGATAACATGGCCTAGGTAAGTAACCTCATTGACCATATACTGCAACTTGTCTATGTTGAATTTCACGTTTAGACTCACCGCTCTGTTCATCACTTTCTCTAGGATGACATCATGCTCTGCTTTGGTGGATGCCGCTATGATCATGTCATCAGCCACCATGAAAACACCTTCAATGTCCCCAAAGCTTTCTGAGTTCAAGCGTTGAAATACCTCGCTCGCTGACTTTATGCCAAAAGGCATGCGATGAAAACGATACCTGCCCCACAGCGTGTTGAAAGCACAGAGATCTGCTGACTCCTCATCTAGTTGAATCTGCCAATAGCCGTCCTTCTCGTCCAGGATGGTGAACAACTTTTTGCCAGCTAACTTACTCCGTATGTCCTCCAGGGTGGGAATATTGTAGTGCTGGCGGAGTATGGCCCTGTTTAGGTCTCTGGGGTCCAGGCAGACTCTCAGTGCGCCGTTTTTCTTTTCTGTGATGCAGAGACTGCTGACCCATGCAGTAGGTTTAGAGACTTTGCTTATGACACCCCTTTTCTCCAATTCATCCAGTGTCTCTCTGAGTCGGTCATGGACTGCATACGGTATCTTCCTGCAGCCGTGTATTACCGGAGGAACGGAAGGGTCAGTGTGAATATGGTGCAATCCTGGAAACTGGCCCAAACCTTGAAACACTGATGCATAGCGGGTGAGGAGCTCAGTTTTTGTGGCGGGTGATGTTGGTGTGAGAGCGTCTACTCTTCTTATGAGGTCCAACTGCACACATGCCTGTCTCCCAGTAGGGCTATATCTGACACTGTAGTCACAAAGAACATCATGTCAGTTGTTTTATTTTTAGACTGCACATGGAGTTTAACAACACCTTCTGGTTTGATGCGGGTGCCTCCATACGACACAAGCACTGTGTTTGTCTTTTGGATGTTCACAGGAACCTGAAGCTGATCAATGATTTTCATTGGAATGACGTTTGCTTCAGCGCCCGTGTCGAGCTTGAAGTTGACAACTGTGCCTGCCATACTCAGATTTGTGTGCCAGCCCGTCTCTGACGTGTTTGAGTGAACTACAGTACCGACAAACAGTGTGTCTATCCCAGATATCTCGGTATCTATGTCGAGCGCGTCCATTTTGGCTTTTGATTTGCACACAAGTGCAAAGTGGTTCTTTTTGCCACATTTTTTACACACTTCATTGTAGGCAGGGCACTGCCTTGGCATGTGAATGCGTCCGCATTTGCCACAATTTTTTGAATGTCCTCTAGTTGGCGCTGTCATTTGTTTGTGCACTGCTGGTTTGCTTGATCTCCATTTAGGCTGCTGCCCTTTTTTAGTGATGGCATGCACAAATTGTATTTCTGATGATGCTGCCATAGCTGTAACTTGTGCCCTCGTGACTTCTTTAGCTCTGCACATGTCAATGGCTTTTGAAAGGGTCAACTCAGATATAGACAGCAATCGTTCACGAAGGCCAGAGTCTGTTATGCTGAATACTATTTTGTCTCGTATCATGAGATCTTCAGTTTCTCCGAATTCGCATGTGCGTGCTTTGTTTCTTAGCTCCGTGAGGAATTTATCTATGCCTGCTTGCTCAGAGAATGTGTGGGCCCAGAACTGATGTCGTTCAAAGACGGTATTCTTTCGCGGAGCACAGTATTTTCGCAGTGCTGCGAGGACTTCTGATAATTTTTTACGTTGTGGATCCTCGTATTCGATCTCGAGCGAATTATAAATGTCTAGCGCCTCTTCTCCTATGCAATGCAGCAGTACAGCGATTTGTCTCGTCTCAGATTTATCCACTAGAGCTGAAGCAGTAAGATACAAATCAAATCTTTGTTCCCACTTACGCCAATTTTCAGCCAAGTTCCCCGTCAAGGACAAAGGTGGCGGCGGATGAAGCATTTCCATCTTGACCGTCACTTTAGCACATAGGGCTCGCTAGGATAATCCGGCCGTGCTGCTGTTCGTCACTGTTCACCCGCGCCGCGGTGATCTTCAGTCACAACTTGATGTGCGCGGTGTTATTCAGTGGGGTACATCAACTTCTGACACCATGTTGTAGTTGTCTTTGTTTTACTTTAATTAGCATTGAAACACATACACACAGGAGTTATCGTTGAGCTTATTTTACTCGTCTTCATACACCAGCGGGTGATACCAACTACACCAACTGTTAGGCCGGGAGCCAGGTCCACTACTCAGGATGTTTTTGCTACCTTTTTTTCACTATTATTTCCTATTATCTTATACCTTGGGCCATCACAAGTTGATAATGACCACCCCCAACTCGGCCCCGTTTGGTCTCAGGGGCCAAAAAACACCCTTTTTGGAAAAAGCTTTTGGCGGAATATGTAATTGTGAATATAAAGGTACTGCAGCTACATAAATAGCCGTATAACCCTAAAATTTTGCATGGTGTATCCTGACACATAGGGGAAACTAGCAGAAAAAGATTCTGGGCATTGCTGCCTTTTTTCTGTCAAATATCACCCTCAACATACCCCAAAAGACTAAAAAATGGCTGTCCGCCTGACAAATTGTCATCAAAAGTGATCATTTTCAAGCATTTTATTATATATATCACTGCCTCAAATGTATATGAAAAACTTCCCAAGTTTATAAGCTTCAATTTAAGTCCAAGATGACCATTCTATCTAGAGGATTATAGCTGGTGTAACCAAAGTTCTCCACTGTACCTCAAATCGGAGAAAACAGTATTTTCAAGCATTACCATTCCTTATGGGTTCCATAAGTCCACAAAGTCCTCGCAACACAAGGAATAAAGATGACTCTAGTGTGTAGTCTGTTATCAAAAAACCTTCAATATAGTAAACATTAGTAACCTTCTGTACAGGTAAACATTCTTTACAGCCAAATGGCGAAACTAAAATACAGCTCAAACATAAAATAGAAAACATTTATTTGGTTATTAGATCTTTTTGCTGCTTATCCATGCTGTACTTTGATGACTGGTCATGTTAGTGTGTTGTATTAGTGTAGAATATAAACTCTTAATCATCATTTTCCTCATCTTCATCTATATTTATATGGATTTCATCAGTTTTTGGAGCCAAGCACTTCGATGTGTTTCAAGGAGATTGTGAAACTGAGTGAGCTTCTTCTTCTTCGGACCTCTCCACACTGGTGCGGGTGACAGCATAGCAGCGCGAGCGGCCTTTATTCTCTCACTTTCTTTTTTTTTTTTGCTTTTGTTTTGACTTGAGCAAACAAAAGCTGTTCTCACAGCTGGTAAGGTGCGCTTGAGAGCACTCAAAGGCAAGGTGGTCGAGAACTTTGCTCAGTCTGCTCGTCACCGGGGCGGCCTTCTGTGTCTGCCCTCGCTCCCGCGCTGCAGCAGCAGCCTCCACCTAAGTGGAGCCAAGGAGCCAGTCGCAGGCAGGCAACCCCCTACCCGTCCAGGCCCTTGCCAAGCAGGGCGGTTAAGCCAAGAGCAAGCAGCCCTAGGACGGGCGACCCGGAGATGGATTGGGCCATTCACTCCACTACAGTGAGAGCAGCCGATGCCCATGTCTTGCGAGCAGAGATCCCAGTCCTACTAGGACGTGATAGAGCCAGTCCCTCCAGCCGATAGGAGGTCAGGGCACTACAGTCCCTACTTTATTGTACCCAAGAAATATGGTGGGTTCAAAATGCTCATGCAGAAACGCATTTTCGAATGCATCCATCCCCAAGATTGGTTTGCAGCGATCGACCTGAAGGGTCGACGCGTACTTTCATGTCTTGATTCTTCCTCGACACAGGCCATTTCTGCGCTTTGCATTCGAGGGTAGAGCATATCAGTAGAAGGTCCTGCCCTTCGGGCTATCCCTGTCTCCCCGTGTCTTCACAAAAGTCAGGGAGGGGACCCTTGTTTCCATGAGAGAACAGGGTGTGCACATCCTGAACTATTTCGACAACTGACTCATATTAACACACTCTCGAGATCAGTTATGCGAACACAGGGACCTCGTGCTCAGGCACCTCAGCCAGTTGCGTCTTCCGGCCAACTGGGAGAAGAGCAAACTCACCCCCAGAGGATCTCTTTTCTCGGTATGGAGTTGGATTCGATCACACAGACAGCACGCCTCACAGAGCAAACGCGCTCAGTCGGTGCTGAACTGCTTGAACACCTTCAAAGGTAGGACCCTGTGCAAAGTCAGGGAGGACGAGGAGCAGGTCCTTCTGGTGGCCCCCTATTGGCCCACCCAGACCTGGTTCCCAGAAATCATGCTCCTCGTGACAGTCCCTCCCATTCCTCTGAGGAAGGATCTTCTGACTCAGAGACAGGGCACCCTATGGCACCAGTGTCCGGACCTCTGGAAACTCAATCTCTGGTTCTAGGTGACTTACCCCCATAGGTACTTAACACCATCACTTCTGCACAGACGCCGTCCACGAGACGTGTGCTTTAAAGTGGAACCTGTTCGTCAAGTAGTTTTCTTCTCGCCGAGAGGACCCCCAAAGATGTTCAATAGGGTCCGTGCTTTCCTTTTTGCAGCAAGGGTTGGAGCGAAGGCTGTCTCTATCCACCCTCAAAGTACATGCTGCTGCCATTTTAGCTTATCACGACCACATAGATGGCAAATCAGTTGCCATCTATGGAAAGCACGAACTGGTCGTCAGGTTCCTTAGGGGGGCGAGAAGGTTAAACCCTCCTTGTCCCCCCTCCATAACCTCTTGGGACCTTTCCCTGGTGCTTCAAGTTCTTCAGGATGCTCCCTTTGAGCCTTTGAAGTCAGTAGACTTAAAGCTTCTCTCTTTGAAGATTTTGCTGCTGATTGCACTGGCCTCTATCAAGAGGGTAAAATTACTTAAGTATACTTCATAAAATGAACATGAAGACATGCACTTTTATGATGAAGAGATGCACTTTTATGATGGATTGATGCACTTTTATAACGGATAGATGCACTTTTATGATGGACAGATGCACATTTATGATGGAGAGATGCACTTTAATAATGGATAGATGCACTTTTATGATGGAGAGATGCACTTTAATAATGGATAGATGCACTTTTATGATGGAGAGATGCACTTTTATGATGGATTGATGCACTTTTATAACGGATAGATGCACATTTATGATGGAGAGATGCACTTTTATGATGGATAGATGCACTTTTATAATGGATAGATGGACTTTTATAATGGATAGATGCACTTTTATGATGGATAGATACACTTTTATGATGGATAGATGCACTTTTATGATGGATAGATGCACTTTTATGATGGATAGATGGACTTTTATGATGGAGAGATGGACTTTTATGATGGAGAGATGGACTTTTATAATGGATAGATGCACTTTTATAATGGATAGATGCACTTTTATGATGGATAGACAATAATAGATTTTTACAGCGATTGAGTCCTGCCGGTTCCATAATGAGACTGGCGCGGCCAGAGACATTTTGGGCGCTGCGGCATATTAAATATATTATAAATAGTTTTTCCACGTGAGAAATACTATGTGTGGCGAGAGGGCGTGACAAAAGACCAAAATTTGTGACTGTCACGTGACACTTGAGAGCCCTGACTGCACTGTAGCAGTTACTGTTACACTGTTTAACCTGCAAGCTAGCTAGCCTGCTAGATAGCTAGCCTGCTTAAAACACCAAGCTTACATTAGCTACTGCTACTATTCCCCACCAATTCACAAGCACAAGAGAAAAAGTATTTTGTACTTACATTTAATACCCCTGGAACTCAATGGAAGTTGATTGAAGATGGCATAGTTGGTAGTGTTGTTATAACCAGTCAACTGAACCAACAATCTTTTCACAAAACTGACAAAACCATGTCAAACTGTTGAAATCCATCAACATTCCATGCATGAGCTACTTTCTGACATTCTAACTGAAAGTGGGTGAATATCAAAATACATGATAGAAACATTTTGTTAAACCACTTACAAGTGTTATGTTTACAACACCATTGACTACACTATTGAAACAATTACTTTATATTACAACTGTACATGAATAAATAGGCCATTTGGCCCTGGACTAATAGGGTATTCTATTTGTCCATTCTATTGGCTCTATTCTATTTTGAAGACTTGTGCTGGCTGCACAAGTCTAATTTAAGGCTCTCACAAATAAATAGTATGGGTATATTATACATTTTTCTGAGTCATCAGAGTGCCTTGAGTATTGAAGTTGTTGAGTTTTGTGTCCGTGGTGTTCTTTCATGCAACAGGGATAAAAGAAAGCATACAGTTTATGCGGAAATTGTGAAAAAATGTGTGTTATTTCTGGTTTAAAGAAGTCATGTGACCTCTGTTTTTGTCAGACAGATTCAGTACTGGGCCGATACCAAGCACCATATTATAGAATATTGATAATATCCCTAGCATGAGCCTAAACCAGATATATACCAGATTTCAAACACGGAATTTATTTTAGGGGGTTAGTAACTTCATGAGCTCAAAAAAGTGATTTCGCTACCACCGCTGCACTGCTATCGTGATTTTTCTAATACTAGGGGTGTATACCTTGCCAAAAAACAATGATAGCATTTGCCCCCCCGTTGATACCCCTGGCTCATGGACTATATGTTTCAATAAGTAATAAATAATGTTTCAATAAATAAGCTAAACCCACCGGCCCTTCTCAAAATTTCGATTTAAAGGGGGGGTGAAACACTCATTTTCAGTCAATCTCATGTTAATCTTGAGTACCTATAGAGTAGTATTGCATCCTTCAAATCTCCAAAAAGTCTTTAGTTTTATTATATTCATAAAAAATAAAGATAGGCTGTACCAAGTCTTTCTGGATAAAAACGAGCGGCTGGAGGCAAGCCGTGCCGTGCCGTCAAATTACGCCCCAGCTGACGTCACACAGGCCCATACTCGAAAAAAAAACTTTCCGAAACTTGTGACAAACCGGAAGGAGCATTTTTGGCACAGAAATACTCCTTCAAATGTACAATTTAATTTTTGAAACATTGTCCATGTTTAGCATTGGAATCCAACTCTTTAACAGTGTAAAAAACTCAGTATGCATGAAATAGCATTTCACCCCCCCTTTAATAATCCGGCCCTTGAATGATGCTAATTGAATAGCCCTGACCTAGGGGCATAACATTGCTCACTTTTCATGCAATTCATTTCATATAATATAGCTCATAAGTCAAGTTTCAACTCTTGTTTAAGACATTGTTCATATGTAAAAAATATGCTTAATCCAATATAGAATGGTAATGCTTGAAATTTCTGTTTTCTCCGATTTGAGGTACAGTGGAGGACTTTGGTTATACCAGCTATAATCCTCTAGATAGAAATGTCATCTTGGACTTAAATTGAAGCTTATAAACTTGGGAAGTTTTTCATGTACATCTGAGGCAGTGATATATATAATAAAATGCTTGAAAATGATCACTTTTGATGACAATTTGTCAGGCGGACAGCCATTTTTTAATCTTTTGGGGTATGTTGAGGGTGATATTTGACAGAAAAAAGGCAGCAATGCCCAGAATCTTTTTCTGCTAGTTTCCCCTATGTGTCAGGATACACCATGCAAAATTTTAGGGTTATATGGCCATTTATGTAGCTGCAGTACCTTTATATTCACAATTACATCATTCCGCCAAAAGCTTTTTCCAAAAAGGGTGTTTTTTGGCCCCTGAGACCAAACGGGGCCGAGTTGGGGGTGGTCATTATCAACTTGTGATGGCCCAAGGTATAAGATAATAGGAAATAATAGTGAAAAAAAGGTAGCAAAAAACATCCTGAGGAGTGGACCTGGCTCCCGGCCTATGTATGGGGGTGTCCTGGTCAGAACCATTCACTGCCTATACTACACCCCCCATATTTCTGACAAACTGAGGTTCTAGGCTAATATTTATCAAATTGATGCTGTTTAAGCTCCATCCACACACATAACAGAATAAGCTTATTTTAAGCCGATACATCAACATCTCTCATCATTGGGGTGGGGGAACGGATTTCGACAGCTGAACTATTTGCCGTCGGATACTGTTCCCCCTATGTTTCCTACACTATGAGGTTCTAATGTTTATCATATTGCAGTTGATTGCTAAGCCCTATAACCTAGTGGTCAATACACTCTGCACTGGTGTTCATGGTTTTTCAGCTTTTTGCGACCCGAGTTCAACTCTTGGTTCGTCAAACTTTCTTGATACTATACTGTCCTAACATAATAAAAGGCAAAAAATATATTCTTTAAACTGATGCAAGTTAAGCTCCATCCACACACAAAAATAAAATCAGCATTTTTTAAGCCATTACATCACACCTCTCATAATGGCAGTGGGGGAACGGATTCCGACAGCTGTTAATTTGCCGTCGGATTCTGTTCCCCCCATATTTCTGACACACTGAGGTATTAGGCTAATATTTATCAAATTGATGCTGTTTAAGATCCATCCACACACAGAATAGAATAAGCATATTCTAAGCCAATACATCAACATCTCTCATCATTGGGGTGGGGGAACGGATTTCGACAGCTGAATTATTTGCCGTCGGATTCTGTTCCCCCTATGTTTCTTACTCAATGAGGTTCTAATATTTATCACATTGCAGCAAGCTGCTAAACCCAGTAGCCTAGTGGTCAGTGCACTCAGCAGTGGTATTCATGGTTTTTCAGCTTATTGCGACCCAAGTTCAAGTCCCGGATCGTCAAACTTTCTTGATACTATACTGTCCTATCATGATAAGAGGCAAAAAAATATATTCTTTAAACTGATGCAAGTTAAGCTCCATCCACACACAAAAATAAAATTAGCATTTTTTAAGCCATTACATCAACACCTCTCATAATGGAAGTGGGGGAACGCATTCCGACAGCTGTTTTTTGGCCGTCAGATTCTGTTCCCCCCATATTTCTGACAAACTGAGGTTCTAGGCTAATATTTATCAAATTGATGCTGTTTAAGCTCCATCCACACAGAGAATAGAATAAGCATATTTTAAGCCAATACATCAACATCTCTCATCATTGGGGTGGGGGAACGGATTTCGACAGCTGAACTATTTGCCGTCGGATTCTGTTCCCCCTATGTTTCTTACACAATGAGGTTCTAATATTTATCATAATAAAAGGCAAAAAATATATTCTTTAAACTGATGAATGTTAAGCTCCATTCACACACAAAAATAAAATCAGCATTTTTTAAGCCATTACACCACACCTCTCATAATGGGAGTGGGGGAACGGATTCCGACAGCTGGGTTTTTTTGCCGTCGGATTCTGTTCCCCCCATATTTCTGACACACTGAGGTTCTAGGCTAATATTTATCAAATAAAAGGCAAAAAAACATATTCTTTAAACTTATGCAAGTTAAGCTCCATCCACACACAAAAATAAAATCAGCATTTTTTAAGCCATTACATCAACATCTCTCATCATTGGGGTGGGGGAACGGATTTCGACAGCTGAACTATTTGCCGTCGGATTCTGTTCCCCCTATGTTTCTTACACAATGAGGTTCTAATATTTATCACATTGCAGTTAACTGTTAAACCCAATAGCCTAGTGATCAGTACACTCTACACTGACGTTCATGGTTTTTCAGCTTATTGCGACCCGAGTTCAAGTCCTGGTTCGTCAAACTTTCTTAAAACTATACTGTCCTATCATAATAAAAGGCAAAAAATATATTCTTTAAACTGATGAATGTTAAGCTCCATCCACACACAAAAATAAAATCAGCATTTTTTAAGCCATTACACCACACCTCTCATAATGGGAGTGGGGGAACGGATTCCGACAGCTGTTTTTTTTGCCGTCGGATTCTGTTCCCCCCATATTTCTGACACACTGAGGTTCTAGGCTAATATTTATCAAATAAAAGGCAAAAAAACATATTCTTTAAACTGATGCAAGTTAAGCTCCATCCACACACAAAAATAAAATCAGCATTTTTTAAGCCATTACATCAACACCTCTCACAATGGGAGTGGGGGAACGGATTCCGACAGCTGTTTTTTTGCCGTCGGATTGTGTTCCCCTCATATGTCTGACAAACTGAGGTTCTAGGCTAATATTTCTCAAATTGATGCTGTTTAAGCTCCATCCACACAGAGAATAGAATAAGCATATTTTAAGCCGATACATTAACATCTCTCATCATTGGGGTGGGGGAACGGATTTCGACAGCTGAACTATTTGCCGTCGGATTCTGTTCCCCCTATGTTTCCTACACTATGAGGTTCTAATGTTTATCACATTGCAGTTGATTGCTAAGCCCTATAACCTAGTGGTCAATACACTCTGCACTGGTGTTCATGGTTTTTCAGCTTATTGCGACCCGGGTTCAATTCCCGGTTCGTCAAACTTTCTTGATACTATACTGTCCTATCATAATAAAAGGCAAAAAATATATTCTTTAAACTGATGCAAGTTAAGCTCCATCCACACACAAAAATAAAATCAGCATTTTTTAAGCCATTACATCACACCTCTCATAATGGCAGTGGGGGAACGGATTCCGACAGCTGTTATTTTGCCGTCGGATTCTGTTCCCCCCATATTTCTGACACACTGAGGTATTAGGCTAATATTTATCAAATTGATGCTGTTTAAGATCCATCCACACACAGAATAGAATAAGCATATTCTAAGCCAATACATCAACATCTCTCATCAGTGGGGTGGGGGAACGGATTTCGACAGCTGAATTATTTGCCGTCGGATTCTGTTCCCCCTATGTTTCTTACTCAATGAGGTTCTAATATTTATCACATTGCAACAAGCTGCTAAACCCAGTAGCCTAGTGGTCAGTGCACTCAGCAGTGGTATTCATGGTTTTTCAGCTTATTGCGACTTGAGTTCAAGTCCCGGATCGTCAAACTTTCTTGATATTATACTGTCCTATCATGATAAGAGGCAAAAAAATATATTCTTTAAACTGATGCAAGTTAAGCTCCATCCACACACAAAAATAAAATCAGCATTTTTTAAGCCATTACATCAACACCTCTCATAATGGGAGTGGGGGAACGCATTCCGACAGCTGTTTTTTGGCCGTCAGATTCTGTTCCCCCCATATTTCTGACAAACTGAGGTTCTAGGCTAATATTTCTCAAATTGATGCTGTTTAAGCTCCATCCACACAGAGAATAGAATAAGCATATTTTAAGCCGATACATCAACATCTCTCATCATTGGGGTGGGGGAACGGATTTCGACAGCTGAACTATTTGCCGTCGGATTCTGTTCCCCCTATGTTTCCTACACTATGAGGTTCTAATGTTTATCACATTGCAGTTGATTGCTAAGCCCTATAACCTAGTGGTCAATACACTCTGCACTGGTGTTCATGGTTTTTCAGCTTATTGCGACCCGAGTTCAATTCTTGGTTCGTCAAACTTTCTTGATACTATACTGTCCTATCATAATAAAAGGCAAAAAATATATTCTTTAAACTGATGCAAGTTAAGCTCCATCCACACACAAAAATAAAATCAGCATTTTTTAAGCCATTACATCACACCTCTCATAATGGCAGTGGGGGAACGGATTCCGACAGCTGTTATTTTGCCGTCGGATTCTGTTCCCCCCATATTTCTGACACACTGAGGTTCTAGGCTAATATTTATCAAATTGATGCTGTTTAAGATCCATCCACACACAGAATAGAATAAGCATATTCTAAGCCAATACATCAACATCTCTCATCATTGGGGTGGGGGAACAGATTTCGACAGCTGAACTATTTGCCGTCGGATTCTGTTCCCCCTATGTTTCTTACGCAATGAGGTTCTAATATTTATCACATTGCAGCTAACTGCTAAAACCAATAGCCTAGTGGTCAGTAGACTCTGCATTGACATTCATTGTTTTTCAGATTATTGCGACCCGAGTTCAATTCCCGGTTCGTCAAACTTTCTTGATACTATACTGTCCTATCATAATAAAATGCAAAAAAATATATTCTTTAAACTGATGAAAGTTAAGCTCCATCCACACACAAAAATATAATCAGCATTTTTAAGCCATTACGTCACACCTCTCATAATGGGAGTGGGGGAACGGATTCCGACAGCTGTTTTTTGCCGTCGGATTCTGTTCCCCCCATATTTCTGACACACTGAGGTTCTAGGCTAATATTTATCAAATAAAAGGCAAAAAAACATATTCTTTAAACTGATGCAAGTTAAGCTCCATCCACACACAAAAATAAAATCAGCATTTTTTAAGCCATTACATCAACACCTCTCATAATGGGAGTGGGGGAACGGATTCCGACAGCTGTTTTTTTGCCGTCAGATTCTGTTCCCCCCATATTTCTGACAAACTGAGGTTCAAGGCTAATATTTATCAAATAGATGCTGTTTAAGCTCCATCCACACAGAGAATAGAATAAGCATATTTTAAGCCAATACATCAACATCTCTCATCATTGGGGTGGGGGAACGGACTTCGACAGCTGAACTATTTGCCGTCGGATTCTGTTCCCCCTATGTTTCTTACACAATGAGGTTCTAATATTTATCACATTGCAGTTAACTGTTAAACCCAATAGCCTAGTGGTCAGTACACTCTACACTGACGTTCATGGTTTTTCAGCTTATTGCGACCCGAGTTCTATTCCCGGTTCGGCAAACTTTCTTGATACTATACTGTCCTATCATAATAAAAGGCAAAAAATATATTCTTTAAACTGATGCAAGTTAAGCTCCATCCACACACAAAAATAAAATCAGCATCTTTTAAGCCATTACATCACACCTCTCATAATGGCAGTGGGGGAACGGATTCCGACAGCTGTTTTTTTGCTGTCGGATTCTGTTCCCCTCATATGTCTGACACACTGAGGTTCTAGGCTAATATTTCTCAAATTGATGCTGTTTAAGCTCCATCCACACAGAGAATAGAATAAGCATATTTTAAGCCGATACATCAACATCTCTCATCATTGGGGTGGGGGAACGGATTTCGACAGCTGAACTATTTGCTGTCGGATTCTGTTCCCCCTATGTTTCTTACACAATGAGGTTATAATATTTATCACATTCCAAATAACTGTTAATCCCAATAGCCTAGTGGTCAGTACACTCTACGTTGACGTTCATGATTTTTCAGCTTATTGCGACCCAAGTTCAAGTCCCGGTTCGTCATACTTTCTTGATACTATACTGTCCTATCATAATAAAAGGCAAAAAAATATATTCTTTAAACTGATGCAAGTTAAGCTCCATCCACACACAAAAATAAAATCAACATTTTTTAAGCCATTACACCACACCTCTCATAATGGGAGTGGGGGAACGGATTCCGACAGCTGTTTTTTTTGCCGTCGGATTCTGTTCCCCCCATATTTCTGACAAACTGAGGTTCTAGGCTAATATTTATCAATTTGATGCTGTTTAAGCTCCATCCACACAGAGAATAGAATAAGCATATTTTAAGCCAATACATCAACATCTCTCATCATTGGGGTGGGGGAACGGACTTCGACAGCTGAACTATTTGCCGTCGGATTCTGTTCCCCCTATGTTTCTTACACAATGAGGTTCTAATATTTATCACATTGCAGTTAACTGTTAAACCCAATAGCCTAGTGGTCAGTACACTCTACACTGACGTTCATGGTTTTTCAGCTTATTGCGACCCGAGTTCAAGTCCCGGTTCGTCATACTTTCTTGATACTATACTGTCCTATCATAATAAAAGGCAAAAAAATATATTCTTTAAACTGATGCAAGTTAAGCTCCATCCACACACAAAAATAAAATCAACATTTTTTAAGCCATTACACCACACCTCTCATAATGGGAGTGGGGGAACGCATTCCGACAGCTGTTTTTTTTGCCGTCGGATTCTGTTCCCCCCATATTTCTGACAAACTGAGGTTCTAGGCTAATATTTATCAATTTGATGCTATTTAAGCTCCATCCACACAGAGGATAGAATAAGCATATTTTAAGCCAATACATCAACATCTCTGCACCATTGGGGTGGGGGAACGGACTTCGACAGCTGAACTATTTGCCGTCGGATTCTGTTCCCCCTATGTTTCTTACACAATGAGGTTCTAATATTTATCACATTGCAGTTAACTGTTAAACCCAATAGCCTAGTGGTCAGTACACTCTACACTGACATTCATGGTTTTTCAGCTTATTGCGACCCGAGTTCTATTCCCGGTTCGTCAAACTTTCTTGATACTATACTGTCCTATCATAATAAAAGGCAAAAAATATATTCTTTAAACTGATGCAAGTTAAGCTCCATCCACACACAAAAATAAAATCAGCATCTTTTAAGCCATTACATCACACCTCTCATAATGGGAGTGGGGGAACGGATTCCGACAGCTGTTTTTTTTTTTTATAGGATTCTGTTCCCCCTATATTTCTGACAAACTGAGGTTCTAGGCTAATACTGATCAAATTGATGCTGTTTAAGCTCCATCCACACACATAACAGAATAAGCATATTTTAAGCCGATACATCAACATCTCTCATCATTGGGGTGGGGGAACGGATTTCGACAGCTGAACTATTTGCCGTCGGATTCTGTTCCCCCTATGTTTCCTACACTATGACGTTCTAATGTTTATCACATTGCAGTTGATTGCTAAGCCCTATAACCTAGTGGTCAATACACTCTGCACTGGTGTTCATGGTTTTTCAGCTTTTTGCGACCCGAGTTCAATTCCCGGTTCGTCAAACTTTCTTGATACTATACTGTCCTATCATAATAAAAGGCAAAAAATATATTCTTTAAACTGATGCAAGTTAAAGGAGCTGTATGTAAGAAATCTATTTCAATTAATCATAAAATGGCCCTGATGTGTCACTAGACATTAAGAAATCATGTTCATTTCAAATACTTATATCACTGACAACAGTAGTATGGCTAGGATATTGTCATTTAAAAAGTGGACTTGCAGCCCTCAACTGATGTTGATGTTGTCATTTTGTGTTTTGGCCTGACGCGCCTCCCTCCACCTATCTACCAATCACGAAGTCAGTAGTGTTTCGGGATCCGGGTTGCCAGCTTTGCTCTAACCTACCCTAACTCTAGTCGGATAAAAATGTCTAACGTTACTAAATCAAAAAGACCTCGTTATAATTCAGAAATTCGTCGTGACAAAGTCCGAAATAAAACCAGAATTTGTATTGGAGATGCTTTTGAAAGATGGAGACGGCTGAAAACGGAGAAGAATTTGAACACAGACACCAACGTTGCTAATTTTCTCCTGGACAGGTAAGATTCATCTATGCTTGGCTAACTTGTACTTGTTGTCAATGGACATTTCATATATTCATGACAGTCGAACAAAGTTATGCATGTTCGTGCAAAGTAACGTAACATTAGCTCACATGGACATATGCTGACATTAGCAATGCATTATAGGAGCCCGTTTCTCTGTCATTATGCTGAGACGCTGAGGAAAACAACATTAGCACGCCCATTATGGCAATTTGAAACGTAATTGAGACAGAAGCCTAACTTTACCTAAAAAAAAATGATTCGTCATTCGTTCTTCACGTACTGTATATCGTGGACTAGTTACACATGCTGCAAGTTGACCTGTATGACCATTGAAGCAGCCTACGTTTCTGCTGAATCCTGCAGCTTATCTGGCAACCTCGAGTCAGGGGGTAGGGGGAGGGGATACACCGCTCTACAGTATTTTTAAAGTGATTGCAGTACCAGTTTTGGCCACAATCCTACATACGGTTCCTTTAAGCTCCATCCACACACAAAAATAAAATCAACATTTTTTAAGCCATTACACCACACCTCTCATAATGGGAGTGGGGGAACGGATTCCGATAGCTGTTTTTTTTGTCGTCGGATTCTGTTCCCCCCATATTTCTGACAAACTGAGGTTCTAGGCTAATATTTATCAATTTGATGCTGTTTAAGCTCCATCCACACAGAGAATAGAATAAGCATATTTTAAGCCAATACATCAACATCTCTCATCATTGGGGTGGGGGAACGGATTTCGACAGCTGAACTATTTGCCGTCGGATTCTGTTCCCCCTATGTTTCTTACACAATGAGGTTATAATATTTATCACATTGCAGTTAACTGTTAAACCCAATAGCCTAGTGGTCAGTACACTCTATGTTGACGTTCATGATTTTTCAGCTTATTGCGACCCGAGTTCAAGTCCCGGTTCGTCATACTTTCTTGATACTATACTGTCCTATCATAATAAAAGGCAAAAAAATATATTCTTTAAACTGATGCAAGTTAAGCTCCATCCACACCAGTGATGCGCGGGTCAATGTATAAACAACCCGCACCCGACCGACGTTTTCAACTAACCCGCCCGCAACTCGGACCGCAAAAAGAAAAGTAGAAAATATTGTACCCGACCCGCTTCCTGACCCGCATTTTTGGACAGAGCGCAGAGCGGCATTTTTAAAAGGACGGAGCGTCGCCCTATTTCCCGCTCCAATTTCGCTCCGCGCACACCACGATTCTGAAGCATGCTCAGTCAAGCCTGACTCAGTCTTACTGTTGATGACTGCAAGATGGATTCTATTTTAAGTCAAAACTCGGCTCAATAATGGAGATCAAAAAGTAGGCTACTTCAAAAAGGAAAATAAGAAGTCACAGGTGTAGGCTACTATAATATAAAACTAACTATAATGTGGTAGAAGAAAACGAATGTGGAGACATCATTCCAGTCAGTAAAGATTAATTTTGGAATCTAAAAAGACACATCTCTCGTAAACATGCAGTGTGATGTGAACACGCTGGGAAGAAAGCAAAAGGTTAGCAAATTGAATATGGTAACCTGTAACAAAGTAAATTAAATATAGCGTAATATTCAAACAATTGATACAAGCCCATTTAAATTTTAATCCTGCGCGCTGCGCAAAAGTTCAGTTATAAGAATGTTGGCCTAATAGTTAGGCTAATTTAGCCTACTTTTAAAACGTTAATGTATATTTTTTCATATAAATAAATTATATATATTTATATAAATTTTATTTATATTATTAGGCCCATTTATTCGTTTTATTTTACAGCAGTTTGTGTGTACAATGGATACGCCCATTTAAATTTTAATCGTGCGCGTTGCGCAAAAGTTCACTTATCAAAATTCTGGCCTAATAGTAGGCTAAATTTACTTTTAAAATTTGTATGTAGGCTATATTTTTGTTTATATAATTGTTATTTATATTATTAGGCCCATTTATTCATTTAATTTTACAGGACTTTGTGTACGTAGGCTATATTCCTTCTTACATAGGTCTAATTTGTAATTTGAAATAAAACATTTCTATTTGAAAAATGTTGTTGTTGCTCATTAGTTCTTTAGGAGGTAAGGCTGTGGTCTAAGCTAAAAGTTATATACATGTAGATTTTTATTTTTTTTTTTTCGTTTTTTGGAGCGAGCGGGGGCGATTTGAGTGGAGCGCGGAGCAAACTGCGTTGAGCGCTGAGCGATGATGAGCGGAGCGGCCTGATGTAGCTTTGAGCGGGGGAGCGAACATTTCCGTGAGCGATGATGAGCGGAGATTCTCACCGCTCCACTCCGCTCATATGCTCTCTTGTATAAATTACAAAGGTTTAATTGGCATCTTTATTACAAACGACCCGACCGACCGCGACCCGAATATCATTAAAAATATTTTTGGATGACTCGTAACCGCGGGTAACCGCGGGTGACCGCAGGCACTCGCTCATTTCGGATCAACCCGCGCATCACTGATCCACACACAAAAATAAAATCAACATTTTTTAAGCCATTACACCACACCTCTCATAATGGGAGTGGGGGAACGGATTCCGACAGCTGTTTTTTTTTACGTCGGATTCTGTTCCCCCCATATTTCTGACAAACTGAGGTTCTAGGCTAATATTTATCAATTTGATGCTGTTTAAGCTCCATCCACACAGAGAATAGAATAAGCATATTTTAAGCCAATACATCAACATCTCTCATCATTGGGGTGGGGGAACGGACTTCGACAGCTGAACTATTTGCCGTCGGATTCTGTTCCCCCTATGTTTCTTACACAATGAGGTTCTAATATTTATCACATTGCAGTTAACTGTTAAACCCAATAGCCTAGTGGTCAGTACACTCTACACTGACGTTCATGGTTTTTCAGCTTATTGCGACCCGAGTTCAAGTCCCGGTTCGTCATACTTTCTTGATACTATACTGTCCTATCATAATAAAAGGCAAAAAAATATATTCTTTAAACTGATGCAAGTTAAGCTCCATCCACACACAAAAATAAAATCAACATTTTTTAAGCCATTACACCACACCTCTCATAATGGGAGTGGGGGAACGGATTCCGACAGCTGTTTTTTTTGACGTCGGATTCTGTTCCCCCCATATTTCTGACAAACTGAGGTTCTAGGCTAATATTTATCAATTTGATGCTGTTTAAGCTCCATCCACACAGAGAATAGAATAAGCATATTTTAAGCCAATACATCAACATCTCTCATCATTGGGGTGGGGGAACGGACTTCGACAGCTGAACTATTTGCCGTCGGATTCTGTTCCCCCTATGTTTCTTACACAATGAGGTTCTAATATTTATCACATTGCAGTTAACTGTTAAACCCAATAGCCTAGTGGTCAGTACACTCTACACTGACGTTCATGGTTTTTCAGCTTATTGCGACCCGAGTTCAAGTCCCGGTTCGTCATACTTTCTTGATACTATACTGTCCTATCATAATAAAAGGCAAAAAAATATATTCTTTAAACTGATGCAAGTTAAGCTCCATCCACACACAAAAATAAAATCAACATTTTTTAAGCCATTACACCACACCTCTCATAATGGGAGTGGGGGAACGGATTCCGACAGCTGTTTTTTTTGACGTCGGATTCTGTTCCCCCCATATTTCTGACAAACTGAGGTTCTAGGCTAATATTTATCAATTTGATGCTGTTTAAGCTCCATCCACACAGAGAATAGAATAAGCATATTTTAAGCCAATACATCAACATCTCTCATCATTGGGGTGGGGGAACGGACTTCGACAGCTGAACTATTTGCCGTCGGATTCTGTTCCCCCTATGTTTCTTACACAATGAGGTTCTAATATTTATCACATTGCAGTTAACTGTTAAACCCAATAGCCTAATGGTCAGTACACTCTACACTGACGTTCATGGTTTTTCAGCTTATTGCGACCCGA
Source organism: Squalius cephalus (assembly GCF_949319135.1). Lineage (NCBI taxonomy): Eukaryota > Metazoa > Chordata > Actinopteri > Cypriniformes > Leuciscidae > Squalius > Squalius cephalus. Next base: position 5,586,803 of record NC_137133.1, on the reverse strand, counting down.
GTTCAAGTCCCGGTTCGTCATACTTTCTTGATACTATACTGTCCTATCATAATAAAAGGCAAAAAAATATATTCTTTAAACTGATGCAAGTTAAGCTCCATCCACACACAAAAATAAAATCAACATTTTTTAAGCCATTACACCACACCTCTCATAATGGGAGTGGGGGAACGGATTCCGACAGCTGTTTTTTTTTACGTCGGATTCTGTTCCCCCCCATATTTCTGACAAACTGAGGTTCTAGGCTAATATTTATCAATTTGATGCTGTTTAAGCTCCATCCACACAGAGAATAGAATAAGCATATTTTAAGCCAATACATCAACATCTCTCATCATTGGGGTGGGGGAACGGACTTCGACAGCTGAACTATTTGCCGTCGGATTCTGTTCCCCCTATGTTTCTTACACAATGAGGTTCTAATATTTATCACATTGCAGTTAACTGTTAAACCCAATAGCCTAGTGGTCAGTACACTCTACACTGACATTCATGGTTTTTCAGCTTATTGCGACCCGAGTTCAAGTCCCGGTTCGTCATACTTTCTTGATACTATACTGTCCTATCATAATAAAAGGCAAAAAAATATATTCTTTAAACTGATGCAAGTTAAGCTCCATCCACACACAAAAATAAAATCAACATTTTTTAAGCCATTACACCACACCTCTCATAATGGGAGTGGGGGAACGGATTCCGACAGCTGTTTTTTTTTTACGTCGGATTCTGTTCCCCCCATATTTCTGACAAACTGAGGTTCTAGGCTAATATTTATCAATTTGATGCTGTTTAAGCTCCATCCACACAGAGAATAGAATAAGCATATTTTAAGCCAATACATCAACATCTCTCATCATTGGGGTGGGGGAACGGACTTCGACAGCTGAACTATTTGCCGTCGGATTCTGTTCCCCCTATGTTTCTTACACAATGAGGTTCTAATATTTATCACATTGCAGTTAACTGTTAAACCCAATAGCCTAGTGGTCAGTACACTCTACACTGACGTTCATGGTTTTTCAGCTTATTGCGACCCGAGTTCAAGTCCCGGTTCGTCATACTTTCTTGATACTATACTGTCCTATCATAATAAAAGGCAAAAAAATATATTCTTTAAACTGATGCAAGTTAAGCTCCATCCACACACAAAAATAAAATCAACATTTTTTAAGCCATTACACCACACCTCTCATAATGGGAGTGGGGGAACGGATTCCGACAGCTGTTTTTTTTGCCGTCGGATTCTGTTCCCCCCATATTTCTGACAAACTGAGGTTCTAGGCTAATATTTATCAATTTGATGCTGTTTAAGCTCCATCCACACAGAGAATAGAATAAGCATATTTTAAGCCAATACATCAACATCTCTCATCATTGGGGTGGGGGAACGGACTTCGACAGCTGAACTATTTGCCGTCGGATTCTGTTCCCCCTATGTTTCTTACACAATGAGGTTCTAATATTTATCACATTGCAGTTAACTGTTAAACCCAATAGCCTAGTGGTCAGTACACTCTACACTGACGTTCATGGTTTTTCAGCTTATTGCGACCCGAGTTCAAGTCCCGGTTCGTCATACTTTCTTGATACTATACTGTCCTATCATAATAAAAGGCAAAAAAATATATTCTTTAAACTGATGCAAGTTAAGCTCCATCCACACACAAAAATAAAATCAACATTTTTTAAGCCATTACACCACACCTCTCATAATGGGAGTGGGGGAACGGATTCCGACAGCTGTTTTTTTTGACGTCGGATTCTGTTCCCCCCATATTTCTGACAAACTGAGGTTCTAGGCTAATATTTATCAATTTGATGCTGTTTAAGCTCCATCCACACAGAGAATAGAATAAGCATATTTTAAGCCAATACATCAACATCTCTCATCATTGGGGTGGGGGAACGGACTTCGACAGCTGAACTATTTGCCGTCGGATTCTGTTCCCCCTATGTTTCTTACACAATGAGGTTCTAATATTTATCACATTGCAGTTAACTGTTAAACCCAATAGCCTAATGGTCAGTACACTCTACACTGACGTTCATGGTTTTTCAGCTTATTGCGACCCGAGTTCAAGTCCCGGTTCGTCATACTTTCTTGATACTATACTGTCCTATCATAATAAAAGGCAAAAAAATATATTCTTTAAACTGATGCAAGTTAAGCTCCATCCACACACAAAAATAAAATCAACATTTTTTAAGCCATTACACCACACCTCTCATAATGGGAGTGGGGGAACGGATTCCGACAGCTGTTTTTTTTTACGTCGGATTCTGTTCCCCCCCATATTTCTGACAAACTGAGGTTCTAGGCTAATATTTATCAATTTGATGCTGTTTAAGCTCCATCCACACAGAGAATAGAATAAGCATATTTTAAGCCAATACATCAACATCTCTCATCATTGGGGTGGGGGAACGGACTTCGACAGCTGAACTATTTGCCGTCGGATTCTGTTCCCCCTATGTTTCTTACACAATGAGGTTCTAATATTTATCACATTGCAGTTAACTGTTAAACCCAATAGCCTAGTGGTCAGTACACTCTACACTGACGTTCATGGTTTTTCAGCTTATTGCGACCCGAGTTCAAGTCCCGGTTCGTCATACTTTCTTGATACTATACTGTCCTATCATAATAAAAGGCAAAAAAATATATTCTTTAAACTGATGCAAGTTAAGCTCCATCCACACACAAAAATAAAATCAACATTTTTTAAGCCATTACACCACACCTCTCATAATGGGAGTGGGGGAACGGATTCCGACAGCTGTTTTTTTTGCCGTCGGATTCTGTTCCCCCCATATTTCTGACAAACTGAGGTTCTAGGCTAATATTTATCAATTTGATGCTGTTTAAGCTCCATCCACACAGAGAATAGAATAAGCATATTTTAAGCCAATACATCAACATCTCTCATCATTGGGGTGGGGGAACGGACTTCGACAGCTGAACTATTTGCCGTCGGATTCTGTTCCCCCTATGTTTCTTACACAATGAGGTTCTAATATTTATCACATTGCAGTTAACTGTTAAACCCAATAGCCTAGTGGTCAGTACACTCTACACTGACGTTCATGGTTTTTCAGCTTATTGCGACCCGAGTTCAAGTCCCGGTTCGTCATACTTTCTTGATACTATACTGTCCTATCATAATAAAAGGCAAAAAAATATATTCTTTAAACTGATGCAAGTTAAGCTCCATCCACACACAAAAATAAAATCAACATTTTTTAAGCCATTACACCACACCTCTCATAATGGGAGTGGGGGAACGGATTCCGACAGCTGTTTTTTTTTTTTTAATAGGATTCTGTTCCCCCCATATTTCTGACAAACTGAGGTTCTAGGCTAATATTTATCAATTTGATGCTGTTTAAGCTCCATCCACACAGAGAATAGAATAAGCATATTTTAAGCCAATACATCAACATCTCTCATCATTGGGGTGGGGGAACGGACTTCGACAGCTGAACTATTTGCCGTCGGATTCTGTTCCCCCTATGTTTCTTACACAATGAGGTTCTAATATTTATCACATTGCAGTTAACTGTTAAACCCAATAGCCTAGTGGTCAGTACACTCTACACTGACGTTCATGGTTTTTCAGCTTATTGCGACCCGAGTTCAAGTCCCGGTTCGTCATACTTTCTTGATACTATACTGTCCTATCATAATAAAAGGCAAAAAAATATATTCTTTAAACTGATGCAAGTTAAGCTCCATCCACACACAAAAATAAAATCAGCATTTTTTAAGCCATTACATCACACCTCTTATAATGGCAGTGGGGGAACGGATTCCGACAGCTGTTTTTTTTGCCGTCGGATTCTGTTCCCCTCATATGTCTGACACACTGAGGTTCTAGGCTAATATTTCTCAAATTTATGCTGTTTAAGCTCCATCCACACAGAGAATAGAATAAGCATATTTTAAGCCGATACATCAACATCTCTCATCATTGGGGTGGGGGAACGGATTTCGACAGCTGAACTATTTGCTGTCGGATTCTGTTCCCCCTATGTTTCTTACACAATGAGGTTATAATATTTATCACATTCCAAATAACTGTTAATCCCAATAGCCTAGTGGTCAGTACACTCTACGTTGACGTTCATGATTTTTCAGCTTATTGCGACCCAAGTTCAAGTCCCGGTTCGTCATACTTTCTTGATACTATACTGTCCTATCATAATAAAAGGCAAAAAATATATTCTTTAAACTGATGCAAGTTAAGCTCCATCCACACACAAAAATAAAATCAGCATTTTTTAAGCCATTACATCACACCTCTCATAATGGCAGTGGGGGAACGGATTCCGACAGCTGTTTTTTTGCCGTCGGATTCTGTTCCCCCCATATTTCTGACACACTGAGGTTCTAGGCTAATATTTATCAAATTGATGCTGTTTAAGATCCATCCACACACAGAATAGAATAAGCATATTCTAAGCCAATACATCAACATCTCTCATCAGTGGGGTGGGGGAACGGATTTCGACAGCTGAATTATTTGCCGTCAGATTCTGTTCCCCCTATGTTTCTTACTCAATGAGGTTCTAATATTTATCACATTGCAACAAGCTGCTAAACCCAGTAGCCTAGTGGTCAGTGCACTCAGCAGTGGTATTCATGGTTTTTCAGCTTATTGCGACCCGAGTTCAAGTCCCGGATCGTCAAACTTTCTTGATATTATACTGTCCTATCATGATAAGAGGCAAAAAGATATATTCTTTAAACTGATGCAAGTTAAGCTCCATCCACACACAAAAATAAAATCAGCATTTTTTAAGCCATTACATCAACACCTCTCATAATGGGAGTGGGGGAACGCATTCCGACAGCTGTTTTTTGGCCGTCAGATTCTGTTCCCCCCATATTTCTGACAAACTGAGGTTCTAGGCTAATATTTCTCAAATTGATGCTGTTTAAGCTCCATCCACACAGAGAATAGAATAAGCATATTTTAAGCCGATACATCAACATCTCTCATCATTGGGGTGGGGGAACGGATTCCGACAGCTGTTTTTTTGCCGTCGGATTCTGTTCCCCCTATGTTTCCTACACTATGAGGTTCTAATGTTTATCACATTGCAGTTGATGGCTAAGCCCTATAACCTAGTGGTCAATACACTCTGCACTGGTGTTCATGGTTTTTCAGCTTATTGCGACCCGAGTTCAATTCTTGGTTCGTCATACTTTCTTGATACTATACTGTCCTATCATAATAAAAGGCAAAAAAATATATTCTTTAAACTGATGCAAGTTAAGCTCCATCCACACACAAAAATAAAATCAACATTTTTTAAGCCATTACACCACACCTCTCATAATGGGAGTGGGGGAACGGATTCCGACAGCTGTTTTTTTTTACGTCGGATTCTGTTCCCCCCATATTTCTGACAAACTGAGGTTCTAGGCTAATATTTATCAATTTGATGCTGTTTAAGCTCCATCCACACAGAGAATAGAATAAGCATATTTTAAGCCAATACATCAACATCTCTCATCATTGGGGTGGGGGAACGGACTTCGACAGCTGAACTATTTGCCGTCGGATTCTGTTCCCCCTATGTTTCTTACACAATGAGGTTCTAATATTTATCACATTGCAGTTAACTGTTAAACCCAATAGCCTAGTGGTCAGTACACTCTACACTGACGTTCATGGTTTTTCAGCTTATTGCGACCCGAGTTCAATTCCCGGTTCGTCAAACTTTCTTGATACTATACTGTCCTATCATAATAAAAGGCAAAAAATATATTCTTTAAACTGATGCAAGTTAAGCTCCATCCACACACAAAAATAAAATCAGCATTTTTTAAGCCATTACATCACACCTCTTATAATGGCAGTGGGGGAACGGATTCCAACAGCTGTTTTTTTGCCGTCGGATTCTGTTCCCCTCATATGTCTGACACACTGAGGTTCTAGGCTAATATTTCTCAAATTTATGCTGTTTAAGCTCCATCCACACAGAGAATAGAATAAGCATATTTTAAGCCGATACATCAACATCTCTCATCATTGGGGTGGGGGAACGGATTTCGACAGCTGAACTATTTGCTGTCGGATTCTGTTCCCCCTATGTTTCTTACACAATGAGGTTATAATATTTATCACATTCCAAATAGCTGTTAATCCCAATAGCCTAGTGGTCAGTACACTCTACGTTGACGTTCATGATTTTTCAGCTTATTACGACCCAAGTTCAAGTCCCGGTTCGTCATACTTTCTTGATACTATACTGTCCTATCATAATAAAAGGCAAAAAATATATTCTTTAAACTGATGCAAGTTAAGCTCCATCCACACACAAAAATAAAATCAGCATTTTTTAAGCCATTACATCACACCTCTCATAATGGCAGTGGGGGAACGGATTCCGACAGCTGTTTTTTTGCCGTCGGATTCTGTTCCCCCCATATTTCTGACACACTGAGGTTCTAGGCTAATATTTATCAAATTGATGCTGTTTAAGATCCATCCACACACAGAATAGAATAAGCATATTCTAAGCCAATACATCAACATCTCTCATCAGTGGGGTGGGGGAACGGATTTCGACAGCTGAATTATTTGCCGTCAGATTCTGTTCCCCCTATGTTTCTTACTCAATGAGGTTCTAATATTTATCACATTGCAACAAGCTGCTAAACCCAGTAGCCTAGTGGTCAGTGCACTCAGCAGTGGTATTCATGGTTTTTCAGCTTATTGCGACCCGAGTTCAAGTCCCGGATCGTCAAACTTTCTTGATATTATACTGTCCTATCATGATAAGAGGCAAAAAGATATATTCTTTAAACTGATGCAAGTTAAGCTCCATCCACACACAAAAATAAAATCAGCATTTTTTAAGCCATTACATCAACACCTCTCATAATGGGAGTGGGGGAACGCATTCCGACAGCTGTTTTTTGGCCGTCAGATTCTGTTCCCCCCATATTTCTGACAAACTGAGGTTCTAGGCTAATATTTCTCAAATTGATGCTGTTTAAGCTCCATCCACACAGAGAATAGAATAAGCATATTTTAAGCCGATACATCAACATCTCTCATCATTGGGGTGGGGGAACGGATTCCGACAGCTGTTTTTTTGCCGTCGGATTCTGTTCCCCCTATGTTTCCTACACTATGAGGTTCTAATGTTTATCACATTGCAGTTGATGGCTAAGCCCTATAACCTAGTGGTCAATACACTCTGCACTGCTGTTCATGGTTTTTCAGCTTATTGCGACCCGAGTTCAATTCTTGGTTCGTCATACTTTCTTGATACTATACTGTCCTATCATAATAAAAGGCAAAAAAATATATTCTTTAAACTGATGCAAGTTAAGCTCCATCCACACACAAAAATAAAATCAACATTTTTTAAGCCATTACACCACACCTCTCATAATGGGAGTGGGGGAACGGATTCCGACAGCTGTTTTTTTTTACGTCGGATTCTGTTCCCCCCATATTTCTGACAAACTGAGGTTCTAGGCTAATATTTATCAATTTGATGCTGTTTAAGCTCCATCCACACAGAGAATAGAATAAGCATATTTTAAGCCAATACATCAACATCTCTCATCATTGGGGTGGGGGAACGGACTTCGACAGCTGAACTATTTGCCGTCGGATTCTGTTCCCCCTATGTTTCTTACACAATGAGGTTCTAATATTTATCACATTGCAGTTAACTGTTAAACCCAATAGCCTAGTGGTCAGTACACTCTACACTGACGTTCATGGTTTTTCAGCTTATTGCGACCCGAGTTCAAGTCCCGGTTCGTCATACTTTCTTGATACTATACTGTCCTATCATAATAAAAGGCAAAAAAATATATTCTTTAAACTGATGCAAGTTAAGCTCCATCCACACACAAAAATAAAATCAACATTTTTTAAGCCATTACACCACACCTCTCATAATGGGAGTGGGGGAACGGATTCCGACAGCTGTTTTTTTTTTTTTTATAGGATTCTGTTCCCCCCATATTTCTGACAAACTGAGGTTCTAGGCTAATATTTATCAATTTGATGCTGTTTAAGCTCCATCCACACAGAGAATAGAATAAGCATATTTTAAGCCAATACATCAACATCTCTCATCATTGGGGTGGGGGAACGGACTTCGACAGCTGAACTATTTGCCGTCGGATTCTGTTCCCCCTATGTTTCTTACACAATGAGGTTCTAATATTTATCACATTGCAGTTAACTGTTAAACCCAATAGCCTAATGGTCAGTACACTCTACACTGACGTTCATGGTTTTTCAGCTTATTGCGACCCGAGTTCAAGTCCCGGTTCGTCATACTTTCTTGATACTATACTGTCCTATCATAATAAAAGGCAAAAAAATATATTCTTTAAACTGATGCAAGTTAAGCTCCATCCACACACAAAAATAAAATCAACATTTTTTAAGCCATTACACCACACCTCTCATAATGGGAGTGGGGGAACGGATTCCGACAGCTGTTTTTTTTGCCGTCGGATTCTGTTCCCCCCATATTTCTGACAAACTGAGGTTCTAGGCTAATATTTATCAATTTGATGCTGTTTAAGCTCCATCCACACAGAGAATAGAATAAGTATATTTTAAGCCAATACATCAACATCTCTCATCATTGGGGTGGGGGAACGGATTTCGACAGCTGATCTATTTGCCGTCGGATTCTGTTCCCCCTATGTTTCTTACACAATGAGGTTCTAATATTTATCACATTGCAGTTAACTGTTAAACCCAATAGCCTAGTGGTCAGTACACTCTACACTGACGTTCATGGTTTTTCAGCTTATTGCGACCCGAGTTCAATTCCCGGTTCGTCAAACTTTCTTGATACTATACTGTCCTATCATAATAAAAGGCAAAAAATATATTCTTTAAACTGATGCAAGTTAAGCTCCATCCACACACAAAAATAAAATCAGCATTTTTTAAGCCATTACATCACACCTCTTATAATGGCAGTGGGGGAACGGATTCCAACAGCTGTTTTTTTGCCGTCGGATTCTGTTCCCCTCATATGTCTGACACACTGAGGTTCTAGGCTAATATTTCTCAAATTTATGCTGTTTAAGCTCCATCCACACAGAGAATAGAATAAGCATATTTTAAGCCGATACATCAACATCTCTCATCATTGGGGTGGGGGAACGGATTTCGACAGCTGAACTATTTGCTGTCGGATTCTGTTCCCCCTATGTTTCTTACACAATGAGGTTATAATATTTATCACATTCCAAATAACTGTTAATCCCAATAGCCTAGTGGTCAGTACACTCTACGTTGACGTTCATGATTTTTCAGCTTATTGCGACCCAAGTTCAAGTCCCGGTTCGTCATACTTTCTTGATACTATACTGTCCTATCATAATAAAAGGCAAAAAATATATTCTTTAAACTGATGCAAGTTAAGCTCCATCCACACACAAAAATAAAATCAGCATTTTTTAAGCCATTACATCACACCTCTCATAATGGCAGTGGGGGAACGGATTCCGACAGCTGTTTTTTTGCCGTCGGATTCTGTTCCCCCCATATTTCTGACACACTGAGGTTCTAGGCTAATATTTATCAAATTGATGCTGTTTAAGATCCATCCACACACAGAATAGAATAAGCATATTCTAAGCCAATACATCAACATCTCTCATCAGTGGGGTGGGGGAACGGATTTCGACAGCTGAATTATTTGCCGTCAGATTCTGTTCCCCCTATGTTTCTTACTCAATGAGGTTCTAATATTTATCACATTGCAACAAGCTGCTAAACCCAGTAGCCTAGTGGTCAGTGCACTCAGCAGTGGTATTCATGGTTTTTCAGCTTATTGCGACCCGAGTTCAAGTCCCGGATCGTCAAACTTTCTTGATATTATACTGTCCTATCATGATAAGAGGCAAAAAGATATATTCTTTAAACTGATGCAAGTTAAGCTCCATCCACACACAAAAATAAAATCAGCATTTTTTAAGCCATTACATCAACACCTCTCATAATGGGAGTGGGGGAACGCATTCCGACAGCTGTTTTTTGGCCGTCAGATTCTGTTCCCCCCATATTTCTGACAAACTGAGGTTCTAGGCTAATATTTCTCAAATTGATGCTGTTTAAGCTCCATCCACACAGAGAATAGAATAAGCATATTTTAAGCCGATACATCAACATCTCTCATCATTGGGGTGGGGGAACGGATTCCGACAGCTGTTTTTTTGCCGTCGGATTCTGTTCCCCCTATGTTTCCTACACTATGAGGTTCTAATGTTTATCACATTGCAGTTGATGGCTAAGCCCTATAACCTAGTGGTCAATACACTCTGCACTGGTGTTCATGGTTTTTCAGCTTATTGCGACCCGAGTTCAATTCTTGGTTCGTCATACTTTCTTGATACTATACTGTCCTATCATAATAAAAGGCAAAAAAATATATTCTTTAAACTGATGCAAGTTAAGCTCCATCCACACACAAAAATAAAATCAACATTTTTTAAGCCATTACACCACACCTCTCATAATGGGAGTGGGGGAACGGATTCCGACAGCTGTTTTTTTTTACGTCGGATTCTGTTCCCCCCATATTTCTGACAAACTGAGGTTCTAGGCTAATATTTATCAATTTGATGCTGTTTAAGCTCCATCCACACAGAGAATAGAATAAGCATATTTTAAGCCAATACATCAACATCTCTCATCATTGGGGTGGGGGAACGGACTTCGACAGCTGAACTATTTGCCGTCGGATTCTGTTCCCCCTATGTTTCTTACACAATGAGGTTCTAATATTTATCACATTGCAGTTAACTGTTAAACCCAATAGCCTAGTGGTCAGTACACTCTACACTGACGTTCATGGTTTTTCAGCTTATTGCGACCCGAGTTCAAGTCCCGGTTCGTCATACTTTCTTGATACTATACTGTCCTATCATAATAAAAGGCAAAAAAATATATTCTTTAAACTGATGCAAGTTAAGCTCCATCCACACACAAAAATAAAATCAACATTTTTTAAGCCATTATACCACACCTCTCATAATGGGAGTGGGGGAACGGATTCCGACAGCTGTTTTTTTTGCCGTCGGATTCTGTTCCCCCCATATTTCTGACAAACTGAGGTTCTAGGCTAATATTTATCAATTTGATGCTGTTTAAGCTCCATCCACACAGAGAATAGAATAAGCATATTTTAAGCCAATACATCAACATCTCTCATCATTGGGGTGGGGGAACGGACTTCGACAGCTGAACTATTTGCCGTCGGATTCTGTTCCCCCTATGTTTCTTACACAATGAGGTTCTAATATTTATCACATTGCAGTTAACTGTTAAACCCAATAGCCTAGTGGTCAGTACACTCTACATTGACGTTCATGGTTTTTCAGCTTATTGCGACCCGAGTTCAAGTCCCGGTTCGTCATACTTTCTTGATACTATACTGTCCTATCATAATAAAAGGCAAAAAAATATATTCTTTAAACTGATGCAAGTTAAGCTCCATCCACACACAAAAATAAAATCAACATTTTTTAAGCCATTACACCACACCTCTCATAATGGGAGTGGGGGAACGGATTCCGACAGCTGTTTTTTTTTTTTTTATAGGATTCTGTTCCCCCCATATTTCTGACAAACTGAGGTTCTAGGCTAATATTTATCAATTTGATGCTGTTTAAGCTCCATCCACACAGAGAATAGAATAAGCATATTTTAAGCCAATACATCAACATCTCTCATCATTGGGGTGGGGGAACGGACTTCGACAGCTGAACTATTTGCCGTCGGATTCTGTTCCCCCTATGTTTCTTACACAATGAGGTTCTAATATTTATCACATTGCAGTTAACTGTTAAACCCAATAGCCTAATGGTCAGTACACTCTACACTGACGTTCATGGTTTTTCAGCTTATTGCGACCCGAGTTCAAGTCCCGGTTCGTCATACTTTCTTGATACTATACTGTCGTATCATAATAAAAGGCAAAAAATATATTCTTTAAACTGATGCAAGTTAAGCTCCATCCACACACAAAAATAAAATCAACATTTTTTAAGCCATTACACCACACCTCTCATAATGGGAGTGGGGGAACGGATTCCGACAGCTGTTTTTTTTTACGTCGGATTCTGTTCCCCCCATATTTCTGACAAACTGAGGTTCTAGGCTAATATTTATCAATTTGATGCTGTTTAAGCTCCATCCACACAGAGAATAGAATAAGCATATTTTAAGCCAATACATCAACATCTCTCATCATTGGGGTGGGGGAACGGACTTCGACAGCTGAACTATTTGCCGTCGGATTCTGTTCCCCCTATGTTTCTTACACAATGAGGTTCTAATATTTATCACATTGCAGTTAACTGTTAAACCCAATAGCCTAGTGGTCAGTACACTCTACACTGACGTTCATGGTTTTTCAGCTTATTGCGACCCGAGTTCAAGTCCCGGTTCGTCATACTTTCTTGATACTATACTGTCCTATCATAATAAAAGGCAAAAAAATATATTCTTTAAACTGATGCAAGTTAAGCTCCATCCACACACAAAAATAAAATCAACATTTTTTAAGCCATTACACCACACCTCTCATAATGGGAGTGGGGGAACGGATTCCGACAGCTGTTTTTTTTGCCGTCGGATTCTGTTCCCCCCATATTTCTGACAAACTGAGGTTCTAGGCTAATATTTATCAATTTGATGCTGTTTAAGCTCCATCCACACAGAGAATAGAATAAGCATATTTTAAGCCAATACATCAACATCTCTCATCATTGGGGTGGGGGAACGGATTTCGACAGCTGATCTATTTGCCGTCGGATTCTGTTCCCCCTATGTTTCTTACACAATGAGGTTCTAATATTTATCACATTGCAGTTAACTGTTAAACCCAATAGCCTAGTGGTCAGTACACTCTACACTGACGTTCATGGTTTTTCAGCTTATTGCGACCCGAGTTCAATTCCCGGTTCGTCAAACTTTCTTGATACTATACTGTCCTATCATAATAAAAGGCAAAAAATATATTCTTTAAACTGATGCAAGTTAAGCTCCATCCACACACAAAAATAAAATCAGCATTTTTTAAGCCATTACATCACACCTCTTATAATGGCAGTGGGGGAACGGATTCCGACAGCTGTTTTTTTGCCGTCGGATTCTGTTCCCCTCATATGTCTGACACACTGAGGTTCTAGGCTAATATTTCTCAAATTGATGCTGTTTAAGCTCCATCCACACAGAGAATAGAATAAGCATATTTTAAGCCGATACATCAACATCTCTCATCATTGGGGTGGGGGAACGGATTTCGACAGCTGAACTATTTGCTGTCGGATTCTGTTCCCCCTATGTTTCTTACACAATGAGGTTATAATATTTATCACATTCCAAATAACTGTTAATCCCAATAGCCTAGTGGTCAGTACACTCTATGTTGACGTTCATGATTTTTCAGCTTATTGCGACCCAAGTTCAAGTCCCGGTTCGTCATACTTTCTTGATACTATACTGTCCTATCATAATAAAAGGCAAAAAAATATATTCTTTAAACTGATGCAAGTTAAGCTCCATCCACACACAAAAATAAAATCAACATTTTTTAAGCCATTACACCACACCTCTCATAATGGGAGTGGGGGAACGGATTCCGACAGCTGTTTTTTTTGCCGTCAGATTCTGTTCCCCCCATATTTCTGACAAACTGAGGTTCTAGGCTAATATTTATCAATTTGATGCTGTTTAAGCTCCATCCACACAGAGAATAGAATAAGCATATTTTAAGCCAATACATCAACATCTCTCATCATTGGGGTGGGGGAACGGACTTCGACAGCTGAACTATTTGCCGTCGGATTCTGTTCCCCCTATGTTTCTTACACAATGAGGTTCTAATATTTATCACATTGCAGTTAACTGTTAAACCCAATAGCCTAGTGGTCAGTACACTCTACACTGACGTTCATGGTTTTTCAGCTTATGCGCTTTATGCCCAGCTGCACTACTTCCTGAACTTCAGCCAGCTCCTTTGTTTCCTGTCTGCCATTATTGGACAAACTGATTAATCCAGGTGTGTCTGATTATTGTTACTGAGGTCAGACACACCTGGATTAATCAGTTTGTCCAATAATGGCAGACAGGAAACAAAGGAGCTGGCTGAAGTTCAGGAAGTAGTGCAGCTGGGCATAAAGCCAATTGCGACCCGAGTTCAAGTCCCGGTTCGTCATACTTTCTTGATACTATACTGTCCTATCATAATAAAAGGCAAAAAAATATATTCTTTAAACTGATGAAAGTTAAGCTCCATCCACACACAAAAATATAATCAGCATTTTTAAGCCATTACGTCACACCTCTCATAATGGGAGTGGGGGAACAGATTCCGACAGCTGTTTTTTGCCGTCGGATTCTGTTCCCCCCATATTTCTGACACACTGAGGTTCTAGGCTAATATTTATAAAATAAAAGGCAAAAAAAAAACATATTCTTTAAACTGATGCAAGTTAAGCTCCATCCACACACAAAAATAAAATCAGCATTTTTTAAGCCATTACATCAACACCTCTCATAATGGGAGTGGGGGAACGGATTCCGACAGCTGTTTTTTTGCCGTCAGATTCTGTTCCCCCCATGTTTCTGACAAACTGAGGTTCAAGGCTAATATTTATCAAATATATGCTGTTTAAGCTCCATCCACACAGAGAATAGAATAAGCATATTTTAAGCCGATACATCAACATCTCTCATCATTGGGGTGGGGGAACGGATTTCGACAGCTGAACTATTTGCCGTCGGATTCTGTTCCCCCTATGTTTCTTACATAATGAGGTTCTAATATTTATCACATTGCAATTAACTGCTAAACCCAATAGCCTAGTGGTCAGTACACTGTACACTGACGTTCATGGTTTTTCAGCTTATTGCGACCCGAGATCAAGTCCTGGTTTGTCAAACTTTCTTAAAACTATACTGTCCTATCATAATAAAAGGCAAAAAAAAATATTCTTTAAACTGATGAATGTTAAGCTCCATCCACACACAAAAATAAAATCAGCATTTTTTAAGCCATTACACCACACCTCTCATAATGGGAGTGGGGGAACGGATTCCGACAGCTGTTTTTTTTGCCGTCGGATTCTGTTCCCCCCATATTTCTGACACACTGAGATTCTAGGCTAATATTTATAAAATAAAAGGCAAAAAAATATATTCTTTAAACTGATGCAAGTTAAGCTCCATCCACACACAAAAATAAAATCAGCATTTTTTAAGCCATTACATCAACACCTCTTATAATGGGAGTGGGGGAACGGATTCCGACAGCTGTTTTTTCGCCGTCAGATTCTGTTCCCCCCATATTTCTGACAAACTGAGGTTCTAGGCTAATATTTATCAAATTGATGCTGTTTAAGCTCCATCCACACAGAGAATAGAATAAGCATATTTTAAGCCAATACATCAACATCTCTCATCATTGGGGTGGGGGAACGGATTTCGACAGCTGAACTATTTGCCGTCGGATTCTGTTCCCCCTATGTTTCTTACACAATGAGGTTCTAATATTTATCACATTGCAATTAACTGCTAAACCCAATAGCCTAGTGGTCAGTACACTCTACACTGATATTCATGGTTTTTCAGCTTATTGCGACCCAAGTTCAAGTCCTGGTTCGTCAACCTTTCTTGATACTATACTGTCCTATCATAATAAAAGGCAAAAAAATATATTCTTTAAACTGATGAATGTTAAGCTCCATTCACACACAAAAATAAAATCTGCATTTTTTAAGCCATTACACCACACCTCTCATATTGGGAGTGGGGGAACGGATTCCGACAGCTGTTTTTTTTGCCGTCGGATTCTGTTCCCCCCATATTTCTGACACACTGAGGTTCTAGGCTAATATTTATCAAATAAAAGGCAAAAAAACATATTCTTTAAACTGATGCAAGTTAAGCTCCATCCACACACAAAAATAAAATCAGCATTTTTTAAGCCATTACATCAACACCTCTCATAATGGGAGTGGGGGAACGGATTCCGACAGCTGTTTTTTTGCCGTCGGATTCTGTTCCCCCTATGTTTCTTACACAATGAGGTTCTAATATTTATCACATTGCAGTTAACTGTTAAACCCAATAGCCTAGTGGTCAGTACACTCTACACTGACGTTCATGGTTTTTCAGCTTATTGCGACCCGAGTTCTATTCCCGGTTCGGCAAACTTTCTTGATACTATACTGTCCTATCATAATAAAAGGCAAAAAATATATTCTTTAAACTGATGCAAGTTAAGCTCCATCCACACACAAAAATAAAATCAGCATCTTTTAAGCCATTACATCACACCTCTCATAATGGGAGTGGGGGAACGGATTCCGACAGCTGTTTTTTGCCGTCAGATTCTGTTCCCCCCATATTTCTGACAAACTGAGGTTCTAGGCTAATATTTATCAAATAAAAGGCAAAAAAATATATTCTTTAAACTGATGCAAGTTAAGCTCCATCCACACACAAAAATAAAATCAGCATTTTTTAAGCCATTACATCACACCTCTCATAATGGGAGTGGGGGAACGGATTCCGACAGCTGTTGTTTTGCCGTCGGATTCTGTTCCCCCCATATTTCTGACAAACTGAGGTTCTATGCTAATATTTCTCAAATTGATGCTCTTTAAGCTCCATCAACACACATAATAGAATAAGCATTTTAAGCCGATACATCAACATCTCTCATCATTGGGGTGGGGGAACGGATTTCGACAGCTGAACTACTTGCCGTCGGATTCTGTTCCCCCTATGTTTCTTACTCAATGAGGTTCTAATAATTATCACATTGCAGCTAGCTGCTAAACCCAGTAGCCTAGTGGTCAGTGCACTCAGCACCAGCGTACATGGTCTTTCAGCTTATTGCGACCCAAGTTCAAGTCCTGGTTCGTCAAACTTTCTTGATACTATACTGTCCTATCATAATAAAAGGCAAAAAATATATTCTTTAAACTGATGAATGTTAAGCTCCATTCACACACAAAAATAAAATCAGCATTTTTTAAGCCATTACACCACACCTCTCATAATGGGAGTGGGGGAACGGATTCCGACAGCTGTTTTTTTTGCCGTCGGATTCTGTTCCCCCCATATTTCTGACAAACTGAGGTTCTAGGCTAATATTTATCAATTTGATGCTGTTTAAGCTCCATCCACACAGAGAATAGAATAAGCATATTTTAAGCCAATACATCAACATCTCTCATCATTGGGGTGGGGGAACGGATTTCGACAGCTGATCTATTTGCCGTCGGATTCTGTTCCCCCTATGTTTCTTACACAATGAGGTTCTAATATTTATCACATTGCAGTTAAGTGTTAAACCCAATAGCCTAGTGGTCAGTACACTCTACACTGACGTTCATAGTTTTTCAGCTTATTGCGACCCGAGTTCAATTCCCGGTTCGTCAAACTTTCTTGATACTATACTGTCCTATCATAATAAAAGGCAAAAAATATATTCTTTAAACTGATGCAAGTTAAGCTCCATCCACACACAAAAATAAAATCAGCATTTTTTAAGCCATTACATCACACCTCTTATAATGGCAGTGGGGGAACGGATTCCGACATCTGTTTTTTTGCCGTCGGATTCTGTTCCCCTCATATGTCTGACACACTGAGGTTCTAGGCTAATATTTCTCAAATTGATGCTGTTTAAGCTCCATTCACACAGAGAATAGAATAAGCATATTTTAAGCCGATACATCAACATCTCTCATCATTGGGGTGGGGGAACGGATTTCGACAGCTGAACTATTTGCTGTCGGATTCTGTTCCCCCTATGTTTCTTACACAATGAGGTTATAAAATTTATCACATTCCAAATAACTTTTAATCCCAATAGCCTAGTGGTCAGTACACTCTACGTTGATGTTCATGATTTTTCAGCTTATTGCGACCCAAGTTCAAGTCCCGGTTCGTCATACTTTCTTGATACTATACTGTCCTATCATAATAAAAGGCAAAAAAATATATTCTTTAAACTGATGCAAGTTAAGCTCCATCCACACACAAAAATAAAATCAACATTTTTTAAGCCATTACACCACACCTCTCATAATGGGAGTGGGGGAACGGATTCCGACAGCTGTTTTTTTTGCCGTCAGATTCTGTTCCCCCCATATTTCTGACAAACTGAGGTTCTAGGCTAATATTTATCAATTTGATGCTGTTTAAGCTCCATCCACACAGAGAATAGAATAAGCATATTTTAAGCCAATACATCAACATCTCTCATCATTGGGGTGGGGGAACGGACTTCGACAGCTGAACTATTTGCCGTCGGATTCTGTTCCCCCTATGTTTCTTACACAATAAGGTTCTAATATTTATCACATTGCAGTTAACTGTTAAACCCAATAGCCTAGTGGTCAGTACACTCTACACTGACGTTCATAGTTTTTCAGCTTATTGCGACCCGAGTTCAAGTCCCGGTTCGTCATACTTTCTTGATACTATACTGTCCTATCATAATAAAAGGCAAAAAAATATATTCTTTAAACTGATGCAAGTTAAGCTCCATCCACACACAAAAATAAAATCAACATTTTTTAAGCCATTACACCACACCTCTCATAATGGGAGTGGGGGAACGGATTCCGACAGCTGTTTTTTTTTTTTTTATAGGATTCTGTTCCCCCTATATTTCTGACAAACTGAGGTTCTAGGCTAATACTGATCAAATTGATGCTGTTTAAGCTCCATCCACACACATAACAGAATAAGCATATTTTAAGCCAATACATCAACATCTCTCATCATTGGGGTGGGGGAACGGATTTCGACAGCTGAACTATTTGCCGTCGGATTCTGTTCCCCCTATGTTTCCTACAGTATGAGGTTCTAATGTTTATCACATTGCAGTTGATTGCTAAGCCCTATAACCTAGTGGTCAATACACTCTGCACTGGTGTTCATGGTTTTTCAGCTTTTTGCGACCCGAGTTCAATTCCCGGTTCGTCAAACTTTCTTGATACTATACTGTCCTATCATAATAAAAGGCAAAAAATATATTCTTTAAACTGATGCAAGTTAAGCTCCATCCACACACAAAAATAAAATCAGCATTTTTTAAGCCATTACATCACACCTCTCATAATGGCAGTGGGGGAACGGATTCCGACAGCTGTTATTTTGCCGTCGGATTCTGTTCCCCCCATATTTCTGACACACTGAGGTATTAGGCTAATATTTATCAAATTGATGCTGTTTAAGATCCATCCACACACAGAATAGAATAAGCATATTCTAAGCCAATACATCAACATCTCTCATCAGTGGGGTGGGGGAACGGATTTCGACAGCTGAATTATTTGCCGTCGGATTCTGTTCCCCCTATGTTTCTTACTCAATGAGGTTCTAATATTTATCACATTGCAACAAGCTGCTAAACCCAGTAGCCTAGTGGTCAGTGCACTCAGCAGTGGTATTCATGGTTTTTCAGCTTATTGCGACCTGAGTTCAAGTCCCGGATCGTCAAACTTTCTTGATATTATACTGTCCTATCATGATAAGAGGCAAAAAAATATATTCTTTAAACTGATGCAAGTTAAGCTCCATCCACACACAAAAATAAAATCAGCATTTTTTAAGCCATTACATCAACACCTCTCATAATGGGAGTGGGGGAACGCATTCCGACAGCTGTTTTTTGGCCGTCAGATTCTGTTCCCCCCATATTTCTGACAAACTGAGGTTCTAGGCTAATATTTCTCAAATTGATGCTGTTTAAGCTCCATCCACACAGAGAATAGAATAAGCATATTTTAAGCCGATACATCAACATCTCTCATCATTGGGGTGGGGGAACGGATTTCGACAGCTGAACTATTTGCCGTCGGATTCTGTTCCCCCTATGTTTCCTACACTATGAGGTTCTAATGTTTATCACATTGCAGTTGATGGCTAAGCCCTATAACCTAGTGGTCAATACACTCTGCACTGGTGTTCATGGTTTTTCAGCTTATTGCGACCCGAGTTCAATTCTTGGTTCGTCAAACTTTCTTGATACTATACTGTCCTATCATAATAAAAGGCAAAAAATATATTCTTTAAACTGATGCAAGTTAAGCTCCATCCACACACAAAAATAAAATCAGCATTTTTTAAGCCATTACATCACACCTCTCATAATGGCAGTGGGGGAACGGATTCCGACAGCTGTTTTTTTGCTGTCGGATTCTGTTCCCCCCATATTTCTGACACACTGAGGTTCTAGGCTAATATTTATCAAATTGATGCTGTTTAAGATCCATCCACACACAGAATAGAATAAGCATATTCTAAGCCAATACATCAACATCTCTCATCAGTGGGGTGGGGGAACGGATTTCGACAGCTGAATTATTTGCCGTCGGATTCTGTTCCCCCTATGTTTCTTACTCAATGAGGTTCTAATATTTATCACATTGCAACAAGCTGCTAAACCCAGTAGCCTAGTGGTCAGTGCACTCAGCAGTGATATTCATGGTTTTTCAGCTTATTGCGACCCGAGTTCAAGTCCCGGATCGTCAAACTTTCTTGATATTATACTGTCCTATCATGATAAGAGGCAAAAAAATATATTCTTTAAACTGATGCAAGTTAAGCTCCATCCACACACAAAAATAAAATCAGCATTTTTTAAGCCATTACATCAACACCTCTCATAATGGGAGTGGGGGAACGCATTCCGACAGCTGTTTTTTGGCCGTCAGATTCTGTTCCCCCCATATTTCTGACAAACTGAGGTTCTAGGCTAATATTTCTCAAATTGATGCTGTTTAAGCTCCATCCACACAGAGAATAGAATAAGCATATTTTAAGCCGATACATCAACATCTCTCATCATTGGGGTGGGGGAACGGATTTCGACAGCTGAACTATTTGCCGTCGGATTCTGTTCCCCCTATGTTTCCTACACTATGAGGTTCTAATGTTTATCACATTGCAGTTGATGGCTAAGCCCTATAACCTAGTGGTCAATACACTCTGCACTGGTGTTCATGGTTTTTCAGCTTATTGCGACCCGAGTTCAATTCTTGGTTCGTCAAACTTTCTTGATACTATACTGTCCTATCATAATAAAAGGCAAAAAATATATTCTTTAAACTGATGCAAGTTAAGCTCCATCCACACACAAAAATAAAATCAGCATTTTTTAAGCCATTACATCACACCTCTCATAATGGCAGTGGGGGAACGGATTCCGACAGCTGTTATTTTGCCGTCGGATTCTGTTCCCCCCATATTTCTGACACACTGAGGTTCTAGGCTAATATTTATCAAATTGATGCTGTTTAAGATCCATCCACACACAGAATAGAATAAGCATATTCTAAGCCAATACATCAACATCTCTCATCATTGGGGTGGGGGAACAGATTTCGACAGCTGAACTATTTGCCGTCGGATTCTGTTCCCCCTATGTTTCTTACACAATGAGGTTCTAATATTTATCACATTGCAGCTAACTCTTAAAACCAATAGCCTAGTGGTCAGTACACTCTGCATTGACATTCATTGTTTTTCAGATTATTGCGACCCGAGTTCAATTCCCGGTTCGTCAAACTTTCTTGATACTATACTGTCCTATCATAATAAAATGCAAAAAAATATATTCTTTAAACTGATGAAAGTTAAGCTCCATCCACACACAAAAATATAATCAGCATTTTTAAGCCATTACGTCACACCTCTCATAATGGGAGTGGGGGAACAAATTCCGACAGCTGTTTTTTGCCGTCGGATTCTGTTCCCCCCATATTTCTGACACACTGAGGTTCTAGGCTAATATTTATCAAATAAAAGGCAAAAAAACATATTCTTTAAACTGATGCAAGTTAAGCTCCATCCACACACAAAAATAAAATCAGCATTTTTTAAGCCATTACACCACACCTCTCATAATGGGAGTGGGGGAACGGATTCCGACAGCTGTTTTTTTGCCGTCGGATTCTGTTCCCCCCATATTTCTGACACACTGAGGTTCTAGGCTAATATTTATCAAATTGATGCTGTTTAAGATCCATCCACACACAGAATAGAATAAGCATATTCTAAGCCAATACATCAACATCTCTCATCAGTGGGGTGGGGGAACGGATTTCGACAGCTGAATTATTTGCCGTCAGATTCTGTTCCCCCTATGTTTCTTACTCAATGAGGTTCTAATATTTATCACATTGCAACAAGCTGCTAAACCCAGTAGCCTAGTGGTCAGTGCACTCAGCAGTGGTATTCATGGTTTTTCAGCTTATTGCGACCCGAGTTCAAGTCCCGGATCGTCAAACTTTCTTGATATTATACTGTCCTATCATGATAAGAGGCAAAAAGATATATTCTTTAAACTGATGCAAGTTAAGCTCCATCCACACACAAAAATAAAATCAGCATTTTTTAAGCCATTACATCAACACCTCTCATAATGGGAGTGGGGGAACGCATTCCGACAGCTGTTTTTTGGCCGTCAGATTCTGTTCCCCCCATATTTCTGACAAACTGAGGTTCTAGGCTAATATTTCTCAAATTGATGCTGTTTAAGCTCCATCCACACAGAGAATAGAATAAGCATATTTTAAGCCGATACATCAACATCTCTCATCATTGGGGTGGGGGAACGGATTCCGACAGCTGTTTTTTTGCCGTCGGATTCTGTTCCCCCTATGTTTCCTACACTATGAGGTTCTAATGTTTATCACATTGCAGTTGATGGCTAAGCCCTATAACCTAGTGGTCAATACACTCTGCACTGGTGTTCATGGTTTTTCAGCTTATTGCGACCCGAGTTCAATTCTTGGTTCGTCATACTTTCTTGATACTATACTGTCCTATCATAATAAAAGGCAAAAAAATATATTCTTTAAACTGATGCAAGTTAAGCTCCATCCACACACAAAAATAAAATCAACATTTTTTAAGCCATTACACCACACCTCTCATAATGGGAGTGGGGGAACGGATTCCGACAGCTGTTTTTTTTTACGTCGGATTCTGTTCCCCCCATATTTCTGACAAACTGAGGTTCTAGGCTAATATTTATCAATTTGATGCTGTTTAAGCTCCATCCACACAGAGAATAGAATAAGCATATTTTAAGCCAATACATCAACATCTCTCATCATTGGGGTGGGGGAACGGACTTCGTTAATCATTGGGGTGGGGGAACGGACTTCGACAGCTGAACTATTTGCCGTCGGATTCTGTTCCCCCTATGTTTCTTACACAATGAGGTTCTAATATTTATCACATTGCAGTTAACTGTTAAACCCAATAGCCTAGTGGTCAGTACACTCTACACTGACGTTCATGGTTTTTCAGCTTATTGCGACCCGAGTTCAATTCCCGGTTCGTCAAACTTTCTTGATACTATACTGTCCTATCATAATAAAAGGCAAAAAATATATTCTTTAAACTGATGCAAGTTAAGCTCCATCCACACACAAAAATAAAATCAGCATTTTTTATAATGGCAGTGGGGGAACGGATTCCGACAGCTGTTTTTTTGCCGTCGGATTCTGTTCCCCTCATATGTCTGACACACTGAGGTTCTAGGCTAATATTTCTCAAATTGATGCTGTTTAAGCTCCATCCACACAGAGAATAGAATAAGCATATTTTAAGCCGATACATCAACATCTCTCATCATTGGGGTGGGGGAACGGATTTCGACAGCTGAACTATTTGCTGTCGGATTCTGTTCCCCCTATGTTTCTTACACAATGAGGTTATAATATTTATCACATTCCAAATAACTGTTAATCCCAATAGCCTAGTGGTCAGTACACTCTATGTTGACGTTCATGATTTTTCAGCTTATTGCGACCCAAGTTCAAGTCCCGGTTCGTCATACTTTCTTGATACTATACTGTCCTATCATAATAAAAGGCAAAAAAATATATTCTTTAAACTGATGCAAGTTAAGCTCCATCCACACACAAAAATAAAATCAACATTTTTTAAGCCATTACACCACACCTCTCATAATGGGAGTGGGGGAACGGATTCCGACAGCTGTTTTTTTTGCCGTCAGATTCTGTTCCCCCCATATTTCTGACAAACTGAGGTTCTAGGCTAATATTTATCAATTTGATGCTGTTTAAGCTCCATCCACACAGAGAATAGAATAAGCATATTTTAAGCCAATACATCAACATCTCTCATCATTGGGGTGGGGGAACGGACTTCGACAGCTGAACTATTTGCCGTCGGATTCTGTTCCCCCTATGTTTCTTACACAATGAGGTTCTAATATTTATCACATTGCAGTTAACTGTTAAACCCAATAGCCTAGTGGTCAGTACACTCTACACTGACGTTCATGGTTTTTCAGCTTATGCGCTTTATGCCCAGCTGCACTACTTCCTGAACTTCAGCCAGCTCCTTTGTTTCCTGTCTGCCATTATTGGACAAACTGATTAATCCAGGTGTGTCTGATTATTGTTACTGAGGTCAGACACACCTGGATTAATCAGTTTGTCCAATAATGGCAGACAGGAAACAAAGGAGCTGGCTGAAGTTCAGGAAGTAGTGCAGCTGGGCATAAAGCCAATTGCGACCCGAGTTCAAGTCCCGGTTCGTCATACTTTCTTGATACTATACTGTCCTATCATAATAAAAGGCAAAAAAATATATTCTTTAAACTGATGAAAGTTAAGCTCCATCCACACACAAAAATATAATCAGCATTTTTAAGCCATTACGTCACACCTCTCATAATGGGAGTGGGGGAACAGATTCCGACAGCTGTTTTTTGCCGTCGGATTCTGTTCCCCCCATATTTCTGACACACTGAGGTTCTAGGCTAATATTTATAAAATAAAAGGCAAAAAAAAAACATATTCTTTAAACTGATGCAAGTTAAGCTCCATCCACACACAAAAATAAAATCAGCATTTTTTAAGCCATTACATCAACACCTCTCATAATGGGAGTGGGGGAACGGATTCCGACAGCTGTTTTTTTGCCGTCAGATTCTGTTCCCCCCATGTTTCTGACAAACTGAGGTTCAAGGCTAATATTTATCAAATATATGCTGTTTAAGCTCCATCCACACAGAGAATAGAATAAGCATATTTTAAGCCGATACATCAACATCTCTCATCATTGGGGTGGGGGAACGGATTTCGACAGCTGAACTATTTGCCGTCGGATTCTGTTCCCCCTATGTTTCTTACATAATGAGGTTCTAATATTTATCACATTGCAATTAACTGCTAAACCCAATAGCCTAGTGGTCAGTACACTGTACACTGACGTTCATGGTTTTTCAGCTTATTGCGACCCGAGATCAAGTCCTGGTTTGTCAAACTTTCTTAAAACTATACTGTCCTATCATAATAAAAGGCAAAAAAAAATATTCTTTAAACTGATGAATGTTAAGCTCCATCCACACACAAAAATAAAATCAGCATTTTTTAAGCCATTACACCACACCTCTCATAATGGGAGTGGGGGAACGGATTCCGACAGCTGTTTTTTTTGCCGTCGGATTCTGTTCCCCCCATATTTCTGACACACTGAGATTCTAGGCTAATATTTATAAAATAAAAGGCAAAAAAATATATTCTTTAAACTGATGCAAGTTAAGCTCCATCCACACACAAAAATAAAATCAGCATTTTTTAAGCCATTACATCAACACCTCTTATAATGGGAGTGGGGGAACGGATTCCGACAGCTGTTTTTTCGCCGTCAGATTCTGTTCCCCCCATATTTCTGACAAACTGAGGTTCTAGGCTAATATTTATCAAATTGATGCTGTTTAAGCTCCATCCACACAGAGAATAGAATAAGCATATTTTAAGCCAATACATCAACATCTCTCATCATTGGGGTGGGGGAACGGATTTCGACAGCTGAACTATTTGCCGTCGGATTCTGTTCCCCCTATGTTTCTTACACAATGAGGTTCTAATATTTATCACATTGCAATTAACTGCTAAACCCAATAGCCTAGTGGTCAGTACACTCTACACTGATATTCATGGTTTTTCAGCTTATTGCGACCCAAGTTCAAGTCCTGGTTCGTCAACCTTTCTTGATACTATACTGTCCTATCATAATAAAAGGCAAAAAAATATATTCTTTAAACTGATGAATGTTAAGCTCCATTCACACACAAAAATAAAATCTGCATTTTTTAAGCCATTACACCACACCTCTCATATTGGGAGTGGGGGAACGGATTCCGACAGCTGTTTTTTTTGCCGTCGGATTCTGTTCCCCCCATATTTCTGACACACTGAGGTTCTAGGCTAATATTTATCAAATAAAAGGCAAAAAAACATATTCTTTAAACTGATGCAAGTTAAGCTCCATCCACACACAAAAATAAAATCAGCATTTTTTAAGCCATTACATCAACACCTCTCATAATGGGAGTGGGGGAACGGATTCCGACAGCTGTTTTTTTGCCGTCGGATTCTGTTCCCCCTATGTTTCTTACACAATGAGGTTCTAATATTTATCACATTGCAGTTAACTGTTAAACCCAATAGCCTAGTGGTCAGTACACTCTACACTGACGTTCATGGTTTTTCAGCTTATTGCGACCCGAGTTCTATTCCCGGTTCGGCAAACTTTCTTGATACTATACTGTCCTATCATAATAAAAGGCAAAAAATATATTCTTTAAACTGATGCAAGTTAAGCTCCATCCACACACAAAAATAAAATCAGCATCTTTTAAGCCATTACATCACACCTCTCATAATGGGAGTGGGGGAACGGATTCCGACAGCTGTTTTTTGCCGTCAGATTCTGTTCCCCCCATATTTCTGACAAACTGAGGTTCTAGGCTAATATTTATCAAATAAAAGGCAAAAAAATATATTCTTTAAACTGATGCAAGTTAAGCTCCATCCACACACAAAAATAAAATCAGCATTTTTTAAGCCATTACATCACACCTCTCATAATGGGAGTGGGGGAACGGATTCCGACAGCTGTTGTTTTGCCGTCGGATTCTGTTCCCCCCATATTTCTGACAAACTGAGGTTCTATGCTAATATTTCTCAAATTGATGCTCTTTAAGCTCCATCAACACACATAATAGAATAAGCATTTTAAGCCGATACATCAACATCTCTCATCATTGGGGTGGGGGAACGGATTTCGACAGCTGAACTACTTGCCGTCGGATTCTGTTCCCCCTATGTTTCTTACTCAATGAGGTTCTAATAATTATCACATTGCAGCTAGCTGCTAAACCCAGTAGCCTAGTGGTCAGTGCACTCAGCACCAGCGTACATGGTCTTTCAGCTTATTGCGACCCAAGTTCAAGTCCTGGTTCGTCAAACTTTCTTGATACTATACTGTCCTATCATAATAAAAGGCAAAAAATATATTCTTTAAACTGATGAATGTTAAGCTCCATTCACACACAAAAATAAAATCAGCATTTTTTAAGCCATTACACCACACCTCTCATAATGGGAGTGGGGGAACGGATTCCGACAGCTGTTTTTTTTGCCGTCGGATTCTGTTCCCCCCATATTTCTGACAAACTGAGGTTCTAGGCTAATATTTATCAATTTGATGCTGTTTAAGCTCCATCCACACAGAGAATAGAATAAGCATATTTTAAGCCAATACATCAACATCTCTCATCATTGGGGTGGGGGAACGGATTTCGACAGCTGATCTATTTGCCGTCGGATTCTGTTCCCCCTATGTTTCTTACACAATGAGGTTCTAATATTTATCACATTGCAGTTAAGTGTTAAACCCAATAGCCTAGTGGTCAGTACACTCTACACTGACGTTCATAGTTTTTCAGCTTATTGCGACCCGAGTTCAATTCCCGGTTCGTCAAACTTTCTTGATACTATACTGTCCTATCATAATAAAAGGCAAAAAATATATTCTTTAAACTGATGCAAGTTAAGCTCCATCCACACACAAAAATAAAATCAGCATTTTTTAAGCCATTACATCACACCTCTTATAATGGCAGTGGGGGAACGGATTCCGACATCTGTTTTTTTGCCGTCGGATTCTGTTCCCCTCATATGTCTGACACACTGAGGTTCTAGGCTAATATTTCTCAAATTGATGCTGTTTAAGCTCCATTCACACAGAGAATAGAATAAGCATATTTTAAGCCGATACATCAACATCTCTCATCATTGGGGTGGGGGAACGGATTTCGACAGCTGAACTATTTGCTGTCGGATTCTGTTCCCCCTATGTTTCTTACACAATGAGGTTATAAAATTTATCACATTCCAAATAACTTTTAATCCCAATAGCCTAGTGGTCAGTACACTCTACGTTGATGTTCATGATTTTTCAGCTTATTGCGACCCAAGTTCAAGTCCCGGTTCGTCATACTTTCTTGATACTATACTGTCCTATCATAATAAAAGGCAAAAAAATATATTCTTTAAACTGATGCAAGTTAAGCTCCATCCACACACAAAAATAAAATCAACATTTTTTAAGCCATTACACCACACCTCTCATAATGGGAGTGGGGGAACGGATTCCGACAGCTGTTTTTTTTGCCGTCAGATTCTGTTCCCCCCATATTTCTGACAAACTGAGGTTCTAGGCTAATATTTATCAATTTGATGCTGTTTAAGCTCCATCCACACAGAGAATAGAATAAGCATATTTTAAGCCAATACATCAACATCTCTCATCATTGGGGTGGGGGAACGGACTTCGACAGCTGAACTATTTGCCGTCGGATTCTGTTCCCCCTATGTTTCTTACACAATAAGGTTCTAATATTTATCACATTGCAGTTAACTGTTAAACCCAATAGCCTAGTGGTCAGTACACTCTACACTGACGTTCATAGTTTTTCAGCTTATTGCGACCCGAGTTCAAGTCCCGGTTCGTCATACTTTCTTGATACTATACTGTCCTATCATAATAAAAGGCAAAAAAATATATTCTTTAAACTGATGCAAGTTAAGCTCCATCCACACACAAAAATAAAATCAACATTTTTTAAGCCATTACACCACACCTCTCATAATGGGAGTGGGGGAACGGATTCCGACAGCTGTTTTTTTTTTTTTTATAGGATTCTGTTCCCCCTATATTTCTGACAAACTGAGGTTCTAGGCTAATACTGATCAAATTGATGCTGTTTAAGCTCCATCCACACACATAACAGAATAAGCATATTTTAAGCCAATACATCAACATCTCTCATCATTGGGGTGGGGGAACGGATTTCGACAGCTGAACTATTTGCCGTCGGATTCTGTTCCCCCTATGTTTCCTACAGTATGAGGTTCTAATGTTTATCACATTGCAGTTGATTGCTAAGCCCTATAACCTAGTGGTCAATACACTCTGCACTGGTGTTCATGGTTTTTCAGCTTTTTGCGACCCGAGTTCAATTCCCGGTTCGTCAAACTTTCTTGATACTATACTGTCCTATCATAATAAAAGGCAAAAAATATATTCTTTAAACTGATGCAAGTTAAGCTCCATCCACACACAAAAATAAAATCAGCATTTTTTAAGCCATTACATCACACCTCTCATAATGGCAGTGGGGGAACGGATTCCGACAGCTGTTATTTTGCCGTCGGATTCTGTTCCCCCCATATTTCTGACACACTGAGGTATTAGGCTAATATTTATCAAATTGATGCTGTTTAAGATCCATCCACACACAGAATAGAATAAGCATATTCTAAGCCAATACATCAACATCTCTCATCAGTGGGGTGGGGGAACGGATTTCGACAGCTGAATTATTTGCCGTCGGATTCTGTTCCCCCTATGTTTCTTACTCAATGAGGTTCTAATATTTATCACATTGCAACAAGCTGCTAAACCCAGTAGCCTAGTGGTCAGTGCACTCAGCAGTGGTATTCATGGTTTTTCAGCTTATTGCGACCTGAGTTCAAGTCCCGGATCGTCAAACTTTCTTGATATTATACTGTCCTATCATGATAAGAGGCAAAAAAATATATTCTTTAAACTGATGCAAGTTAAGCTCCATCCACACACAAAAATAAAATCAGCATTTTTTAAGCCATTACATCAACACCTCTCATAATGGGAGTGGGGGAACGCATTCCGACAGCTGTTTTTTGGCCGTCAGATTCTGTTCCCCCCATATTTCTGACAAACTGAGGTTCTAGGCTAATATTTCTCAAATTGATGCTGTTTAAGCTCCATCCACACAGAGAATAGAATAAGCATATTTTAAGCCGATACATCAACATCTCTCATCATTGGGGTGGGGGAACGGATTTCGACAGCTGAACTATTTGCCGTCGGATTCTGTTCCCCCTATGTTTCCTACACTATGAGGTTCTAATGTTTATCACATTGCAGTTGATGGCTAAGCCCTATAACCTAGTGGTCAGTACACTCTGCACTGGTGTTCATGGTTTTTCAGCTTATTGCGACCCGAGTTCAATTCTTGGTTCGTCAAACTTTCTTGATACTATACTGTCCTATCATAATAAAAGGCAAAAAATATATTCTTTAAACTGATGCAAGTTAAGCTCCATCCACACACAAAAATAAAATCAGCATTTTTTAAGCCATTACATCACACCTCTCATAATGGCAGTGGGGGAACGGATTCCGACAGCTGTTTTTTTGCTGTCGGATTCTGTTCCCCCCATATTTCTGACACACTGAGGTTCTAGGCTAATATTTATCAAATTGATGCTGTTTAAGATCCATCCACACACAGAATAGAATAAGCATATTCTAAGCCAATACATCAACATCTCTCATCAGTGGGGTGGGGGAACGGATTTCGACAGCTGAATTATTTGCCGTCGGATTCTGTTCCCCCTATGTTTCTTACTCAATGAGGTTCTAATATTTATCACATTGCAACAAGCTGCTAAACCCAGTAGCCTAGTGGTCAGTGCACTCAGCAGTGATATTCATGGTTTTTCAGCTTATTGCGACCCGAGTTCAAGTCCCGGATCGTCAAACTTTCTTGATATTATACTGTCCTATCATGATAAGAGGCAAAAAAATATATTCTTTAAACTGATGCAAGTTAAGCTCCATCCACACACAAAAATAAAATCAGCATTTTTTAAGCCATTACATCAACACCTCTCATAATGGGAGTGGGGGAACGCATTCCGACAGCTGTTTTTTGGCCGTCAGATTCTGTTCCCCCCATATTTCTGACAAACTGAGGTTCTAGGCTAATATTTCTCAAATTGATGCTGTTTAAGCTCCATCCACACAGAGAATAGAATAAGCATATTTTAAGCCGATACATCAACATCTCTCATCATTGGGGTGGGGGAACGGATTTCGACAGCTGAACTATTTGCCGTCGGATTCTGTTCCCCCTATGTTTCCTACACTATGAGGTTCTAATGTTTATCACATTGCAGTTGATGGCTAAGCCCTATAACCTAGTGGTCAATACACTCTGCACTGGTGTTCATGGTTTTTCAGCTTATTGCGACCCGAGTTCAATTCTTGGTTCGTCAAACTTTCTTGATACTATACTGTCCTATCATAATAAAAGGCAAAAAATATATTCTTTAAACTGATGCAAGTTAAGCTCCATCCACACACAAAAATAAAATCAGCATTTTTTAAGCCATTACATCACACCTCTCATAATGGCAGTGGGGGAACGGATTCCGACAGCTGTTATTTTGCCGTCGGATTCTGTTCCCCCCATATTTCTGACACACTGAGGTTCTAGGCTAATATTTATCAAATTGATGCTGTTTAAGATCCATCCACACACAGAATAGAATAAGCATATTCTAAGCCAATACATCAACATCTCTCATCATTGGGGTGGGGGAACAGATTTCGACAGCTGAACTATTTGCCGTCGGATTCTGTTCCCCCTATGTTTCTTACACAATGAGGTTCTAATATTTATCACATTGCAGCTAACTCTTAAAACCAATAGCCTAGTGGTCAGTACACTCTGCATTGACATTCATTGTTTTTCAGATTATTGCGACCCGAGTTCAATTCCCGGTTCGTCAAACTTTCTTGATACTATACTGTCCTATCATAATAAAATGCAAAAAAATATATTCTTTAAACTGATGAAAGTTAAGCTCCATCCACACACAAAAATATAATCAGCATTTTTAAGCCATTACGTCACACCTCTCATAATGGGAGTGGGGGAACAAATTCCGACAGCTGTTTTTTGCCGTCGGATTCTGTTCCCCCCATATTTCTGACACACTGAGGTTCTAGGCTAATATTTATCAAATAAAAGGCAAAAAAACATATTCTTTAAACTGATGCAAGTTAAGCTCCATCCACACACAAAAATAAAATCAGCATTTTTTAAGCCATTACATCAACACCTCTCATAATGGGAGTGGGGGAACGGATTCCGACAGCTGTTTTTTTGCCGTCAGATTCTGTTCCCCCCATGTTTCTGACAAACTGAGGTTCAAGGCTAATATTTATCAAATATATGCTGTTTAAGCTCCATCCACACAGAGAATAGAATAAGCATATTTTAAGCCGATACATCAACATCTCTCATCATTGGGGTGGGGGAACGGATTTCGACAGCTGAACTATTTGCCGTCGGATTCTGTTCCCCCTATGTTTCTTACATAATGAGGTTCTAATATTTATCACATTGCAATTAACTGCTAAACCCAATAGCCTAGTGGTCAGTACACTCTACACTGACGTTCATGGTTTTTCAGCTTATTGCGACCCGAGATCAAGTCCTGGTTTGTCAAACTTTCTTAAAACTATACTGTCCTATCATAATAAAAGGCAAAAAAATATATTCTTTAAACTGATGAATGTTAAGCTCCATCCACACACAAAAATAAAATCAGCATTTTTTAAGCCATTACACCACACCTCTCATAATGGGAGTGGGGGAACGGATTCCGACAGCTGTTTTTTTTGCCGTCGGATTCTGTTCCCCCCATATTTCTGACACACTGAGGTTCTAGGCTAATATTTATCAAATAAAAGGCAAAAAAACATATTCTTTAAACTGATGCAAGTTAAGCTCCATCCACACACAAAAATAAAATCAGCATTTTTTAAGCCATTACATCAACACCTCTCATAATGGGAGTGGGGGAACGGATTCCGACAGCTGTTTTTTTGCCGTCGGATTCTGTTCCCCCTATGTTTCTTACACAATGAGGTTCTAATATTTATCACATTGCAGTTAACTGTTAAACCCAATAGCCTAGTGGTCAGTACACTCTACACTGACGTTCATGGTTTTTCAGCTTATTGCGACCCGAGTTCTATTCCCGGTTCGGCAAACTTTCTTGATACTATACTGTCCTATCATAATAAAAGGCAAAAAATATATTCTTTAAACTGATGCAAGTTAAGCTCCATCCACACACAAAAATAAAATCAGCATCTTTTAAGCCATTACATCACACCTCTCATAATGGGAGTGGGGGAACGGATTCCGACAGCTGTTTTTTGCCGTCAGATTCTGTTCCCCCCATATTTCTGACAAACTGAGGTTCTAGGCTAATATTTATCAAATAAAAGGCAAAAAAATATATTCTTTAAACTGATGCAAGTTAAGCTCCATCCACACACAAAAATAAAATCAGCATTTTTTAAGCCATTACATCACACCTCTCATAATGGGAGTGGGGGAACGGATTCCGACAGCTGTTGTTTTGCCGTCGGATTCTGTTCCCCCCATATTTCTGACAAACTGAGGTTCTATGCTAATATTTCTCAAATTGATGCTCTTTAAGCTCCATCAACACACATAATAGAATAAGCATTTTAAGCCGATACATCAACATCTCTCATCATTGGGGTGGGGGAACGGATTTCGACAGCTGAACTACTTGCCGTCGGATTCTGTTCCCCCTATGTTTCTTACTCAATGAGGTTCTAATAATTATCACATTGCAGCTAGCTGCTAAACCCAGTAGCCTAGTGGTCAGTGCACTCAGCACCAGCGTACATGGTCTTTCAGCTTATTGCGACCCAAGTTCAAGTCCTGGTTCGTCAAACTTTCTTGATACTATACTGTCCTATCATAATAAAAGGCAAAAAATATATTCTTTAAACTGATGAATGTTAAGCTCCATTCACACACAAAAATAAAATCAGCATTTTTTAAGCCATTACACCACACCTCTCATAATGGGAGTGGGGGAACGGATTCCGACAGCTGTTTTTTTTGCCGTCGGATTCTGTTCCCCCCATATTTCTGACAAACTGAGGTTCTAGGCTAATATTTATCAATTTGATGCTGTTTAAGCTCCATCCACACAGAGAATAGAATAAGCATATTTTAAGCCAATACATCAACATCTCTCATCATTGGGGTGGGGGAACGGATTTCGACAGCTGATCTATTTGCCGTCGGATTCTGTTCCCCCTATGTTTCTTACACAATGAGGTTCTAATATTTATCACATTGCAGTTAAGTGTTAAACCCAATAGCCTAGTGGTCAGTACACTCTACACTGACGTTCATAGTTTTTCAGCTTATTGCGACCCGAGTTCAATTCCCGGTTCGTCAAACTTTCTTGATACTATACTGTCCTATCATAATAAAAGGCAAAAAATATATTCTTTAAACTGATGCAAGTTAAGCTCCATCCACACACAAAAATAAAATCAGCATTTTTTAAGCCATTACATCACACCTCTTATAATGGCAGTGGGGGAACGGATTCCGACATCTGTTTTTTTGCCGTCGGATTCTGTTCCCCTCATATGTCTGACACACTGAGGTTCTAGGCTAATATTTCTCAAATTGATGCTGTTTAAGCTCCATTCACACAGAGAATAGAATAAGCATATTTTAAGCCGATACATCAACATCTCTCATCATTGGGGTGGGGGAACGGATTTCGACAGCTGAACTATTTGCTGTCGGATTCTGTTCCCCCTATGTTTCTTACACAATGAGGTTATAAAATTTATCACATTCCAAATAACTTTTAATCCCAATAGCCTAGTGGTCAGTACACTCTACGTTGATGTTCATGATTTTTCAGCTTATTGCGACCCAAGTTCAAGTCCCGGTTCGTCATACTTTCTTGATACTATACTGTCCTATCATAATAAAAGGCAAAAAAATATATTCTTTAAACTGATGCAAGTTAAGCTCCATCCACACACAAAAATAAAATCAACATTTTTTAAGCCATTACACCACACCTCTCATAATGGGAGTGGGGGAACGGATTCCGACAGCTGTTTTTTTTGCCGTCAGATTCTGTTCCCCCCATATTTCTGACAAACTGAGGTTCTAGGCTAATATTTATCAATTTGATGCTGTTTAAGCTCCATCCACACAGAGAATAGAATAAGCATATTTTAAGCCAATACATCAACATCTCTCATCATTGGGGTGGGGGAACGGACTTCGACAGCTGAACTATTTGCCGTCGGATTCTGTTCCCCCTATGTTTCTTACACAATAAGGTTCTAATATTTATCACATTGCAGTTAACTGTTAAACCCAATAGCCTAGTGGTCAGTACACTCTACACTGACGTTCATAGTTTTTCAGCTTATTGCGACCCGAGTTCAAGTCCCGGTTCGTCATACTTTCTTGATACTATACTGTCCTATCATAATAAAAGGCAAAAAAATATATTCTTTAAACTGATGCAAGTTAAGCTCCATCCACACACAAAAATAAAATCAACATTTTTTAAGCCATTACACCACACCTCTCATAATGGGAGTGGGGGAACGGATTCCGACAGCTGTTTTTTTTTTTTTTATAGGATTCTGTTCCCCCTATATTTCTGACAAACTGAGGTTCTAGGCTAATACTGATCAAATTGATGCTGTTTAAGCTCCATCCACACACATAACAGAATAAGCATATTTTAAGCCGATACATCAACATCTCTCATCATTGGGGTGGGGGAACGGATTTCGACAGCTGAACTATTTGCCGTCGGATTCTGTTCCCCCTATGTTTCCTACAGTATGAGGTTCTAATGTTTATCACATTGCAGTTGATTGCTAAGCCCTATAACCTAGTGGTCAATACACTCTGCACTGGTGTTCATGGTTTTTCAGCTTTTTGCGACCCGAGTTCAATTCCCGGTTCGTCAAACTTTCTTGATACTATACTGTCCTATCATAATAAAAGGCAAAAAATATATTCTTTAAACTGATGCAAGTTAAGCTCCATCCACACACAAAAATAAAATCAGCATTTTTTAAGCCATTACATCACACCTCTCATAATGGCAGTGGGGGAACGGATTCCGACAGCTGTTATTTTGCCGTCGGATTCTGTTCCCCCCATATTTCTGACACACTGAGGTATTAGGCTAATATTTATCAAATTGATGCTGTTTAAGATCCATCCACACACAGAATAGAATAAGCATATTCTAAGCCAATACATCAACATCTCTCATCAGTGGGGTGGGGGAACGGATTTCGACAGCTGAATTATTTGCCGTCGGATTCTGTTCCCCCTATGTTTCTTACTCAATGAGGTTCTAATATTTATCACATTGCAACAAGCTGCTAAACCCAGTAGCCTAGTGGTCAGTGCACTCAGCAGTGATATTCATGGTTTTTCAGCTTATTGCGACCCGAGTTCAAGTCCCGGATCGTCAAACTTTCTTGATATTATACTGTCCTATCATGATAAGAGGCAAAAAAATATATTCTTTAAACTGATGCAAGTTAAGCTCCATCCACACACAAAAATAAAATCAGCATTTTTTAAGCCATTACATCAACACCTCTCATAATGGGAGTGGGGGAACGCATTCCGACAGCTGTTTTTTGGCCGTCAGATTCTGTTCCCCCCATATTTCTGACAAACTGAGGTTCTAGGCTAATATTTCTCAAATTGATGCTGTTTAAGCTCCATCCACACAGAGAATAGAATAAGCATATTTTAAGCCGATACATCAACATCTCTCATCATTGGGGTGGGGGAACGGATTTCGACAGCTGAACTATTTGCCGTCGGATTCTGTTCCCCCTATGTTTCCTACACTATGAGGTTCTAATGTTTATCACATTGCAGTTGATGGCTAAGCCCTATAACCTAGTGGTCAATACACTCTGCACTGGTGTTCATGGTTTTTCAGCTTATTGCGACCCGAGTTCAATTCTTGGTTCGTCAAACTTTCTTGATACTATACTGTCCTATCATAATAAAAGGCAAAAAATATATTCTTTAAACTGATGCAAGTTAAGCTCCATCCACACACAAAAATAAAATCAGCATTTTTTAAGCCATTACATCACACCTCTCATAATGGCAGTGGGGGAACGGATTCCGACAGCTGTTATTTTGCCGTCGGATTCTGTTCCCCCCATATTTCTGACACACTGAGGTTCTAGGCTAATATTTATCAAATTGATGCTGTTTAAGATCCATCCACACACAGAATAGAATAAGCATATTCTAAGCCAATACATCAACATCTCTCATCATTGGGGTGGGGGAACAGATTTCGACAGCTGAACTATTTGCCGTCGGATTCTGTTCCCCCTATGTTTCTTACACAATGAGGTTCTAATATTTATCACATTGCAGCTAACTCTTAAAACCAATAGCCTAGTGGTCAGTACACTCTGCATTGACATTCATTGTTTTTCAGATTATTGCGACCCGAGTTCAATTCCCGGTTCGTCAAACTTTCTTGATACTATACTGTCCTATCATAATAAAATGCAAAAAAATATATTCTTTAAACTGATGAAAGTTAAGCTCCATCCACACACAAAAATATAATCAGCATTTTTAAGCCATTACGTCACACCTCTCATAATGGGAGTGGGGGAACAAATTCCGACAGCTGTTTTTTGCCGTCGGATTCTGTTCCCCCCATATTTCTGACACACTGAGGTTCTAGGCTAATATTTATCAAATAAAAGGCAAAAAAACATATTCTTTAAACTGATGCAAGTTAAGCTCCATCCACACACAAAAATAAAATCAGCATTTTTTAAGCCATTACATCAACACCTCTCATAATGGGAGTGGGGGAACGGATTCCGACAGCTGTTTTTTTGCCGTCAGATTCTGTTCCCCCCATGTTTCTGACAAACTGAGGTTCAAGGCTAATATTTATCAAATATATGCTGTTTAAGCTCCATCCACACAGAGAATAGAATAAGCATATTTTAAGCCGATACATCAACATCTCTCATCATTGGGGTGGGGGAACGGATTTCGACAGCTGAACTATTTGCCGTCGGATTCTGTTCCCCCTATGTTTCTTACATAATGAGGTTCTAATATTTATCACATTGCAATTAACTGCTAAACCCAATAGCCTAGTGGTCAGTACACTCTACA
The DNA here is from genome assembly GCF_949319135.1 of Squalius cephalus. Lineage (NCBI taxonomy): Eukaryota > Metazoa > Chordata > Actinopteri > Cypriniformes > Leuciscidae > Squalius > Squalius cephalus. The sequence goes on along the minus strand of NC_137133.1, from coordinate 5,548,556 downwards.
CTGACGTTCATGGTTTTTCAGCTTATTGCGACCCGAGATCAAGTCCTGGTTTGTCAAACTTTCTTAAAACTATACTGTCCTATCATAATAAAAGGCAAAAAAATATATTCTTTAAACTGATGAATGTTAAGCTCCATCCACACACAAAAATAAAATCAGCATTTTTTAAGCCATTACACCACACCTCTCATAATGGGAGTGGGGGAACGGATTCCGACAGCTGTTTTTTTTGCCGTCGGATTCTGTTCCCCCCATATTTCTGACACACTGAGGTTCTAGGCTAATATTTATCAAATAAAAGGCAAAAAAACATATTCTTTAAACTGATGCAAGTTAAGCTCCATCCACACACAAAAATAAAATCAGCATTTTTTAAGCCATTACATCAACACCTCTCATAATGGGAGTGGGGGAACGGATTCCGACAGCTGTTTTTTTGCCGTCGGATTCTGTTCCCCCTATGTTTCTTACACAATGAGGTTCTAATATTTATCACATTGCAGTTAACTGTTAAACCCAATAGCCTAGTGGTCAGTACACTCTACACTGACGTTCATGGTTTTTCAGCTTATTGCGACCCGAGTTCTATTCCCGGTTCGGCAAACTTTCTTGATACTATACTGTCCTATCATAATAAAAGGCAAAAAATATATTCTTTAAACTGATGCAAGTTAAGCTCCATCCACACACAAAAATAAAATCAGCATCTTTTAAGCCATTACATCACACCTCTCATAATGGGAGTGGGGGAACGGATTCCGACAGCTGTTTTTTGCCGTCAGATTCTGTTCCCCCCATATTTCTGACAAACTGAGGTTCTAGGCTAATATTTATCAAATAAAAGGCAAAAAAATATATTCTTTAAACTGATGCAAGTTAAGCTCCATCCACACACAAAAATAAAATCAGCATTTTTTAAGCCATTACATCACACCTCTCATAATGGGAGTGGGGGAACGGATTCCGACAGCTGTTGTTTTGCCGTCGGATTCTGTTCCCCCCATATTTCTGACAAACTGAGGTTCTATGCTAATATTTCTCAAATTGATGCTCTTTAAGCTCCATCAACACACATAATAGAATAAGCATTTTAAGCCGATACATCAACATCTCTCATCATTGGGGTGGGGGAACGGATTTCGACAGCTGAACTACTTGCCGTCGGATTCTGTTCCCCCTATGTTTCTTACTCAATGAGGTTCTAATAATTATCACATTGCAGCTAGCTGCTAAACCCAGTAGCCTAGTGGTCAGTGCACTCAGCACCAGCGTACATGGTCTTTCAGCTTATTGCGACCCAAGTTCAAGTCCTGGTTCGTCAAACTTTCTTGATACTATACTGTCCTATCATAATAAAAGGCAAAAAATATATTCTTTAAACTGATGAATGTTAAGCTCCATTCACACACAAAAATAAAATCAGCATTTTTTAAGCCATTACACCACACCTCTCATAATGGGAGTGGGGGAACGGATTCCGACAGCTGTTTTTTTTGCCGTCGGATTCTGTTCCCCCCATATTTCTGACAAACTGAGGTTCTAGGCTAATATTTATCAATTTGATGCTGTTTAAGCTCCATCCACACAGAGAATAGAATAAGCATATTTTAAGCCAATACATCAACATCTCTCATCATTGGGGTGGGGGAACGGATTTCGACAGCTGATCTATTTGCCGTCGGATTCTGTTCCCCCTATGTTTCTTACACAATGAGGTTCTAATATTTATCACATTGCAGTTAAGTGTTAAACCCAATAGCCTAGTGGTCAGTACACTCTACACTGACGTTCATAGTTTTTCAGCTTATTGCGACCCGAGTTCAATTCCCGGTTCGTCAAACTTTCTTGATACTATACTGTCCTATCATAATAAAAGGCAAAAAATATATTCTTTAAACTGATGCAAGTTAAGCTCCATCCACACACAAAAATAAAATCAGCATTTTTTAAGCCATTACATCACACCTCTTATAATGGCAGTGGGGGAACGGATTCCGACATCTGTTTTTTTGCCGTCGGATTCTGTTCCCCTCATATGTCTGACACACTGAGGTTCTAGGCTAATATTTCTCAAATTGATGCTGTTTAAGCTCCATTCACACAGAGAATAGAATAAGCATATTTTAAGCCGATACATCAACATCTCTCATCATTGGGGTGGGGGAACGGATTTCGACAGCTGAACTATTTGCTGTCGGATTCTGTTCCCCCTATGTTTCTTACACAATGAGGTTATAAAATTTATCACATTCCAAATAACTTTTAATCCCAATAGCCTAGTGGTCAGTACACTCTACGTTGATGTTCATGATTTTTCAGCTTATTGCGACCCAAGTTCAAGTCCCGGTTCGTCATACTTTCTTGATACTATACTGTCCTATCATAATAAAAGGCAAAAAAATATATTCTTTAAACTGATGCAAGTTAAGCTCCATCCACACACAAAAATAAAATCAACATTTTTTAAGCCATTACACCACACCTCTCATAATGGGAGTGGGGGAACGGATTCCGACAGCTGTTTTTTTTGCCGTCAGATTCTGTTCCCCCCATATTTCTGACAAACTGAGGTTCTAGGCTAATATTTATCAATTTGATGCTGTTTAAGCTCCATCCACACAGAGAATAGAATAAGCATATTTTAAGCCAATACATCAACATCTCTCATCATTGGGGTGGGGGAACGGACTTCGACAGCTGAACTATTTGCCGTCGGATTCTGTTCCCCCTATGTTTCTTACACAATAAGGTTCTAATATTTATCACATTGCAGTTAACTGTTAAACCCAATAGCCTAGTGGTCAGTACACTCTACACTGACGTTCATAGTTTTTCAGCTTATTGCGACCCGAGTTCAAGTCCCGGTTCGTCATACTTTCTTGATACTATACTGTCCTATCATAATAAAAGGCAAAAAAATATATTCTTTAAACTGATGCAAGTTAAGCTCCATCCACACACAAAAATAAAATCAACATTTTTTAAGCCATTACACCACACCTCTCATAATGGGAGTGGGGGAACGGATTCCGACAGCTGTTTTTTTTTTTTTTATAGGATTCTGTTCCCCCTATATTTCTGACAAACTGAGGTTCTAGGCTAATACTGATCAAATTGATGCTGTTTAAGCTCCATCCACACACATAACAGAATAAGCATATTTTAAGCCGATACATCAACATCTCTCATCATTGGGGTGGGGGAACGGATTTCGACAGCTGAACTATTTGCCGTCGGATTCTGTTCCCCCTATGTTTCCTACAGTATGAGGTTCTAATGTTTATCACATTGCAGTTGATTGCTAAGCCCTATAACCTAGTGGTCAATACACTCTGCACTGGTGTTCATGGTTTTTCAGCTTTTTGCGACCCGAGTTCAATTCCCGGTTCGTCAAACTTTCTTGATACTATACTGTCCTATCATAATAAAAGGCAAAAAATATATTCTTTAAACTGATGCAAGTTAAGCTCCATCCACACACAAAAATAAAATCAACATTTTTTAAGCCATTACATCACACCTCTCATAATGGCAGTGGGGGAACGGATTCCGACAGCTGTTTTTTTTGCCGTCAGATTCTGTTCCCCCCATATTTCTGACAAACTGAGGTTCTAGGCTAATATTTATCAATTTGATGCTGTTTAAGCTCCATCCACACAGAGAATAGAATAAGCATATTTTAAGCCAATACATCAACATCTCTCATCATTGGGGTGGGGGAACGGATTTCGACAGCTGAACTATTTGCCGTCGGATTCTGTTCCCCCTATGTTTCCTACACTATGAGGTTCTAATGTTTATCACATTGCAGTTGATGGCTAAGCCCTATAACCTAGTGGTCAATACACTCTGCACTGGTGTTCATGGTTTTTCAGCTTATTGCGACCCGAGTTCAATTCTTGGTTCGTCAAACTTTCTTGATACTATACTGTCCTATCATAATAAAAGGCAAAAAATATATTCTTTAAACTGATGCAAGTTAAGCTCCATCCACACACAAAAATAAAATCAGCATTTTTTAAGCCATTACATCACACCTCTCATAATGGCAGTGGGGGAACGGATTCCGACAGCTGTTTTTTTGCTGTCGGATTCTGTTCCCCCCATATTTCTGACACACTGAGGTTCTAGGCTAATATTTATCAAATTGATGCTGTTTAAGATCCATCCACACACAGAATAGAATAAGCATATTCTAAGCCAATACATCAACATCTCTCATCAGTGGGGTGGGGGAACGGATTTCGACAGCTGAATTATTTGCCGTCGGATTCTGTTCCCCCTATGTTTCTTACTCAATGAGGTTCTAATATTTATCACATTGCAACAAGCTGCTAAACCCAGTAGCCTAGTGGTCAGTGCACTCAGCAGTGATATTCATGGTTTTTCAGCTTATTGCGACCCGAGTTCAAGTCCCGGATCGTCAAACTTTCTTGATATTATACTGTCCTATCATGATAAGAGGCAAAAAAATATATTCTTTAAACTGATGCAAGTTAAGCTCCATCCACACACAAAAATAAAATCAGCATTTTTTAAGCCATTACATCAACACCTCTCATAATGGGAGTGGGGGAACGGATTCCGACAGCTGTTTTTTGGCCGTCAGATTCTGTTCCCCCCATATTTCTGACAAACTGAGGTTCTAGGCTAATATTTCTCAAATTGATGCTGTTTAAGCTCCATCCACACAGAGAATAGAATAAGCATATTTTAAGCCGATACATCAACATCTCTCATCATTGGGGTGGGGGAACGGATTTCGACAGCTGAACTATTTGCCGTCGGATTCTGTTCCCCCTATGTTTCCTACACTATGAGGTTCTAATGTTTATCACATTGCAGTTGATGGCTAAGCCCTATAACCTAGTGGTCAATACACTCTGCACTGGTGTTCATGGTTTTTCAGCTTATTGCGACCCGAGTTCAATTCTTGGTTCGTCAAACTTTCTTGATACTATACTGTCCTATCATAATAAAAGGCAAAAAATATATTCTTTAAACTGATGCAAGTTAAGCTCCATCCACACACAAAAATAAAATCAGCATTTTTTAAGCCATTACATCACACCTCTCATAATGGCAGTGGGGGAAAGGATTCCGACAGCTGTTTTTTTGCTGTCGGATTCTGTTCCCCCCATATTTCTGACACACTGAGGTTCTAGGCTAATATTTATCAAATTGATGCTGTTTAAGATCCATCCACACACAGAATAGAATAAGCATATTCTAAGCCAATACATCAACATCTCTCATCAGTGGGGTGGGGGAACGGATTTCGACAGCTGAATTATTTGCCGTCGGATTCTGTTCCCCCTATGTTTCTTACTCAATGAGGTTCTAATATTTATCACATTGCAACAAGCTGCTAAACCCAGTAGCCTAGTGGTCAGTGCACTCAGCAGTGATATTCATGGTTTTTCAGCTTATTGCGACCCGAGTTCAAGTCCCGGATCGTCAAACTTTCTTGATATTATACTGTCCTATCATGATAAGAGGCAAAAAAATATATTCTTTAAACTGATGCAAGTTAAGCTCCATCCACACACAAAAATAAAATCAGCATTTTTTAAGCCATTACATCAACACCTCTCATAATGGGAGTGGGGGAACGCATTCCGACAGCTGTTTTTTGGCCGTCAGATTCTGTTCCCCCCATATTTCTGACAAACTGAGGTTCTAGGCTAATATTTCTCAAATTGATGCTGTTTAAGCTCCATCCACACAGAGAATAGAATAAGCATATTTTAAGCCGATACATCAACATCTCTCATCATTGGGGTGGGGGAACGGATTTCGACAGCTGAACTATTTGCCGTCGGATTCTGTTCCCCCTATGTTTCCTACACTATGAGGTTCTAATGTTTATCACATTGCAGTTGATGGCTAAGCCCTATAACCTAGTGGTCAATACACTCTGCACTGGTGTTCATGGTTTTTCAGCTTATTGCGACCCGAGTTCAATTCTTGGTTCGTCAAACTTTCTTGATACTATACTGTCCTATCATAATAAAAGGCAAAAAATATATTCTTTAAACTGATGCAAGTTAAGCTCCATCCACACACAAAAATAAAATCAGCATTTTTTAAGCCATTACATCACACCTCTCATAATGGCAGTGGGGGAACGGATTCCGACAGCTGTTATTTTGCCGTCGGATTCTGTTCCCCCCATATTTCTGACACACTGAGGTTCTAGGCTAATATTTATCAAATTGATGCTGTTTAAGATCCATCCACACACAGAATAGAATAAGCATATTCTAAGCCAATACATCAACATCTCTCATCATTGGGGTGGGGGAACAGATTTCGACAGCTGAACTATTTGCCGTCGGATTCTGTTCCCCCTATGTTTCTTACACAATGAGGTTCTAATATTTATCACATTGCAGCTAACTCTTAAAACCAATAGCCTAGTGGTCAGTACACTCTGCATTGACATTCATTGTTTTTCAGATTATTGCGACCCGAGTTCAATTCCCGGTTCGTCAAACTTTCTTGATACTATACTGTCCTATCATAATAAAATGCAAAAAAATATATTCTTTAAACTGATGAAAGTTAAGCTCCATCCACACACAAAAATATAATCAGCATTTTTAAGCCATTACGTCACACCTCTCATAATGGGAGTGGGGGAACAAATTCCGACAGCTGTTTTTTGCCGTCGGATTCTGTTCCCCCCATATTTCTGACACACTGAGGTTCTAGGCTAATATTTATCAAATAAAAGGCAAAAAAACATATTCTTTAAACTGATGCAAGTTAAGCTCCATCCACACACAAAAATAAAATCAGCATTTTTTAAGCCATTACATCAACACCTCTCATAATGGGAGTGGGGGAACGGATTCCGACAGCTGTTTTTTTGCCGTCAGATTCTGTTCCCCCCATGTTTCTGACAAACTGAGGTTCAAGGCTAATATTTATCAAATATATGCTGTTTAAGCTCCATCCACACAGAGAATAGAATAAGCATATTTTAAGCCGATACATCAACATCTCTCATCATTGGGGTGGGGGAACGGATTTCGACAGCTGAACTATTTGCCGTCGGATTCTGTTCCCCCTATGTTTCTTACATAATGAGGTTCTAATATTTATCACATTGCAATTAACTGCTAAACCCAATAGCCTAGTGGTCAGTACACTCTACACTGACGTTCATGGTTTTTCAGCTTATTGCGACCCGAGATCAAGTCCTGGTTTGTCAAACTTTCTTAAAACTATACTGTCCTATCATAATAAAAGGCAAAAAAATATATTCTTTAAACTGATGAATGTTAAGCTCCATCCACACACAAAAATAAAATCAGCATTTTTTAAGCCATTACACCACACCTCTCATAATGGGAGTGGGGGAACGGATTCCGACAGCTGTTTTTTTTGCCGTCGGATTCTGTTCCCCCCATATTTCTGACACACTGAGATTCTAGGCTAATATTTATAAAATAAAAGGCAAAAAAATATATTCTTTAAACTGATGCAAGTTAAGCTCCATCCACACACAAAAATAAAATCAGCATTTTTTAAGCCATTACATCAACACCTCTTATAATGGGAGTGGGGGAACGGATTCCGACAGCTGTTTTTTCGCCGTCAGATTCTGTTCCCCCCATATTTCTGACAAACTGAGGTTCTAGGCTAATATTTATCAAATTGATGCTGTTTAAGCTCCATCCACACAGAGAATAGAATAAGCATATTTTAAGCCAATACATCAACATCTCTCATCATTGGGGTGGGGGAACGGATTTCGACAGCTGAACTATTTGCCGTCGGATTCTGTTCCCCCTATGTTTCTTACACAATGAGGTTCTAATATTTATCGGAGTGGGGGAACAGATTCCGACAGCTGTTTTTTGCCGTCGGATTCTGTTCCCCCCATATTTCTGACACACTGAGGTTCTAGGCTAATATTTATCAAATAAAAGGCAAAAAAACATATTCTTTAAACTGATGCAAGTTAAGCTCCATCCACACACAAAAATAAAATCAGCATTTTTTTAAGCCATTACATCAACACCTCTCATAATGGGAGTGGGGGAACGGATTCCGACAGCTGTTTTTTTGCCGTCAGATTCTGTTCCCCCCATGTTTCTGACAAACTGAGGTTCAAGGCTAATATTTATCAAATATATGCTGTTTAAGCTCCATCCACACAGAGAATAGAATAAGCATATTTTAAGCCGATACATCAACATCTCTCATCATTGGGGTGGGGGAACGGATTTCGACAGCTGAACTATTTGCCGTCGGATTCTGTTCCCCCTATGTTTCTTACATAATGAGGTTCTAATATTTATCACATTGCAATTAACTGCTAAACCCAATAGCCTAGTGGTCAGTACACTCTACACTGACGTTCATGGTTTTTCAGCTTATTGCGACCCGAGATCAAGTCCTGGTTTGTCAAACTTTCTTAAAACTATACTGTCCTATCATAATAAAAGGCAAAAAAATATATTCTTTAAACTGATGAATGTTAAGCTCCATCCACACACAAAAATAAAATCAGCATTTTTTAAGCCATTACACCACACCTCTCATAATGGGAGTGGGGGAACGGATTCCGACAGCTGTTTTTTTTGCCGTCGGATTCTGTTCCCCCCATATTTCTGACACACTGAGATTCTAGGCTAATATTTATAAAATAAACGGCAAAAAAATATATTCTTTAAACTGATGCAAGTTAAGCTCCATCCACACACAAAAATAAAATCAGCATTTTTTAAGCCTTCCCCCCATCAACACCTCTTATAATGGGAGTGGGGGAACGGATTCCGACAGCTGTTTTTTCGCCGTCAGATTCTGTTCCCCCCATATTTCTGACAAACTGAGGTTCTAGGCTAATATTTATCAAATTGATGCTGTTTAAGCTCCATCCACACAGAGAATAGAATAAGCATATTTTAAGCCAATACATCAACATCTCTCATCATTGGGGTGGGGGAACGGATTTCGACAGCTGAACTATTTGCCGTCGGATTCTGTTCCCCCTATGTTTCTTACACAATGAGGTTCTAATATTTATCACATTGCAATTAACTGCTAAACCCAATAGCCTAGTGGTCAGTACACTCTACACTGACATTCATGGTTTTTCAGCTTATTGCGACCCAAGTTCAAGTCCTGGTTCGTCAAACTTTCTTGATACTATACTGTCCTATCATAATAAAAGGCAAAAAAATATATTCTTTAAACTGATGAATGTTAAGCTCCATTCACACACAAAAATAAAATCTGCATTTTTTAAGCCATTACACCACACCTCTCATATTGGGAGTGGGGGAACGGATTCCGACAGCTGTTTTTTTTGCCGTCGGATTCTGTTCCCCCCATATTTCTGACACACTGAGGTTCTAGGCTAATATTTATCAAATAAAAGGCAAAAAAACATATTCTTTAAACTGATGCAAGTTAAGCTCCATCCACACACAAAAATAAAATCAGCATTTTTTAAGCCATTACATCAACACCTCTCATAATGGGAGTGGGGGAACGGATTCCGACAGCTGTTTTTTTGCCGTCGGATTCTATTCCCCCTATGTTTCTTACACAATGAGGTTCTAATATTTATCACATTGCAGTTAACTGTTAAACCCAATAGCCTAGTGGTCAGTACACTCTACACTGACGTTCATGGTTTTTCAGCTTATTGCGACCCGAGTTCTATTCCCGGTTCGGCAAACTTTCTTGATACTATACTGTCCTATCATAATAAAAGGCAAAAAATATATTCTTTAAACTGATGCAAGTTAAGCTCCATCCACACACAAAAATAAAATCAGCATCTTTTAAGCCATTACATCACACCTCTCATAATGGGAGTGGGGGAACGGATTCCGACAGCTGTTTTTTGCCGTCAGATTCTGTTCCCCCCATATTTCTGACAAACTGAGGTTCTAGGCTAATATTTATCAAATAAAAGGCAAAAAAATATATTCTTTAAACTGATGCAAGTTAAGCTCCATCCACACACAAAAATAAAATCAGCATTTGTTAAGCCATTACATCACACCTCTCATAATGGGAGTGGGGGAACGGATTCCGACAGCTGTTTTTTGCCGTCAGATTCTGTTCCCCCCATATTTCTGACAAACTGAGGTTCTAGGCTAATATTTATCAAATAAAAGGCAAAAAAATATATTCTTTAAACTGATGCAAGTTAAGCTCCATCCACACACAAAAATAAAATCAGCATTTTTTAAGCCATTACATCACACCTCTCATAATGGGAGTGGGGGAACGGATTCCGACAGCTGTTGTTTTGCCGTCGGATTCTGTTCCCCCCATATTTCTGACAAACTGAGGTTCTATGCTAATATTTCTCAAATTGATGCTCTTTAAGCTCCATCCACACACATAATAGAATAAGCATTTTAAGCCGATACATCAACATCTCTCATCATTGGGGTGGGGGAACGGATTTCGACAGCTGAACTACTTGCCGTCGGATTCTGTTCCCCCTATGTTTCTTACTCAATGAGGTTCTAATATTTATCACATTGCAGCTAGCTGCTAAACCCAGTAGCCTAGTGGTCAGTGCACTCAGCACCAGCATACATGGTCTTTCAGCTTATTGCGACCCGAGTTCAAGTCCCGGATCGTCAAACTTTCTTGATACTATACTGTCCTATCATGATAAAAGGCAAAAAAATATATTCTTTAAACTGATGCAAGTTAAGCTCCATCCACACACAAAAATAAAATCAGCATTTTTTAAGCCATTACATCAACACCTCTCATAATGGGAGTGGGGGAACGGATTCCGACAGCTGTTTTTTTGCCGTCGGATTCTATTCCCCCTATGTTTCTTACACAATGAGGTTCTAATATTTATCACATTGCAGTTAACTGTTAAACCCAATAGCCTAGTGGTCAGTACACTCTACACTGACGTTCATGGTTTTTCAGCTTATTGCGACCCGAGTTCTATTCCCGGTTCGGCAAACTTTCTTGATACTATACTGTCCTATCATAATAAAAGGCAAAAAATATATTCTTTAAACTGATGCAAGTTAAGCTCCATCCACACACAAAAATAAAATCAGCATCTTTTAAGCCATTACATCACACCTCTCATAATGGGAGTGGGGGAATGGATTCCGACAGCTGTTTTTTGCCGTCAGATTCTGTTCCCCCCATATTTCTGACAAACTGAGGTTCTAGGCTAATATTTATCAAATAAAAGGCAAAAAAATATATTCTTTAAACTGATGCAAGTTAAGCTCCATCCACACACAAAAATAAAATCAGCATTTGTTAAGCCATTACATCACACCTCTCATAATGGCAGTGGGGGAACGGATTCCGACAGCTGTTTTTTGCCGTCAGATTCTGTTCCCCCCATATTTCTGACAAACTGAGGTTCTAGGCTAATATTTATCAAATAAAAGGCAAAAAAATATATTCTTTAAACTGATGCAAGTTAAGCTCCATCCACACACAAAAATAAAATCAGCATTTTTTAAGCCATTACATCACACCTCTCATAATGGGAGTGGGGGAACGGATTCCGACAGCTGTTGTTTTGCCGTCGGATTCTGTTCCCCCCATATTTCTGACAAACTGAGGTTCTATGCTAATATTTCTCAAATTGATGCTCTTTAAGCTCCATCCACACACATAATAGAATAAGCATTTTAAGCCGATACATCAACATCTCTCATCATTGGGGTGGGGGAACGGATTTCGACAGCTGAACTACTTGCCGTCGGATTCTGTTCCCCCTATGTTTCTTACTCAATGAGGTTCTAATAATTATCACATTGCAGCTAGCTGCTAAACCCAGTAGCCTAGTGGTCAGTGCACTCAGCACCAGCGTACATGGTCTTTCAGCTTATTGCGACCCAAGTTCAAGTCCTGGTTCGTCAAACTTTCTTGATACTATACTGTCCTATCATAATAAAAGGCAAAAAATATATTCTTTAAACTGATGAATGTTAAGCTCCATTCACACACAAAAATAAAATCAGCATTTTTTAAGCCATTACACCACACCTCTCATAATGGGAGTGGGGGAACGGATTCCGACAGCTGTTTTTTTTGCCGTCGGATTCTGTTCCCCCCATATTTCTGACAAACTGAGGTTCTAGGCTAATATTTATCAATTTGATGCTGTTTAAGCTCCATCCACACAGAGAATAGAATAAGCATATTTTAAGCCAATACATCAACATCTCTCATCATTGGGGTGGGGGAACGGATTTCGACAGCTGATCTATTTGCCGTCGGATTCTGTTCCCCCTATGTTTCTTACACAATGAGGTTCTAATATTTATCACATTGCAGTTAAGTGTTAAACCCAATAGCCTAGTGGTCAGTACACTCTACACTGACGTTCATAGTTTTTCAGCTTATTGCGACCCGAGTTCAATTCCCGGTTCGTCAAACTTTCTTGATACTATACTGTCCTATCATAATAAAAGGCAAAAAATATATTCTTTAAACTGATGCAAGTTAAGCTCCATCCACACACAAAAATAAAATCAGCATTTTTTAAGCCATTACATCACACCTCTTATAATGGCAGTGGGGGAACGGATTCCGACATCTGTTTTTTTGCCGTCGGATTCTGTTCCCCTCATATGTCTGACACACTGAGGTTCTAGGCTAATATTTCTCAAATTGATGCTGTTTAAGCTCCATTCACACAGAGAATAGAATAAGCATATTTTAAGCCGATACATCAACATCTCTCATCATTGGGGTGGGGGAACGGATTTCGACAGCTGAACTATTTGCTGTCGGATTCTGTTCCCCCTATGTTTCTTACACAATGAGGTTATAAAATTTATCACATTCCAAATAACTTTTAATCCCAATAGCCTAGTGGTCAGTACACTCTACGTTGATGTTCATGATTTTTCAGCTTATTGCGACCCAAGTTCAAGTCCCGGTTCGTCATACTTTCTTGATACTATACTGTCCTATCATAATAAAAGGCAAAAAAATATATTCTTTAAACTGATGCAAGTTAAGCTCCATCCACACACAAAAATAAAATCAACATTTTTTAAGCCATTACACCACACCTCTCATAATGGGAGTGGGGGAACGGATTCCGACAGCTGTTTTTTTTGCCGTCAGATTCTGTTCCCCCCATATTTCTGACAAACTGAGGTTCTAGGCTAATATTTATCAATTTGATGCTGTTTAAGCTCCATCCACACAGAGAATAGAATAAGCATATTTTAAGCCAATACATCAACATCTCTCATCATTGGGGTGGGGGAACGGACTTCGACAGCTGAACTATTTGCCGTCGGATTCTGTTCCCCCTATGTTTCTTACACAATAAGGTTCTAATATTTATCACATTGCAGTTAACTGTTAAACCCAATAGCCTAGTGGTCAGTACACTCTACACTGACGTTCATAGTTTTTCAGCTTATTGCGACCCGAGTTCAAGTCCCGGTTCGTCATACTTTCTTGATACTATACTGTCCTATCATAATAAAAGGCAAAAAAATATATTCTTTAAACTGATGCAAGTTAAGCTCCATCCACACACAAAAATAAAATCAACATTTTTTAAGCCATTACACCACACCTCTCATAATGGGAGTGGGGGAACGGATTCCGACAGCTGTTTTTTTTTTTTTTATAGGATTCTGTTCCCCCTATATTTCTGACAAACTGAGGTTCTAGGCTAATACTGATCAAATTGATGCTGTTTAAGCTCCATCCACACACATAACAGAATAAGCATATTTTAAGCCGATACATCAACATCTCTCATCATTGGGGTGGGGGAACGGATTTCGACAGCTGAACTATTTGCCGTCGGATTCTGTTCCCCCTATGTTTCCTACAGTATGAGGTTCTAATGTTTATCACATTGCAGTTGATTGCTAAGCCCTATAACCTAGTGGTCAATACACTCTGCACTGGTGTTCATGGTTTTTCAGCTTTTTGCGACCCGAGTTCAATTCCCGGTTCGTCAAACTTTCTTGATACTATACTGTCCTATCATAATAAAAGGCAAAAAATATATTCTTTAAACTGATGCAAGTTAAGCTCCATCCACACACAAAAATAAAATCAGCATTTTTTAAGCCATTACATCACACCTCTCATAATGGCAGTGGGGGAACGGATTCCGACAGCTGTTATTTTGCCGTCGGATTCTGTTCCCCCCATATTTCTGACACACTGAGGTATTAGGCTAATATTTATCAAATTGATGCTGTTTAAGATCCATCCACACACAGAATAGAATAAGCATATTCTAAGCCAATACATCAACATCTCTCATCAGTGGGGTGGGGGAACGGATTTCGACAGCTGAATTATTTGCCGTCGGATTCTGTTCCCCCTATGTTTCTTACTCAATGAGGTTCTAATATTTATCACATTGCAACAAGCTGCTAAACCCAGTAGCCTAGTGGTCAGTGCACTCAGCAGTGATATTCATGGTTTTTCAGCTTATTGCGACCCGAGTTCAAGTCCCGGATCGTCAAACTTTCTTGATATTATACTGTCCTATCATGATAAGAGGCAAAAAAATATATTCTTTAAACTGATGCAAGTTAAGCTCCATCCACACACAAAAATAAAATCAGCATTTTTTAAGCCATTACATCAACACCTCTCATAATGGGAGTGGGGGAACGCATTCCGACAGCTGTTTTTTGGCCGTCAGATTCTGTTCCCCCCATATTTCTGACAAACTGAGGTTCTAGGCTAATATTTCTCAAATTGATGCTGTTTAAGCTCCATCCACACAGAGAATAGAATAAGCATATTTTAAGCCGATACATCAACATCTCTCATCATTGGGGTGGGGGAACGGATTTCGACAGCTGAACTATTTGCCGTCGGATTCTGTTCCCCCTATGTTTCCTACACTATGAGGTTCTAATGTTTATCACATTGCAGTTGATGGCTAAGCCCTATAACCTAGTGGTCAATACACTCTGCACTGGTGTTCATGGTTTTTCAGCTTATTGCGACCCGAGTTCAATTCTTGGTTCGTCAAACTTTCTTGATACTATACTGTCCTATCATAATAAAAGGCAAAAAATATATTCTTTAAACTGATGCAAGTTAAGCTCCATCCACACACAAAAATAAAATCAGCATTTTTTAAGCCATTACATCACACCTCTCATAATGGCAGTGGGGGAACGGATTCCGACAGCTGTTATTTTGCCGTCGGATTCTGTTCCCCCCATATTTCTGACACACTGAGGTTCTAGGCTAATATTTATCAAATTGATGCTGTTTAAGATCCATCCACACACAGAATAGAATAAGCATATTCTAAGCCAATACATCAACATCTCTCATCATTGGGGTGGGGGAACAGATTTCGACAGCTGAACTATTTGCCGTCGGATTCTGTTCCCCCTATGTTTCTTACACAATGAGGTTCTAATATTTATCACATTGCAGCTAACTCTTAAAACCAATAGCCTAGTGGTCAGTACACTCTGCATTGACATTCATTGTTTTTCAGATTATTGCGACCCGAGTTCAATTCCCGGTTCGTCAAACTTTCTTGATACTATACTGTCCT
Organism: Squalius cephalus; assembly: GCF_949319135.1. Lineage (NCBI taxonomy): Eukaryota > Metazoa > Chordata > Actinopteri > Cypriniformes > Leuciscidae > Squalius > Squalius cephalus. The sequence continues at coordinate 5,533,030 of NC_137133.1, read as the reverse complement.
ATCATAATAAAATGCAAAAAAATATATTCTTTAAACTGATGAAAGTTAAGCTCCATCCACACACAAAAATATAATCAGCATTTTTAAGCCATTACGTCACACCTCTCATAATGGGAGTGGGGGAACAAATTCCGACAGCTGTTTTTTGCCGTCAGATTCTGTTCCCCCCATATTTCTGACACACTGAGGTTCTAGGCTAATATTTATCAAATAAAAGGCAAAAAAACATATTCTTTAAACTGATGCAAGTTAAGCTCCATCCACACACAAAAATAAAATCAGCATTTTTTAAGCCATTACATCAACACCTCTCATAATGGGAGTGGGGGAACGGATTCCGACAGCTGTTTTTTTGCCGTCAGATTCTGTTCCCCCCATGTTTCTGACAAACTGAGGTTCAAGGCTAATATTTATCAAATATATGCTGTTTAAGCTCCATCCACACAGAGAATAGAATAAGCATATTTTAAGCCGATACATCAACATCTCTCATCATTGGGGTGGGGGAACGGATTTCGACAGCTGAACTATTTGCCGTCGGATTCTGTTCCCCCTATGTTTCTTACATAATGAGGTTCTAATATTTATCACATTGCAATTAACTGCTAAACCCAATAGCCTAGTGGTCAGTACACTCTACACTGACGTTCATGGTTTTTCAGCTTATTGCGACCCGAGATCAAGTCCTGGTTTGTCAAACTTTCTTAAAACTATACTGTCCTATCATAATAAAAGGCAAAAAAATATATTCTTTAAACTGATGAATGTTAAGCTCCATCCACACACAAAAATAAAATCAGCATTTTTTAAGCCATTACACCACACCTCTCATAATGGGAGTGGGGGAACGGATTCCGACAGCTGTTTTTTTTGCCGTCGGATTCTGTTCCCCCCATATTTCTGACACACTGAGGTTCTAGGCTAATATTTATCAAATAAAAGGCAAAAAAACATATTCTTTAAACTGATGCAAGTTAAGCTCCATCCACACACAAAAATAAAAT